>NC_135574.1:193699041-194359041 GCF_965152235.1 Eretmochelys imbricata | reverse complement strand
GCCTAATTGTCACATCAGAGCATCATTGTCCCCATTCAGCAACACTTATACATCACTTCCTGTTTTACGCAGCTCAAAACATGAACTGAAGATTTATTTTTAATATGTTGACTTTATTTCTGGGCAAAGCATCAGTCGTGTGCATTTTTCCATAGTCCCATCATGGAGCGTTTATGTATACATTGTAAATAAATTTTGTGCAAAAAGGACTGGAAAAATGAACTGTATTATTGCAATTTTTTGTAAAAGTAGCAGTTTGGTATGAGTTGGCATGCATACAGATTTACTAAGTGGGATAAGCTAATTATACTTTTTGTTGTGGTTAAACAAATGCTTGTTGATAGCCTTTTTCTATCAAGAAACCAAGGAGCTAATTATTATTAATAATAATCAATGCACACTGAGTCTTAGAGTTTCTGATTGAAACAGTTTGGATTGTATAATAACTCAAAGCCCAGTTGTAGTAGTTTGAGTGCAGTAATGAAATCTGAATCTAAAATAAAAACAAATTATTTTTTGTCATGCTGACTCCACTGCTTGAAAAATTTGTTTGCTGCCCCCCAAATTTGTAGTGATTCTCCAGTAATATGTGAACCCAGCATCTGCAAGATTAAACTGTAAAAAGATTTACCTATAATTGCTATTTAAATACCAAACTCTTAGTACCTTATTTAAAAGTAATGCTACACTCTATAAAGAAACTTTCTGAAAGCTTACACTACAGATTGTCAGAATAACGGTTGCCTATTAGCAAATTGAACATTCAAAAGCATTAACTGCAGAACATTTTAAATCTTCTCTCTCCCTGAATTACATCTCTAATACCTTATTTACATTACTTGAATCATTGACAATTAAACTTTCTTGAACTGAGTGTATTTAGAAAAAAAAATTAAAACCTTGCCTGAGATAAGTGCATATTTGTAAGTAAATTAACTACTCAAACTAAGGATGATAGACTTTTAAAATCTAATGCTCATAAAGAAGTCTTGTGCTCTGATTGGCTGAAGACTGATCATTAACCAATTTTCCGTACAGCTGTACTTTCTGCACTGCAGCCAACTAGTTAAATAGTACAAAATAACATGTTTAGGCTGCAGTACCTTATAATTTTCTTTAAATAAAATCGCAGCTATAAAAAGTGTTTCCTAAGGGTAAGAAAAATACACAAATATTTTAATTAAGACAAATTCCTAAAAAACCTCTAGCTGTGATTGTTTGGTAAACAAAAGGTAGCATCTGAAGCAGGGCTGGCTAGAGCTCTGAAGTCTGCCATTCAAATAGATGTCACCCCATAAACCCGCCCTGAACAATTCTATTTTCCATTTGAAAAGAGGAACCAGTTGTTTGGTGGGTTTACTAGGTGATATTTGATTGACTGGCTTACCTGCTGGAGCAGTCCTGTCTCCTCTCACCTTTTTGTTTATTGGAGTGTGCTTCAGAAGTCTCCCTTCTAAATAAACCTCCCTTTTATGACATTAAAATAAGCCTTTAGCCATAAACCCCACCCCACCCCCTCTTGCCCCCGAGTAGGATTTTTAAAAACCCCAAATCTAGAAGGGAGAGCCGCGTTCAGTCTGCAAATAGTCCTCTGGATGGGAATAATTCCCTCTTGATAGGTGGTTACTAGCAGTTAATGGCCATTTGTTTACTTTTTCCATTAAATAATAAATGTGTTTTAAAAGTACTACTAACCATCCATTTCTCCCCCACTGCTTACAGTCAGGTTCCAGCCTAAGACTCCATGGGGCTGATTTTCCACTTACTCCGGAAGGGTTTTACACTTGTGTAACTCCCTTGAGTTTATCCGAGCTGCCCGATCTACACCAGGGCTAAGGAGTGGAGAATCAGATCCACTGGATGAATAGTGTGCATGGGGATGCTTAAGAAGGGGGAGTTAGCTGGGGAGTATTAGGGCAGCGGAGAGTCAGGCTGGCTCCTGGAGCCTAGTGAATTAGGAAAATCAAATGGTGGGTATACCCCCCCCCCATCCTCGGTTCTTTCTCCCCTCCCTAGATTTTTAAAGGGCCACTATACCGATGAGATTGCACATTTCTGATCCTGCCTTGTGAGTTTATAATAATGCCAGTTCTGAGCCAAAATGGGAATGCTCGGAGCGGGGTTTGCTGCTGCTTTTCTGCTCTCTTTTTTTAATGTTTCCTAAAAGACAAAAACAAACCGCCCTGCAGCAAACAAAGAGCACACGCGTTTGTGCCTTTCTTAGGGGTGGGGAGAAGACTCACAAAAGGCTTCTTCGTTAATATGACTGTTTTAGGGGGTGTGAAGGGGGGGGTTGGTACATTTCACATTAAAAACGCTCCTCTATCCCGAGACATTTAATCAGCTGTAATTATAACACATTCCAAATGAAGAATATGCTTGACAGTATTTTTATTGTTATTGTTCATCGCACGATCTTAGGCGGCTTTGGGGGCACAGGAAAGAGAAGTAAACGGGTTACAAATAGGGAATTATCCCTCGTTTAGCATTAAAATTCATTTAGATAAAATTGCCACAAACATGTAAATGGGGAGATTAGTTCCCCCTCACGCCTTATTGCACTCTCTCAATGGCTCCGTTTTACACGTTGGGAATTCCGTCTTCGCAGGCTGCTTGCTGTTTCCTAGCTACCCCACATTCAAAGCAAAGGCTGCAAGAGAGAGAAGGGGGGCGGGTGAGAAGAGAAAAGGGGGGGGGGAAGTTTTGGCAACCAGTCTGCAATTCATCCTCCGCGATCCGCCCTAACAGAGGGGGAAACAAATATCTGGGGAGGCTTTATCCCCCTCCCCGCCCTGCGTGGACAGGCCAACGCTGTACTTTCCAGCAGGGAGGCAAGCTGGGTTGTGTTTAGTTTGGAAGCCCCAAGGGATCGGGACCGGGTTTGTCGCTGTGTGAGTGTGGGTGCGCGCCTAGCCACACGCAGGGTGTGTGTGTGTGTTCCCCGTGTTCCCCGCACCTCGAGCGGGAGATCTGCCGCGATCCGGGGGCGGGCTGGTGTGTTCTTACAAACAAAACCACACAACTCTCCGGCCGGCTGAGTGAGAACAGCCCGGTGGTGTCCTCCTCCTCCTGCGCCCGCTCCGTCTCGGCAGAGCCGGAGGAGGAGGAATAGCAGCTTCGACTGCCATCTTTTGGGGGGTTGGGGAAATGACTCGGTTCCCCCGGCCCCTCCGCTTCTCCTGCCTCGAGAGACGGGCTCCCTGCTTCAACCGTGCATGGGGAAAGAATTAGCCATAAAATTAGTGACTCACAATTTCAAATGGGAACCGCTAAGCGGATTAGAGACGCGTGGAAGTGTAGGGAGGGTCTGAGACCCACTCGGGGGGATCCCCCGCTGCAACCAGGCAGGTTTTGTCTCCCTTTGCCGAGAAGGGGGACCCCCCCCCAGTGCTTGTGTCAGGGTTGCCGGGGGGTGGGGGGAGAGGGGCGGTCGCACCCCACTGCAGCGGATCCCCCGGAGCCAGAGCCCCCGGTGCCAGCCGGGCCCGCCTCTCTCCCCTCCTGGGCTCGCTCTGGGGCTCGGGGGGCGGTGTGCTGCGCCATTTGTTCCTTGCAAAGTGATTGCTGTGTATCGCCTTGGATCAGTGAGTTCAGCCTACCTGGAGGGGAGGGGGGTAGGAAATCCCGCCGGGGGGCGGGGGGGGGGGGGAGCCGCGGCCATGAACTCTAAGGCCATGTGCTTCATTTGACTTTTTTTTTTTTTACCCCAAGCGGGGCCCCCGCGGCTTCAGTGAGCGGCGCTGTGATGCTCCGCGTGTGCAACCCCTGCCCCCCGCCCCTGCCCCCGCAGCACCGTCAGCCGCTCTCCCCTGAGCCGCGCCGCCCGTGCGTGGAAAGGGGGCGAGCCCAGGGAGTGCGGAGGAGTTTGCTGCTGGGGTTGTTCTCAGCGGGTCTGGGGGCGTGGGGGGGGGATCCTCCTCCTCCTCCTCCTCCGGTCGGGGCATGCCTGGCCCGGGGGGCGGGGGCGGCCTCTGGGCCCGATCCCGCCGCCCAAGGACCGGCCAGAGAGGTTCCGCTCTGGGCGCAGCGATCGCAGCGGGCCGCTGGCGGGCACCGTGTGCGGCGTCTCTTCCCCCTTCCTGCGCGTCCCAGGCCCCATCCCGACAGCCCCGTCCGCTGATAGCCCAGCACGGCTGGGGGGGGGGGGGGGGGGAGATAACACAGATAGAGCCAGCTAGTGACAGGAGCCCAGGAGCAAAACTCTCCAGCCAGCTTCTGAGTTGAGGTCGGGGGGCTGGGCCTTCTGCATGGAGCGGTGCCTTTCACTGGGGCTTTATGTACCTAGGGACGCCTTGTCCGGATCAGAACTATTTAAGGAGCAATACTTTGTGCTTGTGGAGAGGTATATTTGTGTAAACACGTGCAACCTTGTTGGCCAGCAAAGTAAAAAAAAATTGGGGGGGGGGAGTCCGGGCTTGGGGAGGGGGGGGGAGAGGTGCAGATAAGATGCCAAAACGTATTTTGCAGGAGGGGATTGGGCCTTTTTCCTGTTGGCTCAGGAAGGACGCTTGGGGCTGAAATGAAATACATTAGATTATAGCTCTCGCCATGGGCGGGGTGCGTTGGTTTGCGAGGGAAACAGCAGAGGCGTAATAAGGTAGTTGGATCTCCTTAAGTTGTGTCTCACACACACACACACACACTTACCGCGCACTGACTTCGCTTCGCCCCTCGAGAAAAGTGAAAGCCCTGGAGGAAAAAAAGACTTTACTTTTAAAGTCAGTCTAATATCGATCGCCGTCATTCCCCTCTCCCCCCACCTCCAACCCCGGCGGCAGACGCAGCCCTACCCTAACGGGGGACCGGGGGAAAGGATCCTCCTCGGATCTGATTCTCTGCGGGCCGTTGTACAGGGAACAGCGTGTGCCTAGAGCAGAGCAAATAAAGGCAGGGACAGCCAGCGAGGAGCGAAAACCCTTTTATTTTTCATTGCAGTGGTGGGCCAAGTGATCCTTCCCGTCTGTCAAAAGGACGTTGGGATCCTTCAGGATGAAAGGGCGAGGGGGGGGGGAAGAGAGCCATCTTCTTACCTTTTATCCTCTGTTTCCCGGAGTGTGGGCCGCCGCTTTGTGTGGGAAGGAAGCCCCTGCAAGGTGTGTGTGTGGCTGGAGCCCGTCCAGCGGAGCGAAACCCAGGGGGAGCCTTTTCAGTCACCCCTAGAAGCCCCCGAAGGGCTTCCCACCGCCGCCGGTCCCATCCCAAGGCAAAGGGGCTCGCTGCTGACGTGCTTGGGGCAGCCGGCAGCCACGGGGACGCAGGGAAAAGAAGTGGCACGTTTAGGAGCCAGTGTCCGTGTTTTTATTCTTCACAATGCACCATCTTGCCTTTAAATCCGCCAGGGCTGGGCCATCTATCACAATATGTTCCATCTACCCGCTGCCTTCTTGAACTCGCCTGGAAAATTGCAGTGTATTTACCTGGCTCCATGACCTTGTTATGTTGCCTGAGAAAAATACCTATTTGCTTCCCTTTGGTTTGGGCTAGTTGGAGCCCTCATAGGGCCACGCTTATTGGGCTCATGAGAAAGCTCTGCTAGGGACACAAAACAAGCCAACAAAGTCCTTAGACTGAAGGCAAACGCCACTTAAAGCGAGGGAAGGTGGCAGAGTGAATATTAAACCTTGGGACAGGGAGACAGCATATTCCTGCTCATAGATGCGAGATCTGCTTTTGCGTGGCTCCCCGAGATACTTGCATGAAAGTAGTTCATAAACTCCGAGCAGCCAGCTTTCTGTTTTATGTAGCGGACAGAGAAAAATCTCCCTGGTCTTTACTGTGTGGAATAACTTAAATGTCTGTGTGGCAGCTGCTTCTAAAGCCGAACCTAAACTCTTTGGAAGAAGAGGGGACGAGTGAAAGGCGAAAGAAAGACTTCTTTTTTCCCCCCTTTGGTGCCATTTTGGATGTCAGCTGTTTCCTTGGTGACTGTGTTCGGCCCCCAAAGCCCCTGGGCTCCTGGATTGTTAGAAGAAGAAGAAGAAAAGCCTGCTATTTCGGCACCGTCATTTATCACTGTCACCGCATAATGATTCCCCTTGCAGCTCCTTATTGATGTTTGTAATTGCATTATCTCATAAGGGGTGAGGGGTGATCAATGAAACCGAGCCATGCATTCTGGGGTCAGAGGCTGCCAAAGTACGGTTGGTCCCGTTTTAATACAAGTACTCATTAGCTTTAGGGCTGCATGCAAATATATATATATATATATAATCTCTGAGCTGGTGCAGACCTTGTAGCCAAGCCCAGCGCTTGTCTAAAAGACCGCGGTTGGCGTAACCTTTTGCAGAAATGCTAGACCAGGTACCTGTCTCGCATCTCAACGAAATGAGCTGGAGCCACTGATTGGGGAGGGGTTTTTCCCCCCGCGGGGATCAGATGTAAATTCTGAGTAAGCATCGGGGAGTCTCCCCCCTCTTTCCCTTCAAAGTGGGACCCACCGCTCTCTCCACTCCATCGAAGGCATGGGAACGTATGGAGAACTCGCCCCAGAACATCTCGGTGTGCGCGTTTACCAGCGTCGCCACTTTAAACACCCAACGTTAACCCCCCTTGTGCTCTCCGGCACTCCGGTTTCATTAACACGAGCTGCAAACTGGAGTGATCAGCATCATCGCCTTGTTGTTAGAGCGCTTCGGTTTAGGTAGGTGACGGGTGCAGGGGTTGGTAAGCAGAGGAATGCAAAACAAAATAAAATAAATAAGCCCACGCCAGCCAAAATAAAACAAATCGCCCCCTCCCTGAACCAATCAATGGCACGTTTTGCACTTGAAATAAGCCGGCAGCTCCGCCGACCCCAAGTGAAGTTCATGTGTCGATTCAAGAGAGTATTTAGGTAGCGAAGAGAGATGGCACACTGGCATTGTGGCGAGTTTGTGTAAGCTTAGGGAATTTAAGCCATCGTGTTGCAGAGACCTAAAGAAGTGGAGGAGATACAAAGAGGGAGGGAAAAGCTCCCAGCGTAATTTTAAACTAAATGCTTTATTGGACTGTGACAGGGATATCTAAACAGTGAAAACTTGATTTGTTTAGCCAGAGGCGGGGAAGGAGACAGATCCAACTTAGAGTGCCACGTTTAAGTAAGAGGCTGAGTTTCTAAAACCTATCCTCTGTGGTCAATTAGCTTTTTATTTTAATTTGGGGGAAGTGGAGAATGTTCAGCGAACGCCGAGCGCATCCTACATAAGGAGAAAGAGTAAACGCTGTTACAGGTTTCAGAGTAGCAGCCCTGTTAGTCTGTATTCGCGAAAAGAAAAGGAGGACTTGTGGCATCTTAGAGAGCATAAGCTTGCATCGGATGAAGTGAGCTGTAGCTCAGGATAGCTTATGCTCAAATAAATTGGTTCGTCTCTAAGGTGCCACAAGTCCTCCTTTCCTTTTTTTACTATTACAAATACAATTTGACCTGAGAAGGGTCCCCTCCAACCCTTTTGGTATCACACTAGCCCAAAAAGATTACCAACGAAGTAAAGATTAACACCCCCCTACCCCGCCCCGTAACACAAAATTAAGTCCATGTGTTGCATTCTAAAGTTAAAAGAATTATTTGTCGGCTACATTCTTGGAGACTAACCCTATCAATATTTAACCAAACCCATCTATGGAATACTGTATTAGAGTCCGTATCAGTTCGGAAACAAAACAGAATTTTTCAAATAGCTGTTTCAATAAGATCACGCTACTATACGAAACCAGAAATATTCTATGCCGATAAGGACAGATAGTTTAACTGGATTTGCTATCCATTGACTTTTGTTCATTTGCTACCCCTTTGAATGAGCGTTGTTCCTTGATTTTGGAAATTACACAATCTTCTAATAAACGAGTCTGGAACTAATATATTGATTGTAGACGTCAAATCTCTGTTTTGTCCACTATATTTTTAATTCTTTTTGCAGCGGTGCTAGAATTATACATGTAAATAAAGGCCAGTTGTTTCCTTTCTCATAAACATTCACACGTTGTTTCACTCTTAAAGTAAAATAACCGCAACTGCTAAGTAGTAGGATTAATATACAACTTTCAAATCTCCATGTGAACTAATCAGACTTCGCTTTTTTCCCTTTTTCTTGCTTTGATTATAGTTTGCAACCTGAAGCTACATACTTGAAACAAAATAGTGCTTTAGACCACGGTTAAGATAGGGAAAAATTAGTCTCGTTTCAGAAATTATTTATTTGTAGAACGACTATGATTAAAACACACACACAAACCGCAGCTGCAAAAAAGGAGAGAGAAAAACAACAAACAACCCACCGTGATTTACGATTATTAAATCTTTGATTGCCATGTTAATGTTTCTTTTTCTACCTTTCATTTGCATTTTAATCTATCGACTCTTTACTATTTTGCTGCTTCCTAGTCGAGTGATTGATTACAGATCTTCAAGAAAAAAAAACCCACCAAGCTTTGCGGGCGACCTTATATCTCTGCCCCCCCCCCCCGCGCCTCCTTTGCTGGTTAGATTTCTGAACCTTCCTCAGCAATGGTAATGCAAGCAGGGCAAATTAATTGTGCTCTTTTAAATGTCAAAGGTATAAATAAAAACGTGTTTTGCCCCCCCTCCCGGGTCCCAAATGTGAGTACTTTCCCACCCCGCTTGTTTTAAAAGCGAGAAGGAATCATTCCGGTAAAATACAATTAAAAAAACCAAACCAAACCAAAACACAACCAGGCGCAGACAGGACCCTGACTGTAAATACGTATCAGTGCAGATGGACTGTTCTTGTTTGGTAAAAAAAATCAAATCAAATCAAATAGGCAGCGCGAGGCAGCCCCAGGTTTCCCTGGCAGGGTTTTGGTGTTGAGCCTGGGATCTGGAGCCTGGCTGGAATGGTTATTAGGACAATTTGTTGACAGGCCAGCAGTAAAGACAAAAGGAAGAGAAGCAGCCTCTCGCCTGTTTATTTTCTTTCCTGGTCTAACCTGTCTGCTGCCCCTTGGGCTGTCCCCCCTCGGAGTAGGGCGGCGTCCTTTGGGCAGGACCCTTTTGTTGCTGTTGTGTGGGTGGTAGGTGGTGGGTTTGCTGGGACTAGCTGCGGGCGGGTGGGGTAGGATGCACTGGGCTGCCCAGCTGTCCCTGGGCTGGATGGGTGCGGACTGGAACAACAATTCCCCAACCCTGGGAGGCTGGGACCTGGCAATCCAACCCTTCAGGGTCCCGCAGCAAAGAGGGGCTGTCGGGGAGGGGCGAGCCCACACATAAGTGCTGACGGGGGTGGGGGGGGGGAGATGAGCCTCAGGAGGAGAGGAGGTAACCTGGACAGACTTTGGGAAGCCCCCCAGCCCTACCCCAGAAAGGGAGAGGCTGGCAGCCGGGTGGCATGCCAAAGCGATCTCAGCAGAGACTCGCAGCGCCGGCGATGGGCTGCTTCCCCAGGGACTAATCCGGCGTAGGGACAGGCGCTTGCTCCTGCTCACTCATATCATGACCACCGCCCCCCCGGGATCCTGACCCGGCGCCTGGCGGTGCAAGAGGGAGGCTCCCTCGCGGGCTGGAGACCTTTGCGGCTGTTAGGAAACATCTCACAGCACAATCAGGGACTCACTGCCGGGATTTGATTGCCCAGGCTTCTTCCTTCCACTAAATGGAGCTGGTCTCATACAGTACGCGCAGGGTGGCTGGAGATCGGTATGTGTCTGACACCGGCACGTACGCGATTTATCACTCAGAGCCACGGTGGCCCTGGGACAAGGGTTTCCAGCCAGTGCGGCTTGTCACCTGGAGGTGAAACGACTCAGATCCGAAATCCCCTTTTCTCCTGTCTACACGCGCAGCCCGCGACTGGCTCACGTGGGATGCTGACCCAGCTGGGGTTGAGAGGCAGATCCGGGCAGCGAGGGGAGAAAGAAGAGGGCAAACGGGGAAAGCCTAAACGGGAAAACTCATTGCGGTAGAAAGGATCAGAGCGGTCTGTACCTCCAGGGGTGAAGACAGATCCTTGCGGACAAGTGGGAAGACAGGGCTGGAATGATTTAAAGGCGAAGGGATGGCAGATTATTAAGAAAGTAATAGCAAGGTGTCCCCTGCACTACAGTTTTATTGTGGGGTAGTAACTACCGGATTTATTTATTGCCGGGGCTCTACAATAAAGATAATGACCACAACCTCAAGATAAATGCTTACGCCCGGAGCTGGTCAATTGTTTTTTATTTAGGAGTGTGATCCTGAAAGGTGGAAGTCAGCTTCTCCCCGCCGCAAAGATCCGTCTTGGTTTCCCATCCCATTAGAAACACGACATGCAAATAAATAGGTAGTTTCGGGTTTGGTACGGCGGGCTTTATTTCAGGCAAAGGAAGAGGTCGCGGGGGGACCCCCAGAGGCTGAATTTCTGTCGGTGCGCTGTACCCCCACCTTCGCTCTCACGCATCCGCAGCTGAAAGCATGAAGGTGTCATGTCTGAACTCCTTGTTTCCTGATCGATAAGGGCGAGGGAAACAATGTGAAAACCGCCCCCCCCACCCCCGGCCCAGGAGGCTGCTGGCTGGAGACTGGAGACTTCCTGTTGGAAAGGGTGAAAGTGCCCTGGGGGGGGGGGGGGGGGGCTTTTCCTTGCTGCCTCCCACGCCGAGGCGGACAATAGGGAGGTTTAATGTAGTTTTGACCTATTAAAAGCACTTGCAGGAGTGTCCCCCCCCCGCCCCCCACCGCCACATACCCTCAGCACCTGGCTTGGTTAGGAAGGAGGCTGCACCTCAGTGGTGCCTTTTCTCCCTTTTCTCCCCCCCAAGAAGTCCCCTAACCAGACGGAGGAATGGAGGCTGACCTTGACAGTTGCTTGCCAAGGTCAGAGCAGAGTAGGCTGCCTCAGGTGTCAGCATAGGCTCAGGCCCTCTCCCCCTGATGTGATCTGATCCAATAATAGTCACTGTGTTAGCCTCTAATGAGGCACCCGGTGAGAGCTGATCGGCCCCCACCTGCTCTTTGCGGTAATACCAACAGACCCTGAGATGCCAAAATGCAGTCAGCATCCTCTGCTCATTTCTCTCTCAGGTTCAAAGAGGTAGGATTTCAGCCTCACAATAACCACTTATATTCCGGGCTTCCTTTGATCCATGTATGTCCAGGAAAAGCACCTGACAGTGAACTGTGATGGGGGAAAAAAGGACAGAGGGGGAGAGAATAGACTCCCACAATTTGGTGGCTTGTGTGAGGGATGAGATGATGAGGTTGAAAAGTGAGAACAATCCTCTTCAATCTTTTACAATATCAGTGTCATTCAACGCTACTTTGCATTTAACCAGAATATCCCTTTCCGTGATTTCCATAAGCATATACGTTATAATTTTCACATCCTTCAGTATTAATCATTCTACTCCGCATTACGTGTCTATCTGAAAGTCTGACCTTACTAGTGAAGCACATTAACTTTACATTGTTGCCCACAATAAAGTAGGAGGCACTACATTCCCTTTCCAACCTCATCTGAAATGACACACACACAATATACCGTTGCCCACTGCATAAAAAGAAAACAATGACATGCATTCTGCTCCCAGCATGACAAGTTGTCTGTCTCACTTCAAAGGACTATAACCTAATTGTTTCCAGAGTTTAAAAAGTAATTAAGCTATATTAGAGAAATTTAAATAAAAACAGTTTTCTTCACACTGGGTCACTCATCTTTTTATTCACAAAATGAGCACCCCATCCTTTTAAAAATAGAGATATTTGTTTTAAAAAACCTGAAGTTTACATGAAAAATGTGAACAGATTTAGTTTTTAAAAGGGTTTGGGCAAAGTGGAGGTAATTATGTATAATTAATGCTGAAGGGAAAATGAACACATAATAGGTTCCAAAGATTAAACCATCTGTAACTATCAAGAGAACTTTAAAAGTTTTTTTAAAAAACTAAATCTCATTAATCTAGCAAAGGATTTTTAAAGGGAAAGAGTAGCATATATGTTATTGTTTAATACATTTCTTTATTCTGATTTTTTTAGCTTCATTCCCTAGAATGTTTAAAAATTTTAAACCTACAGTTTTGAAGGTCGTCCACCGTGAAAGAATTGATTAGGAACATCAACCACTATATTAATGTTTGTAACACTTTGTTTTAGTGCTGGCTTTCCATTTTTGATGACAGTATAACAAAGTTATGTTACTAAGAAGTTCTAACGTGAAGTGTAGAGCATTTCCCCCACCTTTATGCTTTTCTTGGTGCACATGTTTTGCAACCTATAATATATTTCAAATTCCAGTGAATAAACCTTTGGGCCAAATTTTGTTCAGAATTACTCACATGGCAGAGAATAGTCCTTTAAATTCAACTCATTCTCAGCCACATTTAGAACATTTAACAAAGAGGGAATATGGTTTTAGATATACAGGTTCCTTATTGAATCTATCACAAAAGTAAAGACAATGCTTTTATATTTTAGTAATCATTTTAAGATAGACATTTATCGGTAATTTTATAGTTCAGGAAAACTGCTTGGAAGCATGACATTTATTTCGAATTAGTGATAATGTCTATGAGTTGCTATACTTTGTACATAGTTAGGGTCTTATTTTATAAATCCTTACTAATGAAAATAGTTTAATTAAAGTTGATGGGACAGCTCATGTGATGATGAACTCGTCAGACATGAACAGCGTTTGCAGGATCAGGCCCTGGGTAAAATACACACTTTATTATGGAGGTAATGACCTAATCAGGATTCGACCCTTAAACTACTGCATTCTTCCATCCACCTGTTAGATTAAAATACATTTGCTCATCTCAATCATAGCTTATTTATGGTTCTAAAGAAGGTCTTGGATGATGGACAAAGTTTCTTAGATCAATCTATGGAATGTTGCTTACTTCTCCAGTAAGGAATATATCTTGTATGAAGAACACTTAATCTGGTAATCCAAGGAGAGGTTTTTTTCTTCCTTCAGGCAAAATCTTATATAATTTTGTATTTATCGCCGAGGCAACTCTTTGAACTGATTTTTATTTTGATGCACATTGTACTCAGAGAGTGAAATTGCACAATGCAGTAGAGGGCCTATGTACCCCTTTAACCTCCCAAATTCATACTCACATCCTTCCTTATACAGAGGCCAAACAGCTGAGCTGTGAGCTGGAAATTTCTCCAGGGCCAGGGGAGGGATAAGGATTTGTCCCACACCCCAGGTAACAGAGCAGCAGTTGATCTGCTCTGCAATTGCTAGACAAATTTTAGTCCTGGAAGAACTTCCCTGCTTGCTCCCCTGACTACATGGAGGAGGACCAGTTGATGAATACACACAGTAGCAATCCTGGGACTTCACTCATGAGCCTTCCCAGACCTGTGCACACATCCCTGCTATTCAGAAATCAAGAGTGAGTTTGTGGGTATACCTCTGGGGGAGGACTCTAATCTTACCTCCTTGGGTTAAAGTGATTGTAAAGCCCAGTGTAGGTCTTGGGGGAATTTTACTCATATAAAATCTATGTTTTCTAATATTACAAACAAGTGTTCTGAAATCTGCAAACAGTGATTAGGTAATTAGGGCAAATCTCTCCCTAACATCCTACTACTATGCCCAACTTTAGAACTGGCTTTAATACATGTAAACTGATTGGCTTCTCCCGTGCTTTGAACAGCATCTACACACACTGTATTTAGTCCAAACTTACCTCCTTCCTCTGGTTTGACTTTATTGGTGACTCAAATGACAACAAAAACAGAAACCCCAGCCTAGGATTCCTTCCCAAATTTAACTAGTCCTTAGTTTTCCTTGTAGGGACTTTTGTCCTAAATCTCAGTTCCTCTGCCCAACCCCCCCCCCCCCCCCCCACCTCTCTTGTATCCTGAATGGAGCCACAATATCTCTCTGGTAGTTTTAATACCTGCCAACAAGGTAGCTGAAAAGAAGAACCCTGCCATCTTCTTACACATGTCCCCCCCACTGCCTTGGGATGTGCGCATTGTCATCTAGCCCTCTGTAACCAGCTGAGGACCTAGTTTCTGAATGGTGAGGTTTTTAAAAGTGCCTAAGTGACTTAAAAGCATAAGTTCCACTGGAAGTCACTCAAGTGCTTTTGAAGTCCCTTGCTGATACCAGAAGATTTAGATGCAGATCCTCACCTCCTGTAACTTATCCTCATTCCATTGACTTCAATGGAGCCGAGACCTTAATGTCCCTGAACCTGTGACTGCCAGAAGCTGGGACTGGATGACATGGGTGGATCACTCAATAAATTGCCCTGTTAAGTTCAGTCTCTCTGAAGCATCTGGCACTGGTCACTGTTGGAAAACAGGATATTGGACTACATGGACATTGGTCTGATCCAATATGGCTGTTTTTATGACAATTTATGCCATTTGAGGATTTGCCTTGCGGTCTTCTTGCTGCCTGTGGCATTCATTTCCTGTGCCAGGCTCTCAATGTCCCATGGAGTCCTGGAACTGTTTCTAGTCTCTCCCTAAGACAATTGTCCAGGCTAATGAGCTGCATATCCCCTCATGGGTTGACTTATTTTAATTCCCCAAATTAAAGGGGGATTACAGTTGAGTGATATGATCCAGGAGTCTCCATGGACAAAGGCAACCTTAATGGTTTCTGCCAACTCTAATAGCTCAGCTCTGACTAATGTCTCCCATACTAATCGGTGGCCACATTCTGATGAACTAGGCTGGACACCATCTTTTCTTCTAGCTGTACTGGCCCAGTACAGCCTATTGCTATCCCACAGGCCTTAATCTCAGGCAGCCATATATTCTGTAGTCCCATAGCCATTACTGTGACTAGTGAGATTGCTACACTACAAACTCATGAAAACACATGCTGTCTTCACTGAAACTTTGTCCTCCCATCCCTGATGCCTTCTTTGTTTATATCCCTGCTATGTTTTGTCCAAATCCTAGATTGTGAGCTGTCTGGGGCAGGCACTGGTTTTGTGCTGTTTGTTTGTACAATGCCTAGAACAATTAATTCTCTTTGAGGTCCTTAGGTGCTGACACAATATACATAGTAAATGAGAATAGTCACAATACCACGTGGGGGCAAATGCCTTCAAGAGCCCCAGCTTCCCATGCAATTGGAGGGGCTGTGGTTACCCTCTCTTTGGAGTCCCCAGAGCTCTTCATTTCCCCCATCAGATTTAGGATGCAGAAGTGGCTGGTCTAACAGATCATTCTCCAGCTACTCCTCTGTGTGCTGGACACCCTTTGCTAGTGTGGACAGATGGAGCTGGGGTACCTACATATGTCTCTCCAAGGCACACACTCTAAATTCTGCTCCATTATGATGTTTATTAGCTCCTGTTCTGTGCAGGACTTGGGTTTGAGCCAACAAGCCACCCAACCCACCAAACTCCAGGTGAAGGTATCCAGCTGCTCCCCCTAAGGACCAGGGTTCACTTTGAAACCTTTGCCAGGATTTTTCCTCCAACGCCCTCAATTGGTTCAAAACTCTGCCTTATATTGCACAAGCTCATCCAGGGCCCAGTATACCACTTGTCCCTCACTGGTCAGAAAATGGGTCAGAAGAAAGGCAAAAATCTCCTTCTCCAACTGGGCTGTCTTATAGCTACTCATTTGAAAGTGACCAACTGAGTCTTCTGATCCTACTTTGGTCAGGGAAGGGCTGGAGATTACTGGCTGTCTAGGCGGTGCTCCTCAGTTCACGTGCCATTAAAGCAGCTGCATTTGTTGTTGCTGCTGGACTTGAGCCCGGGCTTGCTGCAGAGCCTGTAACTGGTGCAGCTGTTACTCTTGGGCTGAAACCGGGGCCTGTCGCTGTTCCCGCTGAGCTTTCTGTTCCCTCATGAACTGCAGCATGGTCTGGTGCTGCTGCTCTTTCTGTCGTTCCGTCTTCCATGGGAGGACTTCTTCCATTTTCCTCCTTTGTCCAGCGTGCGCTTCTTGACCCAGGGGTAAGCGAGGGGAGGTTCCCTTTTTCTCCGAACACACTCTGTGTAGTCACAATTTACCTCCTTCCTGGGCGTGGCTTTCTTCCTAACTGAAATAACAATAAAAATTTAAACTGTGGCCTACGTTTTCTCCCCAAGCCTGGCCATTTTTGTAGGGTCCTGTCTATTTTAGCCCCTTGTTAAAGCTACTCTCTTATATTCAACATGGAGCTAACACACTGATCTTGTCACCAGCAGGAATCAGTCAGTGTTGCCTGAAAGGCTCTGAAATCTGCTAACATGGTGGGTCTGCAGAAGAACCCCACTCTCCTGTTACAATATATTTTCTTTGTTCAGATCTATCAGGGTGTGATCCGTGAAAGTACTTAGGCACCTAAGTTCTGGTTTTAGGCACCTAAATCCTGTTTGTAAGCACCACTGTGATCCACAAACTTCCTGCTCGCTGTGGCCATATATTCCACCAGGAGGAGGATGTTGGATGGGGAGGTGCTCTGCAACTGTGGGGCCTACTTCTGTTCCTCCCTTTGATCATGCATCTGGGCAGAGTTCCTCTGGTCCGCATCCGCTGGCTCCCTACACAGCTTTGAGGAGCTGTGGGTGCTGTCTGGGGTTCTCTGCTTGGTGTCCCCTTCTGCATCCCTGGTTTTGAACCTGCGACCCTCACTCCTGATCCTGTTTGTCTTGTGACAAACTTACGATGGGCGTCTGGCCACCTATCTCCTGCTTAAGCCCCAGAGCAATTCGCAAACTGGGGGGCCCAATCCGGTTGGGGAGGCCCATCCCTGTTCAAATACTTTTTTCCCTCAGGAGAAGGGGGGGACTTGAGTCAGCGACACCTGCATCCCAGTGTATATCCCATCCTTTAGGCTAAAGGCAAAAAGGGAAATCCGCCTTACTCCCCCTACCCCCATTTTGTTTCGGGTCCCCCATGCAACTTAGGTGGCCAAATGCCTACCTTCCCCAAGTCAAGGATCACTAACAGGACATCGTAGAAGAGGAGACTTTGAGTGTCTGCAGTCTATGGTCTCTGGGTTTTGCATCTGGTATGATTATTCCAGGGAAGTAAACAGGTATATATGTTGCTCTTGTTGGACTACCCAGCGTTGGCCAGTGGGTGAGTGGCCAACCCATCACCCCAGCATATGAGCCAGCTGCAAAGAATCTTACTGACAGATCACCCAAAAGAGCAATGTGCAAACCATAGCTTACTCTCCCTTCACCACCCCTTTGATGTGCAGCATATGTGTATGGGATTTGCAGCAGCAGATCCACAATGGGAATGTGGATCTGGCTGTTCAGCTGTACCATACTTAAGGCTCAAGATGGGAGAAAACCCCTGGCACAGTTCCAACATTGGGGCCTCTCTCACATAGCTTTTAATCAATTCCTGCCACAAACCTAAAAGTCAACAGCAGAGTGATGATACCGTTTTATCTAATCCCTGTCTGATCTAGCTGAACTTCTAATAGAAGTAGTAGTAGTAATAATAGTAATAATTAATAAATAATAACTAGCTCTTATAACCACAATTTTTATCAGCAGATCGCAAAGTTCTTTACAAAGGAGGTCAGTCTAATTATCCCCATTTTACAGATGAAAAAACTGAGGCATTGCATGGTGAGGTGGTGACTTGCTCAGTGTCATCCAGCAGACCAGTGGCAGAGCCAGGAATAAAATCTATGTCTCCTGAGTCCCAGTCTGCGCTCTAACCACTAAGCAACACTGCACCCTATCAGTATAGTAGCTGCAACCTATTCAGATTCAGAATGGCAAAGACAAAGCCACTAACTGGAGATGCGGGCAATGCATCAGACTCCTGTGCACAGCCTGTTACTCTAGGCCAGTGCCTGGGATAACTTTCCCTGGTGTCTCTGAGTGAATCAAAATCCTCAGGGATGGTACAAGGTGTATTGCAATAGGAGCCCGGCCAGGCCAAATGTCTATCTCAGTTCAGCCCCATCCTGCTGCTATGTAGCTGAATAAGAACAACTCTGGCTGCACCACAGAGTAAGATTCATGTTTTCTTAAGTGAGTGTCATGGGGCCTCAGTGCCACGCAGAACAATAACACAGCTCCCTGTCCTCCCCCCGGGTACACTTTGTGAGGTAGTAGTAAGCGCAACAAGGACAACAGCAAATCTAGGTTTCAGTTCAACCCCAACAGCTGCAGTGGTGCAATTGGTTAGCACATAGTACAACAAGGCCATGTTGAGAGGAGACATGCTGAGGCTGTGAGAGAGCTGGAAGTTTCAGGAACAGCAGGAAGTCCAGGCCTGTGGCCCTAGTTTGGCTTAAATCCAGCCTTGCCTGGCCATACAAGGAGGGAGAAGTCCCTGAATTACCTCAGGCACAAGGATTGTAGCTTTTGTTGTCTCTTGAGGGCAGTGCAGAAACTGGGGGAAGAGGGAGACAGAGTGGAAGACGCTCTTGTACCATCTTTTCTTTGCACCTGTGCAAGATACAGGGTCAGTCTGTCCTCAGAGTTAATGAATCAAAAAAGAGCACTGTGACGTTTCACTCCCTATGCTTATGATATGAATCTGACATAACTGAGATATACTTGATGCAAGATGGCTCATGTGGGATATCATTGGAAAGGTTATAATTTACTGAATGCGATTATCCAATCTGTATACCTGTGTCATTTCTGTATCTGAAGTTAGGAATATTGACTCTGTATCTGTATTTCAGCTATGCTACTTTGTGTGATGCCCACTGCTAACACTTCAGGTACAACAATGGAAAAGCCAGACAGGGCGGCTGGCCCATCAGCGAGGACAACGAACTGCGAAAAGCCTTGGCCTTCCTGCACTGACTCATGGACACTGTGATACTACAGAGTCAGGTGGTCTTGTCACCTGATACTAAACATTACCTGGGGCTTCTTGTAACTTTCAACTGGAAGGTAAAGGGGGTTAAATTTGGTGAAAAAAGGATTCCTGCCTTATGTAATTCCTATTTAAAGGTGGGGAGGAAGGCAAACGAGACTCCTCCTCTCCATGGCCTGCCTGCCCAAGAAGAAAGACTGCTAAAGCCACCCAAAGGGAAGGCAAGGGGGGAGTCCAGACTGAGACAGGGGTCCAGTCTGAAAAAGAATATAATTGGAATGCTGAACCACAGAAACTTTGAAACCTGCCTAAAATAACATTTAGGGTGAGAACTTATATTGTGTAACCTGTTTCTTAAGTATATTGAGCTTAGCTTGCATATTTTGCTTTATTTGGTCAGTAATCTGCTTTGTTCTGTCTGTTATCTCTTATATTCACTTAAAATTTACCTTTTGTAGTTAATAAACTTATTTCTTGTTTATAATATAATCCAGTTTACATAATTTCTAATGAGGGGGGGGGAAGAGGGGGAGAAGTTATGCATATCTCCCCCCACATTGAAGGGGTGGGTGAATTTCCTAAAGCCTTTGGGTTTGTACCCCTTGAAGGAAGTGGGCACCAGAATGTTGGGGAGAGCCCCTAAGGCTGAATCTTTCCAGAGTGGATCTCTGATTCTGTGCAGCTGGGTGTGGCCCTGCCTATGTGCTTGGCTGGAAGAGGCTTGTGAGCCGAACCCAGCAAGGCCAGGTAAAGGGGACCCAGACTGGCAGAATAGGCTGGCTCAGTGGCATCCCAGCACCTCAGATGACACCCCAAAGGGCCCAAACCTGTCACAAGCACCTCCAAATTAGAGTGGGGTGAGGTTTTTAATTTGGGCATTGTCCACGTCTTTCTTGGAGTTGTAACAATCTTCCTTTTACCTCTTTGTTTTCTTCACCATCAATAGGTATGTAATGCCCAACCATATCAGTGGCCAAGGAGCTAATCAGAGCCAGTCTCCCTCAAAGCCAATCAATGCCTCTGAGTGGGTTGCTTCAGAGCAATGCAGGGAGCTCTTGCCACAAGGGACTGAGAATACTTGCACAAGGCTCCCAGGCCATGCCTGTCAGGCATTGAGGAAGTTGCTACTAGAATGCCAGATTGGCACCTTCTTGTGTATACGGCTTAAAATCTTACTTTTAATATTACTTTAATATAATTTCAATGGATTTTATATTCCATTAATATGCTTTAAATCCTGTCCCTCCCCCCAAAAAAGACCCCAGACAAAGAGGTGGACAATGGGGCTGGTAACAAATGAAGTTTGATGCAAATATTATGTACAGCACGAATTGCTTCAACTTTAAAAAGTGGGAATAGCTCAGATGACTATGAATGACATACTACATAAAATAAGGTAATAGGCTTAAGGTATACATTGTCATACCCCATTAATAACTTAGCCATCTGTCAGTCTCGCAGCAAGAGCTAAATATTATACGTATTTTAGCAGCAAGGTAATGTTCTGTACCTGCATATCTGCAACTGCGAACAGAGTATATGGGTCAAAGAGATAAGGAGTTCATAATTTTGATGTAGTTGTTAGAATAAGTAAATTGCTGGATTTATACATAACTTCATACTGGTAGATATAAGGAGAACACAGGATTTGCCATACTACATAATGCTCCCTCCAGTCCAGTAGCAGATGCTTCAGAGGAAACAGCAAGAAAGTCTGTAGTGGGCAGTTCTAGAAAACTTACCAAGAGTGGAAGTTTCTTCGTAACCTCTATCAGTTATCAATTAGCGGTTAGCTTTTGCCCTGAAGCAGGAGGATTTATATCCCTTGTAAAAATATTGTATCCTACCTAATGTAACCATGGGTTTCTCATTGAATGGCTAATCCTTTTTTGAATGCTACTAAGCTCTTTGACTCAGTGATACTAAATTGTATCTGTGTGCAGAACGCATAAGTTTTCTATAAACAGAAACACTTCAGAATTATTACCTCAACTGTCTGACAAATAATGAACAGAAAGTCCTTAACATTAAAAAAGTCCAGCTAATAACTGTAAGGCTGATTTATAGTTCTTTACCACTTCAAATCACTTTTACAAATACTAATTAATTACTCCTCACAACACCTCTGAGAGGTATTGTTAACAAGCATTACTCTGTCCACGTACAGATGGAGATGCTGAAATACACAGAGGTTAAGGCCAACACTTTCAGAAGTGGACTCTGGCTTTGGGTGCCTCAGCTTTTGGGTGCCCTGCTCTGAGTCCTCTTGATTTTCATTTTCAGAAGTGCTGAAGATCAGGGCCAAAATTTCTCAATTTGGACCTCCAGAATCAAAGACCACTTTTGACGTTTCTATAAAAAGAAGGTCTGTGGCTGGCTACATAAGAATGATTAGATGGAATGGAGGATATCTAACAGAAAATTCCATTTGTAACTTTATTGTTAGATAAAGAAAAGGCCTTTGAAAGTGTAGAATGGAACTATTTGTTTTCCCTCTTGGACCCTGATTTTCCATGACAATCCTGCAGACAAACTCTTACTCCTGCACTGTAGGCTGCTGTGGCCATGAACTATCAAATGCAGAACTGGAACTTTGAATAAAATAGGATTTCGTTTAAATTACTGAAGGTGGAGATAGGTTATATATAACTCACCTTTGAGTCCAAGGTGTTGGTGAATGGCCTTTTCTCAGGTAATGCTGCCTACTGTCACTGTTTGCAGTTCAAATGAAAATATTGTGCCATCAGAGACAGCAAGGATGTGAATACTTATAGGTGGGAAGGAACATAAAATAGTCCAATATGCAGATAAAACCGTTATCTTCTTAACTAACCAGACAGTATCACTCCCAAACTTAAATAACTTATTTAATAGTTTTGGCACATTTCTGGTTTCAAAATTAAGTATGACAAAAGTAAAACTTTGACCATTTTTGTTTCTTAGCCTACTGAAGTTACGTTACTGTGTTCTTCTATTCCAGTGGGCTAGTTCAGATTATAGATCCGGAGATAGATTTTCAAAAGGGCAAAGGACAAAATCCCAAATGATCTTCAATGAGAGTAGGGCACCCCACTGTCCTTTGTGCTTTTGAGAATCTTCCTCCAAAACTCTACTTTTATGCCCCATCATGACAAATATTTACAGAGGATTCGGACACGAGTGAACTGAGCTGGTTTTGAACTATTGAACTGGAAGCAAAAGATACTGTTATTTTATGCTTGAACCATCAAGCTCTATCAAGAAGTTTGGTTTTTTTTTGGCCTGTTTGTCTGGCTGTGGAGCTTTAAGAACTCCTACCTGAGTTTCTCTGCGTAATCACAAATATAAATACATAGGGAATTCTGGGAGGAAAATGATTAGCTGGTTACCTGAGTGTGAATTTCAGATATGGGCAAAATCTATACTCTTCTGTTGATTTACATAAAGCAGCAGACCAAGTCCGAAATGTGGACTGTGCACAGTAAACCTTATTAAGTGACTCTGTGAGCTTGTAGGCTGCTGAAACAACTTGCTGCATAGCCCAGTGGGGAAAAACTTTCTCAAGAAACTTTTAAAAGATGCTTCTTCTGCTGCTGGTGCCCTCGCACACTATTGGGTGACAGTTCTGTATCAGTTTTTCCCCTGAGGTAGGACTATTGAACCTTGTCTTCTAAACCCATGGATTAGTCAGACAGGGCAGAGATTGTCTGTGGTATAAAAGAAGCTGTAAACGTTTTCAAATTAATACTGATGACCTGGCCACAGGTTCCATTGGTGTTTCCATCTTCTGTAACACCACTTTTAACTTATTTCTTATGAAAACACATACTGGTCTGCACTGCCATCGCTACACAGGGGATTTATGCATGCAATTCCCATTACTGCTAATGACAGAGAATCACATAAATCCTCTGCACATCAACAGCAGAATAAACCACTAAATCATCAAGTATTTAAGGCTGCTGACTAAGGGCCAAATACTCTTCAGATTTGCACTGTGTATCTCCAGAGAACATAGAAAATTCAGTGCTTGATGCTCTACGAAAAGCCTTTTGCTTCAGGGTGACATTCATCCCGGCATAGAGGCCTGGGCATCAGGTATAGAGAGGCTGCCTGGGGCCTCGTATCTCCCACTCCACTCCACATTGCAGAGGGTGAAATCTCTGCCCCAGTTCCAACAGGCTGGCCTGGTGGGGACTAGAAAGCTCTGGGATCTGCACTTATCCAGAGTGAAGTGGCCGACACCTCCTGTGGAGAACATGTGCTGGTGCCATAGCTTCTGGTCCAGTCTATAAGATGCAGTAGTGGCCACAGAGAGGCCAATGGCCCCACAGCCTGCCGACGTATGGGGAAGTATGTGTATGAATTTCTTCTTCTCCCCTGCCCCTCCCCCCTCACTTTTGTATACAAAACTCCATCTCTCTGGGTTTGTTTGGGGAAAGGTGACTTTCATCCTGAGGGAAATGTACAACTCTAGTTATGCACTTGCAATTCCTGCTGACATAGAATACATGGAAGTTCCACAAATGGGTCTAGAGCCACCTGTGTCCTTCACTTCCTCCAAAATCTGTTGCTCATCCAGCAAAGCATTTCAATTTATGCTTAACTTTAAGCATGAGTAGCCCTGTTGAAACCCTCCCAAAGGCACTAGGAGGCATATAAATATCCCAATCCACACCCACAACTGCTATTCTTAGTGGCCACTCTACTACGGGTAGATGACAATATAACGTCACTGGTCGAAGGCATCTTATGACCCATATTCCACATCTGAGATGGTTGCTCATCAGAAGGGTTAGGTTCTGGCCCCATGATGGGTTTTTTACTAATAATTTGAGTTATTTATATGCTACTGTCTGAAACAGGGGGTTCCTGATCCAGAAGTTCAATTAACTTCCATTGTTGAGCCTTCTCAGATGATTATCCAATAGGGGGCTGGCTTACAAGATGAGTTTTAAAACATCTTTCAGCTAAAGTAGGCAAAATTTAGCACTAAGGAAACATCGTGTGGACTCTGTGGTATTCCCTGGAAGGCTGGGACAAAAAATAATTAATGAATGGATTACACTGACCCATAAATTTCATTGTTTCATCTGAGAGATATATTAGTAATATAATTCCTACTTAACGCTTTCAAAGGACCACATGTGAGCATGACTGAATGGATATGGAAATTATTTATGCAGCATGTTAAAGAGACATTAAAGCATTTTGGAACATGTGGCAGGCCTCTCAGTGAGGCGAGAGATGCAGAACAGCTTTTCAGCTGTGGTGTGCTACCTTGGCTGTGCCAAACTCACCATATGATATATCTTTCTTTGGAATGGATGCAAATTACACCCTCATGGAAAGTGCTGGATTCACAGCCTTGGAGATGAAAGTTCTGTATTTCTATACAGAGGATAAGCAATATCTGTGCAAATTTCCCCATAAAACTTTCTCTAGTCTCCTGAACCTTATTCTGATGTGAAGAGCTTGTCTACATGGTGTATTAGGCTGCACCAGAGGGGTGTATAAATGAATATGTATAATGGCTTTGTGTGCAAACCGGCCTGTGCGGACCCCAGTGGTGTGCACTAACAGTTCCCTAGGGAGTGTCAATGTAGTCCTGTTTTGCACCCTAGGGAACTTTAGTGAACACCAGCAGGGTCTACAAAGGCCAGTTAGTGTGCAACATGCTAGTGCACACTAGAATTTGCTCCCCAGTAGGGTAGACTAATGTACCATGTAGACAGACCATAAAACTCCATGTCTATGCAATTCTTGTTCTCCTTGTTTAGACTTTCAGAAAGCATATAAAGATGATGGTGGTTTCCAGGATATGGACACTTGATTCTCTTCTTAGTCCAGTTCCTAGCTGACATTTTATAGAAGTGATTAAACAGCCATCAGAGAGCAATGACTTCTGGTCCCTACTGACTTAGGTTAAATCATACACTAGTGTCATGTGGCCACAGAGGAGAGTAGTGGGCACTAGTGTCCTCGTAGTGCAGCTGGATTGGATCATGGACTGGATTAGAATAGAGGCATAGTACCTTTAGGCTCACATCTACCACCTCTGCTCCTGGAGTCATGTGATTACTTCAGAACCTCAGCTTTATTTTAAAAAAAAGTATGTTTCTAGCCCTCATAGTAGTGAAGAAAAGGCTGAAAATATGACCCAAATGTAACTGATACAATGGTGTCTGTTTGAGTCTGCACAGAGCCTGATACCATATTTCTATGAGGTTTGAATACATCTCAATGGGGTGTTAACTCCAAGACCCACTGCTCTGGGGAGCACTGCCTGCCCCCTCCTCCCCCCCTGGAGAAGACTCTGCATGTGGCAGGTGGAGAAGAATGTACCCACCCACTCAAGCATATGCAACTCAGCTGCTGGGGTAAGTACTGGGGGGGCGGGGGGTGGGGGGTGGGAAGGGGACGGGGAAGTCACCCTGCTGCTCACACTGCCTCTCTGAGATTGGGAAAAAGGGGAACCCTGCTGCCCCTAAGAGGAAAGAAGGCAGCATGATGCTGCTCCTGCCCCTCTTGAAGTGCAAGGGGCATCACTGTCATTGCTTCCCCAAAGGGGGCAGCTGGGACCATAGCATGGGGGAGGCTCCTTGTATCTAGGGCCTGAAGCAAACTATGCCAGCACACACAGTTTTGTGTGCTTAGAGGAGAGCCTGGGCTGGATACCCAGTATTCCATTTCCACAAGCAAGTGGATGGTAAGTGGCTCCATCCCTCCCTGCTCTAGCTAATGGAGACTAGTAAAGGGCCGTAGCGGCTTATTCTCCACCAGTACCTTTGCAAAAGTAGCTTTTTAATTTCACTGAGAGAGGATGAACAAGTAACAAGACAGGAGTCATCTGGAAAGAGGCGGGGAGATGGATGAGTCAAAACTGGAAAACCCATGACAACAGGGCATGGGAACAAGTACATTATTTTTTATTTGGTGACAGGTACTATGTTGAAAAACAAAGACCATGAAGTATGGCAGAAATATGGACACCATAAATCATTTGAGCTTTGCCCTCCAGGTTTATGATGATGTCATCAGAATGCCTTGGTGTGGAGTTTTTTTAACGTTGCAATACACACTTGACTATCATTTATTTAATAGTCTATATCCTCAATGACTGTTCATATGGTGAATCAAAAGTGGTCCACATACTTTGGCACTGCTTTTTCTCTCTCTGAAATATAAATGTTGTGGGAAAAATGCCTGCACTTTGCCCAGCTTAACAGGAAAATAACAAGAAAATTAACTGTTAAAATTTAGAGACATTGGGTGAAATTGTCCAAAGCACTTATGTCCCATTTTCAACAGTGGTTTAGGCATTTAGGCCCAGTGTTTTAAGGTATTGAGGCAGGGCTAAATCTCATTTTCAAGAGTGACTTAGTGATGTCAAAGATAATTAGGCAGGCACCTAAATAACTTTGAGGAGCTGGGTCCTTGGTGCCTAAATCCTATTGATTTATAATGAGGCGTAGGCTCCTAAGGGCCAGATTCACAAGGGGGACTGAGGCACCAAACTGCCCCTAAATCCAACATTTAGGTGATGCTAGCAGCTACCAAATCCCAGCTCAGCTTCTGCCTAAAGTCTCTAGGTGCTCAGGTTTCCACCAGTAAAGTCCCCAAGGAGCTTACATTTCTGCTGGTGGACATGCACAAATCTGCCTGAGTCTTGGTGCCACCAAGCTGCTCAGTGCTGTCTTGCACCCAAGCCCGATCAGGTTTCACAAAATAGACATTTCCCCACCTCTCTCAATTTGGGGCCAAATCCAGTTGGTGTGTTGAGAGTGTGCATAATCTGCACAAAAATAGCTGAGCAGGTTACCCAGTACCCCAGAGATTAGAGAGCGCACTCACCTGGAATTTGGAACACCTGGAGTCAAGTCCCTGCTATGAATCAGGAGTGAGGATTTGGTCTCTGGTCTTCCATAACCCAGGGGAGTGCTCTAACCACTGGGCTACTGGCTATACGGGGGCATTGCCACCTGGGAAGTTTAGGTGCCTAGGGGACCTCACTTATGTAAACTTAGATGTCTAGGAAATTTAGGCACCTACAGAGTTAGATGGCAGCTGAGCAGTGGTTTTGAGGATCTTCATTTTAGACTTAGGTGCCTAAAGTAGTAATTAGGTGCCTAAATCTCTTTGTGGATCTCACTGTACATGCCTAAATTACTGCTGAAAATGGGATTCAGGAGCCTAATGGCTTACAGTCTTTTGAAAATGTAGGATTTAGGTACCTAAGTCACACAGGCATTTTGGAAAATTTGACCCAATGTACATTCTAGAACTACCTACACCCAGGACAAATTGCATGGTTAGCTTATTGTTGGTCATTTCCAGTATTGTAAGAGAACTCTTGCATAGAATGTAACAGAATTACAAAGAAATTAGAGTGGTTAATACTCAGTAGAATAAAAATTTACAGCACTATGGTTTAAGTTCAATTCTAACTATGTTTGACGTTGTGATTTTCTTTTCTCAGATTTACATAATGGAAAAGATTGTAACGTAAAAACAGTGGTGCTATAAATACCTCTTTGTTGGCACATTTACAATGTGGCAAAATGTGTCTTTGTTTAAGATTACAAAAATTATAAATATACAAGAGACATGTGCAAAGTGGTATGGCTCCTTCCATTTGAAGTGAAAAACAGAACGCTGAGACTGGCATCGGTTGCAAAACAAATCAAGTTACGTATCGCCTACATATTGTATAACCAGCTCGTGAAAGTAAAGCAAATAGTATACACACTCATTTATCTGGACCCATAGAATCTTCTTTCAAATTTCTGTATGTTACTGGAAAATAAAAAGGTATTTGTTTCCAAAGCAATCATAACAACATGTCTTCTTGAGTTTTTATTAAGAAGCCAGAAACCTTTGTTAGTAATAAATCATCTGGTTTATATCTATGAGCTTAAATCTTTTATTTGTTACTGATTAACTTAACTGCTTTGCCTGACAAATCTTCATAATAAATAAGCTAACCAACAAGCACTTAGCAATCAAACTTTGTTTAAAGGAATATCACTAAAACATGATCTACATTATAATGAATTTAGCAATCAGCATGTGGTAATGGGCAAGCTTCAACATGAAGCTAAAATCCAGAAATCTAAAGACACATGGAGTTATAAAAAAGATCACTCTGCAACTTCTTTAAATTATATATGTACAGCCATATATATATATATGTATATATGTATATATATATATATATAAAATCAGTATTACAATATGTATAAATAATCAGCATATACTTTTTGAATGAAACTAACTACAAATGTGTCCATTGATTATCAAAGTTATAATTGTCTGATTTTAACATAATGCCAGTAACAGCTGAGAATCAAAACAAGAGTAAATTACATGATTTTAAGTTCTTGCTCTGTGTATATCCTGTAAATATATATGTTGATGATAGATGTTACTGGCCAGATACTGTGTGTAGGGTTTTTTCTTTTACCAATTTTTGTGTAAGGCTAATGTGAGATGCTGGCTTCCACAGTATGTCTACATTTAAATTAATTAAACTGTTGACAGTTAAATTGTACTAAGTAGCTTCAATATAAGAGATGATTCCCAGATTTTTTCCATGTAACTTAAAACAAAAAAAGAATCTGAAGAACTTAGTTTTAAACATCTGTCTGGGCAGATGTCAAAATGAACAGTGTCATTACATTATACTGTGTGAGTATCTGACACTACGTTGTTACTCTTTGGTTAAATATTCACACTGGATTTTATGATCTATTTAAAAGACAATGTTCATGAGAGTATAAACTTGTGTTGTCTATAATATAATAAGCACCTTAGATGAACTAATTACAGTAAATGTTGGAAAAAATTATGTTACTTGTACATCTTATTCAAATTATTGAGAATTTTTACACTAACCGATTAATGGATATTTAGTATGACATAGATAATGAGTTATGTGGCTGATTTTGAATATTTTCTTTTGGAAATGAATGTTAGTAAATAAACTCCTCTTGAAGTAAATAATTATCCTATAGCAGCACATTGGAGAAGATGGTAGTCTGGGAGTCTTAATTATGGCTTGCTTTTCATAATATAGGACAACAATTTACATTTCTTCAAGAAACAAAAGATGGAAAGTGTCACAAATACAATGGTAATTTAGCAAATTGAACTAGAACAAAGAAATGCTTCTCTCTCTGATATTCCAGAGTATGTTATTTAATATTTGTTTCCAGATTGAGTAGATTATTAACTTGTCTATAGCCTGTTAAGTACATGTTTACCTTTAAGCACATGGTTAAGGCCCATTGACTTTGATGCTTAAAGTTAAGCACATACTTAAGCACTTTGCTGAACTGGGCTCTACCTTGACAAACATTCTGATCCCAGAAAAGAAAAGTCCAGAAAAGATCAGCAGCACCATGACTAAATTTTGAAATGTTAAAAAAAGAAACTAATTTTCTCCCTCAGTTTCCCCTTTTTGTCAGAATTTGTTAACCACGTTTTAACTAAGTACCTGACCGAAACAGAAACAATTTTAATGCATTCCTGTGCAGCATACTTGGACATGAAAGTGCTGTGGTTCTGTGCCAAAGAGACAAACAATAGCTGGAATATCTCACTGTTTGCTTAATGAGCAATGGATAGAAGTGTGAAGGTGAAAAGACACATCCTGGGTTAGAGAGTGACAAGGTGAGACTGCTTCTTTATCACCCTTTTTTTTTTTTTAAACTTAGCAGCATCATGTCTGAAGGCAGCAAAAAAACAGAATGGGGAATTGCTCTCACAGCCTATTGATTTGAGTTTACTCCAGTTGCTTGCTTCATGGGAACTGTCAGCTTGATACAGAAATTTTTAATTGGTTTATGAGTGACAAATTCAAGTTGCTTTTTCTCTAAAACATCTGTTTTTGTTTTAGTTTCCCTCTACCAAGTGTTTGGTGATATCCCATTGTAGCCCAATGTTTTCAAGTCATACTTCATGGGTTATCTATCAATAAAGCCCCATTAAATTCAACATAATGACATTAGTGCAAGGTAGTCGAGAAGTCTCCAGAATTAAGATATCAACATGCCCCTATTCCCCATTTATTGTTCGTGACTGACTGTTTTTTGGGTTTAGGGAGAAAAATATGATAGTTTTAGCTTATTTCTTCTCTCCCCCCCCCCACAGCCATAGCCTCGAGCTAACATAACAATACAAATTATACTAGATGGAATTTAGCCAGTAGAAGCAAAAAGCCTTATGCTACACCCAATGGCAAAATTCAGTCATTTCTCCCACTTAATGGAACATACAGTCTACTATTTGTGTGAAGATCTGTCCAATCCTTGTGACAACAGGAATCCACATGTAAACACATAGTCATGACCGCTAAAAATGAGCAAAAAATTCAGGAAAGGACTTTATCCTTATGCACAAAAAATCTAAATCTCACATTCCCCCTGGATTCCTATATGCTGGCTGGTGTGAAAAGGAAAATGTTTCTTTTACATAGTTAGCTGTCGCTATTGTAGTACTTCCATACACACTGGACCTGCTATTTAAATCACATTTCTTTGTAGCACCTTCACTATTTATCTGCCCATGTGGCCAAGGAAATAATATTATTTATTTCCCCATCGTTTATTTGAATTTTATTTTTAGGCCTTTGGTGACAGAATGTTTGGGTTTCAGTTGGATGAGCTCTGCATCAAATTAGCTTGCTCAAACTTAAGAAAATGTCTCAGTCAAAACAAAACCAGTTTAAAGCCTGAATCAACTAATTGCCACTAATCAAAATAAGCCCCTCCCCCCGCAAAAAAGTTTTCAGATTAACTTTCTTACCAAACTCATTTGCAACCAAATGAAATGAAGTTATAAGGATAAAATTCTCAGCAGATTTGCACAGCACAGTAATAGCCTTTATGCTTGGAAATTTATGGGCCATGGACAGTTTATAAGAAACGATGTAGTTCATCAGAGAACCAGACTGATGGAACACATGGGAGCATTCTGCACAGGAAGTTGGGTTTTGGAATAATACTTACTTTGATAGAGTTGTTTTGTTAGCTAAGTAAAACAGTAGGGAAGCCAATGGCCACTTAGGCTTCAAACATAAATATATATTTATAAGTCACCCAGCTGCTTAATTGAGATCTCTAGTGTTTTCACTAAGTATATCTTATCCAAAAAAGAGTAACAGAGAAAATAACAACAGCAAAGACCTGCTGTATGCAGAGGTTCATTTAATCAGCCAACAGTAGTTAGGAAATAATGGAACACTATTTAAAGGTTAGATTCTGATGCCTTTACTCACTCGTAGTAACACCTTCTTTCACAAGTAGTCCCACTGATTCTGTGAGATTATTTATGGATTAAGACATTATTCGGTCTGAGTAACTCCATCAGATCTGATCCCTGGTGTTTTGCTTTGAGAAGGGCAGCTAAGATGAGCCCAGTTTTATTGTCTCACTTCTGTATTTCTTCTTGCTTTTTTTTTTAACTAGAAAAGAAGTTCAATTTAACTCATTCTATCTGAGTAGTACTATGAAAAGCTTGTAATATTTACAACTTGAAAGGACACATTTTGGGGGCCATGCCAAATGTTAGCTTTGTTGACCAAGGGGGGAGAAATACAAATTCCCTGGATGCTTCCAAATTTTCTCAAATGAAGGTTAAACAGGAGGTGGCTCATTAAATGTGAGCAGAGAACTGGAAAATAAGATTTCACACTCGTGGGATGGGAGAGCCTGCATGAGTTTGAGGTTTTGTAAAATCTTTAGGATACTGTCATGTTCCATGTGCTTCATGAAATATTTTAAGGCTTTTGTGAAACCGTTATTAAAAATACTATAAAGCTTTGAGTTAATTGGATTCATGTAAGCAAGGAAAGGGTATGTTGTATGACTGGAGGCTCACAGGCTTCACACGAAAACAGTATTAGATGCAGATAGGACCGTTGTCAATTAAAACTGTTCCTGTTGAATTATACCCAGGTTAAGGAGTGAGAGCAAGAGAAGGAACTGGAAGAAGGGGAAAGAGAGAAAATGAGGGACTTAGAACCAAACAGAGAGAAAGTGCTTTGGAATCATAGCCTGTGATACAAATGTGGCTCTTGGCAGATGGGTGAAATCCTGGCCGCACTGAAGTCAGTGGTAAAACTACAATTTATTTCAGTGAGATCAAGATTTCACCCATGGAGAGAGAGCCAGAGATCAGGAAGCATAAAAGCCCCAGTTGAGGAAAGCATGTCTTGCTTTCCTGAACTGGGGCCAAAATGAGGGACAGCACTCTAACAGCACAAGTGGGATGAGGACAGGGAGAGAGACAATTAAAGGGCTGGCAGCTCCTCAGATACCATAATCATAGGTGTGGCATAAGAACCAGAATAGAAGTGAAGTGAAAAGACAAAGCTCTGCAGTCAATGCAAGGTTCATTTGGCCCAATATACATGTACATATGACTTCAATGGACTTTGGATCAGGCCCTGTATACTTATAGACTCTGATCCTGCAACTTTCTGCACATGGATGGATCTTTGTTCCCACACAGTATTCCAGTCACAGCGGGGATATGTCCAGGCAGGTCCATTTGCAGGATCAGGACAATAGTTCATCCTAAACAGCCACTACACTGTCTAGCTGATGGGAATGTGTTGTTAAAATATATCTTCTAGTACATCTTCCCTGTTTTTCCCACTTCTCCAGCATATTTGTGTCTTATTCAACTTCCAACCCATTTCCTTCTCCTGATGTATCTGCAGTGAAGACACAAAGGTTAATTAGTGACATCTCTATTATTATGGCCACAGAGTGTGGTGCAATCCTAATGCTATTTCACCCTAGGAGTGAGCAGAAGGAGAAGCTGAGATATTAGAGAAATGATCATATTCAAATATAAATATCTGAAACAACAGCAGAAATCTGCTGGGCAACTACATTGTTTTATTCTGTGTTCCCTTTTATTGGGTTTGTACTCATGACTAGTAAGATATGGCTTTAAAGAACTTTCACGCTCTTTATAAATTGTCACCCCTTTTCAGTAAGCAGCTGATATTATCAATAGCATTATAGTAGCAACGGGTGGAAGCTGCAGATTCAAAAGCTGGTTATCTATTCTGAACATGCCAAATTCCAGGGGTGACTGGATTCAGGATGATGGTCCAGGTCCAACCTCTATGGTGCAGGTAATGAGTTGTAAGATATATGGAATAAGATAGAATTGATAATACAGATTTACAAGGATCAGAGAAAATGCCTATTTCTGATCCCCTTGCTGTTCACTTTCCCCCACAATTAAAAATGCTATAAATGGAAATGCCGTTATGTTTACAAATAAATGTTATATGGAACATAAAGAGACTGATTTCTTTTTCCTTTAATACTAAAGAGGAAGTCCTACAGTTTTGAACTGTTTATTTAGTTTAGTGGATGTTGCCCAGAGTAACAGTCCATGATGGGGTAATCTCAAACAACATGACAGCTCAGCCAGCTCAAGGGTGTTGAAGAGAGTTGTTAGAAATCCCATCAGTTTAATTTCATGTGGTTTTGGCAAACCCAAACTAGCTGGTTTGGTTCACACCACATGGAGTTTGCTTTGTGTTTGGAGTTTGCCTGAAACTCTCAAGTGAATCCAGGCAAAAGTTTTCATTTTTATAATGAAACTGGGGAATTTGACATTTCCTCCTTCACCTCACTTCTCTGTGTGTCTAGGGTGGCCCAGTGATTTTCTACTGTTCTCACCTCTGTCATCCGCAGGGGCAGAGAGAGAATTGCCATCTCCCTTGTGGATCTTCAGAGGTAGACATCTTGATTCATGGGGTGAGCCAGCAAGCCATCTACAGGTAAAAATCTTCTTGGAGGATTGAGATCTGCCCATTGTATCCATCTAGTAGCAGCGGAACTAGAAATACTTCCTGTCATCTCTCTGCTGCCTCTCACCTTCCTTTTAATGCTAAAGTTGAGACACTTGGTCCTCCTTAAGATCCTTACCTGGGATACAGGGAGAGAGAAGACCTACCTTGCTGGCCCCTGAAGAAGTAGGAAGGGAGAGTGAGCTAGCCAATCAATCCTGGAGACATTGGGGGTGACAGGGCATGCACAGCCACTAGGCCTTTCCACCAAAGGAGTACTAAAGGCAAGAGGGTGAAGGGAATTTGGGAGGAAGAAGAGGTAACTTGACCTGAATCTTTTTTGACATTTGTATACCTCAGGCAGAGGTTTTTATATACCTCATATGGTTTCTCTTTTGAGAAGAAACTAAAATCCGGAAAGTTGTGCCTTAAGTCAAAAATTTTGTACTGCTGTAGGACTGAATGATGTCAGCATCTAACTACAATTGACAACTGGGCATGAAGTACTTTTATACTAGTGCAATCTACTGTGTGTATTCTTTGTGTGTGCACACACACACACTCTCTCTCTTCAAATCCAGTGTATCCCCTCCCCTGAGCTATGGCTCAGGCCTCCTCCCAGGTGCTAGCTACTTGGAGGGGCTTCTTCCCTCATCTCACATGGGTAGAGTCCTGGATTCCTTTTTATGATGCCTGGTGCTTCTACCCAAGGTGAGTCTTCACTGTGCTCAAGACACAAAGGTGCTGTCCCCTGAGAAAATGAAAAATGCCACTAATAGGCAAGTAGAATAAAACCCAGCAGATACAAAACAATAAAGTACATCAACACAAACCCCAGCAACTGAATGACCTGTCCCAAACTAACAACAGAACAAAGGAGAGCTTACTGGGAGCAGGAAAACAGGATCTGGGAAGGAAAGGGTTACAGTTAACTAATAAGTACTAAATATTGACAGATGAACCAGTTCCCCATCTCCCAATTCTCCAAACTTTCCTAACCCCAAGCTCTCTCCCTGACACCTTCCCAGACAAATGGCATGCTGAGGTTGAGGCCTGAGATGAGTGCTGTCATGATGTGAACATTGGCTAGCTTAAACAAAAAGGACCCCTTTCTGTGCCTTCACCCAGGGGTGGTGCAGGGTCACCTTGTGGCTCCTACCAGGCTCCCAGGTCTGGATTCCTATGCGGGTCTTAGTTGACTCTCAGTAGCCGGCACAGAGTCATTGTGGATGCTCTGGACGCTGGTCTCTCCAGGGCTGGAACTGCCTGACCCGTGCCCTAGTTCCCACAGCAGTTCAAAGACTCCCTTTGTGGGGAGGAAGGGGAGTTAATCAGAGATTCCCTGAGCTGCTTCTCTCCTAGCTCCCATGTTCAAAATTCAAATCTGAAACTAAATCTTATTTCTTGGTCTCTGAGTCATGCTCTCCCTTGAGCAGCTGAGCAGCCTTGGCTCATTGTTGGCCCAGCAAACTGCTTGTCCATATCACCTCATATTGAAGCCTCCCGATTGACATCAGCAGGAGTTTCTTGTTCATTCTGTCCCACCCCTGACTCCAGCATGCTGGGAAATGGTGTCAGAAGGCTCTAGTAGACATTACAATTGTGGTTGCTTGGAGCTGGCAAACTCCAGATGGGGGTTACACCAGAACACATGATACTGTGGGGCCCATGTTTTACTGACAGTCTTTTGGGATGACCAGAATAACTAATTCAGTGTTTTGGTGCTTGTGAATAATGTGAATACCACATACTTGTGCAGATAAAACTATATTACCCCACACCATCAGGTCTCATCATCGAGCTATTATAATATAGAAGCTTGTGGTGAGATAAGTGACTAAAGTAATTAATTTTCATGATTCTGTTGATCTAGACTACTGAACTTTGGTACTATTACTCATTACAGGTCACTGAGCAAGGTCAAAGCATCCTAAACTTGAGCTCTGACATTTCCATCAAAGATCAAAGAAGGTCATCAGCCTTTTTTTAGAAACAGATTTCAGCCATTAGGTTTCCCTTTTCTGAAGGGTGTAAAAGCTCCTGTTTTTCACCACAGACGCACCTTGATATGTCCGCTCTTATGCTCAATCCAGGATTGAATACTGTTCAGCCTGGGCCCCTGGCCACGGTAGTTTTCTGGGAAAAATTCTACACTCCAGACATTTCACTACGTTTACTAAAAACGTGTTCAGATACTTAACACAATTAATATGAACATCTAGGGGGACGGAACACAAGCCAGAATAGGGGAAAGAGCAGGTTAAAGAATACTTAGATAACTTAGATGTATTCAAGTCAGCTGGGCATGGTGAAATTTATTCTAGGGTACTTAAGGAACTACCTGAAGCAATCTCAGAACTGCTAGTGATTATCTTTGAGAACACATGGAGGACTGGTGAGGTTCAGATGGCTGGAGAAGGGCAAGCGTAGTACCTATCTTTCAAAAGGACCCAGGGAATTATATGCCAGTCAACCAAGCATCGATACCTAGAAAGACACTGCAACAAATTATTAAACAATCAATGTGTAAGCATGTAGAGGCTAACAGGGTTATAAGTAAAAGCCAATGTGGATTTAACAAGAACAACTTATGCCAAACCAACCTAATTTCCTTCTTTGACAGACTTACTGGCTTAGTGGATTGGGGGAAGCTGTAGACATGATATATTTGATTTTAATAAGGCTTTTGACACTGTCCCCCATGACATTCTCATAAGCAAAATAGGGAAATGTGGTCTAGATGAAATTACTTTAAGGTGCGTGCACAACTGTTTGAAAAAAAATGTACTTAGAGCAGTTCTCAATGATTCACTGTCAAACTGGGAGGACGTATATATATTGTGGGTTCCCACAAAGGTCTGTCCTGGGTCTGGTACTATTTAATAGTTTCATTAATGACCTGGACAATGGAGTGGAGAGTATGCTTATAAAATTTGTGGCTGACACCAAGCTGGAAGGGATTACAAACACTTTGGAGGACAGGATTAGAATTCAAAACAACCTTGACAAATTGGAGAATTAGTCTGAAATCAACAAGATGAAATTCAATAAAGGCAAGTGCAAAGTACTGCACTTTGGAAGGAAAAATCAAATGTACAAATACAAAAAATGGGGAATAGCTGGTTATATTGTAGTATTGCTGAAAAAGCTCTGGGGGTGATAGTGGATCACAAATTGAATATGAGCCAACGATGTAATGCAGTTGCAGCAAAGGCTAATATCATTCTGGGGTATTAACAGGAGTAGCGTATGTAAGACACCAGAGTTACTTGTCCCACTCTACTTGGCACTAGTGAGGCCTCAGCTAGAATACTGCATCCTGTTCTGGGCACCCCATTTTAGGAAAGATGTGGACAAATTGTAGAAAGTCCAGAGGACAGCAACAAAAATGAGGAAAGCTTTAGAAAACTGGAGCATGTTTAGTCTCGAGAAAAGAAGACTAAGGAAGGGACCTAAAATATGTTAAGGGCTGTTGTAACAAGGACTGTGATCAGTTGTTCTCCATGCCCACTGAAGGTAGGAGCAAGGGAAATATAGGTTAGATGTGAGGAAAAACTTTCTTACTATAAGTATAGTTAAATACTGGAATAGGCTTCCAAGGGAGATTGTGGAATCTCTGACACTGGAGGATTTAAAGAAAAGTTAGACAAGCAGCTATCATGGACTGTCTAGGTTTACTTGGTCCTGCCTCAGTGTTGGGGGATGGACTAGATCACAGGCACTGACTTTTCAAATTGCCAGGGGGTGCTCGGGCCCCGCCTGTGCCCCAGCCCCTTCCCCCAACTCCACCCCTTCCCTCAAGGCCCCACCCCTGCCTCAACTCTTCCTGCCCCTGCCCCACCCAACCCCGCCTCTTCCTACCCTGTTCCGCCCCTCCCCTGAGCGCATCGCATCCCCGCTCCTCTCTCCTCCCCCACAGCCTTCTCTCTCCTCCCCCGCAGCTGTTCGTGGCAGGCGGGAGGTGCAGGGAGGGAAGGGGGAGGCTCTGAGCTGTGAGGCCGCTGGCAGGCAGGATGTACTGGGGATGGGAGGGAACTGATGGGGGCTACCGGTGGGTGCTCAGCACCCACCATTTTTTCCTCGTGGGTGCTCCAGGGCTGGAGTCAGCGCCTATAGACTAGATGATCTGTCAAGGTCCCTTTCAGCCTTGCATTTGTATGACTCTGTGAAAGGTGGACGACAGTGTGAGGCAAGAAGGAATGGTAGCAAGGTGTATTAAATATTAATTAAAACAATAAAAAATCCGAGGAGTTGCCAAGACTCTGTAAAATGATCACCACAAAGACTCTGTAAAATGATCATCACTTTTGCTTCTTTTCCCTTTATTGTGCTGGGATGTTTGTCTTGTTTGTGAACCACTTGGTGATTCTGTTACCTTGTTTACAGATACGGGGTCCAGCTGGAAGCTACAAATGGGAAAGAAGGCCAAGGTGATCCCTTTCTAGCTTGGTTCCCTCCAGAGGTGCCTATGTCTTATTGACATGCAATGGTAGTTGAGTGCCTAATTCTCTTAAGTGCCTTTGAAATTCCAAGCCTGAGCCTTACTTTATCTGAGGCTACTAATGACAGCTGGGAATGGAATCTCATACCCGTGCTTTAATACGTATGTTATAGCTAGTCACAAAATGAACAACAATATCAATTTTATGCTTAAACTTTCCCAAGTACCTTTAATTCGGGTAATCTTCTTTCCTTAGCCATGTTCTTTAATGACATAGAAAAGCTGATTCTTTATGCTGGGTCAGAGACTGGCTCTTCAGTTTGATACATGTTCATTTGTTTTGGCAAATAAGCTTTTAGGGCTTGATTCTTTGCAATGCCAGAGCTGCACAAATGGCCCTTAGGGCTGCACTAAAGGGACGGATAATGAGTCCCCTCGTGTGGAAGAATCCTTCGATGGTGTAAAGTCAGTAACCTGCTCCCTTCCTCAGTACAGGGGGTGTGCTTGGGGTGCCTGGAGGCAGGGAGGGGATGTGATTGGGCCAGAGGGGCCAAAGATGAAGTGCGATGCATACTGTTGATTGTTGCTGGGCAGAAAGGCCCCAAGGGGACTGCCCTGGCCAGTGTAAGTTAGAGCAGTCCTGTGGTCACTCTGATTTGCACAGGATGATGATTCAGTCGCTGGATGGCCCCAGATTGGGGGAGACTGAAAGATGGCTTAGAACCTTTGACTCCCTTTCCTCATCAGATGTGCTGAGCGTGATCTGGGGACTTAGCCATTAGATCTGTCCACATGAAAAGTGATTGTAGATTTCAAGCAACTTCGTTTTCCTTTTCCAAAATGCATAATAAGTCTATTGTGTCACATTCGTTTTGTTTTATGACGCAGGTACAGTGCTTGATACTAGTCGTTTCTATTAGCCAGTTTGTTTTTTATTTAAATATGCGGTTATGTAAATTCCATTAATGTCACTGCTCAGCTGATTAGGTATCGTTCTTAGTTTCCATTCATCTAATTAAAAAAAAAACACCTTCAATTAAAGATGTTTTCTGAAGAATTTTTTAAAGGGATTTTGTCGTGTTAAAATATATTTTTTTAAAAATTGAATTTCCTTTCCTATGGTCCAGATAACATGTTAACTGTATAACTTTTGGCATTCACCTGTTACCATTAAACTCTGTGGATTTTTAATAGCTCAATTTCTTATTTGATGGAGAATATTAGTAGGATGAAGCCTAACCATATGAGGTGCTTGGTCTCATGTGCGGCCTTTGAAACCTTTGTCTCATTTATTGTCTGGACTATCATTAGGTAGATGGGTATGTTCTCCACAGCTCACTAGCTGGATGACTTCCAAAGTATTCAGAGTGTCTGTAAGTGGCCACAGGATAAAGGGACCCAAGGTGGAGAAGACCTCTTGTGCCCTTGTAATGGCTGCCATGTTGGCCCCCACCCAGGGATTGAAACGGGGAACCTTCAGAGCAAAAATCATGAGTTGCTGTGGCTTGAGTTGAAAAGTCAAGGCTCTGTAGCCAGGGAAGGCAACAGATTCATGTGGTCTGTGGAGTTGTCACAGAGAGGGTCACTGATCAGTGGTTTATACTGGCTGTTGCAAATGGGAGTGAATGCTGAATTAGTCCCGCCATATCTAGGCTGGGATTTCCTGTGGATCGCTGAGTTTATATTGTTCCGGGTCTGCACTTCTTGCAATGGAAGAAAGAAAGCAAATCTGTTTGATCAGGTCTTTCCCGCTCAATATAGATATTGGATTCTACACTGTATCTTTGAACAGTTACACAAACATCTGAGTTAAAGCTATTGTTAGCTCCTTTACTCCCAGGCACAAGTAGAAACAGCACAAATGTGTTCTGAATGCTGCTGACTTGGGAGAAGAGAGAATATGGCTCTACTCTTCTGTACTTATCTGCTCTTTTTAGGCAGTATTTCCTCTCCTTCTTACCCTTCGAGCCATGGACCCTCCCTTATGAAATTGCCAACCACAATCTATCTCCAGGTATACACAATAAATACATAGAATAGCTATTTAGTTTTTTAAATATATAGCCATTGAAACTTGTTGTTATTTCATCGTTTTCCCTCATGAAAATGTCTTACTGAATTCCATGGGGTTACAAACCCTATAGAGATTACTCTACAATCTACATTGAACTGGCTAGGGATAGCCCTGCTTTAGAATGTCTATAGGTTCCTTTAAACATTCTGTAGGAAGAAATTCTTTCCATATGAAATTCTATAGGCTTTTGGAGTCATTTCTAGAGAATCTTTTATTTCTGCAGCACTTTCTCGGTTTAATCCCTATTATATTTGATAGCTCTTTCCCAGAAGGCGGTGTAAAATAAAAGTAATCTTTTAGGTATGATCACAACAAAACAAACAGGGTCTGTGATCTTCCCTGGATATGTTTCAGCAGAAGCAAACTAACACGCATCATTTGAAGAGGCCTGTATATTGCTGTTGACATCACCGATGATGTTGTTGCCAAAAGAACTAACCAAAAGGCATGTATGATCAGTTTCTTCTGTACTTGAAACACCAGACCAATACAGATGTAATAAAGCTGGCTGAAATCAGGGAGAAAGCAATTTGTGAATATTCCATCAACACGTTTCCCCCTATCTTTGTCACTTTTTAATGGAAAGTTGAGAATTCTTTTTGAAAACTTTCAGCCACTCCTACTAATCAGTATATGGGCAAAATATATGTTGGTTTTTTCAGGTGCCTAGAAAGGCCTAGTAGAATAGAAAATAGAAACAAGGAAAAAAGGAATAGAAAATCGTTAAACCAGTCTGAAAAAAATAGTTGACAGTGGTGAGTTTTCTGGCCATCATTCCTGGTCCCCAGAGCTCTGAAAATGGCAACTTTCAGAATGACTTAAAGGCACTTTTGCTCTTCTGCCAGGAGAGCTTGTTAACAGTTGAGCAGGAGCATGCTCTGTGGAGTTTTAGTGAGTTGAGGGACAGCAAGGAATCGAGTTCTATGGTTGTGCTTCAGTGCTCCAACACAGTGTTACAATGTGAAAAGAAAAAAGCAACTTGTTAAAGGGATTCTAATTGCCCTGGCTAGTGGTGAGAGGAGGCCGACAATACAGTTCACAAGAGTTTACATAGTTCTGGATCCTGAACCACTTAGAATGGAAGAAAGAAAGAAAATCTGTTTGATCAGGCCTCTTGCACTCAATATGTATATTGTATTCTACATTAAAGCTTTTAACAGTTACATGCACATCTGAGCAGAAGCTATTGTTAGCCCATGTGATGGATTAAGATCAAGAATGTTAATGTTATCCAAGGAACACTTTTTAATGTATATTGCAATTGTATAAACAGGGTCACCAGAGCTAAATGGGATGTCAATGACCTATGAAGATCATAAAGTAAACAAAAGATCTTAAAATAAGCATGTAACCTGAACACCTCTGGGGTTGCTGTATATCAAAGGCATTTGCTTATATAAAGTAAGGGAAAATTACTGATTGGTAATGCTGTTTGCTGTGAGTGCACCTCTTTCTCTATTCTGTAAAGAAAGTCCATCCTGATGGACAGTGACAGTGGTAGTTTCTGCCTACTAGGGAGCAAGGAAACTAAGGCCCTCATTGACCAAAGAACATGATAGTTAAGCAGGTACTTAAGTCCCATTGACTTCAGTGGGAAATCAAAAGCCTTGTCATTCCTAGGCAGTATAAAGGCATCAACATACCAACTTCCTTCTTGGTCAGTAAGTTCCAGACCCATTTAAAAATAATCCTAAAATAAGTCCTTAAATAGGGAGGAGAGACAGAGAAGCAAGCTGGGGAGAGAGAGAGAGAGAGCAAAAATGGTAGGTAATTTCCCTTTGTCATACATGACTTCTTTGGTCATGCTACAAAGAAAACCTATCCTGATGGATAGCAGATGTAGTGGTCAGTAGATGAGGAGGTGGGTTTACTCTGTGTACCAGCTCCTACCACTCTTTGGCTTAGACCGTGTCCTTTCATGCTGATATTGCTGGATGAAAGTGTGTGAAGAGGACCACATAGTATTTTTTCCTATTTTACCTGAAGGTCATTCAGCTCTCTTTGCCCTCATGATGTGATGGGTACAACATTCTCTTAGTCTGGAAGGACATATGGTGTGCTATTGGCAAGCCAATCACTGATTTATATGGCTATGGTGGTTTCTGAGGGTTCAAAAACAGATGGATATTTTTACTCCCCAAACTCCTTGATACAGTGTAACTAGAACTCAAGTACAGTCCTAGGGTACTGCCCTCAGCCTTATTTAATCATTTCCACCTGTGCAAAGTGGGTGCAAAATGCTACTATTCTAAGTGGTGGAAAGGACTACACACAGTGCAAGACAATTGAGAATCAGGCTGTGATTGTAAACCCCCATCTGACTCTTGGAAGATAAATCTATGAGGCTACTGATGTTCAAAATGGTCATTTTAGATGCCAGATTGACATTACTTCAGCCTATATAGTGAGGGAAGTACGTACTCTGATTGTGCCCGTATTACCTTCAGATTTTTTCAGGAGAAAGTTGGCTTTCATTTACCCTGCGGATTTACCATGAAGTTAATGCAAATTGTAATATCAGTTAGTTCAGAAAGGTCCCACTGAGAAAAATAGACTAGCAACTTGAAAAAATAAAGGATCTAAATAGTTGCATTGACAGGTTTTGGCTTCCACATTTTCTATCAAGTGCAACAATGTAGTTATCTAACAGCTTGGATTTCTTTGTAGGATGTGGTAAGAAGGGAATGAAATTTAAATCACCAGTATGCAAAATTATCCCTGCTACTTCAGCAATCTCTTTATAACATGCAAAAATGCAGCTGTTCTCGGTTACAAATCTTATGATGGTAATCAGCAATTTTAAGTTCATCCAATAACTGTTAGGAAAATACTTGCTAAAAGATTTTTTTTGTTTTTGCTGGCATTGGATTACGGTCATTATTGGCTTTGAATTATATTCAATATTAATTTTACATTTCTATTTTCAAATATTTTGGGATGTTTTTGCTGTGATGTTTTCATTGCTAAGCATCACAGTAGTTCTAAGGTGGCTGTACAGTATGTAACAACTTTAATCAAAATGTCTTTAGTTTTTCTGGGAAACAAACAAAAAAATATGCACTGAGACATACCTTCAATTTACCAAGAAGTAATCCCTATATATTTAAAAACATGAACACTAAGAGAGAAACATTTAAGGCCATGATTTACCCTGAAGCTATGTGCAGTGACCCCACTGGGAATTCTTGCCAGAAAATGAGGTTAGATTGAATATAACCTTGTGTATGGCATTTACAATAGAAGAACCAGATCCCACAGCTCACAGAAGCAGTCCCATTGACTTCTTCCCAGTGACACTACCAATGGGAACAAGGGCTGGAGATTTGGACCCTAAGGAGCAGATTTACAAAGATATGTAGGTACCTAAAGACATAAATAGGAGTGTTTGTAAATCCCACTAGGCACCTATGTGAGTTAGGCAACTAATTCCTATTGACTTTCAATGGAAGTTAGGGCCTAGATCTTCAAAGGTACTTAGACACCTAACTCCCATTGGGAGTTAAGCACCTAAACACTTTTGAGTATCTGGGTCGCAGCTCCTAACTTGCTTAAACACTTCTGTAAAACCACCAGGCAGCTATTTGCATCTTAAGGTGCCTAAATACACTTGTGAATCTGGCTAAGGTGTTGTGTGACCTTTCACACAGATCTTCATGCTAGAACTACTATGCAGTAGGGATAGATCAGCTTAAAAATAGGGGTGCATCTATGGAGGTGTTTTAGGGTTTAGGACAGAGGTCCCCAAACAGTATGGTGTGCCCCTCCTAGGGGCACATGGAGGAACCTTCAGGGGGGTGCAGTGGGGCTTGGGCCAGCCCAAGGGAGCACTACCTAGCCCCTTCCCCCCCCAGCTCTGCTCTGCTGCTGCCCGCAGCCAAGTCCCCAGCTCCCAGCCCTGCACCTGCCCCGTCCCCAGCCTCGGTGCAGCTCCACTCCTAGCCCCGCCCCCATCCCCAGCCTCAGTTGCTGGCTGTGGCTCCATTCCCGGCCTGGGGCTGAGGCTGAGGGTGGGGCTGAGAGTGGGGCCTCACCTGGCCACGGGCCCAGCTGCCAGCCTCCACCACGTCCTCAGCCACAACCCCTCACCCTATCCCTGTCCTTGTCTCCCCACCCATCCCCAGCTGTGGCCCTAGCCTCGGCCCCCTTACCCCTGTCTGCGTTCCCCCCGCCCCAGACATGGCCCTGCTCCCGGCCCCGGCTCTGGTGTGGCGGGGTGGCATGGATGGGGTTAAGAGGGCATGACCCTCAAAAGTTTGGGGACCACTGGCTTAGGATGAGACTTTCATGGGGGGAAAGAACATTACTCTACATCTTCCTAGGCATTCTTCCATCATCCTCTAAGACATCTGGTGCTGGCCTCTTTCAGAAGCAGGATGCTAGCTGGGTTTGAGCCTCTGTTCCTATATGTTTAAACAGGCCCCTGGGAAAAGTGGGCATTTCATCTCCTGTTGCTGATAGGTTAAGTAGTTGGGAGTTGTAGAAAGAACCGGCCATGAAGGGAGCTTTTCTGTTGAAGATAAATGAGTTCCCTTGCTTCGGCTACCTGGCTTCTTTATGACATCCTGGCAGCCAAGTTCGTTTGTCTCTCACTGAGAGACAGTCAGCACCGCACTCTCAGCACGGCAGGCAAAATAAACCCATCCAAACCAAGTAAAACACTTGAAAAAACATTGCGAGATTTTTGTTCATGAATTGTGGTTCATTTTAAAGTTTATATATAAAGACCCTTTATGTGGCCGGGGAGGCGAGCTGTGTGGAGACAGTCTCTCTTTATATTAGCCCCAGTGAGCTTCTTCAGGGATACTGTCTTGGAAAGGGAGCAAGGTCGGGTAGGGGGACTGAACTCTTTAGAAATATATTCTGATTCTATTTATGTTGTTCTTGTCATGAGGCTTTAGATGATACTGGAACTTATTAAGCTTTTCTGGTCCATCTTTGTGGATTCAATAATAGGCTTGGAGTCTGAGATTTCCACTCAGTGCATTAGAACAGGGGCCTTCAGGGAGCTAGTTATGGCTTCTTGGTTTTCAGCCCTGGTGTAGGTTACAGCAACCAAGGGGCTGCTCTAACTTAAGCCAGCTGGCTGTGATCACTATGTCACTTGAGCAAAGTGTAGTGTGCCCCTCGCTGGACCAAGTGTGGGGAAAAGTGTAGCATCCAGATAAATTGGATCCCCCAGCATAGGGGGAATTCTCAGCTGGTCAGATCCAGCTGCTTTCTTGTGCAGGACCCTGGTCCTCCAAGCAGATCTATCAATGCAGATGCCTGCATCTTGCGCAGGGCTCCATGGCTGTCGGGGCGCTGCAGAAGGAATCTGCTGGATTTGATTGTAGGGTCATGTCCTATGTCAATGGTGTGTAACAAAGCAATGTTTTTATTTCTTTTCTCCATTTGGGTTCTTTTTGTTCAGCTTGGATATTGAAACTGGGAGTGTCATTTTCATATTCTGGTTCACATGCACTAGTGTTTCAGCTTCCATCACAAGCAGAGGATCATTGAAAGAACGTTTTTCACTGAATTTAAAAAAAAATTACAATATTTCTTTTCATAGAAGAGTTTGTAAACCTCTTGTAGTAGAAAAAGGTGGGCTTTAAATTACTCAACAATATCTATTTCACTAAATTACTGAAGAAAAAAAAAGGGATTTTTTAAAAGCTTACAACCAAAAAAAATCCTCATAATCATAACAAAGATACATTTACAACAACAGCAAAAATGTCCATATAAATGATCACTGACAATTTTTATTCTACACACTGTTTTTGTATCAGCATAACTATAAGTTAGGGGTGTGTCTCCTGCCTACTTCTGAAGCTGAAAATTGCTGGGGGTCTGAATTTTCTCATGCAACTTAAAGACTCAGAGCTAGTGGGGCTGAGATGGAGAAAGGGTATACATGCATGTGAGTGTGTTGCAGCTGACTGATTGAATAATAAGTGACTGATCTTACACCACCAAAGTCAATGATCACTTTCCTACTTACTTCAGTGGGTGTGAGATCAAACCCAAGGTTTGGAATTTACAGACTTCCTGGAACCAGAATCTTGAATCCTGGTGTCATCTCCTTCGCCCTTCATCCTTCCAAAGTAGATATATTGGGCTACCTCCTCAGGGGGGTGTGAATTACTATAGCTGCACTGGAGTCTATAGAGCCATGCTGGTTCACACCAGCTGAGGATCTGCCCCTGAAATTCTGGGCAACCTATTCAGCCTTTTGGGTCTGCGTAAACATTGAAAACACTACTGAGCTTTTTGGAAGAATGGGAATTTTGCCAAGTGTTCCTGACCCAAAAATATTCCCTTCCCCCATCTTATGCAGAGCTTGATGTGTACCAGCTGACTGCTTCCCTCTACCTCAGCGGCCGCGGTAGCTCAGTGGCAGGGAAGTGATCTGTTAATTAGCAGTACTGGTCTCAAGGGTGTTAAGAGGTACCAGAATTTTTGCTTTCCTACAACAACATCATCCGGTTAATTGTGGCTCAGAGTCAGTGTAGAGTAACTCTGGCTTAGGGTTATTAGAAGAAACACAACACAAACAATTCTTTTAGACATATAGTGGCCACTATTTTTTTAATAAAAAGAGAGAAAAGAAAATAGTTAAAACATTTAAAACTTAAAAAGTTAAGTAAACCTTCATTTTAAACCATTTCCTTTATTCTCCTTTCCCTCTAGCTATAGAGTCTTTTAAAAGGAATTCCTTTGCTTGTCAGGCCATCACATAGTATTAAATGTCCTTGCTGGGGAAAAGAAAGTCAGTTTTAAGTGACAGCTTAAAGTCAGATCCTTGTTCTTCTTAAGGCAGAAAAAAAATAAAAAAACCCCACAAATGCATATGCAGGGGGAGAGAGCAAATAAGAACAAAAGGTGAGAAAATGCAACTTTTCTCTCTGATGCTTGCAGTTTGGTTGCTGGAAAAATCACAGTATGCAACTTTATTAGTCACTGCAGAACCTGGCAAACTGAATTAGGCTTTAAGGGCATTGGGCCAGATCCTCAGCTTGTGTAAATCAGCCTTACTTTAGTGTACCAATGTATACCTGGCCCACTAGTTTTTAGCTTGACTCTTTAGTCAAAGCAAAGTCTTGAAAGGGTAGATTTTCCCTGGCCAGGTAAGCTGGGGCCTCATTAGACAGATGGTAAAAAGAGAAAGAAAGGAAAGAGGTAGGAGGCAGAAGATGTGAGAGGACACTGACATACTGGGGAGGAATATTAGATTTACATCCCAGGTGTTGCTCAGGATTCAGCCAACCCACTGGAGATAATGAGCCATATCCTTAGCTGGAGCAAACTGACATAGCTCCATTGACAGTGATATTATCTGGTTCCCTCTCCTCATCTGATCTGGTCAGAACATCTTTCGGGAGCAGGATGACAGCGTGATGGTAAATCACTGGGTCCCAGCAGGTGATGACAGCATAATAGCAATGCTGGCTGGTGCTTCTTTACATTTCTTGCCACCCACTCCAAGCCTAAGCAAGCTGTGACATGCTCCCTGAAAAGCAATGTGCAAAAAGAGGGAAGGGGATGGGGAGGCAACCTTGTCCCATCAGAACGAACCGACTAAAACAAATAGCTGGTGGTCACATACATGGGCACTTCCTCTTATTTTAACACTGTCTCAGTGTTGCTAGAACAGTCCTGGGTCCTCATTAGGAGTCTCTAAACACCCTTGTTGCATTTTTTCCCATGCTAACACATCCAGCTTGCATTATTCTTTAATGCCAACTTGTGCTTATTTTTACACACTATTTTGACATAACTTGCTTATGGGTGCTGCCTTTCACCTGCTTAGGACAATTTAAGATACTGACCCAGGATACAGTTCAGCACAACAGTGTTTCCTCTACATAGGCAGTTTGGAACGCTCGCGAGAGACCTGTGGGTTAGGAGTTGCCACGTTCAGCCAATGCGAGATATTAATTATCCATCAATAATACATGATACGAATCAAGAGCTTGCAGCTGGCATCCCACACCGCGGCGCTAAGTATTCATTTGGAACCACCTATGCAACTCTAATTCCAGCCAAAATAATCTCCTAATCAGTTATGAAAATTGTAGAGACTGTCAAGGGCTCAGTGTGGGGTGATGGAGTTGAGAGCTGTGGTTTCTGGCTGAAACTTTAAATCTGTTATGCCTGGAAGTGGGCCAGAACCACAAGGTTCAAATCTGGATCCAACCTTCCTCCAAGCATGCAGGGATTCCGACTTGGGGTACCACTTCAGGTTTATTGCTAGTTTTAAAGCAGGGCTACTGTTTGTCTTGGGCAACTGCAAGTCCTATGTCTCCTGTGTGCCAGGCAATATTTATCTTCTTTTGTGTGCCGGAGTGGTTCAGTTGCATTTGTGCCACTTGTAACCCATATTCTAGTACTCACCACATTCTGGGCTGTAACAAGGGCACCTCAGATCCCCATTCCCTGGAAACCGTCTTCAAAAAATGTCTCTTCTTTTTGCTTGGGAGAGGGAAAAAACTTCTGATGAAGTGAGCTGTAGCTCACGAAAGCTCATGCTCAAATAAATTGGTTAGTCTCTAAGGTGCCACTAGTACTCCTTTTCTTTTTGCAAATACAGACTAACACGGCTGCTACTCTGAAACCTGTCAAGAAAAACAGAATTTTTTTAAGAAAGGCTTTTTATTGAAAGTTTCTCTTCTTACTTGCAGCCAATAACTTTACCTTACAGGGCAGATCTGCAAAATGGGCAACAAAGAGGCACTCTACCCATGACTTCTTCCCCTGCCCACAGTTGGACATAACCTCAGTCCTGGGTGCTACAAGTAGGGATGGCAGAGAGCCAGCATTGTTGGCTCATTTGCTGCCAGGAGATTCTCCCTGTTTTTGGGGGTGGTGATGGGGGAATCCTCAGCTAGCCAATTAAGCCAGGTTTACAGCCCTTTTTCACTGCTGCAGCATTGCAGAGGGCCCTGGCCCCCAATCTCCTAGTTAATCCTACTTGTGTAAAATTAGATTAAAGCTTTCTTACTTGAGCTATGCCATGATTTAGATCCTGTAAAGAATTCTTTTGCCCATTATCTTTCATCAGTAAATATTTCATTTTTAATGCACTTGCATGGAAAAAAACCCCCTGATGTCTGTTCAAAGCATTATGGATATATTTTTGAAACCCCTGGAAGGTTTAAAAGGTGATTTTGTTTTTGCTTTAACTAGAACTCAAATTACTGGCATTTCAGAAAGCACTGGAATACAATTCTTGAAGTGCATTATGTAACGAAAGGAGGAATTTTTGCAAAACATCCATTTACTTAGCTTGTCATGCTGATTAATTAACTGAGCTATTTCTCTCCTTAGAGTTATGCCATCTTAGAATGATAGAGGGTAATATATATCACATTTGTACTGTGGGGTTATGTGGCTTTACTGTCTCAAGGGAACATAGATGTTCCATAGTACAGCAGACATTAGTCTGTTTTAGCCTGGTACCCGCTCTACATCAGTGGCCAGAACCTGTTGCTTCAGAGCAAAGTGAGCCTCTTCCACCGCCATCTGTCTAATCTATCTACCTACCCTCTGGCTATGGCATTGCCATGCAAGCCACAGGAGTCTGACTCCCCCCACCTCAAGCAATGAGTCCTGAAACAAACAATTTGCCTAGTGGGTAGTACTAATTTTTTGACTTAGTGTGATTTTTTCCCACAGCCTGAGCTGGCTAATCCTTAGAACAGAATCAGCCTCAGCTTTGGCCTTCTGGAACTATTAAAGGACTGTTTGCTGCCGTTTGCTTTGCAAGCAGTGGCCAGGAAGCCTGGAAAAAGAACAAAAATGATCATCATAAGGAGGCAAGCAGAGTATCCATGGCATAGAGCCTCACACAAACTAGGGAACAGAAGGTGAAGTTCATTGAAGCCCAGATTTATAAATCCTGGGTTGAATGAGGCGTGTTTCTAGATGATGTCTGGGTCAGAGGTGTTTGCCTTCCTCATCATCAAAGTTCTAGCTCATGTGCATTAACATTGTATTTGAATGGGTAACCTTGTGTTTTTAATGCTGCATACTGCAACCTGATGTGTGTGCCCTTTTGCATAATAAGCACAATAAAGCATGCAGTTGGTACCCAAGAATGACGGGCTCCTGCAACCTCTTGTGTTTTGTTTTTACTTTCTAGTGATAGGTTGAGTTTTCATGGAAAAAGGGTGGGATAGTTGTATACAAGGCACCCTCGTCAAATGGTTTATGGATAAGAAGACCTGAATCCTAGTCCTACCTCTGCCATTGGACTCCCTAGTGTAAGCTGGCTTACTTCCACTGAAGTCAAATATTAACTAACTAATGCTCCCAGTGCCATTGACATCTGTAGAGTTGAACATGCTTATAGCAACCATGGAGCTGGCCCAGTATGGGATCTTGGGCAAGTCACTGGTCTGTCTCCATTTCCCCATATGGGGATGTTTTGTGGATTAATTAGTTAATGTCTGCAAGTTGTTATCTATATTTTTTTATAGCTTATAATATCAACAGATGGCATAGGAATGTTATGAACAACCATGCATGTAAAATCAAGACATTAAACCAAGGATTCTATATTTTTCTATCTTTACACTTATTACAAGGAATGTGGCCAACTAGGAAAGCCAATTCTATATTTTCCTCCTGCTTTGCACAATGAATTACCATTAGAGTTGCAGAATGATGTCTATTGCTTCAAATACTGGGGATTTCCAAATTCACTGGTATTAGGCCCTGATGCTGCAATTGACAGTGCGTGGGTGGACTGCTGTTCTTGTGCAATCCACCTGAGCCCTATCAGGCCCTTAGTTTGAATCCGTTTTAACGCTTCCAGCTCTAACTAGGTAACTTAGTACCAAAGGAATAAAATAATTTTATTTTAAGATTTAAAATTTTATTGAAATTGTCTCATAAGGGATTTTTAGCCTCCAAAATGAATACATTCAATTATAGAAACATAATTTGTAATAAAAAGCACATGATTTTAACAAACCGATCTGGGAAATGTTTCCACACTAAGACAAACAGAACAAACGTATGTTAGTTTCCAGAGGAGATGAAAGAGGCCAAATGTAATGGGAGCCTATTGTTTCATGCTGCCATGTGCAGCCGGCGTGTGGAGAATGAACATCAAACTACAAAGGTGAGGAAGAAAGAGCGAATGATGAGAACCATAGCCAAGAAAAATAGATATCACAGAAAGTAAAGGGGTATGCTAAAAAAAATCCGCATCAGGACGATAAGCAAATGAGCTCTAAATTGCTTTCTCCCAGTCTCTTCAGTTCCAGGTTTATCTCTCTCTTTTGTTTAGCAGGTAAAGCTCTGCTCTTCTCTCCTGGAATATCTTGCTTTTCCTTTTCTGTCATGATGATGCTCTCCAGAGCTTAGCCAGACTCCAGTGACAGATAGCAGAGGAAAAACCTTCTTTATCATTTCACTTCATGCCCACATCTAAGATGAAACACATGAAGGATCCAGTTAAAAACAGACAACTCTTATTTACTTTTTTAACCCAAAGAATGACGTTAATCCACTGTGCAAACAGATGGAATAAATATGGGGAAGGAATTTAGAGACTGATTCTTCACTAGCTTAAGCCAGTTTTACATTAGTGATACTATTGCAGTACAGGTTTCAGAATAACAGCCGTGTTAATCTGTATTCGCAAAAAGAAAAGGAGTACTTGTGGCACCTTAGAGACTAACCAATTTATTTGAGAAAAGCTTTCGTGAGCTACAGGGTATGCATCCGATGAAGTGAGCTGTAGCTCACGAAAGCTTATGCTCAAATAAATTGGTTAGTCTCTAAGGTGCCACAAGTACTCCTTTTCTTATTGCAGTACAGTTATACCAGTTTTACGGTAGTATAAGGGAGTGAAGAATCAGGCCCATATTGATTAGTTAAAACTGTACGGCCTTATTGAACTTTTGTGGATATAAATCAGTGTTCTGACCAGCCATCAGTCTTCATCAAGATTTCAAAAGGGACTTAGATAGCCTGATTCTACTCTCACACCAGTATATATCAGAAGTAATGGAGTTACACTTGTGTAAAGCTTATGCCCTGAATTTCTTCTAGCTGATGCACCAATGGATATTTTCTTACCAACTATTTCCTTTTCCTGTAGGTATTTTTTTCTCTCTCTACACTTGTTACGAGGAATGCTTCCCAGCAGGAAAGCCAATTTTCCAGATTCTGTCCTGACTTAGCCCTATGATACCTTGTTGATGTGAATCGAGTTGTGTGGGATATGTAAGAACAGAATTTGGCCCAGTGACTTTAACTAAAACGTTTCCAAGATACTTCCTTACCCTTTCCTCTCTTAGACATGCAAGATGCCACATTTCCACTGCAGCTCTTTCCATCATTGTAAAGAAGGACTTTTATGACAGCATGATTGATATTCTGCGTGTTTGGTATCTTTAACCGTGAGTTCTGAATCCACAGCACCATGAAATACGTTGTCAGTGGACCATTGCTGTTTCCTTAAAAGGTCAGTAGTTTTTTTGAGAGTAAAACTGAGAGTAAAACTAGCAAAGAAAACAGGCTTATATCTGTCATATTTACAATTTATAAAAACGAGGCCCAGATTTTTGGGTTATTTTAGGGTAAAGGGTGATGATGACTGTTTCAATGCTCTTAGTGACACATTTAAAGTGGTGATTTATGCAGCCTGACTTTGACTTTAATTTAGCTCATGTTACATGTGAAGTAATTCAGTCCTTAATGAAGTGCACGCCGTATGACATATCAAACATGTGAGCTGACAATCATTGCTTTAAAACAGGCCTCAGTTACATTTGCTTTTGTCATTGAAATTGGGCATCAGTTCATAAACGTAAAGCAAGGCAGGCTGACCTATCATTCTCCCTGAAGTATGGTAGTGAAAAATGTGAGACACACATTAAAATAAACAATTGTCATGGGTTAAAGGGAAAAGGAGGAAAAAATTACACACAAGCTGTAAGATACTTCTAATTTGTTTATATATTTTTTAAAAACTATGTACATGTAAAAAGTGAGGGAGATATTAAAGCCACATCTACTCTCTGACCTTTGAAATCCCTTTGAGGGACCAGCACAGAGATATTTTTGAATGTTAAGGGAAAGAATTTGTGTTGTACACACTCTTAGATAAATTGAGCCAGATCCTCAGCTGGCATAAGGCATAACTATGTTGGTTTCAATGGAGCTATGACCCTTTACACCACCAGCTGAGGAACTGGCCTCATGTTTGCATTCCAAAGGGCTTAGTAGAGCGGCTGTGAACCAAAAAATATGTAAATCTTACTTTTAATATTTTAGGTACAAAGATTTATCCATGGTGTTTATAAACAAGGACTGAAGCTGAGTTTCAAGTAATTCTGGTGAACAGTATTTAAGGGGGAAAAACTCAGGGCCAGACCCTCAGCCCAGGTCGAGTTGCCTTTGTGCTGTGCCACTTGAAGCTGCCGTAAGTGGGTAGGTGAGGAGTTCCCTAGCCAGAGGGCTCCTCTTGTAGGGTAAAGCTTTGTGTGGTTGCATTTACTTCATTTGATTTCCCTCCTCCACGTAGGGCCCATTCAAACGTGTGAGGGCAGGTACAGGAGTGTGTGCTGGGTGATGGAGATTCTGGGAATTCTCAGTCTGCCCTAAATTACACTGGGGGCTTTCTTGGCCCCTAGCCAGCCCACCCCAGGATTAGGGAAGGCAGAAAGGTAGCTCAAAGGCTCCAATTTGAACTGCGACACTTATGAAGGTCACATGCAATAGGAAGCCATCATAAAGCCTGAAACTTCTTAAACAACATGATTTTTAAAATGATTGTCTTTCATACAGAACATGTCCCAAAATGCTTTACAGTAGTAAAATTGCAGGAGTAGAAGGGACAGATTAAAAGATCTAGGCAAGGGAGAAAAGAGATTTTGCCACCTGAGCTATTAGAAAAAAGCAGTGAGCTGATGAGGCTGAGAGACACAAAGAAGGTTGTTTTGGATGGAGGAGCAGTAGAGGAGAAGTCCATTGGACCACCAGCAGCTTTAGTACAAAGAGGAGGCCACTGCTAGACAGTCTGAATAATGAACTAAGGTTCCCATCCAGCCTAGAGATCTGAGCAGGCCAATCCCTTTGTAGGATTAGAATCAACATCAGAACAAGCTAACTTATGTTGATGTGAACCTGGAGGAACGCCCACTTCATTTTTGACATGTGACAAACAGAAATATATCACGTTAGTTCACATATTGGCAACTCAAGGGGCTGATTCTGTGAGGTGCTGAGCCACCTCAACACTTGTTGACTTCAGTGAGAACTGAGTTTTTAAAAAATGGTTGAAAATGCCAAAGTAGGAAATGTAGTCTTTGGCTGCAACATAAGACAAAAAGATCTCCAAAACTGGAAGCGTGTAAAGAAAATAAAGGGATTCAAAGGGAATTCAGGTTTATAGGAAATATTGGTGATATCCATTTTCTCTTTCACTTTTAGCATGTATTTTGTACTTTACACTGGATACTATGCTGTTTTCATTAATAATGCTGAAGAAATTGCAGAACATGAAGAAACTGAACTTTGATCTTTTATTCTAACATTGGGAATGACAGTGATTTTGCTTTCTCTTACAGGAAGCCAGCTATTGCATTCTGCATTGATACTAAACTGGAGAGGAGTTGAACTGATAATATGTGAAATATTTGTCTAGTTTTTAAAACAAATTGCTGATTGATTAAGAGCAACTGTTTGGCTTTATGGTAAGGTCATGGTAATTAACTAGAAACAAAATACTTTGCAGAAAATAAAACAATCCCAGGAATAGACCACATAATAGCAAGTTTAAACAGAGACGGACACTTTACAGTTTTGTAGTTGTTATTACATTTGTGGGATGGAAGTTTTAAAGGAGTCTGAGGTAGAATCGTTTTGTCCAAGTTTCAGTGAAAACTGTGGATTTGGTGACATCAGAATGTTATGCAAATTCATGTTGGTTTCACTGGATTGTTTGTATGAAAAAAAAATCCCCCAAACTTCTCATAGTTATTTCATTTTGACATTTTTGAAACAAAACGTTTAAATTTGTTGGTTCAAAATGACTGTAGTTTTGACATTTCTTTTTAACTGAATTTTAAAAAGGGTCAAAATTGAAATGAAATGTTTAATCTCCAGTTAAACAACATTTTTTGTTTTAAATCCAAAATGTATGTATATATTCAAGCCACCCAAAATTCTTTAAAAAAAAAAAGGTTTTGGGCCTATCCAAAACATTTTTTTTTTTGCAATTGCCACTTAACAATAAAATAAAAATCCATTATTCTCCCAGGTCTTGTCTAAGGGAGTTAGGTGCTCAAATCCCATGGATATTCTTGTTGGTTACTTTGAAAATTGTGACCGTATTCTATATATTACATTAGTGGAAATCAATGGAATATTTTTGGGGCAGCCCAAGAACTATTAAACAGTCTGAGTTTGCTCTTTATGAATGAAGCTGATGTTTAGTTAACAGTTAATTTTAATCAAAACACAATATGAAAATTTCAATGGTTTGTTATAGTGTTATTGTCAGAATGAAATCTATTGAAAAAATACACATTTCCATCTCCCTGTACCATTTATTTTGTTGTAGTTATTTCCAGTGTAAATCCTTTGTTTTAAAGATTAGAAATTCTAGCAAATCCATTCCAGCCGCAAATATGCACAAAAGAAAAAAAAATCCCAGCATAAGAGAATTTTTTAAACAATTGTTTTCAATTCATTTGACTTCTGTGTTATGTTAAATTCTGTACAGAAAGCAGGGATGAATTTAGCCTATATGGGGAATTTTAGCACTTCTAAATTTCAGAAATGAAGTTGTATAGCCATTTAAATCATTGTCTCTATGGTAAGGCTTTCATGTTCTAAAAACATTTAAAGTGGCTGACTTATTAATATTTGAAACACAACTACTGCTCAAGTACAGTAACGTTTCCCATAACTTTGTTTACTATTCAAAACCATAGGTAACATGAGAGGTGTCCGTTCTATGGATCAAGTATTGTATACACTTCCCACTTGTAACAATCCACTGAGTCCGCTTATAATATATACTTTAAAAAAATTTCTAATTTAGAGACATTCTAGTCTCTCATGAAGAATATGGACCAAAGGCTAGGTGAAGCTGATCTGCAGAGAGTGAAGATCAGGAATGTCAGTGCAAAGTGCCTGAAAAAGTCACCTTTCACTCCCCTGATGCTTTCTGTGCTGAGCCCATCCTCCTGTGCTGGGTTAGAGCAAGCTGAGAACTGATGCTGTGCAGGGACATCACAGCCATGCCCCCTTCTCCCGGCCATGCAAGGAGCAGAGAAAGGGGCTGGCATAAAAGCCTTGATACCACTGGAAGATCACTCTTCCATGACCTGGTTATGCTGGCAGCGTGTCTCAAAATGGCTGTGTCATACTGGAGAATTCAGCCCTGTGTGTTTGCATATGCACTGCAAATCAACACATTTTACAAGTTTGGTTTATGTACTAGACTGCAGGTTTCGTGAATGGCAAGTCAGTACCAACTGACACCTTAACCATTTCGCAGCAAAGTAAAGCAACCCCTCTGCCTACCATGAATAACATTCTTGATACAGACGAACACGGCTGCTATTCTGAAACCTGATTCTTGACTTAAAGGTGCAAAGAAGACTTCTGTGCCCAGAGCTTCAGGAGACATGGCCCAATCTTTAGGACAGAGCCTTATATCTATGCCTGATTGGTCAATTCACATCTATATCCAAACACAATCCAGAAACTAGTCCATGGACTCCCAGTATCCTTCAGAGCCTACAGAATGAAACACTGAGAACTAGCAGGGAATTGGGAGGGGTAGTGGCCCATGAAGGGAACTCTCCTGTGTGAAGCGATCTGCAGAATGAAAATGCTGGAGAACTGCTACTGGGTTTAACTTTTTAAGATAGATCACCTGATCATAGCCTCAAAGAGGAGTCATCGGTCTAGAAAGAGACTATAAATAGAGAACCTCATACAGTCTCTCTTTCCCAGCCTCCATGTCTCCTTTCACTTAGGGTTTGAGCCAGTGCTTAGCTGGTGCCAGGGCTTGCCAGGGCTGAGCCCTGGCACCTCTAGGCTTGGCAGTTCATAGCCCCAGCTCCTCTGGGCTTGCTGTGTCAATTATGAAAGTAAAATTGCTTGAGCCCTGCCATCTAATTGTTTGATCCCTGGCACCGATTTCATTACAAATTAAGCACTAATTTGATCCAAAGCCTATGGAAATTCGTGAAAGACTCACTGATTTAAATGGGCTATGGACCAAGCCCTGAGCATACCGATACACAGTGACAGCCTTGTTCTAAACAAATATATTAAATAGATATCCTGAGGTAAGAGTCTAAATGAGACCTAAGATTTAACGGGCTTCTAAGTTTTTAATAAGAATGGACCATATCTATAGTATGGATGGAACTGGAAAAAGAAGGTCAGGTTCCAGGATGAACTTATTTTAGTGTGACACCAGGAATTCAAGGGAGCAAACTAGTCTAATGAAACTCGGTGCCTAGCCGGTGTAAATGGATATAGCTCCATTGATATCAATGGTGATCCAAGTGAGCATCTGACCTTATATCTTTGATTCTCCGTGACTTCCAGGTGATTGTGGAAGCATACAGTAGTGGCAGTGTTGGGTGCTGATCATTGTACAAAGACTTCTAAAGAATAAGTTAGTTTTAAGGAAGGCAAAATGATGGCGGGGGGCGGGGAGGGAGAGGGGCAGGAAGATTGTCTGGTGCATGGTGAGAGGGAAAGAATTCCAGGTGGTTGTGGCATGAGGAAAGGGACAAAGGTAAGAGCTGGAGAAGACTACAGTTAGGGTGAAGTTTTGGGACAAGAGAGGGAAGGAAATGAGAGCAGACATGCAGGCTGTGTTAGAACTCTGCAGAGCCGTGAACGTGATAGTGACAAGATTGTCGTTGGTGCTGAAGACAAGGGGAAGCTAGGGGAAAGGATTTGAAGAGAAGGCTGACATGGCCAGAGTGGCAGATCAAGTCATATGGAATGCTGAACCCATCAGTCGCACTCGGTCAGAGGATTCACGCTCCCTAACAGCTAACCAGCAACACCTGACAAGTGTCTGGAAATTTCAGATGAGCCTCTAGGGCATAGCAATGCATGCCTTCATGGGGGCAGGAATCTGCCTTTAACAAAAGACAGGAGCGCATAATCACATGACTCCATGAGCTAGGGCTTTAAGAAATATACCAAATATGTTAAGACATGATAAAATTGGGAGAACTGGCAACACTGACTGCTGATTAATTGAGAGGGGAAGGGAAACTATTTTTCATTTGCCTGTTTAAAGCTCTCCACTATATTTCTTGGGCTTCTAAATGTGGGAGGTAGAGGGGGCAGAAGCAGCAGGCTTTCTAGCATCACAAGCCATTTCTTGCTCTCTCTCTCTTCTCTGCTGAGACTTGACAGCAAGGGGTTAACTAGTGCCAGTGATAATGGTGGGTTTTGTGATCTAGAAGAGCCTCCTGCAGGAACTGGACTGAATCCATCAACTTCTTTCAAACAGGCCTCTGAATGCTACTTAATAAAACAACCCTAAAATAGTCACATTCAGGTTTTTTTTTAAATGGAGGAAACCATCACTAGAAATTCTTAACTGATGCATGTCCAGTGTTTTGAAGACTGTGCCCAGAGTCTGTGATTTAGCATGGCAACAGGATTACATTTATACAATTAATTAATGTTTGCTTGACCACTTTTATCCTATTTCTTTCTCCAGGACATAAAAGAGAACCTGACATAAATTTCTCTTTCAAAACAAAGCAACTGCTGACCTTCTGTTCTGTCATTCTGAGGATTGATTGGATATTGTTGAATTGTTTCATTCTACAGTAATTAAACATAAAATTAATTATTCTAGTAACCCATTATTTCTTTGAACCAAGGACTAAGTCATTTGTTTTTGCTTGGTTACTCTGAGGGTTCCGACATCAGACAGCAAAAGGCTTTACTGTTGCAAACAAACTAAATACTGTAAAGGGAGCAATTTAATAATCAAAATATAATATAAAGACTTCTAATTTCCGTATGCCTGGCGTATTGCATTAGGTTCATATAATTTGATCTATAAATCTTTTAAACCTTATGATTTTGTAATTTAAACATTTCCTGGATGGCTAATCAAACAGGGCAAAAAAAAAGAGATGAAAATATACTTTAAAAAAAGAGAGAAAAAAATTAGAAAGGAGTAACATTGTAGAAGGCTCATTGCGTCTAGTATGGAGAACTAATTCTTGAGCTTGCTTGCTGCTTAAATAGACCTGCATGTGTCCAGTCGGCTGCCTATATAGTATTTCCTTTGTTATGATGAAAGGATTGTTAGATACATTTACATTGCTTATATTTGGTGCGGAAAGGCACATCAACATGACAAGTTGGTATTATTAAAATGTGTGTTCTGGTAGACACAAAAATAGTATTTTGTGGTTTTCATTAGCACAGGCCATATTAATTTAATTAGCATGATTGAAAGTTATATCATAGACTGAAGCAGCAGATACTGAGCCTTGGCTTATTACTCACCCATGGGCTATAAAATGCTGCAGCTGACACAGGGGCGTGTGTGTGTTTTATCAGTTATGATTTCATATAATCTGACTGTTAGTCTTTGCCCCAAAGGTTTTGGATATGGTGTGGCACTTGCCACATCAAAGTGAAAGGTTCTGACACCCTGGTACACGTGTTCTAAAAGAAAGTGGACAATGAAAAAGGGGCCCTAGCTAGGCTAGCAAGGTTTGATTTGAGCACCTTACACGTGGCCAGCAAAACAGCCTCTCTGACGTTATAATAAGCCCTAGTAGTCAATCAAAACCAGAGTTCGCTGTTTCCCACTCAGCCCTAGATTGGGAGTGTGTTTTCTTTCTAAGGCAGGGCACTAAAGTTTCTGCATATGATGTCTCTCTTCTTCAGAAGTCAGACCTTTTACTGGGTTGGGGATGGGTGTTTCTATCTGGACCATTACCTTCTGAAAAGAAGTGCCATATTAGTGTACTGGCACTGAAAACAGTATGTGGTCCATGGCCCTTCAGTACTTGTGACTTCTAATACAAGTCCAGGAGATCGTTTTAAGGAAAGAAAACTCTTCTGTGGTAGGATGAAGGAGTCAGGGAAACCAGGTCTCACCATCTTAAAGAAGGCCCTGTCACCATGCAGAAAGTAATATGAAACACATCAGAGTCTTTCAGCTGCAGGATGTCAGCCCTTTCATCCATTCATCCATTCTTCTGGTGCAGAGGTGGGAAGAACCAGTGGTGGACTTGTTCTCCATTCAGGAAAACAGAAAGCTACCAAGCTTTTGCAGTTGCTACCAGGAATGACATCTCTGGGCCATGCACTTAGTGCAGTCACTCATCCTTTTGAAAAGTGGTTTAAAAATGCTAACCATTCTGATGGCAAGATGCACTGGAGCTGTGGAGCAGCTGCCCTTTTGATTCCATGGATGGAGAATCTGGTGTATCTCTTCTCCAGAACATCCGGTACCTCAATGCCTATGGTCAGAAATATCTGCCAGGTCAGAGACAGAGCTCTTCATGGCCACACCAGCAATGCTTTGCTGATGAAATACAGATACCGATACATGAGCCCTTTCCCCTCATTCTCTTACCCCAGAGGCAAGTAATACACACAGATCTGCAGACATTGAGCCAAATGCTGATCTCACACCAGGGTAACTCGATTGACTTCAGTGGAGTTATTCCTGATTTCCACTGGCACAAATGAGAGAATCAAGGTCAGTAGCTGTTGTCACTTGGTTTAAGAATGGCAGTCTGGAAGTCAGAGACTTACTTGGTAAAATGGTGCCTACCCTTCTTCAGTCAAGAAGGGGTCTGCTTTATGTGTATATTACAAAACCTGGTGGTTTTTTCCACATTGGTGAATTAGCAGGGGGATTTTGTCTACCAAGTTCTATTTCAACTCTTTTAGCATTTCTTCAGGAGTGATTTGATAAAGGGCAGCCATTAGCTCATAGGTCAAGTGTGCAGCCTTATTGCCCATAGGAGTAATGTTAAAAGGTTTCCTATAAGATTCCATTCCAAAGTAATCTATTTTTTCAAGACTTTGGCCTAGCTAGGCTCCCTTTGAGATCAGTCATGCCCCTCTGTAGTTAACATGCTTTAGTTCTGACATAGCTTTGACTATCTCCTTTCAAACTCTCTCTCTCCTTTTTAACCTTAAAGGTAGTATTGCTTGCAGCTATCTTGTCATTGAGGATAGTCAGAGAGCCCACTGCATTATCCCACAATTCCCCTTTTGCAGCTTTTCTCTGGGACAAGGCTATCCTGTGATGTTTCCTCATTTTTTACTGAAAGAACCCTCTAGTCATTTAAGTCAAGAGATTAATTTCCCCAGGATTTGTCCTTTCCCATCCCAGGATAGGAGAAAGCTCTAGCATTCTTTGTCTGACAAAAGGGCCCAAGCCTTTTAGTTTGACAGATGCAAGGAGTTCATATTTGTTATTCAATGAAGTTAGGAAAGGGGCAGGGCCCTAAAAACTTGCATGGCCTGCCAGATGCATGTTGGAAGTGTGTATAGCTTAGAAGGGGTTCTGGATCCCTTTGATCCCATTCCACAAGAGCTGTTGCTTCATCCTGAACAGATAAAGGGGGAAGACTTGGAGGAATACATTTGCAGGGCAGTAGGGTGGTTGTCCATGCATTTCTTTTCCAAACATTACAGATGGGACACTTCTTTTTCCTTCTGAAGTTGCAGCCTTTGGCTATGTGGTCCTTTGAGAGGTGGTGCCATAGTGATCCTTTTTGCTCTGCCTCAAGTAATCACACCATCCACACAAGGACATATTAAAAAAAAAAGAATTACCTGCAAATGCCTTTGTGTATGTTCATATCCACCTGTCTGGACTGTCCTGCCTATCTATTCTGATCTGCGTATAAATAGCCTATGAATGAGTTACGTTCTCCAGTTGACTCTTACTAATTATAACTTTGAGTTATTTTGCATGTCAGGTCATATTTAAGTCTCTACTAGGGTCTGATTGGATGGTGAGTTATAGAAGGTGCACCAGAAGTTTCCCTCATTCTGATTTCTTGCTGGTGCCTGACATCTGAGCATGAGAGAGCAGCACAGGTCAGTCTGGACAGGAGGATGCAGACACAGCATTTGCAAGTAATAAGTTACTCCTTCATGGACTAGGAAAGAAAATGTAAGGCAAGTATGAAGAAGTTCTTTTTCTATGGAAACAAACAGGAAGCAGAAAGTGGAGAGTTTGCCTGTAAAAAAAATAAAAGGTCTGTGTCCACTGTGAAAACAACCCATTTCCCTTTTGGGGCAAACACAACAATTAACAATTGTTTGGGGGCAAACACAACAATTAACAATTAATTCCTTTTCCCATAGGAACAAGAAGTTCACCAGTTGTTGCCAGAAAGTTGTGCTTTTTGATGAAAACGTGACATTCTACCTTGTATCCAATTTGTGAATTTGCACAGAATGAAAAATCTTTAGTTGTGAGTGGTTTAGCACTCTCATCTACAAAACCAGATCTAAAAGAGTTGACCACACCCCAGAAGTGTCTAATTTATATTGGAGATGGGCCTCAACTAAACTCCTGCCCCCTGCAGTTAAACACTGCAGAAAGTTGGAGAATTTAGAATTATGAGGAGCTGGGGGGTGAGGGGAAGACTTATGGAATCAAAATAGTCCCAGAGTTCAGAGATGTTGTGACCTGGAGCTGAACCCAATATTTGTGTCTTTGGCCCATTTCTAGTTTCCATTTGAACTTTCAGAACAGATTTACTTTTCCCATATGAGCTCTAGGATAATCTCATTCTGATCCTTATTTTTAATGAGTGACTTTTCTGATGGACAGAACATTTTTGTTCACCCTTATTTGGGGCTATAAAGGACATGTGCACTAACTGAGCCCTTCCTCCCAGGCTTGTGTTCCCAAAAGGGTGAGCTGTTAAAAATTGGCCTGTTTTCTCAAAATTTGGTTTGATTGAGGTCCTGCTAGAACTATGTCCTTTTACTTATAAGGCTTTTCAGTCTGAGTGTCTTAACATATCTTTCAAAGGGTTCTCTAAACTTTTAAGGATGCTTCTGTACTGCCTTTGACCTGTTTATCCTATTATGTTCTTCAGTCCAGAGGGATCAGAATCCTAAGCTGTAGCTCCTATCTATTTTGTTCCTAGTCAAACTTTCTCACTCTCTCTCAGAGTAAAATTCCCGGCTCCACTGAAATCAACCCAAACTTCCCAATGATTTAAATAGGTCCAGGATTTCAGCCTTTGGAGCTGGTCTATTAAAGTGGAGCTTGAACAAACTTCACTATGGTTCTAACCTGGGGAACACTGCAATGAAAAATGTAGAGCATGAGGTCATCAGGAATGAGTTCAGCCCAAGGCAATGATAGATGGAGGCTTTCATTTCATGTGCCCTCACTACTAACCCATAAGGAAAGTGATGGACATTAGAAAAGAGGAAGAGAAATAAGATAAATACTATATAAACCATCAGGACGATTCTGAACACTCTGTTCTCCATTTCCCCACATTTTACAACATTCCCTTGATGAAAAATAGGAGAGAGGTGACTAAAACAGTAGAATGAAATTCAAGTAACTGCAACAAAAAACTTTTAGATGCAGGGTTGAAGTACGATCACAACAGAGGAAGTAGAGATTTCTACAACTTTTCTTGTCAAGTCCAGCATGCAATATTGTTGGCAAATTAGAGCCACAAAATATTGGGACATGCAGAGATCTTGCTTTAATATGGAAATGATGTATGCAAATGTACAGTGTTTTTAAATTGTCTGGTGTTTGTGGTTCCTTTATTGTGCAGAAGGAGTGCCAGGTTATAACACAATTACCCTTTTCAAGTAGTTTGAAACAGACATTTTGGTTTAATATTACCCTATAGACATGATTTGCTTACTTACATTGGTAGAAATACGTATTAACATTTCAATGCCATTGTCCCTTTTGGCCCTACAACTGAAGCATATAATCAACAAATAATGCAAATGACTGATTAATGCCAGCCTATGTGTGCTTATGATTGAAAAGTTCACCTTGTTTCCCACCTGGCCCAGTGTTCAAGGTCCTGAAAAACTATGCAAGTTTATTCGCTCCATGCTTTGTACTTGGTTTCTTGTTTAAAAAGGCACAGATAAGGAAGAAAAATGATTAGGAAAGAACTGGTCTGAGAACAAAGCACCTGGAGTTCCGTTCCGATAATACGCTGTTGAAGAATAAGTTAGCTCAAAACCAAACATCTCTGTTAATGGTACTCTACTGCGGACAAAGAGAGACCTCGGTGTTACCATGTGGTGCTGGTGTTTTCAGATTAAGATGGAGGATTAAGGAATTTTACTCAGCAATTTGAGATGCTTTGTTAGGAATTGAGGAGATTTGAGCTGCTTTGTTCTCGAACCACATGTTAGTGAAAAAGCAAACAGGCACTTAATCCTGACAGACAGCAGAACTTGACATCAATTTGTCCCTTGGGAGGTGACCAGGAGTTCCCTGTGACTGGCTAAAATCGGTGTTCCTTGTGTTTTGGAGCTAATGCCAAAGCTCTATCCAAACCAGCATTGTGCAACCTGGCACACCATAATTCACAACTGTTAGTGACTGACCAGCAGCTTTATGCTCCCAAACAAGGCTTAGCGTTTAGAAAACATATACAAAGTGCCAAAGTGTTTACTAAGTAGAGTTAAAATATGCTCTAACCTAAAGTCATGCCATCCATCTTAAAAGAGACCATTGCCCCTTCTCCTCACCCCAAAAAACCTGGTAATTTTCCTGTTTGGGATGTTGGATGGTTTCCTGTAACAATAAAAATATAGCCGTCGACATATAGACAGCTGAATATATACATGGTTGTATATTGCCCTTTGACACAAACATTAATGTCTTAGGCAGATCTTTGAGGTTCTTTTAAACATCTAGTTACATTTTAAGGTCATGTCCTCAGAGGTCATTGATGTAAGTGTATTTGTAGAAAAGAAACAAACAGCTCATTGAATTTGGTTTCCTATTTTAACATACATCAGTTAGATTAAATACGCAAAGTTATAATGTCTGGCAACAAACCCAGTTTCTGATGTATAAAATTTGACTCACCCATCCCCCCATGTTTATGTCATAGCTAATACAAGAGATAAAGTGCATATACTATACTCTGCATATTTACTGAACTTTGGCAAGTCACTAAGAGCCAGTACTCAAATCAAATTAGAACCACCCAATTTATAAAACACCCTTCTAAGCTAATCTTATTATATTAAAAAGGTACTTTAGGCTGATATGCAGCAAATCAATAGCTCATGCTCTCCAGCATGGAATAAATACACCTTTATAATCTTTAAATTTGCCACTACTGCAAACCTATAGGACAAAGTTGCAACAGTACATTTCACATCACTTAAATAAACAGCATAAACCCATCCAAACAAGAATGATGTGGCACCATTTTTCAGAGTATGATTATTATGGGGTTAGCATCTTAAAGGGACCTGCTCAAAGTAATATGATTAATTTTCTAATTTGCATATACTCCATTTGCAACACCCATGAAATTTTTATGGGTATGATTCTACAGTGGCCCACACTCCCATTGACCTCCGTGAGAATGTTGCATGCACCAGGAATGCAGGATTCGGCCCTCTTTTTGTGTGTGTTAAACATTTTTCTTTTCAGAAAAGAAAACACCGTTTTGCATTCGTTAATGACTCTACAATAACATACCAGTGTATGTGCTTGATGGATGAAATTCTTTTTAGTAAGGAAACAGGCTTCTATTCCAGGCTCCTAATGAACAATACTAGTCAAAAAGGATTTTAAGAGTTATTAAAAAATGCTTGACCCTACTCCTTTTAAATGAGCATATGATTTGTTTCAAAAGTTGTTTGCCTTTTAAATTCAGCCATACAATAATTTCAAAGATAGTTATTGGTTTCACTATTTATTTCTTGTAACTAATATCTGAAATCTGGTGGTTATGCAGCAGGCTCCCATAAGAGAATACCAATTTATAAATTCCCTCTTAAAGAACAATAGACAGCCCCCAAACTCAGCTTTGGAGCACCTCTGAGTGCGGTTGCCCCTACTTCTATTCAGGTTTACTGAAGATATAAAGATCAAATAAGGGGTGAACTGAAATCAGAAACACAATATTCATTCATTTAACTCTGCTCTACTAGAGCAAATTCAGGGTGACTCAAGGGACACAATGTCTTGTAAAACATATGTACTTAATATAAGGGTCATAAAACTTATTAAATTAAAAGCTAGGTTAAAAATAGGAAGAAAATTTATGCTGCTGTCTAAAATAGCAATAATTTCCCTTTGGTTTTCCCTTTCCTACTAAAACGGGTTCTGGTTAAAAAAAAAGTCAACTGGTAAAACCTTCATTCTTGAGGACTGCATGCAAGTCACTCTGCACTAGGTGAACTGTATGACTAATAATACAGCAGGATAGGTTTCAGAGTAGCAGCTGTGATATAGAATATAGGATCCCAACAACTGGGAGGATGAGAGTTGCAGCACTGTTGACCGCATGCACAAGACCCCTGTAGGCATTCGTTTGCTAGTTGTGAAGGAGGAACGTGGGATGCAAGGGACAATAGTTTGAAAATGGAAGACTTTCTTAGCCATGAACCAACTACAGCCAGGAGAAAAGTCCCCTTCACTTCTTCTGACTGTGTATCAATACCTCAGGCCAAACTCTGGCCCCGATTCTCTGCTTCAGCTGAGCTGTGCTTTGGTGTAGGAGTGGGGAGAGGGACAAAGGGGGCTTCGTATTTCCCCCACCCTGGGGCTAACTGGGTGTCGGTTTTACACCTTTCGCAATTTATATGACTCAGAAGTGTGTGGCCCCATAGGGTCAGCCCAGCAGTGCTGGATAAAGTGAGCACAATGACATTCCAGCCAGGCCATCTTTTCCTCCTCTAGAGACATTAGGAGTGCTGTAAAACTGCAACCCCAGGTGAAGTATGTCACCTGGGGATACCTCCTACAAAGGGAGAATTTTCAAGAGGTTGCTTAAGGCACCTTGCAGTCTGTCTACACTGCAAGTAGACGCCTGCAACTGGCCCGTGTCAGCAGATTTGGGCTAGCAGGGCTTGGGCTACGGGGCTGTAAAATTGCAGTGTGGATGTTTGGGGTTGGGCTGGAGTCTGAGTCAGCTGAAAAAGGCCAGCCACAGGTGTTGAATTGCAGTGTAGACAAAACCCGAGTTGAATTGGCATAAATGGAGAATAACCCCACTGAAGTCAGTGGAATTTATGCTGGTGCAAATGAGCACGATTCAGCTACTTGGATGAAAGGAACTGTTTTCTAACAAAGGGTTTCTTAATTAGTGTGACCAAAAATGACAAATGCTGAGAAATTAAAAATGAAAGTTGACAGCCCATCCTTGACTCCTGACTCTGTCAGGATCATGTAGTGTTAAGACCCCTTCGAATATGTCCCGTAGATTCAATGGCATAAATTAAGAGTGGGCGTCTAAAGATCATTTGTCTTGGCATTAAGCACTTTTTTCACATCCTTATAGCTACTGAAAGGATTTTTGTCCGATATTGTTTCATCTTTGTCCATAAGGATTCACAGGACCTTTGAAATTATTTTCTCAGAGTGATCGCTGCTTATTGGGCTGATCAGTATTATTCCATTGTTTCCTTGTGTACTTGCTGTTTATCCATTTGTTGTCTCTTGTCTTACACTCACACTGTCAACTTTTCAGGGCAGGGACCATATCTTTGTTTGTACAGTGCATAGCACACTGCGGCCCTGGTCCAGGACGGGGACCCCGTAGGTACTTCTGTACTACACATAGTAAAATATTTATCTCTCCTGTGCATGCACAGACAAATGGGCCTAGACCCGATGCTGCCACCAGAGTAGTCCCACTGGGTGGGACTGTCCTCTTGCCAACATAACGCCATCGACATCAGTGGAGTTATTCCCATTTTACACCAGTGCCCGTGAAAGGCCCAAGGAATTCAGTGGGGTTATTCTGGTGAATAAGTATCACTCAGAATAAGGATGGCCCTTTATTATTATAGGGTTCCTCATGAATGCCATTTTGCTGGCATTATTGTGGTACTTCAAACAGAGTTTTGTGGAAGTATTTGTTTTGACAAATAAAATGCATATATATGTAGTCTGCAAATGGATGTGAGAAATCAGGAGTCAATGCTGGGGAGGGAGAGCTAGTTTTATGTCCGAACCAGGCTGGAAGTGACGTGGGTTTCCCCCAGCAGAGAGGTGTCACTCCTTCCTGAATGATAGCTGGGATTTCATGCACAACTGGGGGAAGAGCCTGTCACCAAAGAGAAACGGTGCTGGCCCTTTAATAGAATGAGCTGGGCGGGTGAGGGAGGAACAGTTACTCCTTCCTACACTGCATGTGTTCAATATGGTCATGACCCCTTTCTACCCAAGAGACCCAGGGTTTCACTATCACCCACTCTTTCCTAGTTCTTCCAACCCCCTGCTGCTGCTCCAGCCCCACCTCTCCCCAGGACAATACCACTGTAGGTCTTGGGGGTAGAGAGATGAGCTGGGGGCCTCCACCTGTTTTCTGTGGGTGACTAGCTAGCCCACTTACTAATTTGTGTTTTGAGCAGTCAAAGGGGTGGGCGCTGCCTCTTCAATCCAAAGGGGTCACTGTCATCTTCAGAAGAGGGACCTCTGCCCTATTTATTGCTGTGCCTGCCCAGATGGCTCTTCTGAACAGGGGAAGCCCTGGCTCGGCCGTCTGCTGAAGGAAACACAAATATGGGCTAGGGAAACCTGGCCACTGAGCTACTGTGATTTGTAAATAATTGCAAGACAAACCTGGTGGAACCCTGCACTTTCACAGGATCATAGATTCCAAGGCCAGAAGGGACCATTGTGCTTATCTAGTCTGTTCTCCTGTAGATCACAGACCAGAGAACTTCCCCAAAGTAATACTTAGAACAAAATCTTTTAGAAAAACATCCAAACTTGATTTATAAATTGCTGGTGGGGGACATAGTCCTTGGTAAATTGTTCCCATGGTTAATTACCCTCACTGTTGACACCCTATATCCAAGCTGAATTTGATTAGCTTCATCTTCCACCACTGGATTGTATTATATCTTTCTCTGCTAGATTGAAGAACTGAGGATCAAATATTTGTTTCCCAGGTAAGTCCTTATAGACTGTAATCAAGTCACCCCTCAACTTTCTCGTTTCAGGGCAGGCCTTCACAACTTTTAGTTATGTTGTCAGGATGATGGCACACATTTGTCTACTGCACCACGTTCAGCGCTGACTTTTATGTTAAGTGGCAATACTGTTATCATCGTGTGGCACAGCTTCACAGTATGCCAAATCTTTCCCTTTTTCAAACAACAGCACCACTTGGCTGATTTATTAGTTGGATGACAGGGAGCTGGAATGAAGCATCATGTTTGTTTCATTTCCACCCTTTTAAGTCATCCATTACAACCAACATTTGCTGAAGTGGCTACTGATTTTGGTGCCCAAAGTAAGACACCTTAGGCCTGATTTTTTAAATGTGCTGAGCCCCAAAAACTTCAGTTGAAGCTAATGGGTGCTGAGGGTGCTTAGCTCTTGTAGAAATCAGACCCAACTGTATCTTAGACTGGGCCTTCAAAATTCAGTAGCCATTTTGAAAATGTGACTCTCCTGGCCAGGGCTAGATTTAAGTTAGAATCATCAGGTACCTATGAAAGGTCACCAATTAATTAATTGGCTCTTAAAAAAATTTTTAATTGGCAGCCTTTATGAAATTTAAGCACATTGCTCATAGTGTAATTATAGATGAAATATTAAAGAAGTGGACTAATTACACACAATGCACTTGAGCCCAATTAAAACAGCATCTGCAGTGAACATAGGGGTATTCTCTTTCACTAATAAGAAATACTTTCTTAACAACAGAGAATAAAATAGCTAAATGGGATATGCAGTTGAGATTATAAATATCCTATTAGCATATAAAATGAGGATTAACCTTATTTAATCACTGCATGCTTGATCATCAAAAGTCACGTTTCACCTCCATAATGTAGCTGTATCCTGAAAAAAAGCATATTAATAAATTTAGCTAACTACATGCTTTTCTCACCTACTCAATTGAGCTGGTGAAGGAAACTGGCTGCCCCCTAATCACTTAACAAATGAACAGATTCTCTCACCTGTTTTATATGATGTCTTAGTGAAGACATCTCAGTTGTTGAACAGTGCCTCTTGGTAGCTGCTCAAGGCCTACGTCAATGGGCACACATGCTGTGATTGGGGCTGCCCTATCCCAAAGGGCGTTCTTGGAGGCGCTAAGTCTGCTGCACCTCTTAAAGGGACAGTGCTTGCACTGTGCAACTGGCTAGCTTCACTGCCCTGCATGTGATGAACGAATGGCTACCTCCTCCTCCCTGTTTTAAGGTGGATTGTACTTCATGGGTGCTAACAGGTGATAAACCTTTTGCTCAGGGCCCCTGAACAAGGACAGGGGTGAGGGGTGGATATTCTTAAGTGCTCTCCTCCAGCCTTGCATACCTGTGATGAAACTGGCTACTATCTGGCTACAATCTGAAAAGATAAACCAAACTTACTTTAAAACCTTGGCCTAGCAGCAGGGTTGACCCTTCTGTGATGTAAAGTCAGTAAGTTTGGGCACTGGGGATATTTGCTCCAATGAAGATGGCCTGCAGAATGATGATTTCAGCCTTCTGTAGGCCAGGTGCAGGTGTGAATTTCACCCAAGGTGCAGTTAAAACTCTTAAAAGCCAACCGGTGCGAATGTCATTGTAAGGTTCCATGTTACTCTGAGCTCAGAGACTTCCAGGTTGAGGTGTCTCAGTTTAGATTTTTTTTCTAACTGAATGCCTTATCATAAACTCAAACTGGAGTTTGAAATCAAACTGGGTTTGCTCTCCTTTGTGCCACTATCTGAGATTCTGTATGCCAGATGCTCTCACCCAGGGGGAGGTCTGGCCAGAGAAATACCAAGGGGCTGCTGCGAATGTGAATCTTTTCTTTAAATTGAGCCAGCATGTGTAAGAGGCTGGTTACTTTTTAGTTTGGCCTTCAGAATGATTATTTTAAAACCTTTTGCTTGGTATGGCTAATAAGGAATGGCCCCTGCAGTACAACATGTAAAATCAGTACAACATGTTGACTCTGCCTATGGCCCTTTGTGTTCTTTTTCCGTGAACATCCATTTATGTCAGATTTACTGGCATAAAGTTTCATGTCTGAATATTTGCAGAAGCTCATTTTAAATTCGCATATTCAAATATTCCAACTGGATGTGCACCTGTAAGGAACATCCTCATAGTGATTGAACCGAGGGCCTTAAGCACTAAAAGCAAATGCTAGAGCAAAAGAACTGGTAGCTATAATAGACAAGATTAGGCTCTTTCTCAAACCAAATCAAACCAAACCAAAACAGTGATTTACAGCAATCAATAACAAGACAAGCGGCCTGATCTTGTGTTACCGATTAAGAGATTCGCTGTTTTTTTTTGATAGCTCCAGTTTCTGGGGCCAAGTGTTTGTGGGAATCTCAGCTTTTATGTTTTTAAAAAATATGTAAGTGATGGCACAAAGACTAGCCTGGAAACAGGCCCAAATGCACCCTTAAAGTTCAGAAAGCTCAAGGCAAATCAAAGGAGCCCCAAATTTATTATTATTTTTAAATTCTTATGATTGGCTTAAAACAATCTCATGAGTTTTGAGGCCTGATTCATGATTTTTGAATGTTTCGGATTGGCAATATTGCTGATCTGCACCACAGACCTTTGCACAACTCCAGTTGAATTGGTGGGAGATTTGCTTGAATAAGTTCTGTAGGATCAGCCCCAAAGAGAGATTTGTTTTGATAAAATAGGAAAAAGAAATATATATATTTTTAAGATTTAAAACCAGTTTATACTTTATATTATTTTTAAAATATAAAGATCATTTTCCTTTTACTCTGATGAAAAGCTCAAGTTGGTGAAAGTGTAAACATACCTCCAAATACTGAAAACAATTATAGCTATTAGAGAGTCATGTTCCTAATTGGGTACTTTTCGAAAATACCACTTACAGAGACCTCTTTTGTGGATTATGCCACCTTCGCATTTGTGGTCTGCCTGCTACTTTTCCCCTCCTTTATTTTTGGTCCTAGAAATCACATTTGCTAAAACCTTCAGAGAAACACGAGATGCAAATTGAAAGTGACTGGGAATAAAATGGACTTTGCCGTTGTGAGGGATCTGAGGTATTTTACTGTCAAAGAGGCCTCTGGGTGAGGTGACTGAATCCAGAAACATATGGAGAATGGAAAGGTCTGTGGGTGAGCACAACATCAAAAAATAAAGTCAACTGCCTCTGTCACAAACACAAGTTCAGGGACTCTAGTACAAAGACACTAAGGATAATGTAAAAAAGAGAACGTGGAATAGCTCACTAGCCTTCAAGGACAGTCCTGTAGCAACAGGTTTTCTCTTTCAGATCAGATTTTAAAAATCATTTCCATTTCATTTCGGTTTTGCTCGATCTTTAAGATACCAAAGTACAAAAAATATAGAAGAGTTACATAGGGGATTCTGATCTCAATTTCACCAAAGTAAATCCTTGCTTTAGTGTTTCTCTTTCGTGTAACTGATCAGACTGCAATAGTTTCTTCTTTTGAGCCTAATGCATGAAGCAAACATAACTGCTAATAATAGCTTTTTGCCTTGTCAAGGGAACTAATGACTTAACTGCCAACTTTATTTTTTTCTGGTTTGACTTTCATCCACTTACATCCAATTAAGAGGGACTCTGCCTCTCACAGGTTGTTATTGATTCCCTGCAAAAACAGAGTTTAAAAATAAAAACCCAACTGCTGTGCAATTTTAGTATTGTGGCCTCACAACAACAGCCACAGCGTTATTCCTTTAAACAGGTTTTCACAAGAGCTCAGCTCAGCTGCCACTTAGGCACCAAAATGAAGTGGCCAGATTTTCAAAGGTGCTCAGTGCCCAGTAAAACCCCTGAGGACTGCAGGAGCTGCTGAATACTTTGGAAAATATGACCACTTCATTTAGGTGCCTAACTAGGAGCTGATCACTTCTGAAAATCTGTCCAATAATTTTTCAGTATTAGCTTACGCAGCAATTTAGCCTCACCTTGGACTTGTTACATTATTAGTTAATGGTCTTGTTGTGACATGGGATCATTTTAGCTTCATAAAGACAAGTCTCTAGGAAAAAAAGAATTTGTCTTTACTGACAAGATCAAAGAAACAAAAGAAGAGAACCGACTTTCGCTGAAACAAGAGCAGGGATCACCTCTCTGTGTCTTTATTGTAATTCATTGCTTGTTTTCAAAACCCATACTACAATTCTTCCATAGGAGAGAGAGGACTTTGTTAAATTGTAAATGAGCATTACTACAAGCACTCTGTGGAAATATGGTCTCCCCCCTATTGCCCATACATTATTTCTGCTTAGTTATGGTGGCTCACATTTCCCGGAACTATCACACAGAACTTAATTCTCCTCACACAACATCACTTTAAAATCATGCAGCTCTCTTAATCAACCTTTGTATCAGCCACAAATTTGCAGTGTGACCTAATTTGAAAAATGTCTCAAAGTGCTGACTCAAACTGTTAGTGAATAAAGGCCAGTCATTACCATTATGACACTAATGTGATGCAAAATAAAATTGAGTTGTATCAGCTGAACATTAGTTTGCAAAAATATTAGCGATTGAAGCCATTTTCTGTTCATATTTTATTTATACTTTATGAGATTTATACTTTTTTGGTTTGAAGCAGCTCTGCAACAAAATTCCTGAGTGGAAGCATGAAGAAACATTTTAATGGTGAAAAACCCAAGCCAGAAATATACATCTAAGCTGCATCACCTGCACATCATAATCTTTCTTTTTTATAAAAGCAGACAGGGAGCACATTATTTTAGAACTTTTATTAAAATATTTATACAGTAACATATGAAAATTCGCATTTCAATATGTCATTTTACTTTGCATTTTTAGGTTATATTCCAAGTTTTTATCTCTTTTCCTCTCCACTTGCAAACAGAGCTGAGATTTCTTCATTCTCTGTAGAAATAATTGTTTTAAGAATTTTTATTACCAAAAGCCTACTTCTTCATTTAAAGGTGGTGGTGGTGGGGGGAGATTTTTGGCCCCAAAATAAACAGTTACAATATAAAAAAATTGGAACTCTCAAAGGGGAAACAGATAGATAGATAGATAGATAGATAGATGGTAAACTTCCTTTTTTTTGAAAAATTAAATGCAAGTAGAGTATACAAATATAAATTATTCACTCTCTTTTAGCTGACATTTTACAAAATGCGTCTTATAACTTTCTCCCCATAACATCCCATTTATTTGGTTTTGGAAGAAAAAACTTTTCAAGGCACACCAGCCCCGTTACATACCTACAGCATGTACACTGTAGTGTCGGCTGATAATTAGCACTCAGACCAGATTGTTTTAAATTCAGAGATCTAGAGATGAAACAATTCAGCAACAACCATTCCCCTCTGTGACTTTTTAATCTTGAAATGCCAATAAGAAAAGCTGTCTAATGTGTACTGGTAAAATGTCCCTGACTTCATGCAGAAGTGGTTCAAAAACCAGACATACACTGCTAGGAAGACAGACCATTAATTTAAAATTTAGAGGACCAATACATTTTTGATAGCAATGGGTTACTGTGCTAATGATTATTTAACTTGCTGAATGTTGGGTTAAGTATGTATGGCTATGTAAAGTATAATGCTTTATCCAAGTGCTATGGTGGGATTACTGCCACTCAAATGTTATAGTCAAAGCAGGAGAAAGCAGCAAGATTATAAAGACCAGTTACTATAATACAATTAATGCAGTTATAAAAATTAAACTACTACACTGCAGAGATAGTTCTTTTGTACAGTCCAGTATCAAAATTTCTATCTTAGTTTGTTATATTAGCTTTTCTTTTTAGTGGGGGTAGCTGGTACAAAGAAGGTTGCTGATAGGTTCCACAGTAACCTACTGAGGTTAAAAAAAATTTAAAAAAGAAAAGAAAAAATAAAACATATATTTTATTTAATAATACCAGTGACAATCGTTTCCAGATAAAATGCAATTGTCGTCACTTCTGTGGTATCATGAACAAAAAAGGTAAGAGTGGAAATGAATGTTTGATCATTGTAGGTGATTTGCAAGCCTTTTTACACTTTATCATTCATGAAGTACAGGGTGATTTCTTTGCTACAATCTTTTTAATGGATTGCACTTTCTAAAGTTCCCATTCCAGGTTGTTAGCAGTTTATGTGGTATATTCCTGAGATGCAATACATGAGAAATTCCATTCATTAATACTTTGTATCCTTGATCCATCTTGGGAAGACGTAAGGTGGGCATCCTCTAGGCCTTTTTAATTGTTGAGTTCCCATCCTTTCCCAGTAGGCAATGGCTGATGATGATCTGTAAACTTGTTGAAATTCTGATACAAATGCGAAATTAATCAATATATTAAAAAAAATTAAAAAAGAGGGAAATGCAATGAAAATTTATGACCTTAACATTCCTTCAGGGTCAAGCAATTTATCAAATTCTCTCACTTTCTGGTTTCAATTACACAGCTATTGTGGAAGGAACTTATTTTAGCAGGTTCATTGCCTCAGTAGGGAATACAGGACTTTGGCCTAATGCTTCACCTTTAGTGCAGGCCATTTGAGCCTTAGAACAAATACCAATCATCACTCTTTGGGAAAAAAAATCTGCATCGGAGTAGCCTATTGGAATGGGGTTTCTGTCAAGGTAAACGGTTGTCGGCAATGACTGTGGTAGAGTGGTGATAAATCCCATTTTATTGCTGAAAAATTCCAGCTTCTCTGCATGCCTGACAGCTCCCCACATTCCCATACCCATTTGGGCAATTTCTGCACTATGTCCATCTGGTTCTTATTACCTCTCAACCTGCCAGTGTCTGATCCAGAAAAAGTGCAGGTCAAAACAGGGGAAAGAAACCAAGGTGATGGACAAAACAGAAAGCAAGTGAGTGAGAGAGAGAGAGAGAGAAATCCCTAAACAAAAAACCCCAGGAGTTTAATCATGAGATTGCTAGAAGCATATTTAAATATAGAATTGAATAGAAGTAATAATTGCAACACAAGGTTCTAATAGTCAACTGAACCACTGCCTTTGACATCTATCCAGAACATTACTGACACTTGCCTAAATGAAAATAAAAATAAAATCAAGACCTCAATCCCTTGATTACAGCAGTATTAATGGTATCACTTCAGTTAAATGAATCTCTGTGTTTCCATGGTAAGAACTGGTTTTTAGAAACTTAGAACTATATTGCAAAGATTCCCTTTAGTTAAAAGTCATTGCATGAGGTCTGCTGGGGTATGAACAAAGTTTTTGGTGGAAAAATTGACTATTTACAGAAATTTCATTAAAAAGGTGCACATTTCAAAGCTGATTTTGCACTACTATTACAACTCAAATAATATGTTCAGTGTGTGTAATTTCCTACAAGACTTTTATCCATAATGGAAATGTTTGGCCATTTTCATGATTAAAAATAAATATAATTTGATAACATTATCATTTGAAAATCAGCTATTTTTTATGACCTCAACCCACTAAAACAGCACTTACTATGCCAATATACTATGTTGTATGATAATTTGTCAAGAATCCACAAATGACATGAGAAAAGTTGCTGTGCTCTATTGAGTCAAAAATCCCCTTTTAAAGCATTTAGTTGGATTTATTTATGATTCCTACATATTTACATTTGTTTACCCATTAGTTCATAGATACTTTAATCATGTGCTTTCATGAAAATGAGACTAGAGCTATAAAGATACAAAGGAAATTAAAACACAAAGAGCTACAGTAGATTTATATAACACCAAGGATCTGACTTAACCCCAAGAACAAGGAAACTCCGAGTGAAGGTTACAAGTCTGTCCTTACCTCATCCCTTCATTCCTTGGTATTACAAGGGACTCAGTGCCCCCATCTCGGTGGTTATCTTATATATCCCATGGGTGCTAGAATACATAGGTAGGTATAATGGATTGAGTTAATCTCTGGGTACCAGGGAATGAGATTTACAGATGTAACATGCTATTAGTAAAAATGTCCACACAACTGGTAGGCACTGGGAACCTGTTGGCTGCTAGACACTCAAGATGGAGTTTCAGCACTGAAAAAACTTTCAGGCTTATTTTGGGCTTGAGTCAAACCCCTGTTATCTGAATATCAAAAAGGGTAGTCTAGTTGTGTTAACCAGTTTGGAGCAGTTACTTTTCAATCTTATTTCTTTTTGTCGGAAGACAGTGCTTTTTCCCCCCAAGACTCTGAAATGTTATTTATTAACGTATGGGTGATAATTTCAATTTTTATAAATAAATGAATTTATCTGTGATGGTTAAAGTCTGACATTTTGAAAATCAGAACAGGAAAGAAGACATTTCTCCTTATGGAAACAAGGCTGTTAGTGTAACTTTCAATTCAAAATGAATAAAGAACAAAGCTGGGAAAGTCAACATTTTATTTCAGAACAAGTCATTTAAACATTACATGTAGAAGCAAAACACAAACCTGATGGATCATTATTTTACTCAAGAGTTTCTTAATTGCTGATGTATCCACTGAAAAATTTATATTTTATAGGGTGCATTCTTGGTAGGAAAAATGTCTAAGAACTCTCTTTCGGACTGTCAGTAACTAAATATACTAGAGAAATTTGAGTGCTTAAACATGAATTAATATTTATTTGCATTTGTAATGCAGTATTGATGATTGTTCACTAAAATATGTTTCCCGAGTACTTTGTATTGAAAAAAATAACTTTTAATATATGTCAATATCTTACAAAATGGTATGAGATACGTACAAGAAAACCGTTTGTTAGGTGAATGTTGGCCAAACAATGATTTGTATGTAGTTTTGTATACATTTGAATCAAAAAGAGACACACGTGTAGAAAGACCAAACTTCAGCAATAAAAATATTTCAGCATCAAAATGGTTAATAGTGAGTATTATAGCTTCAAAAGAGCCTATTGGCTCACCCTAAAGGATGCCCTGCAATTGTTGTTAAACTCATCAGATGAAACTACCCTTCTCAGCTAGCCCTTAGATTTGTCTGGCTAACAGTAAAATACTACAATAAATCGGTAACATATGTTGCCAGACAAGAATAAATTATATAAATAAAGAGTCAAGAGACATAGCCCCTCAAGAACAATGTGAAAAGATTTATACTTTCAATGTATTAATCAATTAACATTGTAGAAGTAACCTGAAATTGTTATACTGTTGTTTGTTTATATAATTCCTTATTTTTCTTCTTCTTTTTCTCTTCAGATTGCATTTTAAACACAAATTTTCTCCGTGACTGCCTGCTTTGCAGCATTAGGGTAAGTCCCATTTCTCCGCCACCTTAAAAAAAAAAGCCTAAAAATATTTACGGCAGAAAGGCATTTTGTTAATTGTATGCTTTATGAAATAAACATAATGCTATTGGAAAAAGAGCATTTTTTATTTCAAGCATATGAGTATGTGAAATTGTGCCTATGCAAACGGAGCTACCAACAAGATAACCAACTCTACTGTGGCAATGACAAGTCTCAAAAACTCATGTACTCCAGTTATTATCACCAGCATTTAAAATATAGAAAACAAAATCTGCTTGGAGAATTGACTGAATATTTTATTTAGCTTTTTTTAAAAAAGACATCCTTTGAAAAATGACATAATATAAATAATGTTACAAAGCAACAATATAATCAATCTGTAAACTAGAATATAAATCAAGGATTTCATTAACTGCTGGTCGCCAGTTTAAATTGTAGTCTTGTCCATAATGTCTATCTATCTATGTATGTCCAAGTTATATTAAAAACCTTTAAATGGCTTTGTAATATCAGCTACATCTAGCTATTATAATAATTAATGATACTGTTTTATAAATCAATATATGTATTCTTGATAAATTCATATCCAGTTAATGGTGTAATTTAAATAAAAAATTAATGTAATAAAGGACATACAGGAATAGCAGGAAATCTTTAAAGGTTAAGAGGCAAATTTGTCTAATTTCTTTCTTTTTTTTTGGTACCTGTTTTTGAAAAAATACATTGAAATTTAGCTGATATGAACCTTGGTCTTCCGATCACAATATTGCCATGATTTTTGAATATAGCTTGTGTTTCCTGCATGCACTGTATTTTTTCCATTCTAATGTAATAAACTATATCTCAGTTAAATTCGTAATTGTATCATAGGTTTATAATACTGTGGCAAATCTAAAAAAAAAAAAATCACAGCAGGGTTTCAACATTTGGCCAGGAAATATTGTAAAATATTGTTTGTCTTAATATTTTCTCCATTAATTACTCATTCCATATTTTTATTGCTATGCGGTTATTTTACTTAAACTATGAAATGCCAAAAATATGAAAATTTAGATCCAGCCATAAATGTATTTATAAGATTGTGGAAACCCTGAATAATGTTTTAATGCAATAAAAATCTGCTCTCTATCGCCTGTTTTAAATACAGTTAATCCAGTTTATTCAGAAAACACGTGTAAGAGCCTAAAAAGAAAAGAGAGAGAGCGAGAGACTGGAAAATGGCTTTTTGTTTCTCGATTGCATATTGGCGTGAAACTGCAGCCTGGCTTCGTTTGATTTTATTTATCAGCTGTAACCACAAAACGCATTTTAAAGAATAACAGGATTTAAGAACAATTAATATTGCTGATTGCCATCCATTGTGATCTTAAATGTTGAAAACAAAACCACACAATGTGTTTATGTATTGAATGTTTTATGAAGAGTAGCCTTTGAAATTATGCAAAACATTAAGGTTTGCCATCAGCCCTGACATGGTACAGAAGTGTCATTTTAATCCATTGAGATTTTTTTTGACATTTTTCTTAACATTGGTCTGCCTTATTTAGAATAGCAACAGCGATTCATGCAGTTTCACTTGACACTGATGGGTCTTTCAAAATGTTACATGGGCAAGAGAAAAAAAAAGAATTTGCTGCCAGTAACTTTAGAAATTCAGATATTTAAGCAACAGCTATTTGCTAAAAGTTTACGTTTCAGATGAGCTGGAATTTAAAGATCCATGATCCTTTCCCTGGGCCTATGTTTTGAAATGAAGGGAGAAAATAGAAAGGACAATTATGATTGAGTGTTAACGTGTACTCTAATACTGTAACATTTCCATTTAAAGTGTATTTTGTTTTTAGACAAAACCAGCAGCAAGAGATACATAGCCATTCCTAGGAGGCTTAATTTAAGCTTTATAGGATGAACACAAAATGCTAGGTTACAGTAACACTGAAATGTTACACATTTTAAATATCTTCATTTTAAAATCTGTGTTATTTTTTTCCTCTTGGGATCACTAATATGACTCTCCCCAGACAAAGCAGGAGCATGCCACATTCTTTAAAATTATCTGCAAAGGAGATCACATTCCTAGGCGTGTTGGAGTCTTTTTATAACTAAGGATAACCTCTTAATAGTATCACAATTTTCAACTGGTTAAACAGGCATCTTCAGAACATTTAACTGCAAACAAAGAGACTTCATTTAGGGGAAAACAGTTTGGAATGATTAGAAACATAAGTTTTTATCTACTGTCACATTGGTGAATCAATTATTCAAGCCCTACTAAATTTGGTTGTCTGCTTTTAAAACATTGGTTGCACTTGCTTCATGGAAAGATCAAAGAATCTGATAACTTTGCTAAATTATTTGTTTGCACAGTATGGCTAAGAGTGAAACATTTTATTTGTGTTATGGTCATGTTTTAGTCAAATGCAGTGGATTTATTCAACACCTACAATAAACCTCAGCAATGAGATTTGAACCAAATTATTATTAGTACATGCATCAATGTAAATAGACGTATGACTCAGCGATGCACAGCATGCTATCATCTGCAGATATTTATGTGGACAAAGCCACATTGTTAAAGTCAATAAAATTATGCAATAGTGACTTGTTTGGAGGCTGTGCTGATCAGATAACGACTAGCTAAAGGAGTGAAGAGCCCAGGGTAAAGCTGAAGGTGTTTAATGCTCTAGCTGGTCATTACCTGATTGTAGAGACCAATAAGGAAGTAATTATTGCTATTATAAAATAAGTTAAAGATATAGTGTTAATGATTTTTTATATGTGGTAGCACATAAAGTGTTCTATGAAACTAAATTCAGTGTTTATAACTGGACACTGCCATTAGTATGCGCTCACAACTGTGATGTGAAGGTGAAAATGCTTGTTTATCTCTCCATAATGGCATGATCTGATTGGCAGAAAGCCTGTCAGGTATGGACTTCCTTCCCACCTCACTTCCCACACACCCAAGTCAATAAAGTCACAGGATTCAGGGACAGAATTTTAAAATGCCAGCATTTTTTTTTTTAAATATGCAAACTGGTAAGTAGTGTTGACTCTTCAGTTCCTCTGGAACCTTGTGATAACGGATCCTCCATGGCTGAAAACAAATTTAACTTATCTTAGTAGACACTGAAGCTCCTTCTCTAGAGGAAATAGTATTTCTAGGTAAAAATATATTTATAAAAAGATTTTTAAAAAAGTTAATAAGAGAGGAGAACAATTTAAAGAAAAAAATCAATTTACTTAAAAAAAAATCAGTAATTTTTCCTTATAATTGTGAAGGTGAATTTAGTCTCAAACCATTGTCTCTGCGTCTATTCCTTAATCAGAAAGCAAATTTCAACAGCCTTTTGTGAGAACCCCCACCGCCAGAAAACACAAGTAGCAATAGGAATAAGAAATGTATGCCAATTTTACAACTCTCATATAAAGCAAGGCAATTTCTGACCAAAAAAACCCATGCCAAACAAAGGATGTGTAAGTGATTTCATTTATTTTGATAATCCTCCTCCTGCACCAGAGCATTTTGCTGTCTTTGTCAAAGTGAATGACAACAATTTGGTCAACTCTCTCTGAGCTGCACTCAACAGTGACAGGCAAATTATCAGAGGCCCTGCACTCCTTATTATCAGAGGAGAAGTCATCAGGAGGACGCGTGGAGAATCCCTCTCCCCTGTCACTATTTGTCAGTGGGACAAGGGCCACTGCTATGGGTAGCTGACAGGTAATTTCAACAATAACAATTACTCCTATTACTGGTGTCATAAACAATTCGCCCAAGGCATGACAATAGCAAAGCTTTATAATTCAATGCCATATAAATAAATGCCAGCAGGTAACAAGTAATTTAGCTCCAATCAAGCTTTGGCCCTGGCATTAATATTGTTATTGCGAGAAAATGGAAAATTGAAAAAATTCAATATGTTAATGAATTAAGAGAGGGTCAAGGGCTAAAGCAAGGGAGGAGGTATAGTGGGGGGTCAGAGAAGAAGAGAGGGAACTAGAAAAAAAGAAGCCAAAATCATCATTTCAGATTCAGCGCAATGCTCACTTTTGTACAATATTATAATCACTTTTTGATATGAAGGGGAGCAATGCCATCTTGCTATTTTATATATTAGGCCTGGTGAAAAGGTAAACAGGAATGTGAATTCCATTCCCTGATCTCAAGTTTCATCACAAAGCTGTATGCAAAGTCCATTAAAAATCATTGGATTTAATTATTTTGTTATAAAAATAATAATCTCTCAGAAGCTACACAAGCAATATATTTAGAAAAGATTGAACAATTTTAAAACCCCATCATGTTAGCTTATACCCCTTTTCCTTTTGGATACCGGTTTTACCAGCCCAACTAAAATTTATTCTTATTTCTTAAGAAGGAGTATAATAAAACATATTTTTCTAGTAGGCCACAATACCACCAAAACCAAAAATAGTCCAGTATCCCTAAATACCACTTCTTGATAAGACCAATTTGCAATTTTACTATTTGTCCAGCAAGACAATGTGGCATCAGTCTGACAGCAGTAAAAGAATTTGAAAATCTCTAATTAGGAGAACTGCGGAGCAATTAACGCATGTCAAATTTCACTTCATCAAGTGCCACTCTAATTTTCCCACTAAAAATTAATGGACTTTTTTTGTATGTGCGTGTCCCCTCAAGGCAATGTTGATTCAAATCTGCTCAAGATGCAGTGTTGCACAGCTAAGCATCTTCTTGATTACAATCCGCCACACTTCTAACTGCTTTCATTCTCACTGCCACAGATACTTTGTCAACAGTCAAATTACGCCATGCTGATAACAATGCATAATGGTGTTCCTCAAAGGAGGTTCCTGTCATGGAACAGCGTTTCATAAAAATGTACCATTTTCTTCTCCAGGAAATATATCTGGCTAAAAATTATGTTTTAGTGGTTTGTGCATGGGTTGCAATGTAATTCCCCGCCACCCCCACCCACCCTCAACTATAATTTATTTATTTTTGAGATCATATGAAAATACTACAGGGAACTGTTTGAGGAGCAATACAGAATGGAAAATATTTACAGTCAGTGTTTGTGCAGACATTGCCTCACTGCTTTACTCCCCATTTTCAATAACAATATCCTCCCCTTCTCATGCCAGTGGTTTTTTTTTTGTTTTGTTAATCTGATAAGGCAAAATCCTACAGTCTTCACACAAGCAGAAGTCCTCCTGACGTCAATGGGAATTTTGCCTGAGTGAGGACGGCAGGACTTGGCCCAGGGTCTACAAACACATTGGAAGCATCTCTTTTAACAGACAGTATTTAGATTCCAAGAGGAGTTTGTTTAACAGGCACATATGCCAGAATCCTCAAAACATCACAGAGTACACAAGACGAATTGCCTTTTTGTCAGAATGGCGTATGTGTCAGCGGAAAGAGGTGCTTCATCTGAACAGTTTTTAATTTTTTTTCCTTGCCTTCATTTTTTCTCCTTGAAGATCAATATCCTTAAGCTGTCGGTAGAGCAGTGTGTAAGGGGATGGAAAATATTTTCAGTGATTAAAAGGTGAATTTGTGAGGATAAAATGCTCTGGGAATGTTTCAGCTTTTCATTTTCAGAAGTACAGAATATCTCCCTTTCCACAAAACCAGACCAATATTAAAATAAATGTATCTGTATATTTCCTAGAATTATTTGATTTACTGTTGTTAATACAGAACCAGTGTCTCAATCGCTTTGTTAAAATAGATACACTAAGTTGTAAATATAATTTCCTTCCATTGTTTTAGCTATCATCGTTTACATTTTCATGCTGAATTCATGGGACCAAGTTCTCTGTTGCTGTAACTCAGTTGACCTGAATGGAGTTATGCCAGCAGAGAATTTGGGCTGTGTTCTTTGTAGTCCAGCTTATATAGCTACCCCTTCCCCTTCGATTTCAACCTTGTTGTAACTAAGCATATTCTTGACAGCATTGTTATATAGTCAACAGATGTGTCATAGACATTCAAAATTGGGGGCTGTTACCAAAATCTATATCCCCCCCTTTTTTTTGACTATGTCATCTAGTTAACAAAAAGCCAGGGAGGTTCCTTTAAAATTAAAATAATGACAATACACAAAAACCTACTGTTGAGACATCCAGAGCTTGCAGAGAGGCCCGCTGGAAGTTGCGTAACCATGCTTATTTTCATGAGAGTGTATTTTCTTCCTAAATATTATTTCATAAGCTTTAAAAATCATGGTGCTTATTGACAAAACATATACCATTTGCTGTGTATCAGAGATCTACAATGATCTTGTCATTCAAATAATAAGCAGGACTGTAAATTAAAAAAAAAGAGAGAAGAAAAATGTGATTATATGATGTAATCCTGCAGTAACCAATTTTACCTCCAATATCTTGTTTTTGTTTTTAAAACGCTAAATAAACAATACATAATGCATTCCTCGTCAGCCAAAACCATGAGGGCTCTGTGCTCAAATAACAGGAAACATATTCAATTTTCCTAACAGAAGACAGTTCATTAAGCTGTGCCACATCAAATAAAACTTTAATTTCTCCAGCATCAGAGTTGCAATGAAAGCAATTGAGGAAGATGAGCCATATGGTACTTCTATCAGCAAACACATATTGCTCATTCCCCCAAAGTTTTCTAATTCTGCTCCCCAGACCTGTGTAATATAGATAATGTGCTCTGAGAGCAGCAACCATGAGCTATCTGGTGTACACTTCTAATACTGTATTTAATGGGAAATAATGAATCATAAAAGCCTGCAGAAGACGGCTTTTGCTAACCTAAATCTCAGCTGTAATTTCATTGTTCTGTGCCTAAGATGCTGTTTGCCCTTTCCAGACAACAGCAGTTGAACATAATTATGCTGCTTCAAACCTGGGTTTGAGGAAAAAACCTTCATAATATAACCAAGTTTCTGTTAACTCTTGAAATTCTGAACTTGGTGCAACTCTGATTCCTAAAGGAGAACTTTGTATGATATTTTAGGTTCATAAAATTATATATAAATATTTTTTTCTCATGTATAGCTACAAAAATTAAGTTTAATACTCCCTAATCTGGCCCTAAAATGCAACAGGCGAGATCTACTAAAAATTAGGAAATCTGCTTGACATTGGGAAATCTGACACTTTGTCTGGTATAACATCTGTAAATGGCAAAGCCGTATAAGTGAACACAATAAAAGAGTAATATTTCTGGGTCTCTATTTTTTGTCAGTTACAAAAACTGGAGTTAAAGTGTTGACTAAAAGACTGAACTAACCCATTTAAACTTTATAATGTTTATACTTTTCTTATAAATTCATAATGATCTATTTACTTATATTTGAAGGCCAGTAATAAAATAGTATTGGTACAGTATATTGTCTTGTATTTTCCCCCCATCTACTTATTAAGTAAATGTACGTGCATGAAGGGATAGGTTTATTTTTAAAGATGTCTATGGTTAAAAATATGTTTTAAAGTTTATTGACTTAATACAGTTGAAGATAAATATGTTATTTGGATATGACCTAAAACTTGGACAATTTCTTAAACTCATCTGAAGTAGCTTCCCCCTCAAAATACTAATTTAAAACATTGTCTAATTAGGCTACTTACACATATTGAAAATATATTTTAGTGGCTGTGTTTGTTCTGGCAATATATGAACCAAAACCAATTAAATTAAAAAGGGAGACTTTTAAAAGTTAGAGATTGCCTTTTAAAAGCTTATTAAAATCAGCATGTTACATGTCTGTCTTTGAATTAGCTTTACAGACTTGATTGCCTTCATTAAAGCTGACTGTTTGGGTGCTGCTCCGTGAATGTTCAAGAGTCTGTGTCTCCCCCCCCACCCCCCCCAAAAAAGCTGATTCTCACTACTTGTCAGTGTGCATTGTCTCCCAATAGAATCTAAAAGAACCTGTATTTTACAGAAGAAAAACTCACCTCATATGAAATATTACCACAAAACATTGTCATTATCACAAGAAAAAAGACCAACAGGTAAAATAACTACATTAAGATCTAAGACAAATAAATAATAATAATAATAAATAATATTATTATAATAATTAATACCCACCCCACATTGATTAGATTTCATGAATGCCTTAAAACAAATATTTAAACAGTTTTTTGAAACAGTGCAGAAAACCTCTGCATGCTCCGATGGGTTACAATAACAATGGTCTATTGCAATGTAAAACAAGCTGGAGGATAAAAAGGTGCTTTTTGTTACCATTTTATCAAAGCTGTTCATCTTCTAGCTGCAGGCAGCATTTTGCTGGAATTGCAGATATTTCTCTGTCCAGGCTCCTTTGTTTGTGCATCTCATTTGCATATATTTATCTCCAGCTGAGGGTGCTTTCAGCTCATTAGGGCCACCCCCCTCACATTATTTCATAAGCCAGCTGCTAGGAGGGATTTCACCTGTGGTGACTGAGAAAAGAGGGGTGAAAAACCAAATTCTTCATAAAAAGGAAATCTTCTGACTCTCTTCCCCTATAAATGGGCACCATTTGTGTTAAACAGCCTCTTGTCATGATAGATGCCTCCAGGGGTCAGGGGTTAAAGTTGATTTGAAGGTCAGCAGTAAAACAACAGACAAACCAGACGCCAAACTGGTTCCTTAGCTGTCGGTGGGAGCAGTGGTACAACCAGGTCTTGAACCTTTTTCAACCTCTAATAAAACAGGGGAAGAATTTGAAGTGGATCAACCAGGCCCCTGAGGAAGCCACACAGAAAAACACAAATAATATCAATATCAAGCAGCAACAGGAAACAATGGGCTAGCTCTCAGTGCTACATGCATGCTTCTATTGTTTCAAGAGCTAGGGAATTAATTCCACTTATTTATTTAAGGCGTGTCAACTCACTGCCTAAACCTGTTTCAGTGTCAAGATGAATAAAACTTTTATGGCTCATAAAATAGAGCCATTCATCTCAATGTTCTTTGTGGTGCCTTTTTTTTTTTTCCTGGCAAACTGAGTGAGGCCTCTGCTTCAAATGGTTACATCCGAACATACTGTTGCTCAGAATTGCACCTTGTCAGAAAAGAAAATGATTTGATTGGCAAATGGATATCATTAGCAGAACCAATAAAGAAAAGCTTTTTAGCAGCCTTGTAGTAGCCCCCCAAAATTCTCATAGACACTTTTTACACGCCTGAATCCACTTGCAGCATGACTTTCTACAGAAAAAATGATTTTATCCTAAAATAGCAAAAGTAAAAGATAGCCCAAAATGGCACAGTAAGAAATCACTTTAATATTATTTTATCTACCTGTCTACATACTAGTCATCACCTATGTCTCCTAGATAAGCAGTTTTCATTCATTTTCTATTAATGCAAAATTTCTTATGTCATTCTCATAGACTAATCTATTATTTTTTGCATTGAGTCTTGCAGTTCATGTGTAATTAAAAATATAAAACTCTCTTAATCTGATCAATTTTGTATTATTGCTATCACAATACAGTTGTATTTTTATTATACTTTCAATTTGCATACTTACTGATGAATTATTAGTAATACATACTAATCAGATGAGACCATCTCAAACAGCTAAGCCTGAACTAACTTCTGTGATTCATTACACATGGCAAATGTTTGTTCAGAGTTAAAAAATCAACATAAAACCTACAATGAAATCATGTCATCTATGAAGTTTTGGACCCACAGGTAACTAAATACAATAAAGTGTGCTTTTTATTAAAAACAACCCTCCCCACCTACTCCCATTACTTATATTGCATGACTGCTTTAAAACCAAATGTTCAAATAGTAGTTGGAAATGATGCATAAAATCGCAGCATGTTCTGATAGGTTATAGAGTTCGTGGTTTATTGCAATGTAAAACAAGCTGGAGGAAGAGAAGGTGGTTTTGTTTACCATTTTCATCAAAGCTGTTCATCATGTTGATATACTTATTTTATATTGTGACCTAACATATGTTGCATTTAATTTAATTTATTTATTTGTTTTCTAGGTTGTTGCCACTTTTGCTGCTTGACATCCAAGATGTCAAGTAATTCCCAGGATTCATTTGTAATATAAGGCTATCTGAACTGAATTTCTCCCTACAAGACAACTGATATATACAAACAAAGAAATATAATCAAGTAATTTTTGTACTTAATCTGAGGCAATTAGTACCTGAATAAATATAGACTAAGATATTTGCCTACTCAGACTGTAATTATACTTCTGTTTAACCCAAAGAATGCACAGTTCTGATTGAAATGCTTTTGAGATTTATAAGTTTTGTTCATCTCCTTATTTCCTTTTGTCCCAGAAAGCATTGTACAATCTTCTGCATAACGTGCCATTTTTTCCCTGATATCAAGTATTGAAAACACCCAGAACCTAACACAGATATACACAATTTACTCCTCCCAAAATCGTTATCCATGTTTTTCAATTTTCTTTTTCTCAAATCTAATCACTAATTCCTTTGCTTTACCAAATAGTTAAAAATGTTAAGTGCTAGCAATGCCTCCTACCTCCCCCTCATATCTGTCTCTGTTTATGGAACGGGCCCTGGTTTCCTCCTTCTCTTGTTCAGCTCTAGGTCTTCAGGTCAGGAGACTGTAAATACACACAGCATTGCCCCAACCCATAAATCTGAGCAAAGGGCAGCCTTATATATTCAGATAAGCAATGTGGAAAAGAGAGAGAGAACAAACAGACTCTGTGGTGAAGCAGGCATTTTCCTAGAAACCAAAAATTAAATACCAACAAACCTTGAGAGTAACCTCCTTCGGAGGGGAGGGCTGTGGGGGAAGGGGAAATCTCTTGTTACCTCCTATTATTTGCCTTTAAAAGCTGAATCTGGAATGTTCACTCTCTTTTCTCACCATTGTTTATATACAAAACATTACAAAATGCATTTTATTACCTTTGAGGCAATGAAATTAAACAAGAGATTTCTATTACTTTATAACATGCATTTGCCTCTTCAAGAGCTTTGTTGGGGTTTTCCTTTGTCATTTTTATTCCCAGCACCTCAGATGCTTTCAAGGAAACTGCCCCCCAGTTATTGCTTCTCAGTACCAAGGTCTTAGGATAAATAACATTGTTGTTACTCACCTCACCAATTTTCAAGAATTATTGCTGCAGCAAATGGGAACAGCCCTAATATATGCAAAGTGATAAATGAATTGCTACATACCTTTCAGCCTGTGTGGCCTCAAGTTATCCTAAGACCATCCAAACCTTTTGGGGGTGGGAGTAGGGTGGGCTTTGGAACTGAGCAGGGCTGAGACACTTTGTGCTCTGTGTAAGATTTTTTGTTCCCCTCCCCACCAGATGAGTAGATAATCTCTAATGCTGAGATCAAGCCAGACATGAAGATCCAGCAAGAACCACAAACAAGCACAAAGAAGTCATCTAGTTCAATGAAGGCACTTTCTGACATCTTCCGGCCCCTTTCACATGCTGATTTGCCCAGCTTTGCTTGTGCAAGGAAAGCTGAACTGACTGACACCTTGCCTCTACCATAAAGAGCTACAGAAACATATAGAACTAAACAACGTGTAGAACTTCTTCACTCTGCTATAGCTGACCTTTCCCCACTCCACTCACAGGCAGTTCTCTGCCTCTCTGTTATCTGGTGTAAATGGGCCCTGCTGTTAGACGGCTTTCCTTTTTCACTTTTGTTCAGGTGAGGCGTAACATACTACAGATGTAAGAACTGTAGAAGCCATTACACTCAGCGGCCTTCCCTTCTCGAGTTGGAAGAGAAGTGAAAACTTCAAGTTAGCTGACAGGCCTCTCCAGAAAACCATGCCAAGGAGAGCAATTATTTTCAAGTCCATTTCCCTCTCTCTCCCAGCTTTCCCCAGTGACATAAAACAAATGTAAATCAAACGTCTGTGGTGCTGGTGAACAGCAGGATTAAAGGTTTTCACTAATATGTGAACTAGAAAGCAAGATTTTTTTTTCTGTGCTCATGACATTGAATTCTCCGTGAATTTTCCTCACCAAAACTGAATTAGTAAATTGTAGTGGCAGTGAAGGTTTTGTCAGCATTTCTGTTATAAACCTGCATTTTCAGGACATTATAACATTTCCAGGACTGAAACCTTCCCTAAAAGAAATCTCAGGCCAAGAATTTCCAGTGTTTCTATAGCTCAAAAAAGGGTTATTAAAAAAAAAAGGAAATTGTGCATCACTTTAATTTATGATGTAGATTTTTCCTTTTTATTTAAAACAAATGTCTGAATCAAATTATTCATATAGCATGTGTCACGGTGAAAAATCCACTGAATGTGCAGTAATTAAAAACAAATCAAAACATTTAAATGCTGAAAGAAAAGGAGTACTTGTGGCACCTTAGAGACTAACCAATTTATTTGAGCATAAGCTTTCATGAGCTACAGCTCATTTCATCGGATGCTGTAGCTCACGAAAGCTTATGCTCAAATAAATTGGTTAGTCTCTAAGGTGCCACAAGTCCTCCTTTTCTTTTTGCGAATACAGACTAACACGGCTGCTACTCTGAAACCTGTCATTTAAATGCTCATTCACCTCAGGAGTTGTATAGAAGCATTTGAAAATATTCTAAATATCTATTAAGATGTTTTGGTCATTATCTGTTCCCTATAGACAATATTTACTAGGTTGATAAACAGTTTAGGATGTAATCAACTAATCTTTTTTTAAACCTCTCTGATGTACCCTGAAAAATGACTAGGTCGGTATTCCACCTTTTCAAAAGTCCCTGACTATGGCATTATCCACCCCAAATCAGCCATGAAGAGAAGGCTCTGCACAGGGTTCAGTTCTTTTCTCTTGGAGCTGGGAATTTGCCTCTCGTGGTATCTCTCTCCCCACGCTTCTCATCCGCCGCCCAATTCCAGGCTCTACTGAACCCTCTGTGGGGCCAGAGATTCATGGCAGGAGCTGGGCTTAATGCAATTTGGGGCTGAATTAAGTGTAATGCACCCCTGTCCCCTCCCCCTGCGACTAAAATAGGGTACTCACACCAGCTCCACAGCTTGACAGGAGCCAAAAGAAGGGCCAAGAGTTCTCAGAGCTGGTGCAGAAGAAATCTGTGCAGAGCTTTCTGGCTGCAAAATCTTTTCCCGCAGGCTATGCTGGTGCTTTTCCTGCTGGAGTTGGCAAACAGGACCTATGAACTTCATTGATGTCAATGGGTCCAGTAAACCGTGTGGTAGCTGGAACCTTCAGGTAAGCATTTCCCATTAGGATGTGTTCTCTCATACATGGGACCATGTTGTGGCATTGATTTTTGAGCAGATTGAATAAAATCTTATCAGGTTCTGCTGAAAAATATTATTGGCATGATATAGTCTGCGGTTTCTGACACAATGTAAAATACAATTTTATGCCCCAGTCCTGCAACTTTATCTCTTTGGGTCCCCCACCCCCGGGGACTCTCCATGGATCCACCTGTATGGATGCAGGTGCTGGATTGGGTCCTTAGTATAATATCTTTCACAAAGACTGTTTTCTAAAACACTTCTGTAAGTTATACAGAGAATTAAATTTAAAAAAATTAAGTATGTATGTGTGTGTGTGTGTGTGTGTGTGTATGTGTGTGAGAGAGAGAGAGAGATGAAGACACAAATGAGAAACAATACAGTTACAGCTGAAATTTGCAATGAGCTGGAAAGTTGCTGAAGAGATAAGATAAAGGGAAGGTGTCCTAAACTACTGCAGCGGCAGAGGAGAAGGCTCTCAAACTAAAGATTGTCATATGTGGTGGGCCAGAGCTACAGAGCATGGCTGAGAACAGACACTGTCCATAAGGCAGGCTGTAATAAGCCCTCAAAGGTTTTTTAAAATAAAGAGGGCAGTTTTGAAATGAATGGGGAGTCATTCGAGTTGTGTATGTATGATGCCAAGTGTCAGGATTCTGCATATGATAGCAGCTGGGAAGCTATAGAGACGGGAGTTGCTGTCGCCAAAGTAAGAGGAGATGAAGGCACAGGTGAGGATTTTGGCAGGGGGGAGTCAAGGCGGAGGCATTCGCTGGCAACACTGGTAAGCTGGCAATAGTCTGTGCACAAACGAGATGTGGACTGTGTGAGATACTTAGTTAGCAAGGTCTTCAAGGAAGGGACTAGCATTTTACTCCTTTGTGTGAGGCAACTAGAAGCTTAAAAATAAATAACAGTTTAAGAACTAAGGTGGGAGGAGAAGGAACTTACAGAATAAAAGACCATACCAAGGTTTTGATCGGCAGAAGGAACAAAGGATCAGATAGAAGAGACAGTATGGTGTTTGAGAATGCTCCTCTTGCCCAAGGGAAACATCTTCTGTCTGGGAAAAAAAAAAAAAAGGTGAGTTCTTAGCTCAGGTTATCTATTCTTCACTCAAGAATTAGTAGGAAAAGCAAAAGTGGATAGGAACCTGGAAGGCAGTGACCACGAGATGGTCGAGTTCAGGATCCTGACACAAGGAAGAAAGGAGAGCAGTAGAATATGGACCCTGGACTTCAGAAAAGCAGACTTTGACTCCCTCAGGGAACTAATGGGCAGGATCCCCTGGGAGAATAACAAGAGGGAGAAAGGAGTCCAGGGCAGCTGGCTTTATTTTAAAGAATCCTTATTAAGGTTACAGGAACAAACCATCCTGATGTGTAGAAAGAATAGTAAATATGGCAGGCGACCACCTTGGCTTAAGAGTGAAATCCTTGCTGATCTTAAACACAAAAAAGAAGATTACAGGAAGTGGAAGATTGGACAAACGACCAGGGAGGAGTATAAAAATATTGCTCAGGCATGCAGGAGTGAAATCAGGAAGGCCAAATCACACTTGGAGTTGCAGCTAGCAAGAGATGTTAAGAGTAACAAGAAGGGTTTCTTCAGGTATGTTAGCAACAAGAAGAAAGTCAAGGAAAGTGTGGGCCCCTTACTGAATGAGGGAGGCAACCTAGTGACAGAGGATGTGGAAAAAGCTAATGTACTCAATGCTTTTTTTGCCTCTGTCTTCACGAACAAGGTCAGCTTCCAGACTACTGCACTGGGCAGCACAGCATGGGGGGGAGGTGACCAGCCCTCTGTGGAGAAAGAAGTGGTTCGGGACTATTTAGAAAAGCTGGACGAGCACAAGTCCATGGTGCCAGATGCGCTGCATCCGAGGGTGCTAAAGGAGTTGGTGGATGTGATTGCAGAGGCATTGGCCATTATCTTGGAAAACTCATGGCGATCAGGGGAGGTACTGGATGACTGGAAAAAGGCTAATGTACTGCCCATCTTTAAAAAAGGGAAGAAGAAGGATCTGGGGAACTACAGGCCAGTCAGCCTCACCTCAGTCCCTGGAAAAATCATGGAGCGGGTCCTCAAGGAATCAGTTCTGAAGCACTTAAAGGAGAGGAAAGTGATCAGGAACAGTCAGCATGGATTCACCAAGGGCAAGTCATGCCTGACTAATCTAATTGGTTTCTATGATGAGATAACTGGCTCTGTGGATGAAGGGAAAGCAGTGGACGTGTTGTTCCTTGACTTTAGCAAAGCTTTTGATACGGTCTCCCACAGTATTCTTGCCAGCAAGTTAAAGAAGTATGGGCTGGATGAATGGACTATAAGGTGGATAGAAAGCTGGCTAGATCGTCGGGCTCAACGGGTAGTGATCAATGGCTCCATGTCTAGTTGGCAGCCGGTATCAAGTGGAGTGCCTCAAGGGTTGGTCCTGGGGCCGGTTTTGTTCAATATCTTCAATGATCTGGAGGATGGTGTGGATTGCACCCTCAGCAAGTTTGCAGATGACACTAAACTGGGAGGAGTGTTAGATATGCTGGAGGGTAGGGATAGGATACAGAGGGCCCTAGACAAATTAGAGGATTGGGCCAAAAGAAATCTGATGAGGTTCAACAAAGACAAGTGCAGAGTCCTGCACTTAGGACGGAAGAATCCCATGCATTGCCACAGACTAGGGACAGAATGGCTAGGCAGCAGTCCTGCAGAAAAGGACCTAGGGGTTACAGTGGACGAGAAGCTGGATATGAGTTAACAGTTGCCCTTGTTGCCAAGAAGGTTAATGGCATTTTGTGCTGGATAACTAGAGGTATTGCCAGCAGATCGAGGGACGTGATCGTTCCCCCCTATTCGACATTGGTGAGACGTCACCTGGAGTACTCTGTCCAGTTTTGGGCCCCACACTACTAGAAGGATGTGGAAAAATTGGAAAGAGTCCAGCAGAGGGCAACAAAAATGATTAGGGGACTGGAACACATGACTTATGAGGAGAGGCTGAGGGAGCTGGGATTGTTTAGCCTGCAGAAGAGAAGAATGAGGGGGGATTTGATAGCTGCTTTCAACTACCTGAAAGGGGGTTCCAAAGACGATGGATCTAGACTGTTCTCAGTGGTAGCAGATGACAGAACAAGGAGTAGTGGTCTCAAGTTGCAGTGGAGGAGGTTTAGGTTGGATATTAGGAAAAACTTTTTCACTAGGAGGGTGGTGAAGCACTGGAAGGTGTTACCTGGGGAGGTGGTGGAATCTCCTTCCTGTGAGGTTTTTAAGGTCTGGCTTGACAAAGCCCTGGCTGGGATGATTTAGTTGGGGATTGGCCCTGCTTTGAGCAGGGGGTTGGACTAGATGGCCTCCTGAGGTCCCTTCCAACCCTGATATTCTATGATTCTAAGAATCTAACCCGCATTAGCTAACTCAGGTTAAGATAGCAGTGAAGACACATTTCAGAGTAGCAGCCGTGTTAGTCTGTATTCGCAAAAAGAAAAGGAGTACTTGTGGCACCTTAGAGACTAACAAATTTATTTGAGCATAAGCTCACGAAAGCTTATGCTTTCACTCCGGTTAGCCACTTGAGTTCAAAACTGAGCTTCCCTCAAAGCTTTAACTCGAGCTGCTAACCCAAGTTAAAAGCTGAGTTGCTGTGTCTTCACTGCTATTTTAACCTGAATTAGTTAATGCAATTTAGCTAAGGCAAGTTAAGAATACACCTTTTTTTTTGTAGTGAAGAAGATGTACCTCTAAGGCATTTAGCTGAAGGCAGTTGAAATGAAGTCACATATTCAAGCGAGGCAGAGCAGGTGCATTGGGAGGAGATCTGAAAAGGGTCAAAAACATAGTCTGTTGAATACCACGAGTATAAAAGAGAACTATTTTAACCCATGTTGGAATCACTTATTGATTTATAAGTAGATAATTTAAATGCAAAATATCCTTAACTCTCTCATGTATATACACACAATACACACGCATGCACCTGTGTGCAATTTGTCACAAATAAAAAAAAGCATTTGTCTGGATGATAGTGATCCATTCATAGGTATGGGCTACAAACTTCCCCAGAAAAATATCACAAACAAGATGACACACAAAGTTTTGGAGGTTTAATTTAGTTAAGCATTCACATGTTCCAGTGCTTATCCAAACCTTCCTGAAATTTATCATCACTCTTTTGATATTTAGAAACTAAGTTTGCAGAAATGCTTGCAAGCTGGTTTTCTTGTGAGATTTCTGTCATTTCTTGGTTTAACCCAGGTTTGAAATACTGTGAGAATAGCGTTTCTTGTGGTATTTTAGCTTCCAGCCCCAATCAAAACTAGGACAAGCTTGGGTAGGTGAAAGCTGAAATTGTCAAACACACTAAAGTATTACTCCTTCAGAAAGTGCATGAGTTCAATGATGTGTTGCCTCTGTCTGTGCTTGACTGTTCCCTAAATGCCATGCACCTGCCTCGATGGGTTGAAAACTCAATTGGGCTGGTGGTGAATGGGAAAACACCAGTGGAAAGAGGAAGGAGAACACACTGGAGGGATAAAGGGGTGACTCCTCCCCTTCCAGAGTCTCTAGCTATTCATTGGCCAGCCAGGGGACAAAGGGAGTTGACTGGTCTTTTGTTCTCCCCTTTCATTAATTGAAACCTCAGCCCACGCTATGCGGAGCCTCTTTTTGTAACATAGCAAAAAAAAAGGGGGGCCCAATCCGGAAAAGCTTTCTGCCCACCAGTTCCTATTTATTCCACTGAAAGTTCTCCATGTAGAGATCTTTGCAAAATCAAGTCAATTTTTTTTTCAACCCTCCAAAATAAAAATGTTAGGGCAGTTCTTATTTTATCCAGACCAGTTCATAAACCCCACGTAAATCCACGTTATTCTAGGCTGCTGGATTTTACATATGGAGCTGAAAGACTGACAGCTGAAAGACTGAGAACAAGTGATTTGTACCTTAAAAACAATTAACTATAATATTTTAAAGCATCTACTTTGGGTAACAACAAAGTAGGAATAGCACTATTAAAAATGTTAACTAGAGCTGAGGGCATACTGCAAAAAATGTTCTGTGAATATTTGCTTGGGTTTTTAAATGAATTAACTTCAACCATATTCATACACTTTTCGTGTTGCTTCTTGCAAGCATTGGAGAGTGAGTTTATTGACCCTGATTTTCACAGAAAATGAATTTCTAAGTTGCATGTGGGAGTATTCTCATAAACCATACTTTAAAGATGCACACACACGTCTTTGGTGTAGAAGTGCTTCCACACTCATTCAATCAGAGAACAGAAAAATACCATCTGACCAGCAAAAACTAAGCAACACAGCTCGAGTAGCAAATATTGAAAACTTGCAGGAAATTGTTGATGGTCAATCCATAGAGTAACAAATAAATTCACAGGTTTCAGAGTAACAGCCATGTTAGTCTGTATTCACAAAAAGAAATGGAGTACTTGTGGCACCTTAGAGACTAACCAATTTATTTGAGCATGAGCTTTTGTGAGCTACAGCTCACTTCATCGGATGCATACTGTGGAAACTGCAGAAGACATTATATACACAGAGACCATGAAACAATACCTCCTCCCACCCCACTCTCCTGCTGGTAATAGCTTATCTAAAGTGATCATCAAGTTGGGCCATTTCCAGCACAAATCCAGGTTTTCTCACCCTCCGCCCCCCCCCACACAAACTCACTCTCCTGCTGGTAATAGCCCATCCAAAGTGACCACTCTCTTTAAAATGTGTATGATAATCAAGGTGGGCCATTTCCAGCACAAATCCAGGTTTTCTCACCCCCCCCCCACTCTCCTGCTGGTAATAGCTCATCCAAAGTGGTCACTTTGGATGAGCTATTACCAGCAGGAGAGTGAGTTTGTGTGTGTATGGAGGTGGGGGGTGAGAAAACCTGTATTTGTGCTGGAAATGGCCCACCTTGATTATCATGCACATTGTAGGGAGAGTGGTCGCTTTAGATGAGCTATTACCAGCAGGAGAGTGAGTTTGTGTGTGTGGTTTTTGGAGGGTGGTGGGGGGGTGAGAAAACCTGGATTTGTGCTGGAAATGGCCCACCTTGATTATCATACACATTTTAAAGAGAGTGGTCACTTTGGATGGGCTATTACCAGCAGGAGAGTGAGTTTGTGTGTGGGGGGGCAGAGGGTGAGAAAACCTGGATTTGTGCTGGAAATGGCCCAACTTGATGATCACTTTAGATAAGCTATTACCAGCAGGACAGTGGGGTGGGAGGAGGTATTGTTTCACGGTCTCTGTGTATATAATATCTTCTGCAGTTTCCACAGTATGCATCCGATGAAGTGAGCTGTAGCTCACGAAAGCTCATGCTCAGATAAATTGGTTAGTCTCTAAGGTGCCACAAGTACTCCTTTTCTTTTTGCAAATAAATTCACAGAAATCACAATCTGGTCGTTGATATTCTGTGAGCTAAACAAAAAAATGAGTTAATGACCAAAACACTGATAACTATAATCCTGAGATATAGATTTGGGGCCCGATCTTATTTTGACTAAAGTCACTAGTAAACACCAAAGGCTTCAGTTGGAGCAAGTCAGACTTTTTTGTTGTTGCTGTTGGTGCACTAGTATCAATAATAACACTATTCGTTTCTTCTAGTTTGCTTTTCAAATACCTTTTAGTTCCATTTGCCACCAGGTTTTAAGGACATTCTACCAAAACATGAATGAAAACCACCATTTTGAAATTTGTATATATATCCCAAGGTGATAGCAGTTTTGCATGTCTTAATGTCTACTGTTTTAATCTGTATTTCCCATCCCCTTCCTTCAGATACTGTCTCAGAAATGCATGCAGGCTTGCTTCGTGTGATTTTAGTGCTGAACTTGGGATATGGGAAAGATTATTCTTAATTATATTACTTATTTATTGTTCCATAATATATTTATATCTACCTTCTGCTACAGCAGCAGTAAGCTGTTTTCTAAAGCCATTATCTGAGTGCTGTGGAAATGCAGTTGATTAAATTGGATCAGAATCTGCTGTAATATTGGTTCTGTGCAACCTTCAGCATTATCTAGACCTACCTTTTCCAAGACTTCCTTTGACACAATGTATTTACACTTTGTGACCTATGGTCAGCAAGTCCAATGCCGTCAGAATTTCTTCACCAGTCATATGCTGGTATAAAACCACTGAAGTTAATCGAGTTACACTGCCATAAAATTGGTGTAATGGCTTGCACAGTGTGGCCCCAATTTGTAAATCCCCCTTTAAAGGACCTTCTGAAATAACCGTAGGGGACTATGAGCAAAATATTGGAGACAGGCTGAAAAAGATGTCCTCTCAGTGAGGCTGAACTGGATGAAGCTGGTAGGGCACATTAAAAAAAATCCATATAATATATATTGGGATTTTCACACATCACTCAGCATTCTATTTATCTGGTTTCAGAGTAACAGCCGTGTTAGTCTGTATTCGCAAAAAGAAAAGGAGTACTTGTGGCACCTTAGAGACTAACCAATTTATTTGAGCATGAGCTTTCGTGAGCTACAGCTCACTTCATCGGATGCATACCGTGGAAACTGCAGAAGACATTATATACACACAGAGACCATGAAACAATACTGTGGGGCGGGAGGAGGTATTGTTTCATGGTCTCTGTGTGTATATAATGTCTTCTGCAGTTTCCACGGTATGCATCCGATGTAGTGAGCTGTAGCTCACGAAAGCTCATGCTCAAATAAATTGGTTAGTCTCTAAGGTGCCACAAGTACTCCTTTTCTATTTATCTGGTTACTTGTAGTGTCCCCATGACCTTGATCATTAATAGAACATTCCTGTGAGATATTATTCTCCCATTTTACAGATGGGGAACAGGATAGATTATGCACCATGTCCAAGATAACACACAATATTTGTAGCTGCTCTGAGAATTGAACCCAGGTGTCCTGAGCCCCATGCCATTGCCTGATCTTCTAGAGCTGCAAACTCTGCTCTGGTTGAAACCAATGGTAAAATTCCCACTGACTGTGAAAGAGCAGTTAGACCAGTGCTGAGAGCTTTTGAAAATCCTGCTTTAAATGTATAATGAGTTGGGGTTTTAATAGTGTTATGAGCTGGTGAAACCTTGTTATGGGATGATAGGTGGGGGCTTATGCTTAATTGAATGGTGAGCTCACCTATGACAAAGGTAAAGCCCACCCATAGGCTTGGTCTGAGTATTGTCTTGGGTAGATGTGTGGGGGGGGTGAGAATGGTGGGGGAGGGGTAAAGTGAGGACAAAAACTGAGAACAGACAAGACCAGAGAGAGGGGCAAAAAGCAAGAAAGTCAAACATGAGCCTGTAAGCACAGCTTGACCCTGGAAAAAGCTAGCCTGGGTCTGGTGTTGGCTAAAGAGGCTTGGGGGCTGTAAGCTAGGAAACTGCTCCTTCTGTTCCTGGATCTTTCTGCATTCAGAGGCACAGACTTTGTATGCTCCTTGTAAATAAACAAGATTGCATAAAAAAAAAATACCAGGCTCCATCAATTTCTACTTCCAACTGGAACATCTCAGGGCCATCAATTTTGACTAGCTGCTCAGGTCAAAAAAGGACAACAATCATCTACTTTATAGTTATGGTGCAGGTGGAGCAGATGGTTGGTGGTGAAAGCAAGCTAATAGAAATGGTTGTATTATAAAGGATGTTACAGTTAATTCTGAAAAGAGCTACTGTGCCTTTAAAATAAAAAAAAAGTTAGTTTAGGATAAAAAGCCCTGATAAAATCCCAAAGCAAACCTAAATATTTCCAGGTTTGTTCACCCTGTCCCTTTCATTTGACACTATAGTTGTTCTACCCTGAGTGTGTTTCAAATACTCTGTGCCAAAACAAATGTTACTTTACCATCAAGTAGGCAGGCAAATGAAAGCAATAAGATGTGTGAGTAAGAAAAAAAGAGCCCAAATAGGGAAACCTCTTCCTTCTAATTTTAAAGTCTTGCATGATCAAGGCTGTTCTACTCATTCCGATGTAATCAATTTGTAGATACATATGCCACTGTGGAAAGTGCTTTCTCTTCAATTCCGGCAAAATTCTTTATAATTCTTTTTAACTGTTCCAGGGCTTTTTGAAAAGTTTGCTATCAATGCCAACCAAATTCTCTCTCTCTCTCTCTCTCTCTCTCTCTCTCTTTTTTTGGCTTGTCTTTAAATACTTTCCTTATTTTTAAGCAGTACTGTTACCCCAGTGTACATAGAAACAGTACTATAATAAGATCTGGTTTTCTTTATCATAGAATCATAGAATTATAGAATATCAGGGTTGGAAGGGACCTCAGGAGGTCATCTAGTCCAACCCCCTGCTCAAAGCAGGGCCAATCCCCAACTAAATCATCCCAGCCATGGCTTTGTCAAGCCTGACCTTAAAAACCTCACAGGAAGGAGATTCCACCACCTCCCTAGGTAACGCATTCCAGTGTTTCACCACCCTCCTAGTGAAAAAGTTTTTCCTAATATCCAACCTAAACTTCCTCCACTGCAACTTGAGACCATTACTCCTTGTTCTGTCATCTGCTACCACTGAGAACAGTCTAGATCCATCGTCTTTGGAACCCCCTTTCAGGTAGTTGAAAGCAGCTCTGAAATCCCCCCTCATTCTTCTCTTCTGCAGACTAAACAATCCCAGTTCCCTCAGCCTCTCCTCATAAGTCATGTGTTCCAGTCCCCTAATCATTTTTGTTGCCCTCTGCTGGACTCTTTCCAATTTTTCCACATCCTTCTAGTAGTGTGGGGCCCAAAACTGGACAGAGTACTCCAGGTGACGTCTCACCAATGTCGAATAGGGGGGAACGATCACGTCCCTCTATCTGCTGGCAATGCCCCTACATATACATCCCAAAATGCCATTGGCCTTCTTGGCAACAAGGGCACACTGTTGACTCATATCCAGCTTCTCGTCCACTGTAACCCCTAGGTCCTTTTCTGGCGAACTGCTGCCGAGCCATTCGGTCCCTAGTCTGTAGCAGTGCATGGGATTCTTCCGTCCTAAGTGCAGGACTCTGCACTTGTCTTTGTTGAACCTCATCAGATTTCTTTTGGCTCAATCCTCTAATTTGTCTAGGGCCCTCTGTATCCTATCCCTACCGTCCAGCGTATCTACCTCTCCTCCCATCTTACCTCTCATCTGCAAACTTGCTGAGGGTGCAATCCACAGCATTCTCCAGATCATTTATGAAGATATTGAACAAAACCGGCCCCAGGACCGACCCTTGGGGCACTCCACTTGATACCGGCTGCGAGACATGGAGCCATTGATCACTACCCGTTGAGCCCGACAATCTAGCCAACTTTCTATCCACCTTATGGTCCATTCAATTAGCCCATACTTCTTTAACTTGCTGGCAAGAATACTGTGGGAAACAGTGTCAAAAGCTTTGCTAAAGTCAAGGAACAACACATCCACCACTTTATACCTTAGAGAGTTAGATGTTCTAACCTTCTTTTTATTTACTTAATTGGTTTAATATGATTTTTTAACTTCTAGAGTTCCTAATTTCGCCAGTGTAACCTTATTATACATATTTAGTGCAACAGCACCTATAGATCAACTACATCAGACTATCACGGTGCAAACATATTGTAAATGACAGTTCCTGCCCCCAATGAGCTTGCATTTGTTAAAATTATCTTGCTCTGACAAGTGAGTGAAAACTAAGTTTGTGTAGCACAATCTAAAAAGTAAAGTTAGCACAATAGCTTTACTTGATGTTCCAGAAAGGGACACATTTACAGACAGTTGGCCCCAAAAATTTGCAATGAGCTGAAAATGAAAAAAGTCTGTTGTATCCTATATTGTTCTCACTATGCTGATGATTTGTACTGAGTTGGGTATTTAAATATAATGTAGAGTAATATTTTCATCAGAGTTGCCGTATTGCCAACCCAAGTGTTCAAAATCATGAACCTGGCTTAAAAATAGTAAGATTTTTAAAAATAAGAAACCAGGGGTCCTTTTTTTTTGCTAGCTCCTTTTTCAGCTTTTAGGGTTTTCAATCTTTTCTCTGCAAGCAGGAGGGCAAAACTCCTCCTTTTTTTAAAACTGAAAGCTGAAATACTAACTTAATTATAGGATTCCGGTAGCAGAGTCTACATGTAAAAAAAAATATTATTAACTTTATGATTCAACCATGAGAGCTGACAACACTGCGACGTAAAGGTATCTTGGGCACTTCAGACTGCAAGTTTTCCACAAAGTTAACTGGTAAGTAAAATATATCTAAATATTGGAATTTCTTTCCAGCCATTTTCTTCGATGCACTGTGTGCCTGCATCAGCTTTTATTACAAACCAAAGATTCTTTTTTACATTGTGACTGTGATTCTCAGGATCAGATGAACTGTGTATGGTGCAGAACCTGAGGGGAGAGAAGGTAAAGGAGGCTTTAGCTCCTGCCAGTGCTTCATGATAGTGCATCTTCTAAAAGTTCTGTGATAGGAATTGTTTGGGGGAAGATCTTATGCCGGTGTTACACAGTACGTCAGACTATGGATCTATGATGTCTTGGTCTGCTGGAGCCAATTCATTCCCCGGAGTAAGTTAGAGCTACCTCACTGCTGCTCTAACTTATGGGAGCCTACAGCAGTCCCCAAAGGTCCATTGCAGATTTCTGGAACAGAGTATGCCTTGACATAGCTCCTATGCCAGGGGCTGTGAAGGTGATTAGTGCTCTTCATTTTCTAAGCTGCTACTTTGTTCAATTCACTTCAAATCTCCTCTTAGGAGCAACACTAAGGTGTACCCTACCATCCATTTCCCCTGGCTGGCTTGCATAAGCAGGATGCCTTTGAAATCCATCACATTGCCAGTACCCTATCCTTTCACCACATCCTCCTTTGCATGGCTCAGTAAGGACAAGCTTACCTTCTTGCCCTTTTGTTTCTTTGGAAAGGTTTGTACAGATGTGCTCTGGGTTCCAAGCTCCCTTCCCAAAGGAATAATTTTTGCAGCTAATATCCCTTCATGCACTATCTACTATGCCATTATGAAAACATAGTATGCCAACAACCTTTAGAAGTAATACACTCTGCACACAACAACACTTCCTTTGCCGTAGTTAACAGTAGGACTTCTTTTTCCCTCCTCCATATAGATACTTTAAGTGTTAACTATCCAGTTCTGTCCATTTCTGGTAGTCCCATCTCAAAAAGGATATAGTAGAACTGGAAAAGGTTCAGAGAAGGGCAACAAAGACGATCAAGGTATGGAAAGGCTTCCATCTGAGCAGAGATTAAAACAATTATGGCTGTCAGTTTAGAAAAGAGACTAAGGGGAAATATTATAGAGATATGATAAAATCATGAATATTGTGGAGAAAATGAATAGAGAAGTGTTATTTATCCTTTTACACAATACAAAAGCCAGGGATTACCCGATGAAATTAATAAACAGCAGGTTTAATACAAAGAAGATGAAGTACTTTTTCATACAATGCACTCATTGTGAAATTCATTGCCATGGGATGTTGTGATGGCCAAAAATATAACTGGGTTAAAAAAAGAGGTAGATAAGTTCATGGAGGATAGGACTATATATGGCTGTTAGCCAATATGGTCAGGGATGCAGTTCCATGCTTGGGGTGACCCTAAATCTCTGACTGCCAGAAGACAGAAGTGAATTGCTCCAACAGCCCTATTCTGTACACTGCCCCTGGGCAAGTGGCACAGGATACTGGGCTAGATGGACCATTAGTCTGACCCAGTATGGACATTCTTATGTACTTCTTTTCATCTGCCTTCAGTGTTGGAGCTCATTTCTTATAGTGTCATACCAGATATGGGTTTTGAAGAGGGATATGAAGGAGGAGAGTGTAATGGTGCTATGGATAAGGCAGGGCTTTTCATATATATTGGCTAGTGTGGAAGAAGGCATGGAAACTAGAACTGGTTGGAAAATGTCCCCCCACCATGGAATTTTTTGATGAAAAAGGGGAAAATAGTTTTCATCTGAATTTTCTGTGAAATTTTTCTACTTTTGGTTGAAAACCTAAAAACTAATACATTTCTGACTCAAAATTTGTTTTTTTGAAGAAAAGTCTACATTTTCTATGGAAAGCAGACACTTTCTATCAAGATTTTCATTTACCTGAAAACCTTTTTTGGATGGAAAATTTTTGACCAGCCCTAGTGGAGACGTTTGCGTGAGAAGCTGACAAACTGGCAGATGAGGTTGGCATCGTTGGGGGAGCCAGAGTCAGAGCAGTGTGATAGAAGATGAGCGGCTGAGAAGCATCAAAGGTAAGAACTCAGGTCTTCTTGCTTCTGTTCTCTTTTACTGCATTTAATCATACAACACACCATAAATGAAATGTTAATGAATGTGTATGTCAGTGTATGTTGGTACATGAGTTAGCCTTGAAGAACTGCAAGTGTCCAGTTAATATTTCTCTCTCTTTTACTCTTTAGTAAGTACCTTATGTAAATGTTACTCAGTGGCAACAGGCAATGGTCTGATTCTCACCGTGATCAGCTCTCTATCAGCCCTTCTCTCCCCAGGTCCAGAATCTATGTAGGCACAGTGGGAACTCAGCCCAATGAGTATACAATGGGCCTGCTTCCCTAAATTATAGTTTACAGTCTATATTGAAAATGAAATATATTGTGCAAACATGTACTCTTTTACATTACTAAACAATACAGGTGAAAGGAAGATGGGGGTAATTTTGCCTTTTGCAACAATGGTTTTAAAATGACCAAGATGTTCAGTGCCAAAAACAGTGTTTTCCTCTGAGATTTAATAATGTTAATCATTATTATTAATAATAACAATAACAAATGGCAAAAACAGTTGGGCTGAAAGGAAGAATGGTGCCACTCAGACACAAGGCAGACTGACAGTGCAGTCCTCGCTCAGGTAAAATTCATGTTGAACTCAATATTGAAATCCTTTGGAGTTTTGCCTTGGTAAGGACCCCAGAATCAGGCCCCAATAGATTTGGACCACCAAAAATTGAAAGGAAAGTGCTTTGTCTGGCCTCTATGCAGCATCTTTCCTCACCCAAAGTCCATGGAACATTTACTTGAGCAAGATGCTGAACAAGGCTTTCTGTTGCTGAAGTCCTGTCCGCTGTACAGCTGGAGCCATGTGGAATATGGGGAAAATCAGGGATGTGCAAGGGTTGCAAGATTGGGCCCAGTGCCAGTGATGGTAATTGGATTTCCTGCTGCCGAGGTGTGCTGCAGAACGAACGTTAAGTGCACAATTCTGTTTTTTAAAAAAACAAACTCATAGAAACAGCTCATCAGATGGTGTAAATTTTCATAGCTCTATTGGCATCAGTGGAAGCCACTGATTTTCCCCAGGTGAGGATATGGTTAAGGATGGTATGGCCCCCCTGATAGCCATTAACTGCTAGTAATCAGGAACAGGATGAAGGTTGAAAGCTAGAAAATCCTTGTTTAAATACAAATGAGATAGATTCTGATCTCAGTTCTGCTGAATAGAGCTACAAATTTACATTTGTGCTACTAAAGTCAGATCTGGCCCACATATCTGTAGTATTTATTTTTTCAATGTCCGCCATATAATTCAATTTTATTGTCTGCATTGACAATACAAAATATTAAACAGACACATCACAATAAGAAGTTAGTGTTTAAACCATGACATTAAAAGAACTTCCCTTTTAAAAGAACCAGTCTAAGCTGCTAGGAAGATGTGGAAGGAATGGTGAAGTTATTCATTCTGTAGACCATATAAAATCTAACTTTTCTAAGTGTGTGTTTACGCAACAGCTGCTACAGCAGCACAGCTATGGTGCTGCAGCTGTGCCACTGTAGTGCTGTAGTGTAGACGATTCCTACATTGACGCAAGGGGTTTGTCCATTGATATAGGTTATCCACCTCTCCGAGAGGTGGTAGCTAGATTGACAGAAGAATTGTTCCGTTGACCGAGCTGTGTCTACAGTGGGGGTTAGGTTGACGTTTTTCACAGCCCTGAGCGATATAACTAGGTTGATCTAATTTTTAGGCGTAAACCAGGCCTCAAAATGACAATTAACCTTTAGTGCCCAAAACCTGCATTAGCTTTTGCTAGTGCAGACCTTTGTGCTCACACAGGATCCCAATTCAGCACGGGTGCAGGGGAGTATAATAGCAGATCCCAGTGCAGGATAGGGGCCTAGAGGATCCCGAGGCAGGATGGATACCTAATAGTTCATTAACTATGTTTATAATTTTGAAATTACCAGAAATTCTACCCCAAAACCCTTCATGCAGCTTATTTTTCCACCTGATCTCTCATATTTTCTGCTGACATGCAAACACCATATGTTAGGCTTTCTTTCCTCTCCTTTTTTTATTGTTTCATTTTGTGGTTGGGAGGAGGGAAGAAGGGAGAGTTGGCAGAATTATCACTATGCTCTGCAAAACCGTCTATTGCAATCCACATTTACCATAGTGACATTTACTAGTTATGGCAGAGCTGATCAACTGCAGACATCCCTGCTGCTGCGCTAGGACTGCAAGCTGCTCACAACTCCATCAGATGTTTCAGGGTTTAGACCAATGGCAACTTCTGGAACATGTTCCTCTCTGTCTTGTACTGCAACAAGTCAGCCACCCTGCTAACTCATAATATATTGCTCTGCACTTGAACTGCTCTGATCACAAATTCCAAACCCAGCACTTACAAGGAACATGTATTGGTTCTATGTTTTCAAATAGAAGTCTACAAAAAGAAGATATCTATGGTTGAGGCTACCTCCTTATTTTCATGCACTGTTTTCTGTGTGCTAATATAATAATAAAGCTATCATGAAAATTATCACGTGTATGTGTGTGTAATATATTTATTATTTATTTGGATTTATCAGACCTAAGACCAACTGTATTCTATTTTTACTAACCATGGTAGAAGGGATTTTACAGGGGCTAGTGAGCCAAAGACACAAAGCTATTATTCACTGAGTAGGAGCTTCAATCATTTCTTTACCAACAATGGTGAAAAGATGTGATTTTTACAAGCAAACAGGAAGAAAAAGCTTGAACACACCCTGGGAACATGTTTAAGAAGTTGATTTATGTTTCATGCCGAGCCTTACACCTGCAGTTCAAGCAAAACTCAACTTTGCCGCCCCACAGAGTCTAGTTTATTAGGTATCAAGGAGTCACAAGAAGCCGTGTAATTAAAACTGTAATTAACTGGAAAGGGAAAGTGCCACCTGAGTTTTGAGAGGCTGTCAATTTTATTTCCATTACAGCTCTCCTTCTGGTTCTTTTCTCTGTGTTGGTTTTTTTTTTTTTTTTGGCTTGATAAGAAAACAACTTAAGGGGTTTTTCCCTTCCACTACATACTCTCAGCGTCCTTTCTAAGTGGAAAAGTCAAGTCTTCTAGTTGAGTGTTAACTCTTAAGTGTGTGTCTTGCACTAGAGTTTGCAGCTGTGTTTGGCAATAGTTGTCAAGCTCAGTTTCTGCCCCTCTCCCCCTGGCAACTCCTCGGTTGTCCTGCTGGCACAGGGTCAGCTGAGTCCAAGACCCGTTTGAACAAAATGCAGTCAATCACTGTTAAAAATGGGGGTCCACCGTGCTTTGTTAAAATGGGTGTTGGTTGACTTGGCTCACACCAACAGGACAACACCAAGTGGGGGAACCATGCTGGACACTTCTTGCCAAGTGCAGATGGATATCCTTGTGCTGAACAGGACCTGCAACCACCAGTTTATTTGGGTGGGTATAGTGGAACCACACTCTGCCAGACAAAACTGGTATGAGAGAACATGTCTCAGCGGGATGACTCCCATCAGTCAGAAGCATGATGACAGACAGCAGAAAAGACAATGGGCCAGATCTTCTACTGGTATAAACTGGCACAGCTCCATTAAAGTCAATGGAGCTATTTTGAGTTGCACCTGACCCAGTGTCACACTTGGCAAGGCCAGGTGTTGTGTGATGATGCAGAAAATGTTACCATTGAATGCATTTGCTGCTGCCCAATGGTTCAGGCCATTTCTCATTTGACCTTCAAGGGGTTTTTCTTTCCATTCAATATGGTAGCGTCAGAGTGAAAAACATTAAAGACTTTAAACAAATGTATTGAAAGCTATTTCAGAAACTAAGAATTGTGGAGTCTTAATTTGTGAACAAACACATTTCTTATTCAGTCTTCTTAAATCTCAGATCAGAAGTACATTAAACAAAGTCCTCTCTCCTGACACCTTCCTCCAGAGCCCACCTCCTTGGAGTGTCTCGTAATAAAAGAGGCAATTATCTAATATTGTAGAAAGAAGCCAGGGACTGTCGTACTGTAGCTGTGTGTCAGAAAGAAGGCAACAGTGGCAGCATAGAGCACTCAGAGCAGAGTTAAAGAACAATCATAAAGCGGGCACAAGGAAAACAAGAGCACAAGGATATGTTCTTTTTCAAAATGATTTAGCATAGATTAAAAAAAAAAAGCATTTAGGCCAAGCTATTTGGTTTTTTTTTTTGGAAGTGTACATAAAATGGGAAGGGGGATTGTCATGCTTCCCTGATCAATTTAACAAGTGATAAAAAGCATCAGTTAAAATACCAACCCCGAGAAAGGAAGTTATTATCGTAAAAGCAATTTTCCTTTGGTGTAGTTTGGTTAAGCCTGGTTTTTCATCTTAAATCAATTGTAGTTTTTCCTCTTCTGAAGTAGACCACATATTGAAAAGGTATGGCTCTCTGGAATCTTCTAGATTAGAAGACTAATCTATATCAGTGCATGATTTTGGGAAGTAAGCTGGAGGTACCCGCAGGAGATGATACACAGGGCTCAGTTTCTTACTCGGCTATAAGTCAGCAGGAGCGCTCCCTGACCATCTGTGTTCTATAAATTACAGTAACACCGGCACATGCTGCTTGTAAATCACCAATGAACAGGCTTTACCTTGTGACACACTACATGAACCCTGTTGGATATTCCAATAAACTCCCATAAACCATCCGATATAAACTCTGGATTATGTTTCTTTGGGGGTTGGAAAAGTTAGACTTTCCTTGCTGTCCATGAACTTCTTATGTGTGAACTGAAGATGTGCCCTATGTCGCATTATCTATTTTCATTCTTAGTACAGATTTGTTCTTAGTAATTGCCTAGTACATTTCAGTGAATTTCCAAGGGTAAATCACCCTGGCAGTAACTTGGTTCTTTAGGTCTATGGACAAAATGGAGGCACTACTGCACTTGGCAAATATGATTTAACAAAACATCTGGAAGGTATTTCAGCTAACAACATCCTCAGCTGAATGCATACTATTCTACTATGCTTACGTACCTTGCAAGCCTTACTAAAAAGCAAATTAAATAATTTAGACTTTGAAAGAGAGCTGGCTATATACAGAGAGAACGAGATCCAGACTTACAATAATAAGGACTTAAAACAAAATCTTATAAGCAAAACAACAGCAAAAATGAGTTTTGGAAGGGATATAAACCTTCCTGCTTCAGGAATAAGACAACCTCCACCTATTAAGGATTAAGAAGAAACTTTCTCTGAGGCAGATTATCCCATAACTGCAATTGAAGGGTTTCTTGTATCTTCCTCTGAAGCACTGCACACTGGCCACTGTCTGAGACATGATACTGGACTAGAAGGGTCGGTTATTTGATTCAACAAGGCAGTGCCAATAGGCCATATTCTGATACCCTTACTCATCCTGAATAGAACCTTACTCCTCTTAAGGTGTCAATGGGACCCCTTGTGGAGTAAGATGCTACAGACTATGAGTAAGGATCTCAGAATCTGGTCCTTTGTTCCTAAATACATTATTAGTTGACCCATAAACTCTATTCGCCATGCTACCCTTCTAAAAAAAACCACATCTAATTCAAAACAATTATTTGAAAATTATATTAGCAAATTATTTGTCTAGTTCTGTCATCTGGGCAAATACCTTGGAATTAGATTTATTAAAATATTTGAAATTTGCCACATTAATTATTTGATAAGTACTACTCAACCATACTGCAAATGCCTTAGGATTCTCAGCGTATGTATTGCAGTGTGACATCCATTATTGGGCGCACCATTAACAGGTTTGCCACATGTATTGGCATGACACATACAAACCTGTGTCATTCTTCTTTGACAGTTTTTGTTTTACTGAATTTCAAATAATCAAACTTCCTAAACAGGAAAGCCATACGCATCGTGAACAATAAGTACTAGTTCATACAGATGTTCCATTAGCTTCCTGTTATTATCTATGCTCATATGTAGCAGAGGCCCACCCCACTCATAGTTATCTTTTCTTAGCATTATTATTCACTATTTGTATTACAGTAGCTCCTACAAGCTATCACCAAGACTGGGACCCCTTTGTGCTAGGAACTCATAGTAAGAGACAATTTGCCCAAAGAGGGCACAATCTAAATAGACAAAACAGACAAAAGTTGTTAGAAAACAGTAATATCATTCCCACTTCACATCTTGGTGAACCCAGGCACAAAGAGATTAAAGCGCAGATCCTAACATGTATTTAGGCAACTAACTCCCATTGGCAATAACAATTATTAGCTCCCATTGGGAGTTAGGTGCCTAATGACCTTTGAGGATCTGGGTCTATGTGACTTGTTCAAGATCACACAGGAATAGAGCTGTATGGGAAATGGGTGAGATATTGAAAAAAATTCCCATCATGAATTGGGACAAAAAGTCAAAAGCTTGAAAATTTTCATGAACTAAAAATCCAAAAAAATATTTCAGTTTGGGTCAATCAGCATGTTTCATTTCAATAATTTCAAAATGTCTCATTTCAGTTTTGACCATCAAATGTTTTTTAACCTAATTCATTTACATTTCAAAACAAAAAACTCTTTCAAACCAGAAATCGGGTATTTTTAGTCTAGAAACTCCCATTTTTTCATGTAAAAAAATGTGTTGAAATGGATCATTTCCCACAAAATCAGTATATTGTGATGAAATAACTTTTTATGGAAAAACTCCCAGGTCTACACAGGAATTCTATGGCAGAGCCTAAAATTGAAACCAGGTCTTTGGATGCCCGGGGTAGAACCTTAATCACAAGATCATCCTACCTCTCAAAGGAAGACATCCTTCTTATCTACCTTTCCTCTTCTTTCACCCTCCCTTTTCCATGCTGTCCAACATACAGAATATAGAATAAGAATAAGAGGTGACAGCACCATTTCTAGTTTTTAACAAGATTTGAAAACCATTCAAGTGCCTGACTAAGTGGTTGGAAACAAGTGGGCTGGACGATATTTTGGCATCCTGTGGTGTATGTGTGCATGAAGAGCTTAAGACACAAACACACTGAACACACATACTGCAAGGAGGTCTGACTAATAAAGGACTACTGAAACATCATGGCCTCTATTGCGGCTAGCATGTATGTCTGCATATTAAAATAATAAATATTTCATTTGAACATACGGTGAGAACATGAGCAATTGTCGATATAACTTTCAGCAACTTTAAAATACCTAATGCCATTCTTTAATTAATGCAGTCTATCTTCAAATTAAAGAGATTTAGTGGTACAGGCAGAAAGATTTGCAAATAACATCAGGAAGTTCATGACATACCATGTGTCTCAAAGGATTTCATTCATCTTTCCATTTTTTTTCCAGCTGCCATCAATAAATTCATTCGGAGCTCTTAATATACTAAGTTAGAATGTAGTTAAAAGGCTGTTGGAAATTCTCAATAGAATGATTTAAGAAAACATAAACATGAACAAAGAGGCCCATTGTATTATTATTTGTTTTGATCTCTTTCATATACAACTAAATGGACTTAATCCGTAGCAAGGACGATTTAGGTTAGATGTAAGAAAAAACTTTCTAACTATATGGGTAGATAAGCTCTGGAATAGTGTTCTAAGGGAGGCTGTGGAATGCCCATCATTAGAAGTTTTTAAGAAAAGTTGGACACACAGGGATGGTCTAGGTTTACTTGGTGCTTCCTCAGCCCAGGGGCGTGAACTTGATGACTCTCTTCCCGTCTGATATTTCTATGATTCTGTGATATATATGCAATATAGTCCAAAGGGGTATGCAGTGGAAAGCAAAGGAAGAACCTACACAAATTAAGCTGCAAAAGATTTCCCAGAATACCTCTGAAAAAGATGATAAACCAAGCTACTCCCTAACTGCAAGATAAAATACAGGTGCTGAAAATGATGTGTATCAACAAAACAGCTGTAGGAAGAATTATTTTTGCTTAAAATGAAGTTCTACTGTGCAAATGACTGTATAAATGGCCTTATTGCTTCTTAAGGATTTCCAGAACACATATTACATAAGAACGGCCAAAGTGGGTCAGACCAAAGGTCCACCTAGCCCAGTATCCTGTCTTCCGACAGTGGCCAATGCCAAGTGCCCCATAGGGAATGAACAGAATAGGTAATCATCAAGTGATCCTTATATTCTTTAGTTTACAATTAAACGATTTTTTGTATCTGCTAGCCATGCATACTCTATCTGTACCTGAGACTCTAGACGAGTTCTTTCCTTTTTCCATGTATCAGCACCCATAATAATGAGCCAACAGGCCTAGGTATACGCCCAGTTACTCCTGTGCAAATCCAATGCCTACAAATTATGTCTCCATAGGATGGGATTTTCAGAGGCTTTCAGCATTGGCCTAACTCCGCTCCCATTGAGGTAATAGCGACCACAGCATGAGCAGAGTTTGGCCAATAATGTTTTCCAAAGTCCTGTCCACAGTCTTCAATGGGATTCAGAGCTGTAACTATTTGACATGTAGTAGACAATTCTGTTGAAGTTACACAAGAAGGAATAAAATCCAGGTCCTTGTTTCTGACCCATGATGGTTCTGCAGGTCTAACAGGAATATAATATGTACAAAAATATTTTTGGCCACTGAAGTAAGCTGAAGACAAAGACAGAGCAGGTCAGTGGAGTAAAAAGGTGCTGTTTTTACATAACTTTTCAGATGACATCTCCCTTTCTGAAAGGATATCGGGGTTAAAATGCACATGTGATCTCCCAAGTAAAAATGAGTATTTTGTGAACTATAAGCAAATGTTTAATTGGTTCCTGCAAAGGTAAGTATGCACCAGGGGAAGACATTGATTTCTTTAGGTAAAAGGAATGAGGCTTAGGAAAGATCTAGACCCAGACTCTCCTAGTCTATGGGAAAAAGGAATGTGATACATTATGCTAGTCCTATATTTTAGTAGCCAAGTATTTGTTTTGGCACGGGAGGAGGCATTTGTCTTTCAATTTTGGGATGCTTGTCCAACTCAAACTAATGTCCTAAGATGCTGGTGAACATAATCTAGATCTGAGAGAAACACTTTTGTCCATAAAATCAAACCAATAACCAGGTGAAAAAAAATCTTCTTTTGGCTGCCATAGTTTTACTTTTCCATGCTTTGACTCAATCTTTACCTTTCCACTATGCACAACTCTGGCATCATTGTTTATCTTGAATTTTCCTTCTCTTCTTATGTTTCTTATGACTGCAAATCCACCTCACTACCATTATGATACTAGCAATGTGTGTCACTGCTTCAACTCCAGCTCAGCTCAAATCTGCATCTATGTGTTCCCGACCTCTCATGTTGACTATTGCATTTCATTTTTCTATTCACTCTCCTAATTCCAGCTCTGGACTCTAGCATGTACAAAACACCACTGCAACTTTTCTCACGGGTGTAATGCAACACAACATTGCCTCCTTTTTCCAAACAACTCCACTGGCTTCCCATTCACTTCATGACCCAATTCAAAATTATTCTCTTTGGCTCAGATTGTCAGCTGGTATAAATCAGCATAGGTCCATTGCCATCAGTGGATATAAACTGATTTGCCACAGGTGGATTTCTGTCCCTTTAGTTTCAAATTTTCTGTGCAAGTTGCATTCAAGCCTTTAAAATAGGGCCTAAGTGAGAATTCTGTTTGCACAGGCCTTGTTTTAGCCTTCTGCACAGGGACGAATTTCACCCGCAAGGCAGAGGCATGTGGTGGCTTTACTCTGTTCCGTTTAATGTTTAGAATTTAGTGTTTAAATTAGGCTATTCATGTCACCTCATTAATAAGAAATGCTGGGAAGAAATGGAAACCATAAAACTACAAAGCTAGGCCATGGTCCTGCAAAGTTACATGCATGCTTAACTTTATGCACTTTGAATAATCCCTTGAAATCACTGAGACTACTCACAGAGCATAAAGTTAAGCATGTGCTTAAGTCTGCTGAGTCGGGGCCCTATATTTTGTATTAGGTATGCACTTATTCATTTTATTTTGTGGCTCAGTTCAGCAAAATAATCCCAGTTATTCATAATGACAAGTTAATTGAGACCACCTACAATGACACCAACAAATATTCAATAGTTTTTGTATTGTAGAGTTCCCATATATATTTTCTCACATGTTGTCACAGCACCTAAAGTACGTGCAGACAGTAGGTTTTGTTAATATTGCACAGCAACTGGATGGGTTCGACTGGCGCACATTTCCCCGCTGTTTATTTTACAAACACGTTTTCTGCATCTGAAGATAGAGTGTGATTTTTTTCTATGTATATAATTTATTTCTCTTCGAAGAGTCCCATCTGATCAGAAGTAATTCTTGCCTCTGTCTACATGAGAGCACATATATGTACACCTGCACAAAAGAGAGCATGTGAAAGAGGACCTAAAATTTTTTAAAGCGACCTGTGATTTTAGTTGCTTCAGTTTTTGAGTGCTCAACCTGAGACACTTTTAAAGGGCCTGAATTTCAGAGGCGGCTTTTCTCACACACATAGAAGATGAGAGCTCAGCACTTTTTTCAACAAAATCTGCCTATAATTTTTTTTTTTAGTGGGCTTTTTTATGGATTGTTTCAAAAGTAGAAGGAATGAGTTACCTGGGTGCTGGTGACATACAGTAGTGACTGTAAAATATTTAAGCAAACACAAAATAGCATATGATTTAAAGATGGAGAAATGGCTTATTTTCATAGGCCAGGGCTCTAATTTACACATCCATCCTTTACCCATAGAATATGATAAGTGCCTTACTTGCACCCCTGTACCCCTCTTTTTTGGTGATTTTTTTCATCAGCACGGTAAATGTTGCCCCGAGTCAATGGGCCAGCTCTTCAGCTGGTGTAAATCAACATCATTCTATTGAGATGAACAGAGCTGTGCTAATTTATACCAGTGGAGGATCCCACCTAATCATTCATTGTGGTGTGGTTATAAGACCAGTGCAGAGCTGTTTATGGGATAACACCTGCTGGTACAGGGCAGCTAAGTATAACATAACTTGATTTTTATGATACATGCTAAGTCTCAAAATGTGCTGGTAAGAAGGTCATTTTATTGACTCACTAGTCAGAGATGACCCATAAAAAATAACAATACTTTTCTTTTGATGCTATTTCTTTATTTCTTTGTTGAATAAAACTGCACAAAAATGAAGTGGCTGCCTTGCTTCCCAAGGGGAAAAAGAATACCTGAAGGGAGTGAGAACTTACATACTAGCTAGGTGAAAAAGGGCACTCTGCCCCTTTGAGAGAAGAAGAAGAAATTGCACATCAGAAATGTAAGTGTTCTCCACTGACCTATGACTCCAGTCTAGTTGTAGTGACTAAGTGAGTGACTGAAATGCGTGTCTCTCTCCCTTACTGTGAGAGGTACAAGAGTTGCTGCCTGTCCTGAAGGAAAGCATATAATTGTAGCTGATGCTGTAAAGAAGGAGAGAGCAGAGAAAAGGAACGCTATAGTCTAGCTGTGGTGGGTTGTGATTCTTCCTGTGAATGAGGTTTCCAGTCAAGAGAAAAAGCATTCAGAAGACTGTCGAATCATAGGTGTGGGTTCCCTCATCTCCCATGGAAAATCAGACAGAATGGAAGAGAGCCTGGATCTTAGCTTCCCACCTTCCTCCAATTGTTCTTCCCCACTCTGATGTATGGAGAATATACTTTAATGAATTTAAAAATAACTGTGATAAAATAAACATGGAATTGACTATTATGTTCTTTAAGCTCTGTGTGACCTTGCCTTTAGGATCCTATGCTATGGCGCAAAATGATAATGAAATGAAATAGGAATCCAAGGTGCCTTTACAGAAACCTCAGAGAATATTAGCCAACTATTGTCGACTGCTTTTGTTATTGACTTTGTGTTAAGGTGGCTTTTCTGTTAACAATGAAAATAAAATTGATGCTTTTTGAAAAAAACAAACAAAAGCATGAACTAAAAAGGCCAGTACAGAATTGGCTGTCGATGCAGTGTAATGAAAAGGAAATCCATCTCCGATAAAGCCTTTGAATACACGTATCTTAAAAATTATACTTCTACTTCAGCTTTATGTTCAGGGAAGATATGTTACCTTACAAGCACTGTAGCTATTGATGTGACAAAGTGAAAGAAAACGGATGCCAAATAAACCTACCAATACTATCAAAAAGGAAAAAGGGGAAAAAATGTTTATTTTTGTGTTTACTTTGGAATATATCTATCTATACATACACATACATATATCACACACATTGTATTTTCACATACTTATCTCGTACACATTGTATTTTTATATATATACCAATATATTCTATCACATGTTTTATGCATCAACTATCAGATTTTGATAGCCAGGGCATAAATTTCTTTAGTGCTGCAATCACTGGAGCCATAGAATAACCTTCATTTATTTTGTAGCTTTGACTCCCTCTGCCTACTAATCCATTTCCACCATGGCTAATTCTAACATTCACAACCTGTGAGTAGTTTTCATAGAGATGCCATTTAAAAGAAGACGTCCCTCCTAACTCAAAAATATTTCATTCTTCCCTTCCAAGTATGGCAGGAGCAGAGATTAGGTAAACGTAGGGATCAGTGGAAAAATGTCCACGTGTGTCATCTGAACAAGAGGCAGTTTAATGGGAAGATACCAAGATCGAATCAGCCCTTTGGTGCAATGACAGGCACATTTCACCTCCCTGTGCCACTGATGGCAGGTTGCGTGTTTGCCATGAGTCCTACTTGGAGCGCCCTTCTTCTTGATTATGCATATCTGCAAAAGACCTCCCCCCTTGCCTTGCTCACAGCAGCTCAATCTGTCCATAAAGAGTGGGTGAGAAATGGCAGTGGCTCCTGGATTGGGGGAGGTGCACTTCCTGTTTCCCCCAAAGGTGATGCTAGAGAGAGGCAATCACTGCAAGGTAGGACCAAATGGATTGTGTATGTTCAGGCGTAAGGGGACAGAGGAGGAGTCTACTGTGTGTGGTGGAGGAGTGAAACTGCAGGCTACTGGGAGCAGGGCTGGGCCTATGGGTGAGTGACATGGGCAACCGCCCAGGGTGCTGTGGCGGGAGGTGGGGGCAATGTGGTCAAGAGGCAAGGAGCTGGGTGGGCCTGGGGTACAAGGTCATGGAAGGAAACTTGGGGCAATGGGGGGAGGCAGGCAGCAGAGCCCAGGAGTAATGGGGAGGTGGAGGGCAGGGGGAGCCAGGGGGATGGGGAGATGGATGGGGAGGCAGCAGGGGCTAGGGGCAATGGGGGGAAGGGAAGCCTGTGGAGGCAGCAGGGCCAGGGCGATGGGGAAATGGGTGGGGAGCACAGGGAGACACCGGGGGGGAGGGGCAGGATCGCCAAAATACAAATTTGCCCAGGGCATCATTTTCCATGACTAGGAACAAGAGTTTGAGCTTGAATGTCTGGCTGCCATGAGCTGAGGAGGACATACAAGAAGATTTGGGCTACACAGAATGCTGATTCATATTGAAACACCAGAAGTTCTGAAAAAAAAAAACCCAATTGAGAAACTGGCAAAACTTCTAACTACACATGACTAGAAGCCAGCGAGAATTATGGATGCCCAGGACCTCTGAAAATCAGGACACTTATTTAGGTGCTTACATTTGGATTTAGGCACTCACCTTTGGGCAACCCAACTTTGAAGTTTGGCCACAACTCCCATTAAGCAAATGGGAGCCATATCCATGCATCCAAGGGTAAAATTTGGACCTTTGTTATTAAAAGTCAAATTAATATGGCCATGTTGGTTTTACTAATTGGAAACAACATGCTGCTGAAGTTGGAGTGAAAATAAATCATGTTATTTAATCATTTTTCTGTAACTCTACCTGTTATTAAAAAGTATGTGACTAATGCTAAAAAGATTTTACTTTTCTTTGGGACATCGGAGTGTTCAAATGCTTATGGTTTAATTTGCTGGCCACAATGACTGTGGTCCTCAGCAAAGTCTGATCTCACGACAGTTTATGTGAAAACTCTTGCAGTTCTTCACAGTGCTTTGTATGTTTTCCCTATTGCCTTTTATTGCACCAAAATCACGTCACATTATATACGTTATTTCTGTGCAGAGAATAGTTTCGTGTGCATGGGAAAAAGGAAAATAATACAAAAAATTGTTGCCATGAGGTAGAAACAATGACCAAAATTTTCAAGCTCTAAAATAAATAATTAGGGACTTTCAGAAGCATTAAGTGATTTAAGTGATTTCAGTGGGAATTGTGGGTACCCAGCACCACTGAAAAAAGATCAGGTTTCAGAGTAGCAGCTGTGTTACTCTGTATCTGCAAAAAGAAAAGGAGGACTTGTTAGTCTCTAAGGTGCTAGTCTCTAAGGTGACACAAGGACTCCTTTTTTTAAAAAAAAATATCAGTTAACTTATTTAGGTGCCTAAACAAATATCCTAGAATATCAGGGTTGGAAGGGACCTCAGGAAGTCATCTGGTCCAACCCCCTGCTCAAAGCAGGACCAATCCCCAATTTTTGCCCCAGATCCCTAAATGGCCCCCTCAAGGATTGAGCTCACAATCTTGGGTTTAGCAGGCCAATGCTCAAACCACTGAGCTATCCCTCCCCCCGTATATGTAGTTGCCTAACTGTAGTTGTCCAAATCTGAAGAAATATTGGCTAGTATTCTTAAGTTTTATAGTCTCTCTCTCACACATACAAATTAAAAGGAGGAAGCACGGATGGATGGTTCACTTTTGATTAGGTTGCTTTGTAAATATGGCATTGAGCAAGGAAGCTTCTGAAAGAATGTCATAGAAACAGACATGCGCAAGGCATTCTAGCCATCATGTTTGGTCTGACTCCACATCATTCAGAGTAGGTACCACCCTGTCTGAGCAGAATGGTATGAGGCCTGGGGGACAAGCAGCTAAAGTGTAACAAGCTATTAGTAAATTGCATGGCTTTCAACCTAGTACAACAGGATAGAATAAATATGGATTAGTGCTAAAGTCAAAGTTTTTATTATGTGAGGTAATGTATGTGCAAGTGGGCGAGTTTTTGAGATAAAGAAAGTACTAACCAGAAGACATATTTTTGTCCAGCCCCTTTAATCTTTTGTTTAGCTCATTTTTAAGCCTCTGCATTATAATTGTTAACAATTAAATCACCTTATAAACTTTTGGAGTGACTAAGGGCATGTCTATGCTTTTGGCAAATGATGTACAGTAGTTGTTTTAGCAACAGTGGTATTTAAAGCAGACACACCATTTGCAAGGGCTTTGAGACATAAGTGATTCCTTTCTATATGGGCCATCAACATTCCAGACCTCTCGCTATGCAGCTGCTAGCGGTAAGAAAGCACATATCTACTGGACAGCACACATATGGCCATACAGAGAACAACAGCAACTTGCTATTGTTATATGCATGGCCATATAACAATGGCCATGACAACAACAATAAAAATACAACAGCATTCTTCAAAATCCATATTTCTCTGTTAAGAGGAAAGTTATTCCCCTGAGTGTGTGTAGGAGACGGGTGGTGGGAAGTCCATGGTGTCAGTGGTTAGGGAGTGTGTTCCATTACAGATCATGATGGTAAATCTGATTTGCGCACATGTAGGGTGCAATTCTGCTCCCATTAAAATCAAAGGGAGAATTGCCATTCATATCAGTAGAGGCATGACTGGGGCCATAAAGTTTGGCAGTCATATTGATGAGAGAGAATATCGAAATTTCCATACATAGGGCCTGATCCAAAGTCTACTGAAGTCACTAAGACAAACTTCCATTGACTTCAAATGGGCTTTCCGTCAGGGCCATATTTCATAAATATTTCTAGTCTGTCACACAACCTGTTAGCAGCACCTTTCCAGAGACCAGGACATACAGGGAAGCATCCTCAACTTTGATCCTTCTTAAAAGGAGCCCTGTTTTACAGGAAAATTGTCAGGGATAATGCTGAAAGTAACAGCTCCCCATATGCAGCCACTTTTCCATGGCCACACCCTCCATGCCAGGGCACGTAGGTCTCAGAGAATCCTCTACACTAGCCCTAAGCCACTCAGGATTCCCTCCATTCCTTGATGCTAGGGAAATCAAGTGGTCAGGTAAGCTAGTTCTGCAATTGTTTTGTGCTGTTAGATTGGTTCAAAAGGGCTGCAGCTGGGGCCGGGACCTGGTGCAGTACGTGTCATTAAAAACATGACTCTAAACTCATCAAGAAAAATGGATGTGCAAATCATGATAAGGAAGAATTAAAAAGTAAATAAAAGCAGAATGACCCAAAAAGCTGTTTGAATAAGCATTTGAACTCAAGTTTCAATGTGGTTTTCAGATTATTTATTGTTTTCTGATTCTAATATTTGTTATATTTTAAGGCTAACGGAGGGAGAAGAACTTTTGGGAGCAAAAACAGCTCCATTAGCAAATAAGATAAATAAGATGACTATGTAATGTCCAATTTATTAAATGTCCATGTCTATTTTGCCTTATCTAGGGCCAAACTGTGCCTTCAGATACACATGTGCAACTCCCATTGAAATGTCTGGGAATTGTGTGCATATATTCAAGGAAAATTAAACTTTCAATGCTAATAACTAAAAAAGCGAGCCGAGGCAAGGTATCCATTGGCATATTTTTTCATGTGCATAACCTGATTTTCTAGGCAATTTTTGGATTTACAGAAGGGCAAAATATGGCCATTTTGCCAGATTTCTCTGGGAAAAATAATGGCCACCTTAAAAAAATCCAACACAAGTTCTAACCAACCAAAAATTTCAATAGTTTTGTAACAAAATGGTGTAATTTCTACTGTGACATTCCAACTTTGGCAAGAAAGCAGTTTTCACTCTAAATTCTCTGCCCTTTTTTCCTTCCTACCCCCCAAAAGCAAAGTATTTGAGACAAACATTCAAAATGTTTTGCATTCTTGAAAAATGACCAAAACAGGATTTTCCACTCAGGCTGAAAATTCTTCTGCTTTTTTTTTTTAAACAAATGTTCAGTGTTGCTAGCATTATTAAACCATGATGTGACATTCCATCTTACTTCACTGAGTTGATGTAAGTTAGCACATGTCCGTTATCCATGACATTTTCAGTTGCCTATTCACTCTGCAATCTCAGTCTGGTGGCAAACTCTATTCTCATTCTATTGTTTACTCCCCACAAACACACAAACCCTTTTTGTGAACTGAACTCACTATTTCAACACTAATGAGCTTGCAAATGTTGCTTCATTGATCTCATAGTGAGCTGTAGCTCACGAAAGCTCATGCTCAAATAAATTGGTTAGTCTCTAAGGTGCCACAAGGACTCCTTTTCTTTTTGATCTCATACAGTTTGATAACTTAATTTCGCATGATTCTCTCTGCTGCCTGGTTTTTTTTTTTTTTGAAGGATGAGTTTCCCAACAGGTACATTTAATTCAGCTTCCTTTCTGTCACCATTCTCAGAAATAAACCTCTCCATGTTCACCAAAAATACCTTATTTACACCAGCCATTATAAAGAAGTTAATGTACTAGAGACAAATCTAACATAGCCAGTAGCTTTTCAGCCTCAAATAATTACCATGTGTTTCCAAGATTTAATAACTGTAGACCCAATCCTGCTCACACTAAAGACAATAAGAGCAGGATGACACCATATGTTTCTTGTTAAACAAGCCTCATCTTCCTATTGTTAATCCTTATCTCCGAGATAAAGTCTTTCTGCAGAAAGCATATTCCCATAGCAGTGTTCTGTTTGCAATGGCCTGCTGGATGCCAATGTGCTGTTTGCACTGCAGTAGATCACTTTCATCTATTTCAATTCCATTCCAAGAACACCATTTGTACGTTATCCAACTTCGAAATGTTAATCTGACACCACTGGTCCTGGGCCTTTTAATTTGAAGTGGCAAACATCCAGCTAGCTGCCAGTTGAGTATTTATACTGGAATGTTTCTGAGCCTAGAAATAAACTATTTGTTCATGATAAACATCAACAACATTCCTATAATTTCTACAACACACATTTTGGGTCTGAAACCCTCAACTGGGCTCTAGTCCAAGCCCGAATGTCTACACTGCAATTTTTAGCCCCATAGTCTCAGTCCCGCAAGCCTGAGTCAGCTGACCAGGGCAAGCTGCCTCAAGTCATTTATTGCAGTGTAGATGTACTTGAGAGCAAAAACCAAAACACTGGGCCAGAAGAGAATTGTCACTAGAGAAATATCGCCATCTGTAATCAGAGGAACTCAGGCATGCTGAATGGGTGGCTGCCCAGGCCCTGTACTTCATGGAGCCCTTAACTTCTGTCTGTATCATTGGTCAAAGACACTCCCCCTTCACATACTTCCAAGAAGAGGAGAATTCTGACCAAGTGACAAATGAGTAGCCAGCTACAAGAGCAGCACTGGGAGAACTCATGGGCAATGAGCCAAAGGCCAGGCCCCACGCAGGTGCATAGGAATCACCTACCTTTTTCCAAAGAAAAGACTTTCAATATCCGCCATGATCTCTGCCCCTCTTCCTCCTATTTTTCTTTCACTCCTTGTAATGCTCTCTCCTCCTTCTCCCCCATCACCAATGCCACAGTTCCTTATCTGCTCTGTGCCTCTAGCCCCACCCTGTCCTAGCTACTGGCCTCACATGCTCCCGTTACCACTTCTTTCCCTCTGTCTCCTTATCTAACCTTTCACTCACTTCTGGTCTATTCCCCTCAAAATGGAAAGCATGCCCTAGTCTTCCCTCATCCTAAAAATAAAAATAAAAAAATCCACCCACAACTCCAGCTACACCTTTGCAGCTCCCTTTTACCTCAAAACTCATGGAAAATGCTACTTACAACCATTGTCTCCATTCCCTCTCCTCCAACTCCAACCTTGATCCTGCAGTCTGGTTCCTGCCCTTTCCAGTCCAACAAAGATGTTCTCCTCAAGGTTTCTAATGAGCTGTGCAGGCCCTGCACTCCATCCTCTTCCTCCTTTCCCACTATGCTGCTTTTGAAATGTGATTCCACATTCCTGGAAATGTTATTTTCCCTTTTCTCTTGTGACTCTGTCCACTCATAGTTCTCCTATGCAAGTACATAAGAATGGCCATATTGGATCAGACCAATGGCCCATCTAGCCCAGTATCCTGTCATCTGACAGTGACCAATGCCAGATGCTCCAATGGGAATGCACAGAACAGAGTAATCATCCTGTGACTCATTCGCTGTCATCCAGTCCCAGCATCTGATAGTCAGAGGTTTAGGGACACCCAGAGCATGGGGTTCAATCCCTGACCATCTTGGCTAATAGCCATCGATGGACCTATCCTCCATGAAGTTATCTAATTATTTTTTTAACCCAATTATGTTTTTGGTCTTCACAACATCCTCTGGCAATGAGTTCCACAGGTTGACTGTATGTCATGTGAAGAAGTGCTTCCTTATGTTTTTTTAAATCTGTTGCCTATTCATTTCATTAGGTGGCCCCTGATTTTTGTGTTATGTGAAGGCGTAAATAACACTTCCTTATTCACTTTCTCCACACCATTCATGATTTTCAAGACCTCTATCATAACCTCCCTTAGTCGTTGTTTATCCAAACTGAAGAGTCTCAATCCTTTTAATCTCTCCTCATATAGAAGCTGTTCCATACCTTTAATAATTTTTGTTGCCCTTCTCTGTACTTTTTCCAATTCTAATATATCTTTTTTGAGACAGGGTGACTAGAACTGCATACAGTATTCAAGGTTTGGGCATACCATGGATTTATAAAGTGGCATTATTATATTTTCTGTTTTATTTTCTATCCCTTTCCTAATGGTGCCTAACATTCTGTTCGCTTTTTTGACTGTTGCTGCACATTGAGCGGATTTTTCCAGAGAACCACCCACAATGACTCCTAGATCTCTTTCTTGAGGGGGAACAGCTAATTTAGACACTGTCATTTTGTATGTAAAGTTGGGATTGTTTTCCAATATGCATTACTTTGCATTTATCAACATTGAATTTCAACTGTCATTTTGTTGCCCAGTCACCCAGTTTTGTGAGATCCCTTTGTATCTCTTTGCAGTCTGCTTTGGACTTAACAATCTTGAGTTATTTTGTATCATGTGCAAACTTTGCCACCAAACAGTTTAACCCTTTTCCCAGATCATTTATGAATATGTTGTACTGTACTGTGCCCAATACAAAGCCATGGGGGATACCTCTATTTGCCTCTCTCTCTTCTAAAAACTGACCATTTATTCCTACTCTTTGTTTCCTGTCTTTTAACCAATCATTGATCCAGGAGAGGACCTTTCCTCTGATCCCATGACTGTTTACTTTGCTTAAGGGCTTTTGGTGAGGGACCTTGTCAAAGGCTTTCTGTTTGTTGACCCCCCCCTCAAAGAATTCTAATAGATTTGTGAGGTATGATTTCCCTTTACAAAAGCCATGTTGACTCTTCCCCAACAAATTGTGTTCATCTTTGTGTCTGATAATTCTGTTCTTTACTATAGTGTCAACCAATTTGCCTGGTACTGAAGTTAGGTTTACCAGCCCGTAATTGCCAGGATTGCTCCTTTAAAAATTGGTATCACTTCAGTTATCATCCAATCATCTGGTACAGAGGCTGATTTAAATGATAGGTTACATACCACAGTTAATAGTTCTGCAGTTTCATATCTGAGTTCCTTCAGAACTCTTGTCTGAGTAATATGGTCTTGGTGACTTATTACTGTTTAATTTATCAATTTGTTTCAAAACCTCCTCTATTGACACCTCAATCTGGGACACTTCCTCAGATTTGTCAACTAAAAAGAATGGCTCAGGTGTGGGCATCACCCTCACATCCTCTGCAGTGAAGACCAATGTAAAGAATTCATTTAGCTTCTCCACAATGGTTTTGTCTACTTTGAGTGCTCATTTAGCACCTTCATTATTCAGGGGCCTCACTGATTGTTTGGCAGGCTTCCTGCTTCTGATGTACTTAAAAATATTTTTTTGCTAGTTGCTTTTCAAATTCCTACTTCTCTGACAGTTCAGGTTGACTGACATTTTCCATTGTAAGAAAGTATCTTCAGTTGTCTATAACTTTGCAAAATTGATTGTTTGGAGTGAAATTTGACATGCTTGACTTGTGCTTCATGCTGAATTTTTGGGAAAGTTTTCGTAAAAACGATTTAGCCATTTCCAACAATGACGTTAGGGAAAAACTGGTAGTCATGCCAATGTCATGTCAATTGTTTCTTTGAGAAGCTCTAGCTTCTCCAGTGTTTGGAGCAAGAAGTAGAAATATGGCAGGGGCATAGTCCTGGGGTCGGAGAGGTGCCTATTGCTGTTCCCAGGAAAATCAAACCAGATTTGACCATATTATAAGCCCCTGAAAACCGTCTTTTGCACAAGCTCAGCAGATGTTGTTAAAGGCTAACTGCTAAAATCAATGAACTTTTCATCTGCACAACTCATGCTCCGGCCGCATAGAACTCTCTGCATGCCAGCTGCACTGAACATGCGTCTAGCCCTGACTGACTGTCCTGCATAGCGGGCACCGAGCCAGAACTCCAGAGGGGAGGGGGATGGAGCAACAGCTACTCCATCCCATTTTTGTTTGGGGGAATGTGCGTTGGGATGATAGCCATACATTTGAGTTTCAGCTCTTTCACTGACTCGTTTCAAAAATCCTGCACAAATCGCAGCCCTTATTACTGAGTAAGGTTTTATATCCCACCGTTAGGACGTAGTCACAATTATTCTCTCTGCTTTACAAATAAGATATCTGAGAAGTTGCACAAGATTATTTTTGGCAGAACTGGGACTAGAACTCAGGTCCCTAATTTGATAGATTCATCTCAGCCATTTAGCCACATGGCCTCTCAGAACAAATGTGTCAGATCTATGTGTTTAGATATGCTGTTTGTAATAACTAGAACACCCACTGCTCAAAAGCCAGGAAAATAACCCAGGATTTGGTTCCCAGCATTCCTCTGCTGTCCATCAAATCCAAGAGAGACTTGCAAAAGCACCTAAGCAATTTCAGGAGCACAAACCCCATTGATTTTAAAAATTTCCAATCAGTTGGGTAAGCCCCCTGCAGAGTGTGTGTCATATCTGCCTCTAATGGCTGGTGTACAGAGGATGGCAGCCTTCTACTGCTACCAGTTACTCCTTTAGTTCAAGTGGTAGAGGTCCGTACTGTGACCCCATCACTGCTTGTGATCCAGAAAGGGGGGTCAGTATGGTTCCAAAGGTTGGAATTTTTACTTTTTCAGTTTGTTTAAAAAAAAAACAACCCGAGGGAATTAAATCCAAAAAGCTATGTTTGAGAATGTAGAGATTACGAAGTCAAGCACTGAACATCTAGTAATATTCAGTATTAAGGTTGCATGGGCAACATTAATTTGTTCTGTTGTGCATATGCACGGTGATACACAGTCTTTAATTATATGGTCATATACTATTTGTTCTACAGGATCTCTGATTTACCCAGGGCACATGATTAACAGCAAATGAGGCCAAGGGTTGTAAGAAGAAATAGGATGTTCTCTTTGTTTAAGGCGCTGGATGGGGGTACAGGAAAGCTGGATTTGTTCTGATGTTGGGCAAAACTATGATAAATATGTAAGCACTAGTAACCTTAATTCTGGCATTTTCTGACTTTTGAGTTCTTGACTTTCAATGTCAGTGTTCTTTGAAGTTTTTCCTCTATATAATGTTTACAAATACATATACATAGATTACATGCAAAAACTGATATAAACAAGCAGTATTTTACATACCCAACAATATATGTTTACATTCTTTTGTAAGAAGGTAAACAACATATTTTGATATCTTGAAATACATTTTCTCTTATAAAAAGGCAAATAAATAGAGATGATAAAAAATAACATCATCACACTCAGCAACTACAACTTGCTTTTAGCTGCTGTAACTTTAAACTCTTAAGAGAAAGTTAAAGGAACTCATATCTGAATTTCTGTCCACAGAATAGGCAAAAACCTTTTGCTTTTGGTTTTTCATGTTAATCCTATCTGGAGCAATCTCTGAGTTAGCTAAAACAGCAAAGGATTTTCCAAAATGCTTAAGGAAATTTGACATATTTAAGCTGTTCTCAGGTAGGACAAATGCATCCTATCAATAAATGCCTTTAGTTAGGAAACTGAAGCAGACAGATTTGAAGTCTAAGGGAGGGCATTTGGACTCGGAGGAAGGAAGAAAATCAAGTGCTTTTGGAAGAAAGCTGGTTACCAGGGGAAAACTGTGAGTGTCTGCAGAAGGATAATGGGCCTGAGAAGAGTGATTGGGAGACTGGGAAATAACATCAGGTTTCTAGAGAAAAAGGTTGAGTGGCTGAAGAAAGACATTGGGAACTTAAAAGAGAGACAGCGAGGCCTGGGGCTAAATTTTTGCTGGTTTATTTTTTCTCCCTGTTTGTTTATTTGCTACAAGTCAGATTTTGGAGCAATTAGTAAAATATCCTGCAAATATTCCCTGTGTGGCTGCACATGAATAACTTCAATTTTGCTGAACATTTGTGTCGAGCTACAGAATGCATCTGCTATTTGCATTTACTTAATCTGCTAAAATATTGTGAATTAAATTACAGATTTTATAAGATATTAATGAAACAACTTCCTATTGGTATATTAAACATCTTTGACTACCATGGCCTGTTTTTTGGCTATGTGTCCCATTCCCCAGGAGTATCCATGTCTTGTTTCAATTACACTCTGATTGCAAGCAACTGGGCTGAGTACCATCTCATGGAAGAGATCCAACTGGCTGCGAATGGTTCAATATACACTCACAATAGGCTACGGGAATATCTGCCAACATCCTATGACCAAAAAAAAGTAAGCTGCAGATTTGCATAAATTGTCATATATTTGCATAAATTTCAGCACAACCCATCAGAAGCATGTGACTTTTCATTCTAATGTTATACTGTAATACACCGCACTATGGGGATTTACACTGTTTGATAGCTGCTATGTACTATAGCAATAAGTAAATTAAGAACATTAAAAAAAATCCATTCCATATTTCCAGAATTGTTCCTTCTCTCTTTCCACACAGACAAGTCAAAAGAAGATGGAGGTATGTGTGGGGGGAGAAGGGGGAGATGTGCCTGTTAGCACTACCCAAACCTACGTTACCACTTAATTAACCCCCGACATTTCCGAGGGAAATGCAGAAAGTCAAGCCATTTAAAACATTTCTGTACTGACGCTCATAGATGGAATAGTAACAAGAACCCTAACAGTTATACATTGGAAAGGCAGGAAGGCAAAAAACAGAGGGCAACATTTTCAAACGTGCATAAGTGATGTAGCAATCTAAGGCCCATTGACTTTCAAGAGAATTTATGTGCGTAAAGCATGTAGCCATTTTTGAAAATTTTACCCAGAGTCCCTTGAGTACTTTTTTTATTCCTTGCAAAAGTAATCAATCCCTGATCTGAAAAGAAAACCTGAAATATTCGCAGGTAATCCCAAGAAATTGTCAGAGCAAATTTCAGACTTGAAGAGGAAACTGAGTTAAAAAGGAAAGAGAGGGAGAAAAATATTTGTTTAGAACTCTGTCTTTGAAGAGAGTCAGTGGGTCTCTGGATATAGAGCATCTAAATTCTAAGCTAAGTCTGGGAAATGGAAGATGAGTTTGAAACATGTTAATGCAGTTAATGTCTTAACACACAAATAACTCTGATTTTGTCTTCAATCTACTTACACTGAGTTCAGCATACAAAAATGCAGCGGCTTTCTCGGATTTTCCCTGTCATCTAGAGGGGAAAAGTAGACTTGGAAGGTCTGCAGTATACAAGAGTTATTGGACTAATGGATCAGTTCCATATTCTGCCTTTGAATGAATGAAATTTCTGATACTGTACATCAGTTAGTATGAAAGTCACTGTTTGCCCACGACACATGTTGCTACTGTACAGAGAAGTTTAATAATTCAAGAAAAACAATTATTTAACAGGATTTCTCTTTAAATATGTTGGCATGGCCTTTCCTCCTTCTTTCAATATCTTAAAATCTGGGAAAAGTGTAGTTGAAATATTAACATAGGTATTTAATACTGTATTGGCCTGGCTAGTATGTAAATGCACCATTGCCCACTGCCAGATGGAATCAGAACCACTCAGGTGTGTGTCATAAGACCTATATTGCTAAAGGCTAACTGAACTTCTCTGGCAGCTGGAGAGGTAGAGGTCTGTGCTTTTGAAGGATTTGAGGAAATATGAGTCTCATCCACTCCATCATTGTAGCAGATCAAATAGTCATGGCACACAGGATAATAATAACTGTAAAGTCCAACATGGCTGCAGATTAGTTACAATAGTCATGTCAATTTGCAAACAGGAATCATTTGCTCTCAACAATAATATTTATCTATATTAATCTTGCTAATATCTGTTGAAGTTATTGGGTTAGGTCTTCATTTGTGCTGAGCTTCTTCTTCTCTCTGCTGAGGAAAGGCGTGGTGGGATAAGGAAGGTGGTCACTGGGGGGCCAAAATATCTTGAATGATTTCACAGGGAGCTATGCACTCATTTCCACCTCCTTCTGCCCCTGGCATGCTTCATTCTTGACACGCTCCCTAACAATACTACCTTTTGTGCCTGTTAAGGATTCTTCCGTGCTGGGATCTTTAACTTGCCTGTTTGAGGTAGCTGTAAGGCTCTTCTGCACTATGGGAGCAGCACAAAGGGGAAGATGTAGCCCACCCACTCCATATTTACCATCCCAGATTTCCCATTTAATAAAAGAACCTCAGGGTTCTCTTATAATATTTTGTGGCACATAGAGTTACATTTTACTTACTTAATACTGTCGAGGCATGTCCATAAACAAAAACGAAACATATTCTCACACACGCGAATTGCATTTGTGGCTAAAAACGCAGACTGATATGAAAACAGTGTCCATTGTTGATGCTCTGCTTCTCGATTTTGGTTGCATGCTCATTAATGAATTTGTAATCACAAAGAAAAAAATTATAAACACACAGTTCAGTACAAAAATATACATTTTGCTTTTTGCCAACTAAGTCCTAGAACTAAAGCGCTCCATTTAATTATTTGAGCTGGGAGTGTTGAAGGAACCTATAATTTATTTGTATAATTAAGTCAGCTGCGGATGTTTTTATTTTTTTTAATATTTGGTATTTATGACAAGTGCTTTTCTCTTTCATCCAGTAATAACATCTGAAAAACATGAATAAATGTCCCAAGTGCTGTGCTCCCCAACAGAGTAATTTGCATATGATATCACTTTTGTGGGAATGCATTTGTTTTTGTTTTTTTTCAAAATGTGGGTTTGGCAAACAGAGCAGTTACATGGTAGTACATGAGGGCTTGTGGGAGGAGTGGGTAGGAGAAGGTGACAGCAGTCGTATCAACGGCTAGAATTCTTACCCTATATGAGAACACAATTTTTAATTTAATTTTTTGCCTTCCTAGCACAGTGCTCTAGCAGCTTTGCCCAAGAGAGAGGGTACCAGCAGGGAGCTGGTTGTAGATCTATTCTGCACTAGGCCTTGGTGTCAATTAGTTTAGGACACATTCCAACCATGTTCCCTTCCCTATACTTGGCTTGAGAGGGGAGAATGGCTCAGGGGACAAACACACCAATTCTGCACCGTTGAGAGCTCCCCTGGGCTGGGGCAATTATTAGATGAAGAGATTTGTTTGCTTTGCATATCTGAGAATCTGGCCTATAGATTATGTGGGTGTCCTGGGCACAGTTCAGATTGTATGCTCTTCAGGGAAAGGACTATGTCTTTCTGTTTGTTCTGTGAGTCGTCCAGCCCACTTTTGGGTATTGGAGAAATAATAGATAATAACAACAGATAATTTATGGTCCTGGCAAAACCAACTGGCTCACTCCCAAACCCCAATCACCTCTTCAACATCTATGTAATTTTCAGCCTTACTGGGTCTGACCCTATGAGACTGGGCATTGAGGATATCCCGCATCTTACAGGATCAGGCTCTGAAAGAATTATGCAAACCTGATTGCTTTCATGGACCTTAACTGCTGGGCATATTTTCAGGATTCACAGGTCAAGTTTGCTTGGTGTTTTGGGATCACCTTTGTGAAGAGCTCCTGAAAGGACAATCAGTCCCTGACTGCAATGAATGGTGCTGCATGAAACAGTAAATGAAACAGACACAAGTAGATGTGCCCATTCAGTCTTCAGGAGCATTGTTTTTTACACTGTAGTATTTTTTTTTTTATTTTATTTTTTTCCCCTTGAATGACACTCAGAGGAGCAAGGAGCCAGAGACATTCTAACTAGACTGCACTCAGCAGTGCAGTTAGTTGCCATCAGAAATGAAGACAAGTTTGGATCTAGCCACCTTCACAGAATGATAAAATGTCCTCCTTTTTACACAGGGTTCCCCTCTACCTGGAAGACAGTCACCAAGGCTTATTAAGCCTGGGAGGCAGCTTCAGTGAGAAAGGGGAATGGAGGTTAGATTCTTTTGTGAGGGAACTGATGTTTCCTAATATTGGTAGAAAGTGCTTACATAGCATATTAGAATTGTTTAGTAGATAGAACTATAAAATGGTTCTCTTTCAAATTTTCATAAGCGCCTTAGTCCCATTTTCATAACTGATTTAGGCATTTTGGATCCCAGGTCCTATTAGTTTTCAATGAAATGTTCCGTGTTCAAAATCTCCTAATTGATTTAGGAGCCCAAGTCCCATTGACTTGCAATGGGACTTAAGCGCCTAAGGGACTTAGGGACTTTTGAAAATTTAGCTCCATATGAACATCCTTATTGAAAATGTTGATTTTTTTCTGAGAATTGTACTATACTGTTTACCTCAAAAGTCACCTCAGTCTATCTATAGCTTTATACACACATGTACATGTGTATATATGTACACACACACATATATACAACCATATGTAATTTTCATATTTCTTTTACTAAAGGACTTATCTGTACCTACTTACAATAAATATGTGTATAAATATACTGTAACATACAATATATATATGAACCTCTTCTGCAGGGTTACTCGGAGGAGAAAGTAATGAAATGATGGTTTAATGTAAGGGATTCATTAGGTCCCATGAGATACAGCAGGAAGTGCTGCAACAACTCACAGGCAGTAGTTGTGAGCAACTAACTTACTCATTCCCGAACAAGTATAAATAAAAACATTCTCACCTTTAAATGTTATGAGCTGCATTCATTAAAATTCGACACTCCATTTATGTGGGTTTTCTTACAGACATTACTCACAAGTCTGTTTTTCTTTTGCTCTTCAATAAAGCACTCTTCACCTGTGTGTAAACTAACTCCTCACACAGCACTCCTGGGGTGAAAGGAACATAAACCACAGAAGGTGCAGAGGCCGCTGGAAGGGCACATAATGCCTATTCAAGGTTACAAATCTGCATCTCTTTCCAAAAGGAGGGTGCTAGATGAGGCAGATTTAAGGGATGGGGTTTGGTTGGGGTTGTTTTGCTTGACTCTAAAACATGTTTTATTATTCATTGGAAAGCAGGGCTTGTCATAACAGTCCCTGCATCAAGTTGACTACCGTATATAGAATCTCTGAAATACTTAAAGAATACTAATAAGTGTAGTATGAGTTTTCATACTTGATCCCAAAAGAAGCATTGAAAAGTGTTTCTCAGTAAACAAAACTATTTCCCCAGAATCTCTGGAGCACTGTTTGGTACAAATTAATTACTTTTCCAAACTAACCTCTAACATTGTACTTGACAGTTTTGTGTGTGCAAATTGAGTAGTTAGGTATTTCCTGACGACCCGCTTTGCAGACAGCATATTGAGGCACAGTTTTGGCACCTAAACGAAGTGGCCACATTTACAAAAGGGCTTAGCAGCCTGCCACTCCCCTGGGTGCATGATGCACCATGACTATAGACTCCTATGACAAACCTCCTCCCCTCATCAAGTGAGTAATGCATCATGAGAGATGTAGTCTAGCCAGAGAGTGGGCTCAAAGAGGAGAATGGGGGCATGAGACAATCTAACTACCACTTTTGTAAAGCAGTGTGGTGCCATTTTGAATATTTCAGTTTTCAGTGTTTTGCGGGGGTGGGGGGAATGGGGAGGAGAAATCTGACCAATTTTTGGCAAATCTACCATTCAAAATGTGTGGGCAGAATTTTAGAGACCAGGCTGAGGCCAGCTCATTAGTTAGCTCTTATTTTCAATCAGCCAATGGCTACTTGTTCTGATGATGTAATCGATTTATCGTGTGGTCACTGGTCATGTGTCTTGTCACTCAATCCCTCACCGAGGAGCTTTGGTGTGTAAAGTTCTTTTTGGGTTCTGGAGGCTCCACTCAAAGCTTGAGAGCTCTTGTTGTAGCTCAATACACGTTAAATCAAAGGTGGGAGGGTCTTTGCCACATGGAGGGCTCTACAAATGTTTCCCGCAGAAGTATTATCAATACAAATAATCATTATCATGATCAAATTAAGGGCATGCAAGTGCTATCAATGTTGTGTAAGAAAGAACCCAGATTTGGAACAGTTTATGTTGTAAAGAAAGACTATAATCCTTTCTAATATTTACTGTCAAATGCCATTTCTTTATATTTAAGAGCAGCTTTCCAAAGTGGGAAAAGGTGAGTCATTTTCTATTAAACCATGGACCCAATTTAGCTCTCTCCAAAGTCTTTTGGAGTTTTTCAGTTGACTTTGGTGGAAGCAGGACTAGATCCATATGAACATAGAATTTATTGTCTTTTGCATATCAAGCTGGGTAAGTCTCCGTTCTCTTCAAATATTGCTTTTGAATGGGCTTCAATGGTCTATAAACAGGATCTTATTGGTCCTCAGATACACTGACAAAAAAAGATGCACTCAGATACGAAGACAAACTTGGCTGTATTCCCAAAGTAAAAGCAACACAAATGAAGTTGTGGTTTGATCTCTGGGTAGTGCTGATAACCTGATTTAGGCAGTTATAGGAATATGTTGACACTTTAGTTTTGTTATTTACACTGATAACTTCCCATTAGTCCTTATTTTACTCCATATTCCCCCTCACTCCCTCTTCACATATATTCTCAGGGCCAGTATCCTACTTGCTAAAGTAGCTTGAGATTCCTTTTCGAGTCTGTAGGTTCTGTTCCTTAATTGGACAAAGAGTTTCTGCATAGCAAGGAGGTCACCCTGCCCCCACTTTCTTTAGGGGCTAAGTATTTTGTGTCTGTAGTTGTCCAAGTTGCTGCTACATTTGACAGGAATAGATGAGCAGTCTCAGAACCAAATTTAGATGTTCAACAAGCCAGTGCAGAGCACGATCACAAAGCCAAAAATCCAATCCAATCAAACTGATTTGAATACTTTTATCCCTGTTTAATGTTTTAATTTTTATTTAAGGTACGTAGAAAAACATCAGATCTTCCCAGTGGTTTCAGACGATCCAGGGATATAAATGTGGTTTAGGTTAAATGACTAAGAGGAGGGTGCACAACAGGTTGAAAGCCCATAGTCAAAGAGTGGTTATCAGTAAATAACTGTCAAACTGGGAGGACGTATCCAATATGAGCCTCACAGGTTCTGTCCTGAGTCTGGTGCTATTCAATATGTTCATTAGTGACTTGGATAATGAAGTGGAGAGTATGCTTGTAAAATTTGCAGATGACACCAAGCTGGAAGCTGAAGGGGGGTTGGCAAGCCCCCTTTGGGGACCTGGATTAGAATTCAAGATGGCCTTGACAAATTGAAGAGTTGTTCTGAAATTAACAAGACGAAATTCAGTAAAGACAAGTACAAACACTTAGGATGGAAAAATCAAATGTACAAATACAAAATAGAGACTAACACTACTGAAAAGGATCTGGAAGTTACAGTGGATCTCACATTGAATATTATTCAAGAATGTAATCCCCTCATAAAGAAGGCTAGTATCATTCTGGGTGCATTAACAGGAGTGTTTTATGGAAGACCCAGGAGGTAATTGTCCTGCTATACTTGGCATTAGTGGGACCTCAGCTGGAGTACTGCATCCAGTTCTGGACACCACATTTTAAGAAGGATGTGGACAAATTGGAGAGAATCCAGAGGAGAACAACAAAAATGATAAAAGGTTTAGAAAACCTGACCTAGAAAGAAAGGTTATAAAAACGTTGCATGTTTAGTTTTGAGAAAAGAAGACTGAGGGGTACATGATAACAGTCTTCAATGTGTTTAGGGCTGTTATAAAGAGGACTGTGATCAATTGTTCTCCATGATCACTGAAGGTAGGATAAGTAGTAATGTGCTTAATCTACAGGAAAGGAGATTTAGTTAGGATTTTAGTAAAAAATTTCTAACTCTAAGGGTAGTTACGGTTTGGACTAAGCTTCTAAGGGAGGCTGTGGAATCCCCATTATTGGAGGTTTTTTAGGAACAGTTCAAACCAGTGGTGGGCAACCTGCAGCCTGAGGGCCGCATGTGACCCATCAGGGTAATATGATTGCGGGCCGTGAGACATTTTGCTGACGTTGACTGTCTGCAGGCACAGCCCCCTGCAGCTCCCCCTGGCCGCAGTTCGCCGTTCCCAGCCAATGGGAGCTGTGGGAAGTGGCGGGCTGCAGGCACGTGCTGGCCACCACTTCCCGCAACTCCCATTGGCTGGGAACGGTGAACCGCTGTGGGGGGCCATGCCTGCGGACTGTCAACGTCAGCAAAATATCTCGCGGTCTGCAATCAGATTACTCTGATGGGCTGCATGTGGCCTGCGGGCCGCAGGTTGCCACCACTGGATTAGACAAATAGTTGTCAGGGGTGGTCTAAGTTTATCTGGTCGTGCCTCAGCACAGAAGGCTGGATTTGATGACTTCTCAAGGTCCCTTCCAGCTTTACATTTCTATGATTCTATGGGTCTAACCAGTTCCAGCCATCTGGAAAGTGAATCCTGGTCTTCCTTTCCAATATTGCTCCCTTTTGAGTAGTGTGAATGTTCAACTGAGAAGGCATTCAATAGTGATCCAATAAATTGCACTCAGAACTTATACAGAAGCACAGAGGTTGATTGCTGTTAAAAGAAAACATACAGCTATATAGGACCAGATCCTCAGCTGGTGTATAACAGCTCAGCTACATTGAGCTTGTGCAAGACAGCACAGTCCTTCTTTTGAAAATCTTGACTTTAGGCTAGGCAAGTTTTGGTTGGGTGTCCGCGGGGTAAGAAACCTAGACGAACAGCACAACTTGAAGAGTGATTCTGCTCTGAATGCCATTACTCTGTGCAAATGGCATTGTGAGGAGCCATATTAACTGTGTATCAATGAGTCCATGTCAACTGTGCTCTGCTTCAAGTAAAGAAAGGTTGATTTCTTTTCCTAAGAGCCAGCCCTGCAAAACTCCACCTCAGCTCCAGGAGTCAAATGACGCTTTCTTTCTCACACATCATCACAAATTCTCCAGGCCAGATTAGCCCTCTCCTAATTTACACCTTTGGTTACACCTGTGCAACTGCACATAGATTCATACACTTTAAGGTCAGAAGGGACCATTGTGATTGTATAGTCTGACCTCCTGCACAACACAGGCCACAGAATCTCACCCACCCACTCCTGTAATAAACCCCTAACCTATGTCTGAGCTATTGAAGTCCTCAAATTATGGTTTAAAGACTTCAAGGTGCAGAGAATCCTCCAGCAAGTGACCCGTGCCCCACATCTTCAGATTAGGCTGCCAGTGACACTGATACCACCGCATTGTCTTAAATGGCTGTGAATTGACTGAACTTGTACAATAATTGTATTGGTGAGACAATGTAGAAAAGGAATAGAATCCAGCTCACTCTCCCATAGCTTTGTAAACTCTGCAGAGCTAGCAGGAGTGAAAAACAACAAACATGATTTTTATTACTATCGTGAGCAGATATTGCTTTGATTATAAACAGAGAGCCAATCCGTTGAATAAAATGTGCCATTTTTGTATAGTCACTTTTCAAAGTGGACCTGTACTTCAATATAATTGTTGGAGAGGGAGAGGCTGCTGTGATCATTCCACAACAACATCCAAATGCAAAATGGATATAAACAGAAGGATGAAATCAGAACTGAAGTGGGATGAATTAATTTTTTTCCAAGCAAATTGTATAAAAAATAAAATAAAAAAATATGAATCCACTAAAACCCCAGGGGTACAGACGGGCTGGTCTTCATTAACATTTGGATCGAAAAGCGTTTCCTGTCTTCTTTCTGGAAGCTGAGAAATGTCAGTGGTTTTTCAAACTTCTTGAAATATTTTCAGACTGTGCAGTCATGATTTCCCTGTGCGCCCACGGAATTATGGAAATAGTGAAGAGCGATGAATCTGCCAGAAAGAAAGGTGGCACTACAATGCTTAGGGCAGAAACCTCTGCAACAAATAGAAAAGTGTTTCAAACTTAGTTTGAAAATTTACATTCTGTACCAGTCTTTAGAGAGCAGGTGTCAAATATGAATCACATGCTTTTTATACCATATTTTTCCCAGGTTTGTTCATCTTAGATAAGGTATCATTTTTCATCTCCATAATATGTAGCATATATAATAAATAATATGCACAGTGCCATAATAAATATACATCATATATTATGTGTGTGCATTATAGTGGTCCTGGTAGAATTACAGCAGAGCAGTGAAGGCTGACTTGGCATTTTCATTATAAAACCTGATATCCAGTGTTCAATAGCAGCTCAGTTCCAAAAGACATAGATATACCTTCTAACCACATGCAAAGAGCTTTTACAAAATGGTTTTAAGAGCTTGATGTGCAAAGCCCTGCATAGGTTTGCAAAGGAGGAGAGAGGGTTCAAGGAGCCTTCTCGGTGTTTCAGTTCTCATGATTTTATCAGTAGTCTTTGATATTTTGTGTCTTTTGTGAAGTCCCCACTCTTGGCAGTCCTGTGATTATGTGAGAATCTCAGCTTTCATTTAGTAATAAAAACATGTTTCTAGCCCTCCTGGTTGCAGAGAAAAGTTTGAAAGTGTGACCCCTGAAGGCTCAAACACCAGAAGGCAAATACAAAACACACAACATTTATTATTGCTAAAGGTCTTATCATTTTTAAGCCAAACTCATGATTTTTTAATATGGCACTACTGCTACTAGTATCAGCATGCAGGGCTCAGATGCAGCCATAGTTCTCGCACTAACTAAGTGTAAGGATAGCTTAAGGCTAGAACTGGTGCAGGCCTGTGACAAAGCGGTGAAGTGTGGTAAGTGAGATCATGGCCACATCCAGCCCTTCCCACCAGCCAGTAAAGCTGGCTCACATAGGAGACACATGTACATGTGTTTTCACTATGCTGTATTGACAGGAGATGCTCTCCGGTCAACTTCACTGTGCTGTGTTGACGGGAGATGCTCTCCAGTCGACTTCCCTTACTCTTCTTGGAGAGCTGGAGTACCGGGATTGACTGTGGAGTGCTCTGCCATCAATTTAGCGGCTGTTCACTAGACCTGCTAAACCAATCCCTGCTGCATTGATTGCAGCAGCGTCGATCTCCCCAGTAGTGGAGACCAGCCCTCAGTCTTTTTAATCATTCCTCATACTGTTTTGTTGATGAGATGAGGTACAAGAAGGAATAGAATCCAGCTCACTCTCCCATAGCTTTGTAAAGACTGAAGGGCTAGCAGGAGGTATATGCATCTACAAAGGTCCAGGATAATTTTCTTCACCTATTTCTATTTATGGTATACCTTTTGTGCAACAGAGTGATTAGATCTGAACAAAGTATTCCTGGTAAGGATGTACCATTGACTTATATAACTGCATTACAATATTTTAGTATTTTTATCCCATCCTTCATATATCGTTGTGATGGTTTGGATCACAGAAACCCCTTTAGGACTGCCACCTGATGTGCCTAGACTACCTCTGAGCCTGTTTTCCCTGCCAGCTTGGGACTTCAGTACCTTGCCTTGTTTGAGCCAGACACGCTTGCCTGCTGCAAACACAGATCCAAGTCTGAACCACGTCCCCCACAAGCTGCAGGCTTAACTGAAAACAGCTTCAGAAGTGCTTCTGTCTCCAGCACTCAGATGCCCAGCTCCCAATGGGGTCCAAACACCCAAAAAATCCATTTTACCCTGTATAAAGCTTATACAGGGTAAACTCATAAATTGTTCACCCTCTATAACACTGATAGAGAGATATGCATAGCTGTTTGCCCCCCATCTTCCCCCCGGTATTAATATTTACTCTGGGTTAATTAGTAAGTAAAAAGTGATTTTATTAAATATAAAAAGTAGGATTTAAGTGGTTCCAAGTAATAACAGACAGAACAAAGTAAATTACCAAACAAAATAAAATAAAACCCACAAGTCTAAGCCTAATACAGTAGGAAACTAAATGCAGATAAATCTCACCCTCAGAGATGTTCCAATAAGCTTCTTTGACAGACTAGCCTCATTTTAGTCTGGGTCCATCAATCACTCACACCCCTGTAGTTACTGTCCTTTGTTCCAGTTTCTTTCAGGCATCCTTTGGGGTGGAGAGCCAGCTGAAGACATAATGGAGGGGTTTCCCAGGGGCTTATATAGCCTCTCTCGTGGTTGGAAACCCCTCTCTTCTCCAGTGTACAGCTACAAGATGGAGTTTTGGAGTCACATGAGCAAGTCACCTGTCCATGCATGACTCAGTTCTTTACAGGCCGACGCCATGTCAGCCTGAACATTCCCAGGAAAGCTCAGATGTGGACTGGGGTCTATCACGGTCCATTGTTGGCCATGTACTCCCAATTACTTGAATAACCCTATGTTCACCAAATCTGCCTTAGGTGCTTTCTGCAGCAAACACTTTAAATACAAGCATAGAGCCAATGCTCTTAACTTCAGACATAAAAATGATACATGTATATGAATAGGATGAATACATTCAGTAGAATATAACCTGTGCAAAGATATATTACATGGCATATGTAGCATAAAACATATTCCAGTTATGTCATATTTACATTCATAAGCATATTTCTGTAAAGCATTATGGGGTGCAATTTCACAATCATCTTTGCTTTTTTTTGACTATTGCTGCACATCAAGCAAAGATCTCCACTGAGCTATCCACAATCCTGGACCCAGTGACGTCAATGAGAGTTTTGCCATCAATTTCATTGGGACCAGAATTTCACCCCAGGCCTTTTCCTAGAGTGGTTATGCTTAATTTAGAACCCAGCAATGTGTGTGAGTAGTAGATCTGAGAAAATTACAGATTTTCTGGTTCGTTGACCATTAAAAACAAAACAGACAAACAAATAAATAAATAAAATTGAAACAAAAGTTTTCAACACTTTCAGTGAATTGAAAGGTGGGGAAAAATGTTTCAGGTCAAACAAAACTTAGTGTTTGATGTGAAACAAAACATTTCATTTCGATTTTTGAGTGCTTTTTAACTTTTTTAAAAATAAAATTAAAGGAAATGTCAAAACAAAACACTATTTGAAATAATAGTGTTTCATTTTTAAAATGCTGAAACCATTTGGCGAAATTGACTCAAATTGGTTAAATGTTTCAGTGTCACCAAATCCAAAATTTTCAGTGAAAAAAATGTTTTGGCGGAAAAATTTTGCCCAGCTGTAATGAATATTTTATTCCTTCCGCTCTGCCACACCTTGCCTTTGGCTCTGTCTACACTACAGACTTCACGGTGGCACAGCAGAACCACTGCAGCTGCACTGCTGTACGGTCGCCTGTGTAGCCGCTCTATGCCAAGTGCAGAGAGCTCTCCCATAGACGTAATTAAACCACCCGCAATGAGCAGCAGTAGTTATGTTGGCGGGAGAGCATCTCCCACTGACACAGAAGTGTCCACACCGGCGCTTTTGTCAGTGAAACTTATGTCGGTCAGGGGTATGGTTTTTTCACACCCCTGACTGACAAAAGTTTTACCAACAGAAGTACTAGTGTAGGCATAGCCTAAGTATTGCAAAGGTCTTAGAACAGTCATTAAATGTAGTATATTTACACTGGGGTATTATTTGCACTTCTTTTCACTTTTGGGCTGCATTTTTAAAATAATATCAGTTTGCAAGAAGCTGTCAGAGAACTATGTGAAAGTTGAGACAATAAACAAACATCCAAAAAACTTCAACTTCCAATGTAATTGTTTTCCCAAAATACCACTAGCAATTAGACCATATTAGCAACATATTGGTTAAATTAGCTCATTTTCTAACTCATAACTGTTTTTTTTTATTTGGTTTTACGGTTGCCAGAAGCATCTGAAACTGGAAAGTATCTAGGATTTAGTTTATAGTCATAAATTAGAAACAAGTAAACAACCAACATCACGTCTAGGAAAGCCAAACGTAGGAAAATTAAGGGGAAAAATATGAAGAAAATAATCCCATGGGTGGATTTTTTGTGATGGTTAAAAATTTATTGTGCAAGTTTTATGGAAGTACAATGACAACACAGCCTGCAGGACAATACAGAAAGACAGTCAATAAATAAGACTAAAGAACGGTGCAATAAATAAATACCAAACTAGTGTAATATGTTTCTAGCAGGCTGAACACTTTTAATTCCTCAGTTTAAGGGTGAATTTTACAAATAAAATAAGCACACCTGCATGTGCTTCTGCAAAGCAGTTTGTTTATGGTAGGACTCACCTTCCCTCACCCCTCCCCATCTCATTTTTCCAGTGTGTTTTTTAAAAATCCAGCTAGCATTTAACACTAGTTAAAGTACTACATTCAAGATGCAGCCACTCTCTCGCGAAGACAATATTTGGGGTATTGAGTTTTATAGTTTCCCTTTAACTCTAGCAGAGTTGTAATCCATGTGTACATGTACCCTTACCATAAGACAGCATTCCTCAGTTATTTTATATACATGCCCTTCAGTTAAACAAGCTGTACTGTGAGTGTCAAATGTGTCATGCACTGTCCCAAGAGATTTCTTTGAGGCTGGTTTAACCAAGTAAACGCACATCTTTTATTACCTTTGGTTGAACACATTAGCTCTTTCTTTTAAAAACATTGTATGGTTGAGAAGGCTTGGAACATTCCAGACAAGCGTCTGCAAAAACATCTCTGGATCAGTGACTGTGATCACGGGCTAGGTAATTTGTTTGATTAGAGCATCCGTCTAAGACAAAGAAAGTGTAGTGGAGTGAATCAGGCTCTGGTCTCATTTACAGGTCTGGAGATGCATGTAGAAGCTATTACAAGTGACCTTTGACCCAGGCCACCCTCAGGTGAAACTGTTTTGCCCAGTCACCTCCTGTTAGCCTCAGTCAAATGATAGGCTTTTGGGAGCCATAGCAGTGACTTGGCAATTGTTAATCATACAGACAATATCAGAACCATAGGCCCAGCCTGGAGCTATACAGATGCAAAAGCAGATGAATTTAACAAATAATGGGTTTTCAAACTTCTTATGATGATAGTGTTACTTACAACAAATCTGTCTGCAGATTTTGGGCTACAGAGATAAAAGCCCTGAGGAAAAATGTCAGTGGCTTGAGTTTATTTATATGTAAGGTAACCATGAAAAATGTCGGCATACCACTAATTGTAGGGCATATTTATTCTGCACAAGTTGTTTTCCACATTAGCACAGTTGTTAAAATGCACAGTTTTGCCTCAGGAATAATATAACTTTATCTTCTGTAATTTTAAATGTGGATGCTGCTGGGGTACTATACGGCGAAGGAGAAATGTAAGAAATGGGCAATGCAAATATGAAAACAAACATAACAAAAATGTAACGTAGTAATTATATCAAATGCACAAGAATCAGTACAGACTCAGGGAAAGGATAACAAAGCAACTACAGAGAACTACACTTGGTTTGAAATTTGTACTCTTATTTGTTGACTGGTTTTTAGCTTAAACCACCTAAGGGGGACTGATTGGTAGGGTTAAACATTTATAGGGTTATTCTGTATTGATCTATGTTAATCAGTATCTACAGTGTATAGCAACCGTACTAACTGGGACAAAATAATCCCACCCTGCCTTCACCCGGGTATATTAGTCACAATATTACAAATAGTGTACTGAACAACAATTTAAAAAATTCTGTTGACAAAGCAAGATTTTGCATCCAGTAATATTTTAAAGCAAGATAACACTAGAGCAATAATCCAGTAATTCACAAAAAGAAAAGGAGGACTTGTGGCACCTTAGAGACTAACAAATTTATTTGAGCATAAGCTTTCGTGAGCTACAGCTCACTTCATCAGAGTCTCTAAGGTGCCACAAGTCCTCCTTTTCTTTTTGTGAATACAGACTAACACAGCTGCTACTCTGAATCCAGTAATTGGCAATGATACAAGCTGTGTAATATCAGCTGATAACACAATTCCATATATTTGAAGCAGAAAAAGCTAAGATTCAGTAACTGATTTGCCATGACCTTTAGGTAACATGTAAGGCAGAGATATATCTAGTTCCATGAGACTGAAGTGGTGTGCTAAAGGTGAGTTTTTCACCAAGGTAATGCTCACAAAACATTTGCTCATCAGCCTACTGGTACAACAGCAAGTAAATATGCCAGATCTAGTTTCCAGGCTGGTATCAACCTCACACATATTGGGCTGACAGGCGCTGGAAGGATTCTGGAGGTGAGACTCAGCCTTGGGGAAGGTTTGTTACTGTGACACTCTTAGCCTGGAGGAGGAGAGAAAGTGTGGATGCATTGCATCACTCGCAATAACTCCCTAAAGGCCAGTTTAGTGTGATAGGGCTTGTGGGGAGAGTAACCATTCATCCATTCTCAGCCATTGTTCAGTGGTATGTTCTTATACCACATTTCCATATTATTCCAGCTTGTTAACTACTTCTGAACCATGTAGAATACACAAATCAAATTCAGGCTACCTGTATCCATTAAAAACCCCAACAGAAATGTTGGGACTCACAGTGTGATTCTTCAATTTATTTATTTTTTAAACAGAGAATGCAATTGCAAATGCAATTTACAAGTTTGGATGGTGTGTGTGTGTGTGTTATTTGTTAGGTTTTAGACTTTTACAGAAAACAGGGATGGTTCTAACTGCAGTTCAGAAGACCATGATAATGCCACCCATACACCAACCCTTGGGACAGGGCCAAGCAGAAGCATATTTGTTAGATACATCACATACAAATAGGGTTATTGGGAAACAACCTTGATAGCCCACTGCATGTGGACAGATCACATGTTCATCCTCGGTAAGTAGTCATGTGCAAGCAAGCATGGAAGTTTGGCTCACTTTAGAGGCCTGTCATCTTTATCTGAAACCAATCTTTAGACTTCTCTTCCTCCTCCATCTCTGTCATACCTGACCAACCTCCTGTCCACCACTGAGTCTTATTTCCAAGCCTAGTATTTCATTCTCCTTCCTTCCTATGATGCCTCTGACAGCCTGTCAGCAACCTTCTGCTCACTGATCTACCCAAACATGTTGAATGAAACACCCCCTTAGCTTTCCAGGGCATCTGTGACCCAACAGATAGTTCTCTTTAGTTGTTGTATCCTGCAGCTTTATCAGCAAACGTACTGGAGCTTTAAAAACATATTGGGCCAAATTCTGCTCTCAGCTCGTCACTGTAAATGTGGGATGGAGTTATTCTGGGATAATTTAGTGCGGAAATTTGATCAATTTAATTTTTCGAAAACAATCTATGCTACATTTCAGGTTGATTGCACATATGAGAACATGGATTAAGCTTTGAGATTATTCATTCTTATTTTCCCCAAGCAAGTTTGTCCAGCCTTACAATGAATTCAATGATAACTCACTAGCATTATTGTTAGCTTTTCCCCTGCATTAACAGCAAGGTACCAGGAGAACAAAAGACAGCTAATAAGAGACATCATTCCCGTTGTTCCATGCATCAGAACTCCCCTTTCTCCAACATTGTGCTGATGGAAAACACTTCTCTGCACTGAAAATTCATTGAATTAACCAGTTTGCTTCTCCATCACTTATCACTTCAAATAGTTTTGGATTAAAACAGCATATTTCCCACTACTGTTTTTAGTTTTTAGTTTCTATTGCAAATTCACTTTTAAAAATTAACTCCAAACCAAAATGTGACCTCATCTAAAGTCTCACTCTGGGAAGGATTTTTCATTTTCCCTTTTTACTTCATTTCAAAATGTACATTTAATTATTTTTGAGATATGTGTAGTTTTAAAAAAACAAACTAGTTTCATCATTGTCAAGTGTCCAATATTCATGAGTCAACATCCCCAAAACCATGAGTTGGGTTTAAAAATCATGAGTTTTAAAAGATGATAAAGGTGAGGAGTAGTTTTTTGCATTGTTTTTTGTGTGTGTCTTTACTGTTCATGTTTTCTTTTCTCTGTAACTAGGAACAACTTCTTCCTTTGTTGTTTTGTTTTAAATGAAAGCTGAGTGTCTCACCTAATCACATGACTCCAGGAATGGGTCTACAAGAAAAACACCAAATATCTGAAGACTCACAATAAAATCATGAGAGTTGATAACGCTGTAAGTTTTAGAAAGTCTTATAATCAGTCAGCGTAACAAGGACCACATTGCCTACAATGGGACTTCTGCCTGCTTACAGCTTTGGGGTTAGAACTCAGAACTCATGGTCTCGGGTACATGCTCCTTCTGCTGAACAGTCTGGGTTTGTTATGCTTCTCGTTCTACAGGCAGTTTCACCTTGCCGCAGGGCTTTAGGATCTTTGGATCAAACAGTTTTCCAAACTGAAACAAAATCTAAAAGTTACATTTCAGGGTTAAATAGGCTATAAATTGACCTGATTGGTGTCCACTTCCTGAAACTAACTTTTGGGACTGAACTACTTGATTCTTGCCTTCCTTTTCTCCCTGAGGTGCTGTATGAGCACATGCCCTGGATGAGTTTGGTGGGCAAACAAGCAGAGGAGAAGCCTAAAGGGAACACTTGTTTCTCCTGCCAATTTTGTGACGAACGGAAAATCCCCCACTAAACACCTTAGCTCAGTCCAAGAGTGGGTCAGCCAGGGCTTCTTCCCCAGGGACAAGTGAAAGCCAGCCCATGCTGGTGAAGCAGGGAACCGCAGCTGTGAAATGGAATGTACAGTCCACCTGTGGGGAAAAGGAGAAGTAATGGTCTAAGGATGGCTTCTCCACGACAGAACTCAATATTGCCTTATCAACCATTGCTGGTGACTGAGGCTCCCACAGCAGGTCTCTTCTCTGTTTCTCACAGAGGAAAAAGATCAGTGGGAAAGGGCCTTTGCGCCCAGTTCCGAAATGCCCACATTTGAAATTACAGTCATAAACCCCCTCAACATCATTTGAATTTTCCTTCAATTTTTTTTACCAGCTCTACTTATAAGGTGTGTTTGGCCCATCAGGAAAGTTAAATGAAGACAGGTAGCCTATGTCACAGCTAAGTAAGACAGCTGGAGCAGCAGGCTGCTAGTGAAATGCATTTAAAATACATCTAATCATTTTGAACACCAAATACTTTTGGAAACTAGCATTCTGCTCTGGGGCTTTCTGCAAATTCCGTTGATAAATTATTTGTTATCAGTTGGTTACTCTGCACTAGAAACCAGGCTGTGAATCTCATGGGAACCAGCTCTCTTGTGTGATGCAGTTTCACTCAGGTCAGCATTACTTGTAGTATTTCAGCAGGCAGCAGTGTGCAAGAATAAACTTCAAGCAGTTCAAAATGCATGGCTTGGTTCAAATCTTGTACAAAGATTTATTTCACGTTTTTTGGGAGACATCCAATGGGGCATTCCTGGAGGGATGGTGGTGCCCAAGAGGCCACAACTGGGTGTTTCCATGCCAGGCTGGAATAGGTAGTCAATTATAAAGGTATCAAGGCAGGGCTACTAGATAGGTAATTAGGTAGATCTACTCTGTGCAGCATAGAGTGTTAAGTGTCAATCACCTTCATTCCATGGTAATTCCAGCAGTCACTGTTGTGGCCCGCCCACAAATTGTGGGGTAAATGTCTTCCCACACACTCCCTGCAGAAAGACCAATTACTCATGCATTTTTGGGCTCAGGATGTCAAAGAAAGTTGAATTCCACCCATTTTATCCAAATACATTCCAGGGCTGTCAAGCTGTGATCATTTGAATGAGGAGATTGTTCATACCTCTCACTGTGATATATTTCAAAATCCTTCGCCACAGAAATGAGACGCTTTCAAAGCTGACTAGAAGTTATTCCAAAATGAGGGCTTCTTCCTCCAAGAGCCTGGAACAAAGCCCATTGGCAGGCTTTCCACTGACTTTAGTGGGCTTTAGGATCAGGCTCCAAATGATTGAGACTGGTTTATCCTCTACTTCATCCAGGCAAACTCAAAAATCAGCTTTGATTCTCTTGCTTGCTGCATGCACGAGAGCCTTTTGAAGCCCACAAAAACAAGTTAAAAAGATCTAGATATTGCCATTTAATAATCACCTTCTGCTGAGGAGTAGCAAAGTGTGTTGTTTTTCCCCCACTAACTCTCACATGAATTTCTTTTTCTCAGTACCGACAGCAAACAAAATTACACAACAGATCAGAACAGCTTACATAATGCCCTTTATAAAAACCTGTCTTACCTCAGAGGCATATTAGCATTTCTTATGGGCTTAGAGGGTAAGGGATTAATTACAGATTTTCAAAATATGTCTAATTACAGATTTACTGGAGAAATAAATAATTCATGTTTCATAATTTGCCATGAAATGACTATTTTCTTTTGAAGGTTCAAAACTCTAGGCTTAAATAATGATAAAATTCAAACCTAAAAATGTCTCCTAATCCTTTATCAATCAGCGTTTTATTTATATTAGAAATACAGTGGAAACTTGCTCTTTTGCCCGAATGAGTGGGAGACCCACTGGAATTCCTCAGCATGGCAAATTATCAAACAAAATGAGCAAACGTTAAAAACGTTATTTGTTCATTTATTTTGGCACTTGGTGGCTGCGTGGGGGGAGTTCAAAAGCACCTAAGTGACTTAAGAACATGAATCCCATTGACTCTTAGGTTTTGTGGCAAGAACTAAGCAGGCATAAAGTGAATGGCTGGTACTCCAGTCTCAGGGCTGGAGTAGAGGCTACTATTATACTGTGCATGCTAATGCCAGTCCAGCAAAATATTTAAACATGTGAGTATGCCAACTGGTTTTGATGCGACTACCCCTGTGCTTTAAAAACATGCCTTTAAGTGCTTCACTGGACTGGGGTCAGAATGCAGAGATTCCAGGTCATGTAAGCATGAAGCTAGTTGTCCCTTTCCTGCCTTATTCTTAGCCCACCACCAGTGTGTCCTGCTGTCATACCTATTCTACCCAGAGCCGACATGAAGAATCCATAACTGGCATTTAGGGAACATAGATCTGCATTAAAATTGTTATAATGGAGCAGGGAATATCCTCCAGAATTGAAATATCTCCATTTGAGTGTTTTATTAAAGAACCCTTTAAAAACATTTTAATTTTCTTTATAAATAACAATTTAAAAAGGAAAATAAAAATGTAAAGGGTCTAATTTGTAGTCCTTTACACCAGCTCCATTGATTTCATTTCCAAATTCAATGAATTTGCACCAGTGTAAAACTGGTGTCATGGCATGGAGAAATTCTTGTGTACAAATATCCATTAGTCAAGTCACTATCCTGCCTTCTTCCATATTGGTGCACTACGGGAGAAGGAGAGGGGAGGGAGGAAGAGTTTCTAGAGAAAAAAAATATCAGGGCAGGATTTTTTACTACAAGAAAATGAACTAGATATCTTGCGTGCCAGTGTTCCTCCACCTCAAGATGGCTGGATAGGGTGAATGTTGATCACCCTCTACCAGCTGGCTCATACAATGCTATTGTTCACTACTCTGCTCTTCTGCTTTGTGTGGCAATTTAAGATAAAGGCAGTATGTTGTCTGCAGTGTACAATTTTCAAGTGTATATGCAAAAGAAATAGGTTGACAATATTTTCTCTAAGTATCATATATACAACATACAATAACAAAATCCCTGTACTTATTTTTTATGTGATACGTTTTTCAAATATATTAACAACAATACTAGAAAACAATAGAATAAAGCTAAAAATAGACTAACAATAGTTGTGTATTAACTCATAGGATCTAATATGCCCACATGTTTACGGTATGTATATGAAGCCTAGCACCCATGCAAGAATAGTATTTCAATTCATTAATGAATTAATAATACCGTTCTTAATTATGCTATATTAATGTATTGTAATGCAAACTAAAATAAATAAATGATGCTTAGACTCAGGCTAGTCATTTTAGGTCGTAGATATTCAACAAAGTGGGACAGTCACAAGATGTATGCTAGGATTTTCAAGGAGCCTAAGAGAGTTAGCTACCGAACTATTAGGCTTCTTTGAAATTCCCATCCTTAAAAGACAGAGACCAAGTATTGGAATTAGGGAATCTGCAATGTCCCAGACATTACACACACATCTCCTTTATCTCACCTGTGTCTTTTTTTGTGGAAACAAACATCCTCATGTATAATTCATAATGAAATCTAAAAATGGTGCCATAGAGCATCCTATATTATTACACTGGGGATTGTCATCTTGCATTCTGTTTGTAAGATTATTATTGGCTTCTGCCACAGGGTAAGGAATCAGAAGACCTGTCTTGGTCTTGCTGTCTGACCTTGGACCAGTGACTTAACTTTTCTGCACTGCACTTTTCCCTTCCATAAAGTGAGGCTAATGATACACCTGCCCTATTCTAAAGTGCTTGGAGTTCTATGAACGAAAGTTATCATAGAAGTGCTAATTATTGTTATTAATTGGCACTGGTTGAAAAATGAAAACCTATTTTCATAAAAAAAATTAGGAACATAGACATTATTTTCATGTGAAGTGTTCAAAGGGGACCTTCTTCTCCTTTTTTAAGGAGACTCATTATTGAAAATGTTATTGAAAGTTTTTAATGCCAACACCCCACTTTTTAGTAAATGAAAAAAAATGGACAATGTTTTCAATAATATTTCTGATAATTTTTACATTGTTGACAATGTTGAAAAATTTTTTTGCCAAAGAATTCCATTTTTGACAAGAAACCTTTTCCTTTGAAAAATGTCAACCGGTTCCATTACTAATATTCTATCAGCACATTCATTTTTAAAAAATCTCTGTTAAGAGTTCTAGGTTAGCTCTACAGATATTTAAGCAGGTAAAAATCTACCGCGAAGTTGCCATAGGATGGGAAAAGTTCATCAGGGGGTATGAGACGGTACATCAAGGTGAAGTGAAGTGCCCTTGGTCATAACTACAAGGGATGAGCATTGTAGGAGAGATTTGTAAATGAAAAGGCAAGTCATTTAAAAGTCCTCTCCCTCCTTCACCCACACCATATTAATTACATACCTTGGGCCTGTGCCAATATCTTTTCCTTACATCTTAATAAATGAAGCTGGTATTCAAGATAAACAGTCTGATACAATGTAGAGGAGCTGCAGATACTTTGAAATTGTATTTTCTAAAAACACTTATAAGTTATGCTTCAAACACAGTTTCGTTCACTGAGTCGTGTAAATAAATATCAGGCCAGTGAGTTCCCATCCCACAGCTTCAGTGCAGTAACTCTAATTACCCATCTATAAACAATACTGACAAGCCATAATTTAAAACTCTGTGCTGCGCCTCATGGCCATGTTGTTTGCATTCACTCAAGGTAAATATCAAAATGAATAGCATCTACTATATCTGCTAAAACAGTGTTTCATGAGCCCTCTGTATGTATATAAAGTGCATTAAATGAAAGTATTTCCTAAGGGCCTGGTCCAGACATGCTGCCCAAGCTCTAGACTATAGAGCAGAAAGGTCATTCAGCCACTAAAGCCCAGTCTGTCACTCCCACTGAAAAAAACATGGATCAGGACTCAGCTCCAAGGCTGCAGTTTGTGGATCGGATAGGGCGAGGGTGAGGATCAGCAAAGCTGAGATTTCCAATGCATCCCAGTGCAGAGAGCCAGCAAAAGGTCTAGGCAGAACTTACACGCTATTTTGAGGACTTAAGTAGGATTTAAGTGGTGCAGAGGACTTGTGCAGCACAGGGGCAAATTTCACCCCAGATACATTCCTTCTTTCCTGACCTATTTTCTTCAAAGTCCCCAATCAAAGCTGCAAAGCGAGGATTCTATGCTGGATTAGATTTTCTGGATGGCCCCAGCAGGAGTTGGCGGACTGGTGGAATTGGTGGCCTGTCCCTGTAGAATCTAGTTTTAATTTATTTTATAGAACAAATACATTAACATGGACTGCTGGGTCTGGGAGAGTCCCGACAACCCTTAGCTGCAAAATATAGCATGGGAGAGGGTTTCCTTCTTCAAGATTGCCAGTCTGAAAATCTTCAGGCATGCATGGCCCACTTCAGTGCTCTAACCCTGGTTGACAAGTCCATTCAGGAGGTCAGGCTGGGAGACCTATTGAAATATTTGTGACATCCACTGGTCTCCCCTCCATCAATACTAGGAGAGGTAGGGGCAAACACAGCTGTCACTGGCTGGCTGCAGAAAGAGGCTTGTCAGCCAGGGAAGAGTACATCAGAGCATTGCCCCTTTAAGATGTATACACTAAGCTGTAAAAGAACCCAATGTCTGGGGAATTCCTTGTGTACAATATGTTCAGTGGGTGACTTCAGTGTCATTAAGCCAGGGCAATTGGGGCAGAAGCAGTCTCTGCAGGGGGCAGCTGGGAAAGCCCAATGAGGCATTTTATGGCCAATAAGGATGAGGCATTTTCACTTTACAGAACACAGGCAGCTTGCAGGCTTCTATGGATCAGCAGCTGAAGAAGCTCATTATTTCTTGGACAGGGCCCAGTGTCATTGCACAAGTGAGCTAGCTAGCTTCCTTCCCAAAGTAGGTGAGCATTCACAAAAGCCTGAGCAAGGAATAACTGAGTGGCCTCAGAATGTACAGTCACTATATTCAACCTGTAAGCTGTGTATGCTTGCACAATTGTTTGTGATAAATATTTTAAACATACATTTCTTGGGTCCAATTAACCATCCATGTCATTTTACAGGAGTATTTTAAAAAGGAAAACAAAAAAAATCTCCTTTTGGAACCAATCTTTTAAATTTGTATTTGAACCACCAGAAGCCTGACCAAATAAAATGTCAAATTTTTCCTTGTTCATTAACCTTTGATGCTTATTGTACAGTCAATTTCACTGCTCACTGGGGACGTGGCAGAATCAAATCACCGTATTCATTTTACTTAGGGCTTTAGGTAGAACTTGAACTGCAGTCCACAAAGCTGGGGGTGGGGCAGGGGACAGAAGGCAAAGCTATTAGACCAACCCTGCCTCTTCAGCAGTTTGTATGTTTAATAAAAATTGAATTGAGAGAGAGAGAGAGAGAGAGAGAGAACCCCCATCTTAGTAATAATTCCCTTCACAAGTTCTACTATAATTAAAAAAATAGAGTCAAGGTCATGATGAGTGCTATTGAAAATAACAGACAGACCCGTAATTATAGCAGGGCCAGCTAAACCAAGGGTTAAGGGTCTCTTAATACTCTGTCAGCATTTCCACTATAACCCCTCAGTCTCAGAGGTTTACATCTTGGACATAAATATTTGCTGCAGGCCAAAAATGCCCCTTCGAGGGGTCAGCTGGAGAGGTAAATTTTATTTACATATTTTTTTTTAAATGGCCTAGCTCTTTAGCAGTCACATGGCTCTTCACAAAGACAAGAGGCATATTTCATTCGAAAAGTGAGAGATCACAATCTGGAACATAAGAAGATGTCAGTGAGGGATCTGCCTGCATGGCGTATATTGCAGGGTTAGGGCTTTGCATTTAAGGCCACATTTCTACCAAGACTTACACGTGTGCTTAACTTTACGTGGCCTCCTTGGCATTCCTTTACTCATGGTGTGTAAAATTAAGCACATGCACGACCCTTTGAAGAATCAGGGCCTAAGGCCTTATCAACATGAGAAAGTTGCTTTGTATTCATTTAAATCGATCTTTAAACAGATTTAGTTAAACCATTGTGACCCCCTGTGTGGATATCCTTATTTTGGTCTGAGGGTGTCTTACTTGCGGTTTCTAATCATCTTAAGCTAAACCACAATATTACCAACACTCATGGTAATATTTGGTACTTTTCTTAAAGCCCCAGCTGCTGGAATCAAGAGGCTATGTGTCAATCTCAGCAGTCATTTGTTTAAAAAGTACTTTTTTAACTCTCATAGGTGTAGAGAAAAACTTGAAAACTAGAAGTGAGTGCACCCTGGAGGCTCAGAAAATTAAGACAAATAAAAAAGAACTCAAATGTATTATTTAAAAAAAAATCTCATGATTTTTGGCACCTGCCTCACGATTTTTGAATGCTTGAAGTAGGCAGTACTGAAATCAAAATAAACATGGTTTAAAGTGCAATAAGAGCTTCCCAGCGGCCTTTTGCACTGGTTTAACTAAATCAGTTTAAAACCACCTCTTTAGTTAAACTGGTGCAACTTTCTCGTGTAGATAAGCCCTACGCCAGTAATGTTCTCCTCCATCATGGCTTTGGTGCTCATTTAAAGAGTGCTGGGATGGAAAAAACATGATTGCTAAATTATCTTGACTGTACTGTAGAGATGAGTTTTCAGATCTTTTTGATGAGCAAAATGGTCCAGAAGGGAAAACCCCTCTAAAATGATTACGCAGGTAAAAACCCTTTGGCCACTCTTTTTTGCCTCTCTCTATCAAAGTTATCAAAATATAATAATCAGAATGCCTAATGTATGTCTACCTCACTTCAGCATCTCTCTCAATACGATCCTAGAGGGGGTTGGGTTTTTTTAAGCCAAAATATATTGAGGATATATAACTTTTTTTTTTTTTTTTTTTAGTTTCTAAAAGCATATTTATTGTGTAAGACCCAGAAGATAAAAAGGATGCAACTGTTATTCTTGGTTTGCTTTGTGGTTATTTACTTAGGAATAAGCACCTCATTTTTCTTGTGCACAAAAAGTAATTATGCAGTCAAAAGAATTATAGCCTGCATACTTCAAAATATATGAAAAATGTAAAACTTTATTACACACATTCATTTCTAACAAAGGACGTCCACAGCTTCGAAGTAACTGGGATAAGCCAGATAACTGATGCATGGTATATATACTGATGTTCCTCCCAAATGGGCTTTATAAAGGCAAACAAACAAATAAACAACTTCTTCCGTTATGTCTCTCCTTCTCTTATAAATTTCATCTCCCTAGAACAGGAGACTGTAGATTTAGAGTTTTTTATTAAGCTAAAATATTCTGCTCAAGCAATCTCTTTTGCTGTCCTTCGCAATTTTTTCCTCACTTTCTCATCCCAAATGATTCAAATGAAATGACTCCTGCTTGTGTCACTGACCTGACTGTGGCACCCTGGGCAAGATACTTCATTTCTCTGCCTCAGTTTCCCAATTTGTAAAATGGAGACGGTCCACTTGATTCACCCCAGCTAGGCAGGACATTGCAGTTGGCATAGGCCTGTGCTTGAACCAGTGCGTGCATTTGCCCCCAGAGGACAGGTGGTGCCTGTGCCTTTACCAAAGTGTTGCATCAGGGCAGGACAGCTTTAAAATGTGGCCAGTACATTGGTGCAGCATGTTGAATCAGTACATCCCTCAATGACCTGGCCACACCCTTGCCTAGCCAGCATTGCTACACTGGAATGGAGATGCAGGCATTCCTGCAATTTCCCCCTGTGGCTAACTTTTGGTTACCAAAGGCTCTCTGCTAAATGAATCAAGCCTACCGATACTTAAACACTGTGTCTGGGAGGCACAATGAAAAGCGAAAAGCTGTAAAACTGCATTCCATGGCGCCCTCATCGCTAAATGTATTATTTGACCTTTTCAAGAACACTTTCCAAGTACAGTGTCCACCAGAAAGGAGAAAATATGAAATTTCAAAAGAACTGAAATAATTTTTTCAGTGCTTTTTTTTTTTAAATGAAGCTGAACAATGGCTTCAGGGTAGTTTTGCTTTATTTTTAAAAGTGAAACCTTAGTGTTTGCCACTATGACGGTGGTGAATCAAATTGTCTGTGCCTCTCGCCCATGGATTTATTTGTACCTGTGATTTTCAATTTAATATGTGTAGAATTACGTAGGCTTCAGCATTAGCACATTTAGCACACATAACATACTGTTCTGTAACTCTAACTGGCTGCTGCCTAACAAATAACATATCATAAATAAAGAACTAACATTTGAGGGTTATTTTTCAATTCTTCTTTGTGTTAATCCCATCGAATGGGATCCACGCTACAACTCCTCTCCTCCAAAAGTGTTCTGTTCAATGCCATATTCTGTCACACCATATATCACCATCTTTGTCTTTATGACATCCCACTACTACTTCTTGGGTTGGCCTCTCTGTCTTTTTCCTTCACTTTTGATCTGGTGGACTCTTACACAGTTGTCAGGATTGTGCTGTAGCCAGTCTCAAGCCAGGCTGGAAAAGGAGTAGAGTTGGCATCCAGTTGGCAGCTGGCCATAAAATCTGTCACAAACGGAAACTTTAATTTTCAGTTATTTTTCAGTAAACTCTGGTGCAGATTCAGCAAAACACTTAAGCACCTGCTTCGCTTTAAGCATGTACTTAACTCTCATTGAAGTTAAGCACATTCGTAACGGTTGCTGATTGGGGTCTAGTTCAGTTTTTCATAATTGCTGGTATTTGTCCAGCTATCTAAAGCACAATTCAAAGAAGCAGCTTTGAATAGCTTGCAAATGAATGGAGTGTACAATCATAAATGTTCTGATCTTTGTACTGATGTGTTCAGACACCTTGGCATTGAACAGGCGAGCTTGTCACTCCCCTTGATGGCATATGTGAATTCTAGACTGAGTACTGAAAGCTACATAAACTCTTGTGGCCTACATCCAGAAAAGTATTTAAGTACCTAACTCCTATCCGTTTCAATTTGAGGATACAGACCTTCTGCGCCTATATTATTATTAATTTGTATTGTGTTAATGCCAAGGAGCCTTAGGCCTGGGACCCTAGTGTGCAAGACGTGTATACAGCGCATTTTAAAAGAGAGGAAAACCGCAAACCAAAGCTCAAGCTTTGACCCTCTCAGACTTGGAGGAAGTTTGAACCTGGATGCAAATGTCAGGCTTAGGCCCATCTTTAATTAAAATGTAGTTTGGGGGTGAAAAACCAAAACCTGTATAAAATTTAACCCAGCCGTCACTAAGGAAAATACTCTAGAACAGTGGTTCTCAAAGCCGGTCCGCTGCTTGTGCAGGGAAAGCCCCTGGCGGGCTGGACCGGTTTGTTACCTGCCGCGTCCCCATGTTCGGCCGATTGTGGCTCCCAGTGGCCGCGGTTCACCACTCCAGGCCAATGGGGGCTGCAGGAAGCGGCGCGAGCCAAGGGACATGCTAGCCGCCCTTTCCGCAGCCCCCATTGGCCTGGAGCGGTGAACCGCGGCCAGTGGGAGCCACGATTGGCTGAATCTGAGGACATGGCAGGTAACAAACGGGTCCGGCCCGCCAGGGGCTTTCCCTGAACAAGTGGCAGACTGGCTTTGAGAACCACTGCTCTAGAACATAGACAGGTTTAGAGCCTTTGAATACTCTACTATTCCCTCCTCCACTTACTCTAAAGTCTAAATACCTGACTCTCTGCTGCCTTGTGCATTGCGTAGCCATTTACCCCTGATCAAAGTGAGTGCAGGTTGTCAGTTGACACCCACTTTCCAAAAGTACAAATGGCAACTGAGCAAGTGAAGCTGTAGGTCCCCATTTTTTTTATTTACTTTGGGCTGTCATCTACTCACATAGTTCCAGTCATTCATCCTGCAAACCACCAATTTGTGTTATGCCCTGCAGTTAGAAATCACAGGGTTTTCTGCTAAAAACAATGGAATTCATTTTATTGCATGGATATTATTCATTCTTAGAAAGGTTCAAAAGTACACACATAAGCTAATGCTGTAAACTCAGGGTCACACAAAGTGGCATGCAGAATCATAGCCAGATTGCCTGTGCGGGTAGGTGTGGGGGCAGCAGCAAGACAAGGGCAGGAAGGAAAAGGGGAAATGGTTGGTGACTTTGAAATCTCTTCTATCATTTCATAATTAGAATAAAAGGCACAGGCTGATATCATTGGAAGACTTTGCCTAGAGCTGTTTCATCTGAAGTCAGACTGGGCTGCTACAAGCTTTGATAAGAATGCTGTTTCTTCTTGTGAAGTGAGATGCCTGCGAATAGGATCCCCAATGACCCTGTCTTCTGAATCAGCAGAAAGATACCTCCAAAACATGCCAGCATGATCCACAAATACATACTGGCTAGCAAAATAATAGCATTACACGCTGTTTATAGGCTTTAACCTTACTGCTTTTCAATGGAAACAATCATATTATCCCTTAAACCTGGTCTCAGCACCATTTAAACATCTCCCTAGTCTACCCACTTTAAAAGAGCAGCTGAATAGCTGCATATATAGGGACCAAGCCCTTCCCCTCTCCAGGTGTCTGTACTTTACTTAGGGCCCCCAGCTTGATTCAGCTCATGCCCTTTCTGACAAGCTTCAGCTGGCCCTCCTCACCAGACAGGCAGATCAATTAACAGAGGGATTTTTCTTTCCGAGCTCCCTTCCTGGACCTTTAACCCTTTGTTTGCTCTACTAACAGAGGGAGGACCGGGGCATAGCTGGAATCACATAAAAATTTTCATTCAAAACCTATTTCAGCCAACAAATGACTATTTTCCCCCAAACTGAAAACTTTTGTAAAAAGCTTTTGTTTTTGTTTTTGTTTTAATTTTTCTAGATTTTAGTCAAAACTGAAACTTTTGAAATTCTGAATGATCATTTTTCTCACTTTCTCCTTTTTGCCACTGAACGCAACTTAATGAATGATGTCTAGGATTCTCTTTCTTTCTTTCTTTCTTTCTTTCTCTTCCAAATCCTCCTCTTTGAAAAAGTTACAGTATGGAAAAAGAAATACATGAAATTCCATAACTCTGCTATTCGGTAACTTTACAAAAGTTGGTTTTGAACAGTTATCAGATTATCAAGATGAAAAAAAAAAACGCTTACAAAATCTTATGACATTGTTCATTTTATTGCAGTCAGTGCAAAAACAGAGGTGGGGGGGAAGGAAAGAACGGGGGGAAACATTTTAAGTTTTTGAATATATAAAATGTCAAAACCTCAAAAATGTTAAAAAAAAATAATGTTCTGCAAAGAATTTCAAAAAAATTAAAACCGATCCATCATGAACCTTGTGAAATGGAAACAACTAACCTATTTGAATTTTTTTTTTAATATCAACCAACTCTACCCAGAAGTGTAACACACAGCACCTCACTGATATGGAAAGCCCTAATGCTTTTGCCCCAGCAAAGAAATACATACCAATTACACTGCTAATGATAATAATTAGATGCTCCTGAGAAAAGAGGTTTCCCAGAGCTACTGAATAACTTTGAAAAAAATACAAAAATATCAGTGCATGATACACAAAATGCAATTCAAATATATTCATAGTGAATATTTAATTATTTTTTGTTAGGCAGCATCTCATCATTGTCAGCATCTTTGGCTATAAAAGGCCATTCTTAAGATGGACCCAGAAAGACCTCGCACTGCTGATTTTTTATGATCCATACTGGTGAGGGTTGTTTTTTCCCCCTTCCTGAATTCATGCACAAAAGCTCTTTGGGGCAGGGACTGTCTCTTTGTTCTGTGCCTGTTTGGCCCCAAGCACAATTGGGCCCTGATCCATGACTGTGTCTCTTCAGTGATCCTGCTATATAAAGAATAAATAAATAAAACCAATAATAAATACACTGCAGTGCATTAGAGAGACAAGGTGGGTGAGGTATTATTGTTTATTGGATCAACTTCTGTTGGTGAGAAAGACCTGAAGAAGACTGGGGTGTAAGCTCAAAAGTTTGTGTCTCTCACCAACAGAAGTTGGCCCAGTAAAAGGTACCACCTCACCCGCCTTGTCTCTCTAATAACCTGGGACCGAAACAGCTACAGCAATACTGCAAACTGCAGGGTGCATCAGTTAAGGATGCTGTATCACCATTATTTGTAACAAAAAGACTAGAAAGTGAGGAAATGAAAAGTTAAGACTACCAACACTACGTACCCTCTATTCCCCCATTCAAAGAGACACACACACATATTCACACAGTATTAGTGCTATTGATAAAGACAGATATATCTTCTTCACTAGCTAAATCTGGCATCCGTGAAAGTATGATTTTTGTATGATACAAATGCACAGCTGTAAATTTTTTTTTTTTTTTTTTTTTGCTTCCTTCTTGATCAACTCGGTCATACAGTTTTTGGACTGAAAAGAATGATCCTAATATGTACAATTATTCTAAAGCAATAATGGAGTGTTAACATTAAGTTTCATTTCTGTGCCTTTGGTCAGTTAATACCACAACTTTTATTATGAATTTAAGGATAGATTTCTGCATGCAATTAATATTGTTCTCCTGTAATGCCACCAAAGGAAACGAAGCCACTCATTAGCATGGGGTTTTTAAAGCTCCAAAGAATAGAAAATGAGTTTGAGATGTTGTAAGAACTTTGTAAATGTGTTACCAGACACACTAACGTGAACTACCCAAGTACAAGATGGTATTATTGGAGCTGATAAATCCTCAGACACACCATTCAGCTAGTTATATAACACATTAGAACAAACTGTATGAGCAAAATTAGAACATTCTTCTAATAGTGCTAAAATTCAGACAACATTCTGGAGGATGATACTCTCATTTTTAATTCCTTATTTATCCATATAACGCTGACCACACACAATCAAGTACTGCAAATTGTTTTTTTGTTGGATCAACATAGTCTGAAGATAGTGCCTCTTTGTAACTTAGAGGTAAGTTGAACAATGCAATGCACTGATCAATCCTATGATCCTGAACATTTGTCAAGTGAGATTTAATGAAAGAGGAGTGTCCTTGCTAACACGCTAAATCCTGCCTGTAATCCCCAGTATAACAAGAAAACAAAGGGGTCCTCCATCCCCTGCTATATCAGGAATAAAGATTGGATGATAGCATGATGTGAACATAAAATAATTGTACACAGAGGCTTATGCAAAAAGGCTTTGTTCGTAAGTACTGGAAAGCCACTCACCCTGAAACAATGGGGCAAATTAGCATGCATCCAGCCCAAGGGTGTAAGCAGCACACACACGCACTCCTAGTGACGGATGCTTAGCTCTTGCTGGGAGGTCACCACTAAGAATCTTTCTTGAGAAGGCAGCATGTCAGATTTCAGACACTTTCTCTACAAATGGGCTTTTGCAGCTCAAAAGAGGGGCTTTTCGATCCACATAATAAAGTCCATTTACATGAAAAGATGCCGCTTTCAATGACATGATTAATTTAGGAAATACCTGGCATCTGAATGAAGCAAAGACTTCAAGAGATGACTGATGATGAGAAAAGATAATTAGGCAAATGTCAAGAGTCAGTGTTTTGATTGGTGACTGAGAGGCTGGCCTGCCTAGGTTATCGTATACCCATTCCAGATGGAAATGAAAGGTCTTTGTAGAGAATTCAGGATGATCATCTTATGGCTAAATATAAACTCTATTTAAGCCTAGATTTTTCCTGAGTTTTCTTCCACTGCAACCAGAAGTGAAGCCTTCTTAGCCCATGAAAGACCTCACTCACATCAATGGCTTTTCTGATGGTACTAGAGAAAGCTTGGCCTGTTTGTGTCTTGAGATGTCTAACATATGAAAATTTATCTTCCATTTTGTTGAGGACTAGAGCACCCTTAGACTTTTCAAAGCTTCCAGTGACGTCTTCTCCCAAGTCTCCAAAGGTGAAAGAAAATGTAATAACTTTGCAGACAGGACCTGAGGACAAAGGTAAATGACAACTCCTTTCTTAAATACGAACAAAAAAACAAACCCCTTTTCTTCCCAAGTTTCAACCAAATGCCCCCTTCAGTGACATGGCACTGAATACTGGTGCCCTCCACAGGACAAAAACAAAATCAACAGGATATCGCAGATCACTGTGCAGCATGTGCTGACAGGACTTCTCTGTTTAGATTGATGGATTGTCTCCCCTAAGTAAAAGCAGCAAACACAATGCATTCTTTCTAATCCATCATGACATTTTGGATCAAGATTATCATTGGTCCCACAATTATGTATATGAGATTTAATTTGTGGGCTATGCTGGGATTATACAGCATACTGGGTCCTGGGAAATATGGATTTGTGCAATAGAATTTTAGGCACTAGAGGTTTTATGGGATTTATGAAGCAGTTGTTAGACAAGCTTGAGACATCACTGATCTTTTTCACTTCTGTCTTGCCCTGGTGCAGATTGAAAGCTAGGCCTGGTTACTAATTCTGTTGTATCCTCTGCTGGCCAGGAACTGCTTCAAGAAGACAGGGTAAAAAGTACAGTAGAGGAAGCATCAGCCTAATCAGTCAAGCTTAATTTGGCTAACCATCCAATGCTGCAACTGCTATTAGTTAATCTTCAAATAATTTGTTATAGTAGGCTTTATGAAGTACCAGAAATAATTGTCTTTTTTCTCAAAAAGAAAAGGAGGACTTGTGGCGCCTTTTAGAGACTAACCAATTTATTTGAGCATAAGCTTTCGTGAGCTACAGCTCACTTCATCGGATGCATTCAGTGGAAAATACAGTGGGGAGATTTATATACATAGAGAACATGAAGCAATGGGTGTTACCATACACACTGTAACCAGAGTGATCACTTAAGGTGAGCTATTACCAGCAGGAGAGCGGGGGAGGGGGGAAACTTTTGTAGTGATAATCAAGGTGGGCCATTTCCAGCAGTTGACAAGAATATCTGAGGAACAGTGGGGGGGTGGGGGGAGGGAATAAACATGGGGAAATAGTTTTACTTTTACTTATGCTCAAATAAATTGGTTAGTCTCTAAGGTGCCACAAGTACTCCTTTTCTTTTTGCGAATACAGACTAACACGGCTGCTACTCTGAAACCTGTCTTTTTTCTGAATTCTATAGCTGTGGGCAGTTATGGGTATAATAACAGAGTGTATCGTGTAGTCAGAAATAGTGGAGGTTTTATAGCCCTGCATTAGCCAGAGGTGGATAACCTATCTTTGAGAGGCTTGATTGACTGAAAACACATTTTTAGCCTGCTTAAAACGGCATAGAGAGTGTCACAGAGGTCCCCAAAAGTAAAATGTTCAGTGTATTTAATGAAACTCTACACTCTAACTACATGCAAGGGCACTGTAAGATACTAATTAGATTGTATCATAAAACACTGTAAAAAGCAAAGGCTTGACATTAAAAAAAAAAGTCTAAGCTCTGGCCAGCTTTTTTATGTTAGAGAAATACTTAAAAAATAGATTCACAGCAAATATAGGAGGGCTTTGAATAAATCTGTTTCTAATAGCGTCTTAAAGCTGGAAGGAATTGAAATAGCTTTTTGTGTAGTAATTTCTACTTAAATACCAAAGAAAAGAAACAAACAAACAAACAAAACCCTGAAACAAACAAAGCCAATAGAAAATAACAACAATCTTCCATATCTGAAGACAATTTTATAAATTACCATGAGTAATAGCAAAATATGATTATTATCATGACATTAGCTAAAATATGTATGGCTTGTCACCATACTTTTCTTTTTTTTTCTTCTAGGAAAGATTAGGAAAATTAGGATGTTGGAAAAAATAACTGCTCGAAAGCAGGGCATGAAAAATTCCTTCAGAGTAAAATAAATAAATAAATTAAATAAATAAATAAAAGCTACTGCATTTCATTTAAATATGGCAATGTAAACATACTTCCAGAAACCTTTTCCCTGGAATTTATAGTACAAAGCATTGTTCAAACCACCTTTCCTTGAAATATACTGAGAAAGGTTTTAAACAGGGAAGTGTTGTGTGGTTCTGGGACTACAATATCACATGGAAGGGTCTAGAGTGCCAGAATCGAAACAGAATATGATAGTGTTGTCCTATTTGCTTTTAATTATCTGTAAATCCTGAGATGCTTAGCGTTTTATGTTTAAATATTACTTTGTAGGAACCAAGATTTTCTCCATGCTGCTACATATTTCAGCTAGTCTGTCGTCTCCCACTTATAATGCACTGAACACATTAGAAATATTTTGCCTCCTTAATAATGTAGGAATTAGTGTAAGTTTTTTTGAATTAGTGTAATTTTTAAACACTCAAGAATATAAGTATTCACGTGCCCCAGAAATTTGTAACATAAAACATATGTAACACACTGAAAAAACATAGCAGTTACAACTGTCGACAACACAATTAGTTTGATCAAGCTAGATGTAAATGATCTTCTCCCCCTAAAATATTTTAGGTGGAAAATATCTCAGTGTGTATTATACATACCCTTCTACGCTTTGTGAATTAAAATGCATTTGTAACATAAAACATAACAAAGCGTATAGATATGAATGTTATGTATATACCTCCAATGAAGACACTTTTTTAAAGCCTAGACATTGTTATACACGATTGAAAAGAGTTAAGTGTTAATTTAATAAATCTGTTGTTGGCTGTGTTTAAACTAAACCCAATTAACCTATGTTTACTGTTGTATGTGTAGAAAGTTGTAGATTTCTAAACCCCTTACTATGATATGTGCTTTGTTTTATAAATGAAGTTACACATCTTGGAGATTTTATAGCTTTGCTTTCATATGGACAGTCAGTCACTTTTTTTCCTTTGTTCAGAAAAGTACAGTTTATAGTTCTTCCTAGATTGATTATTTTTCTGGAAGGTTTTGTGATTAAAAATATAATATTTGTATTAAGTTATTTCACATGCAAACGGCTAGCTCAAGGGGTATTCTAGATTTACAAGATTTTACTAATAAATGTGTTCCCCTCAGCATTAAAGCTGCTAATTAGTGCTTTTAAACAGCTCAATATTTAATTCTTTGAAAGCACCATATCAAGGACTAATATAAAACTGTTTATGTAGAAGGATACATAAAATAAGGTGTTAAACCCAACACAAATTGAGTGGCAGGGGGTTCCCTACAGTGCTAATTTTATGTTTATTTTCGTCTCATTTGAAGTTAAGATGTCTGCATTATAACAGTGATATGTAACATGCTCAACATACAGATTAACCAAAATGTGTCAATTTATGAGTCTTATTTGACTAGAAAGGTAGTACTTTCATCTGTGTGTATAGTCTGTTGTAGAACACCCTAAATATGCCTTTTTTGTTTTAATGTGATGCACTATCAATACAAAAGTTTATGTATAGATCAGTTTTAACAAGGGATTAATTAAAAATGTTAAACATCCCATTTCACATAGGGCATATTAAGAGATTTTAGGGTCAGATCTTCAGTTGGTGTAAATCAGCAGTGCTCCATTGATTTCACTTGCACCCTGGCCCTCAGACAGATATTTGCAGTAAAGAAATAAATCATTTGCAGGCTTCTGAGCTTTGACATTTTTATTGTGGTAGAAAATTTTTGTATAAACCCAGATCAGTAGGACGTAAGGTCCCCTAAAGGAGGACAAACTGTCAAAGCTCTTTGAAAGTTTATTTTCAAAACCTCTTTTTCAATGAAAAAAAAACCATTTTTTGTGGACAAAATGAAAGTTTTCATGGAAAATGTTTCTTTTCATTGATTTTTTTTTGAGTTTTCATTTGAAAAAGCCATCTCCAAACCCTAAATATTTTCAGATACTGAAAATATTTTTTTCATCGACCCTTCCCTCCCCCACAAGGAACAAAAGTTTTGACCAAAAATAAATAATTTCCATTTTATCAATTTTTTTTTGGAAAGACAACTCATTTCCCAACCAGCTATATTTCCACCAATCCAAAGCCCCTAACCTCCTCCTTCCTTGAAAAGTGTATACTGTCTGGGAAGATGGTAGAGGTCACCTCTAGCAGCATCTGAAATCCTCAGATTTCTGGGTTCTCCATCAGTCATGCTTCAGACCCAGGCATGGGACAGGAATGGGTGTTTTGTCACAAAGACTGCTGTTCTCGGGCCTATAAGCAGAGACGCTGTAATCCTTGCTGATACTAATTGTTCTTTCAGTTGTTTTTGAAACATATGAACTTGAGGTGCTGTTGACACAACTGTGGTGGGGTGGAGACAATCATTGTACATGGTTCCACTCATTCCCAGAGATTGGTGCTGGGTATTGTCCTTCTCCTCACATGGAAAATCCTACAGGACTCAGTCATGTGAGAGACATTTTGAGGCAATATGGATTATATTGTCATAAATATCTTGATGGTTTTCAGCTGTCTCTCCCTTTCTTCTGACCCAGGCATAGCAGCTCTATGCTCTCCCAAAACCTGGAAGAGATTGAGATCTGGATTAAAACCATCTGGTGTAAAATAAGCCCTGAGAAGACAAAACTAATGCAGATTGACAGGGGAAAGCTTTCTGAGGGTCTGGAATAGCCTAGAACTGCTCTTTTAAGCTAGGGTCTTTGGCTTCTTATTGTCAAAGTGGTTCATGATCTCTGGATCTTTCTAGGCCCTGATCACTGCATCTAGATTCCTAAATTAGAATAGTGGTCAGAAACACTTTTTTCCCATCTGTGGCCAGCCTCAAGATTACACCCTTTCCTCATGGATTTGGTCTTCACCAGGCTCTTCAACACCTTTGCCTCTAGACTATTCTACTGCAATATACTGTATCTGACACTAATTTCAGCTAGTACAGAAGGTGGCTGCTTGCGTTCAAGATGGGGAAGACTGGATGGAACATATTATACATGTGTTCTGCGTTCTACACTGGTTGTCAGTCCACTTTTGGGTAAAATCCAGCAGATCACATAAAAGCATTCAGCAAACTTTTATTATTTATATTACATTGGCATGCAGATCATGATCCTGCGTCCTGGGCAATGTACAAACATATATTAAAAAACAGACCCTGCCCCAAAGAAGTTACAGTCTAAATAAATTGCCTGTTCATGGATGATAGTTTGGGAAACACAAATGATATAAAGATAAGCAGAACCCCTAAGAAAGATGATATAAAGAGACTTGCTTTATAATTTATTTACAGTAATTTCCTTTCAAAGGTAGTTTGTTCAAGAAGGTTGCTTCACCAGTGTGTTATGTTCAGTTGGAAAAGCTTATGTACGCTGACTCACTTACTTTACAACTAACACTATCTGGAGCAAAGGGTTTTTGTTTGCTTGTTTTATATTTATTTTTTCATGTGAATTGGCTGACACCAAGATCTGGAATAAAATCTAGGGGTCTGTGTGTGTGGTGGGTTTTTTTTTAAGTGTATTTCAGAAGCTATGCTGAGCCTATTACCTCATCCCCAAAGTATCTGAGTGTCCATTCCTGAATATCTGAGTAGTAATGAACCATTTGCCATCCCAACATTTCCAGCAGCAAGCACTGATATTTGAACTTCCTTTTCACCTTTCACTGGGGGCTAGTATATCTAGAAAAGCATTTTTTCTTCAAATAGTTTTTAACTTCAAATTCTAGGGTGGAATTCCATCTATGCCAGCAGTGATAGGTCTCACATTTCAGCATCAGAACCTACAATATTCTCATCTCCCTACCGCATGCTGTTCTTTGATTCTCCATCCATAAGTCAGTTTCAGAGATCCACCTGGTGTACGTGGGGTGGGGAGGGCTCTCTGATTATCAAGCTATCCTAGCCCTGGCCTTAGCCCTGATGTAAGTTAGAATAGCCATGGGGCAGATCTAGCTACTGACCAAGAGACCAAACTCCATTTGTGAATTGAATTGGTGGAGCAAAGCTGTGCCTCACCCATCCTTTCCAGTATGTCCCCTCCTGCCTCCGACACACATCCGAAGCTGGAGTAGAGGCGTGGGCTGATGACGTAGGAGCTGGGTTTGCCAAGTCTGTGCTATTGGAGACTACCACTCGACAGGCAATTCTCAGATTGGAAGCTGTGGCCAGATTCCAGCCCCTTTGTGTTGCTCAGGGAACTAAATGAAGCTGTGCATAGTGCCAACCTCTTTGTTTCATATGGTTTAGCGGTGGTAGCTCGTCCAGAATATCATTCACCTTTCATTGTGGTTTTGGTGTATTATGTGGCTCAGCCGGATGTACTTCAGGCATTGAGAGCTACCCAACAGAGAAGTGTAAATGACTTGACTATCCCATCACCATACAAATTACTCATTACACTTTAATCTGTGTAAAAATGTTCTTGGAATTCCTTTCTACTTATTCATCTCTAAAAAATTGTGGATTGTAACTAATTGCAGCAGTTGTTGGTTGATAGTTGGCTCAAGGAGGAGAGGTATCTCTAGGATTATCTCTTTTCTAATTTAGAAAACCTGGAAATTAATCCATTTGAACATTAGTTCTTTTGCCAGAAGCTTGGAATGGGTGGCAGCGGATGGATTACTTGATGTTTACCTGTTCTGTTCATTCCCTCTGAAGCACTTGGCACTGGCCACTGTTGGAAGCCAGAATACTGGGCTAGGTGGACCTTTGGTCTGACCCAGTACGGCCATTCTTATGTTCTTATATACAAGCCTCTTCCTTACCGTAAAGAAGGTTCAATCCATCTGCAGAATGTAGCTCACAGCCCACATTTCTGGAAAGTGAAAAACAGACATTTCTTGTCTACATGGTCTAAACCATTTACAGCATCTAGTGATTGACTGTCATGGGTTTTCCTCCACTTCGATACAGGTTTATCATATTTAATAGTTGGTTCACACTATTGCATGACAGTCTAATTTTTAATTAATCCCAACCCGAGTGAAATGAATTAGGTCTGGGAATATATGTTCCAAACTTTTAGCCAGCACCTTTGCAAGTAACTTACAGTCCGCCTTTATTAAAGATACCGGTGATAATTAGTGCAGTGTTCTAGATCCCTTCCTGGTTTAAAAATTATGATAATTAGTGCTGTTCTTAAACTCACTAGTAGGATGTCATTCTACATGCTCATGTGTTCCTCCTGGGACAGATAACAGTATCTTTTCACATTATTTTTAATACTGAGACAGATAACTATTTAGGGCTCTTACTATTTTTCACAGATTGGATTCCCTTTAATTGTAAGGCAGAGTGGTCTAGTGGGCAAGGTACTGGGCTGGGATTCAGGAGACCTGCAGGCTATTCACGGCTCTGCCAGTGACCTGCTGTGACCTTGGGCACCCCACTTCATCTATCTGTACTGCAATTCCCCGATCTGTGAAATGAGGATAATGATACTTGGGATATGGCTACACTGAAATTGACTACACTGAAATGGCTACACTGAAACGCACAGCTGGTCAGTGTTGGCTGATGTAGACTCAAGGGGCTGTTTGATTGTGATGTAGACTTTTGAGAGGTGGGAGAGTCCTAGAGCTCGGGCTCCAGCACAAACTGGAGAATCTACACTGTTATTTAGGGTTTTTTCAATTTAAAGTGGTGGTAATTTAATTGGGTATTTTTAGGCAGTGTCAGGAATAAATCACACACTTGTTTCTACAGTGCCACACTTTGTGCTGCCTGAATAAGGGTGGTGGCCCAAAGGGTGCCTGATTCTGCTTTAAGGCTATTTCCTTTTCTTTTTTGACCCTAGCCTTCTCTAAGTTCTTCTCTCTTGCCTTTAACCGATCTATCTCTACTTACTACCATTACTACCCTCTGCTTAGAGAACTGCAGGAATGCCCCAAGGCCAGTAAAGCTCCACGCTTCCAGGGCCCATTACAATATTCCTCTACAAAATCTCCCAAGCTGTTACCCAAAACCATTTTTATCTTTTCAGATATTTTCTTTCCTTCTGACATATCTTCTCACTTGACCAGGCTATCAGCCTGACCCCGGAGTCTCCATTTATGTAGCCATAAATCAACTCGCGGACTATAACACGGAAATGTACAGGTTGTAACCCTGTTCCGCCGTCTCCCCACTATTGCACAGCAAACTGTACCAATCGTCCCCTCCTCTCCACCACTCCTCGCTACTGGCTCACCAGATATATTACTCGGGGATTTTGGAACACAAAGCAGTGGTAACTTAACTATTTGTTTTTTTAGGCGGTATTAGGACTTAATCAATGGGAACATCTAATTTTTTTTCTTTAATAAATTGCTTATTATTTTTTATTAGCAAAGCATTGTTAGTATTTTTAGTTATAACAACAATAAAACTTATATGTTGGGGCATTTAAAACCAAGGTTGCTATTTATTTACCTTTTTATGGTTTCTTTATTGTAATTAGCAAAAACTGCAAGCTACAGCAATTTGGCCTTGCCTATAAAAAGCCCTAATAATTATTCCTAGCTATGTGATGTTCTGCTTTTAATTAATGGTAGCTAAACACACCCAAAATGGCTGTGGTTTAGTTTGGTCAAGTTTTGGGGTTACAGTTAAACAGTTCCTAAGCCTGAGCCCATGAGCCCAAGTCAGCTGGCAAGGGCCAACCGCGGTGTCTAATTGCAGTATAGACAAACCTTTAGTGCTTTCAGAGCTCTAGCTAAAAAGAGCTATATAAGTAAGTTTATTCTAATTATTATTTTCTCCTTCCTTTATATAGTTTTATCTGCAATGGCTCCATGGAGTCAAAGACATCTGTATATTGCCTATCCTCAGGGTGGTTGCAATCAGAACATATGTTTGAACAGAATGACTTAGATCCATCATTTTGCAATAAAATAGTGTTGTGGTTACAATGCTTCTAATATTACTGGCATTTTTCCCTCCAAAGACTGTTCCTTATATAGTTTTTAAAAAGGTATTTTGAATTAATTGTTCCTCCAATTACTACAACGTAGTAGAATGGTTTCAGCTTGTTGCAACATTCCAAAATTTCGTTTTCTTTTTGCTGCTCTGTAACTTTTCTAAAATTGGAAAAGTTTTGAAAAGTTGGAGTGGAAAGAAGAAAAAATAAATAAAAATACATTCCCACCATAACCCAATTCATTACATTGCCCTCAGTGATTAAAACAAAACAAACAAAAAACAAACAAACAGAAAAATCGGGGAAAATATCTGAAATTTCAAAATGTCAAAATTTCATTTTTTTTCAGTTTTTGCAAACCAAAATGAAAAATATCAGTTTGAAAGGAATTTTTTGTTTCAGAATTTCCCATTCAAAAATGGATGAAAAAATGACATTTTTCTGTCAAAAATTAATTTTCAACAAAACTCCGTTTTTCACAGAAAAAAATTCTGTTGACAAATTTCAATCAGCTCTAATAATGTTACTTTGATGTATTACTACAAAATATTGTAGTGTATCTTTATAAGTGATACACCATTTGCTCCAAATAGTCTTGATGCAATGTATTTAGCTTTATGGATTTCCTTAATTTCATATTGGCAGCACGGTTGGACTTGGATCCCTCAAATAAAGGTGGTGTTCCTCTAGCTCTTTTAGCTTTCCTGTTAACTCAGTGAGCTTTTCCTAGTTTCGTCTATTTCAATTTTGGGGAGAAGTAAATGATGCTGGCCCTTAATGTAGGCTCTCAATGCAACTCAACAGAGAAGTACTAGATCTGACACCATCAGCTCAGGATTAAACAAAGACTGTGACTGGCTCGCCAACTACAAAAGCAGTTTCTCCTCCCTTGGTGTTCACACCTCAACTGCTAGAAGAGGGCCTCATCCTCCCTGATTGAACTAACCTCATTATCCCTAGCCTGATTCTTGCTTGCATATTTATACCTGCCTCTGGAAATTTCCACTACATGCATACGACGAAGTGGGTATTCACCCACGAAAGCTTATGCTCCAATACGTCTGTTAGTCTCTAAGATGCCACAGGACTCTTTGCTGCTTTTATAAATTCACCCTGTGACTTGAAGCCTATAGAGTGTTAGGATTGTGAAGCAGAGGAAGGCTGAATCCATAAAGGTGATTTTATATATCCTCTGGTTCAATAATCAGGCACTCAGATGCTACAGCAAGGGGGCCATATTAGGGTGGATAGGTAGGCAGGGAGAAAAATGCACCAATTGTGTGGTGCAGTTTGTTAGGATGTGAGACAGTGACTACTCGGTACACACAAAGGGTCTGATTCTGTTCTCATGCTGCTGAGAATCAGAAGTGACTTCGCTGGAGAAGCTGCACCTCTGTAAATGAGCAATCACTGTTTCCTCCAGCTTGCTAGGTAACTTCATCTCTTTCTCCTGGACAAGGACCTATCCACAGTGACCTATGCATTTGTCACCTACAGGCAGGATTACTGTGATTCTCCTATCTGAAGCTGAGTGGGAAGACAATGTACAGGCTCCAAACTGGCAGAGAATGTAGCTCCCTATAGTTTAGGCCAACATGAGCACACCAGAAATGGATTATTGTTAACAGAGGTGTGTAAACATGAAATTAAGGATGATAGAGGCTGAGATATGGATTAGGAGATTAAATAATTTATCAATTAAATAATTTTTACACGGGTATCCATTGCTGTGGCTTCTGGGCAGTTCATAGGCACTAAAACACCTAGGAAAAAAATAAAGATAATTTGCACCCAACACCTGGATTTGCATCCAGAAGTGAAAAGGCCAAACAAGGAACACTGGGGTTAGGGCTCACAGCAGAAAACTCACTCAGGCAGTGACCAGCTGCCTTCTACACTCTCTAATACATTCAAATACCCTTCCAGGGTATCATATTGATGTAATCCAGCCCAGAAAAGCATTTGCACGGATTCTGCAGGCAAGATTCAGATGCAAGAGGAAAGGCTATTACGTCATATCCAATTGCAGATGAAAAAATACACTTCCGAGCCGCTGAACCTAATAGAAAGGAGAGGCAATGCCTGGATAGAATATCTCTATATTTATCGATCTACACTGTGCTCATTAGCACGGTTGCTGAGTATTTCATCTGTGGATCATGGACCAGACATGTCTTAGAAAATGCCAGCTTACAGTTCAGGGTCCTTGTGATGCTGCCAGGGGCACCCAGAGTTGTGAGGCACCTTGCTGCCCTTAGTGTGAGAAGGTCTTGTCTGCACCGGCTGTGGATTAGCAACCTGACTCCATCAGCCTCTGACAACAAAAGCACTATCTTCCAGGCCTCCGTAGGCTTTGCTCTCTCTGTACAAGTAGCGGTAGGCACACACCAACCCAAGGGTCCTCCAAGCATCTCTCTGGAGTACTCAGCCCCTGTTCCACTGAACACTCACAAAACTCTCAAATTTGCTACTCCCAAAGCAATCGTACACTCCAGCTTGCAAGGTTCAACTCAGGATCACTACTCTACTTAACACACAAAACTTAGATAGATGTATAGGTAGCTAGCTAGATATAGCTATAGATATATAGTGGGGAAAAAAAGAATAAATTTATTATCAAAGAACAGAGATTCGAGTGATAGAAAGTAAGACGATTGGAAACAAATGGCTACACATAAAACAAAATCATAACATGCTTTCTAGAATCTAAATTCAACTAACAAGGCATTCCCCTATCTCCTACAAGACAGCTTATTCCAAGTCCTTTTCCCAGTGTTTTCGATCAGTTTGGCTGAGATCCATTCTCATCAGACCAAGGCTGTTGGCAGGTTGTCCTCACAGATGGGAATATCTGGGAGGTTCATCTGCACCCCAGATATAGTTTCAGAAGTACATTCTCTTACTCCTAAACAGGATAATCCCTGCTGTTATTTGTTTTTTCCTGCAGCCCCCACAATCTATTGCATAGAAATTTGCTCAAACTGTAAATAGGCATTCACTGTGAACCACATAATACTCAATCTATACATGACTAGCCAGAGTGAGCTAAGCGTCTCTTCTTCCCTGCCTCACACAAGTATGTGTACCACCTTCTGGTGACCAGTCTTAACTCACAGACCCAGAGAACATAATTTTTAGTATATATACATAAACCCTTCACATGTTTTCCATACATACATCTCACAATGATTATGATGATCAGTGTGACACAAGAGACCTTACATGACCCCTTTGGGGTGAATGCAGGGGATCCCTATACCCCTATCTACACCTATGCCATCTGCCTGTTGGCATCAAGACATTCTTGGGTCACAGCAGAAAGTCCTACCTGCAGAGAAATGTCACAACCCCCACTGTACAAAGAGCCAGCGGCAAGCTAGAACAGTGTCCAAAGTAAGTGGTGACAGACAGGGAATGGACTTGGCCAGGAACCCTGGAACGTAACCTGAGGAGTGCTAATTTTGAGTCCTATCTGCGTTATAGCTGCCCATGTGCCACCTAATCTTCCTGTTGGCTCCCTTGCCCAACCAGTACAACTTCCACTTCCACTGAGTTAAGCTCCAGTGATTCACTGTTACTCATGTTCCCACCAGCTTCAGGCACAGCAAAAACAGAGACCGCAGCATCCATGCTCAAAGAAAGGATTCTGCTGAGCTGACTATTATATATGCATTACTGATACAGTAGCCCATTTTGTTTCACAATCTCCTCCAGTAGCTGTCCATATGTACTGAACTGTAGAGGTTGCAGGCTGGAACCTGAGAGAGCTCCCACATGAGAGAGCACCCAGGGATGGAGAGGCAGTGGCTTGCAGTAAATGGCTTCAAATGGTGATGGTGGTGGAGTCGCCATGTGGCACCTCCTAAAGATTGGCAATAGGGCTACTCAGCCCCAGAACAGGGTGAGAAGAGGGCAAACCACCAGATGCAATTAAAGACATAAGAGGTAAGCAGAGGAGACCCTGGAGGGCTGGGAGACACTTGGGCAGAAAGAAAATAGTATATATAGTCCCCTGGGAGGTTTAATTTATCATTCAAACCTCCAAGAGGACCCCTAAGGGTGGGTTCACTGCTAGCCCCCAGGAGCCACCTTGAAGGGTTCAGTTTATAAAGTCCGGAGGAACTGAACTCTGAACACACATACCTCTAGTCACTGCCTTTGTTTAGGATCCTAAGGCCTGCACTCAGCCCATGGATGAGGACCCAAGTCCAAGGAAGTTTAAATACATTTTTCATGTACGGTTTTGTAAGGCATTGTATCAAATTGTTCCCCAGAGTTACACTAATTTCTTAACATTAGCTAAAATCTGTGTATATTATATTCCCAAGTTTGTTGGAACGCGATGTCTTCCTACCACTTCTCTTCCTTGAAGGGGAAGAGGAGAAAGTTGCTACATTCTTCTTTTCAGCTGCATTCACACAAAATTTTGCGGTAATATTAAATTCCACTCTCCCTATTTTCTTTATCCATTTGTAAAACTTCTCTTTGTACTCTTTAATAGCTGGTCTTTAGAGGGTGTGATAATTTCCAAAGTGCTATTTCTTTATGCATAAAAATCCAACTGACCGCTTCAAAAAAAGTATTTCAATTTTACTTTCATCAAAGAGTTAAACAGCCAAGGGCTTTTAGCATCTCATTTCACTTACACACATAGCCCATTACAACCTGCATAAACAAGGATGACAAGTTGAGATTAATGAGAGTCCCAAAGTGACAGAACAATTTAATTGTCAGAAATCATAGGAGGTGAACTTTGCCAGTGTATTTATATAAGACTGCCATAGTCTAAAAACTTCCCTAATTGATTATGACCAATAAGTAATAACACTGAAAGCAGTTTTCTGGTATACAGATAACAAATGACCCATAACAGTTAATAGCGGTATTAAGATGCATAAGGGAAGAATATTAGATTGACAAGATAAATTGTAATATTATGAAATAATTGTAGAGTTTACACTTTTAAGAAGAGTAGAAGAAAACTGCAATACCATAGACAATCAAAATGAGTCTAATTTAAGACAATGAGATTACAACAACTCAGTGGATTGCTGTACAATGCTGTTGTTACACAGTAGCATAGGAGCAGATGCAGGCAATCAGACTTTCATATCTGGAATGGTTTGTTGATAACTCTTGTCTCTACCTTACATTACTTTACAATATTTAAAAGAATATTTTTTTACAGTTTGAAAACTTTAACGCTTTTAGGTGGCAGAAGAAGGCAAAACAATTCCATGTAAACAAACAATTTCACACACATAGCCCCCAGTCTCATTACCACCTTTAGCCTCCAAGGGAAAAAATCCATCCTGCCTCTTCTCTATATTTTTAAATCCCACAAATTCATCCAATTACTGTCTAAATATATAAGTACCATTTGACTTTATCACCTCAGCTGGAATCCTGTTGCACCTGTTCACCAACTTCTGTCCAATAATATCTCCTTAAATTCTATTTATACATCCTCTAGTTTATTTAATCTTTAATTTACATCCTCTAGTTCTGGCTGGTGGAATGATCACAAGCAGATCATCAAACTAGTCTGAATGATATCCCTTAGGTAATGGAAATTTTCTTAAGGTTTTCCATAAGGCAAGGTACTTATACTGTACCAGCAGTACTCCCCTTTCTAAGAATAAAGAATATCTATTCATACCCCTAACACTTTAACTGATGATCTAAAAAAGCAAAAGGAAAATTTCTCAGGGCAATCACTGACTTTCATTCATATAACCTCTTAATTACCTTTTCACATGAGAGACTAAATAATCCAAATTTCATTGCTCTCTCCTCCTGCTTACGATTCCATCTATTAGCTTAGCTGTCTTTAACTTCTTCCAATAGGTCAACCAGAACAGGACACTAGGAGCCAAATTCTTTCCTGACGTTCATCATGAGGGCAAGGGGAAATGTACATGTTCCTGAGGCCAGAAATTGGCCCTGTATTCCAAATGCAGTCTGACCAGTGTTTTATAAAGTGCCACTAGAAATTTGTAGAAATATTTTGAAATGCTATAGAATTTTCCCTTTTATTCTATGAAAATTTTTGGAATATCAATTTAGATTTTAAAGGTAATCTTTGCAAGCAGCAGGGTTAAATTTACTTTTTAATGAAAGCTTAAAATCTTCAGAAAACATCCAAAACTCCATGGAGACATTCTAAATCTGTGTCATAGAATGGAATTTACAAAAGGCATATTTTTAGCGACCATAGTCAAAGTACAGTACATTTGGATTTATATATGGTGCTCTCTGGATAGAAGCCAGCATCCTTCTTTACTGTTGCTTTGAGCTTGGCAAACTATTAACAGTGAACAATGTTCTCAATTTTAGTCCTTTTTTCGGTTGTGGATTATCTGCAAACAGATCATGATTTTTAGCAATTTGTTCATTTTTCAAAATAGTTGGACAAATGATTTACCTAACGAGGATTTCAGCCTATGGGTGGCTTACCAGCTTCTCGCTGTGTGATATGCTTTGAGCATTCAGTATTTGCAGTTTGAAATGCAAGATGGCCTGAGTGGTCCCTTAGTGTCATTTGTTTCTTGATTGAATAAATGTAACTGTTAAAATTACATATTTATTCTGGAGAATCATGATAGTGAATTCTAGATCTGCTTTCACAAACGGTTGAGGCTTTTCACAGAAAGGTCCTGTTTCAGCAAACATCTTTGCCAGCAGCTCACTACAGTATTTGTGGAAGGTAAAGATAAAAGGAGAAAAACACAGGTGGTTTTTTGGTGGCTGGAAACCATTTGTTAAAAACTGTTAACAAATGGTTTCCAATCACCCCCCTTACCCCCCAAAAATTTGCATTTGATTTGAATTTTGGGTGAAAGTTCAGGTCACTGTTATCCAAACCTATTTACCCCTCCACTACTTTTAATATCATTGAAATCATCACAAATAATAAAACATGTAAAGAGTGAGCTCTTTAAACTTCTTACATCATCCCAGTTTGAATGTTGCAAGTTCAGCTAATAGCAGCATTGGGAAAGATTAGCTACAACCATTCCAGTGTGACTCTGGTACTTTTACTTGATAAGCCCCAAACAGTCCAGTTTGACAGCCCCTTTATATGCAAGCTTGAAAAATAACCTATTTAGCATTCCCCAGCTTCAGCACATGATTTCACTGGGAAACTATGCAAAAGATACTTTGGAAATAAATATGTACACGAAATTACAACTCTGTCTGAATGACCCGCTACCTTGGAATGTCTAGAACTGTGAGAATTATAAGGTCAGGAAATATGTACAGACCTAGTGCCTTGAAAAGTTACTATTCCTTATTTGGAATCTGCACAGACATGGAAGCTGAAGTTGTATAAACTAAAAGGAAGATTTTTCCTGTCGCTTACATGCCTAGTCCTTGACCTATCCCATTTATAGTTTCCTTTAAGATACTATGCATTGCAAGTTCATTTGTTTCCTAGCAGTCTTCCAACAATGATTTTCAGGACTAGCCAATACTTCACACAGAACTGGGCTATGTAAGCAGAAGCCTTAGATTTATATGCCAGTAAAAGTGCAGGTTATTAATGCATGTTATGCCATTGTATTAGTTTACATCATTGTTAACAATTCGGAGCTCAGGCTCTAGTATTTCCAGGTAAAATGTATTCCTTACTCTCTGTCTGAAAATTTTAAATACAGATGTACAGAAATATTTAGTCTGCTTTACTATAAAGAGAAGGTAAAGTGTTATTTTAAACAAAAAGCATACCATAAACGACACATTTAGTTTTGACAGATTTGCTTTCCTCTGTAGGGTCTTATCCTCTGTCCTGATATGGATCAAACTCCCATTAACTTCAAAGGCGAGTTATGCTCACTTAGGGATTGCATTTCTGGTTTTGTTTTTAAACTTCTATCCTATTTTTTTGTACCATATTAAATTGTTCTCTCATTTTCACTAGATATGGATTTTGCTTTTTGCAGCTAGCAATCTGATCGTAGAAGATATACAAAAATCTAGTAATAGATGGAAAATGTATTCACAAGCACATTTTTTCAACATTCAGAATCCATTACTGGATACTCTAGAAATTAGTTAGAAGGGCATTTATACTACCATATGACACAAAATTCCAAAAGGAAAATACATCTACGTTTATTCTAGATATAGCTGTCTTCTGGTTGAATTGTTCCTGTTATGAGATGGATTTTTATCTAACGTACATAATTACATTTTGTCTAAAAGTTCCTTTTGTATTTCCCCAGTTCACATCTTAATTTCATGATATTTTTGTTTTCAGTTGAACATGTTTGCTGTATGATACAAAAATGCAAGGCATTAACAGCTTTTGTACATCCACTGTGTGTATACATGCGAACGTCTAGATTAGAGATGTGTTCAAGCCTCAGAATTATGATCTGGATCTGGATTTCAAACAACAAAAAGTTTGAGTGTTCACTTTGGGGTATTTTGCTTCAGTCTGCTCTGAAGACAAGGTTCATTTGTAAAACTCAGGTTCATACGGGTGTTCACATTTCAAACATCTCCTGAAAAATTCAGAGGTGTTTGAATCTGGAGTTCTTAGTTGGGCCTATCGATAGCTTAGGTACACTGTTAGTTTATTGTAACGTGCTACAGGACTTTTGAATCAATCAAGTTATTTTGTCACTGAAAACAATGCAATATTATATCATGTGCCAGATCCCCAGCTGCTTTAAACCTTAGATGGAGCTACGTTGATTTACATTACTTAAGATCTGGCACAGTTTAGACTTTGGAAATTTCGAGACGCAAGATCCAAGAAGTGTGAAAGTAAATGGACTGTGCATTCATGAACACTTGCACGGTAGGGAAGGGACTAGGATACAGAATCTTCAGTCCCAGCGTTCATTAGCTGATGTCCATGGGCTCTATTGCTGGGATATGGTACGGATCAGCAGATGCGGCTTATTGTTTTCTCCTCCATGAAGCTTTGGCCTTATCGGTCTGCAACTTGTAAAGATCTACTGACCAGGCCTTTGCCATATCAACAGCAACATGCCCACTCCCCTTTCATCGCCTAGGATCCCAACATCATATCTGCACCACTTGCCTTCACAGCATGTTAGATATGCAGCGCCTCATTCTTTGTGCCAATCACCCACAGTAGTTTCTCCACTGACTTCAGTGGCAGTAGCATTGGACCTGATTATCAAACTGGTACACCAAAGAGCCGCTCAGTAGTCTTCTGCTTTATTTAAAACCATTGTGAGATGCTTTGACAATTCAAACCGTCACAAAACCATTCAGTTACTTCAACTTTAGCAGAAGTGGGTCTCTCTACCAGTACAAGTCACCAAAAATTTTTTATGCTCTCAAATAGATAGTCTAACAACACGCCACGTTTTCTATTTCCAACTAAAACAGGTTCAAGATATCCCCCTCTGCCAGGTGGTATTACTATAAACCATACAGCTAAATTTAATCTTTATCTCATGTTAATCTTCAGTTTAGCAAAGTTCATTTATTGTAACGCGTGCGATCAAGCTTAACAAATAGTTTTTGTTATAAAACAACCTCTGTCAAGAAAGCTTGATATTTAATTGACTATTATAAGCTTGATATTTAATTGACTATTATAATTGGTTGCAACTTTTCCCAGTAATGAAAACTATAGGTAAGATCATATCCAGACTTCCATTATAATCACTTTGGAGCCACACTCTGCCACTCTCATACTGAATAGTACTTGACTGTGCAAGCGGGCCCACTGGCTTCAGCAAGTGACTCATGCAAGTAAGGTACTCCTCACTGTAAGGTCGGCAGAATCTGGCCCTTTGTTTTCTTATGTTCATAACTCCCTCTTTTTAGGGCTGAAACTGTTCACGCTTGGTCTCTTCCCAGAGGTGAATATCTTTAGTACAGCTGGTAGAATTTTTTTAATTCAAAATTTTGATGCAATTTTGGCATTTGAAATGAAAAACAGAGCAGGAAAAATAATGATGACATCTAAATTTTTCCTCCTTTTTTAATTTTGAAAAAAAAAGGGAAATTTTGTAAAAAAATATATTAAATCCCCTCCCCTCCCCCCACACATCTCCTTTTTTTTGCCCAGCTCTAATTTAAAGGAAAATCCATTCATCTGTATTTGAGTTTAGGATAAATGGGGGGAAAATCCATTGAAAAATAATTATAACTTCTTTGCTCACTGCAAAGTAAAAAATGTCTAGCAAAGAAATCACCTGGCATGTGGATAATGTGCTATGGGTGGGAGGGGGTAAGAATTAAAAATTGACAGTGAATTAAAAAAATATTTCTGAGCAGACTCAGTGGGCTTTGTAAACTGTCATGCACCTTTCTGGTGCTATATAAGACCAGCTCTTGGTTCAGCCAGCGCACCAGTTCAAGGGAGGAAAGGGGCAAAAGAACCCTCTTGCTCCCTACACACACAGGATGAGGGTTGCGGGCTTTGTGGAGCTGCTGTATATGCTCCTCATAAAGGTGGGCAGGAAACTATGACAGAGGCCCCGGAGGGAGAGGACCCTGGACTCTGCCACCTCTGAATGCACCGAACAGCATAGCTATGCCAGTGTGTCAGACAGCATACAAACCCCCTTCCTGGAATGGTATGGAGATTATGATTCCCCAAGTCACGATCTCCCTCCCAGACTGTTCCAAGGGCAGCACTATACACTGCTTCTTACTATGGGCCAGATCAAAATGTTACGATCTAGATAAGTAAGTGAATCTATAATATTAATAATATTTAATGCCATCAGCAGGGGAAAGGGAGAACTAGAGTCTCACACTGACAGGCCATTGCGCTACTGCTTTCTGGATGTGCTAAAACAATCTGTATTTACCCGTGTATCATTGAAACACACTCAGCAATATTCTCCCAAGAAATGTGCCTTACTCTCTGGGGCAGATGAAAATAATCATAGAATCATAGACTCATAGGGCTCAGTATTATCTAGACCAGAGGTATTGTCTAGACCAGAGGTCTCCAAACTGTGGGGTGCCCCCCTAGGAGGGCAAGGAGGACTGTTCAGCGGAGGGGTGTGGCTGGGGCCTGGGCCAGCCCCCATGGGGGTGGGGGCGGGGAGGGAGTGCCACCCAGCTCCACTCCTGGCCCCGGCCCCAGCTGCTGACCCTGCACCCCGGGGCCCAGCTGCTGGCTTTGGCACCCTTACCCCTGTCCATGTTCCCCCCTCGCAGAGCCGTGACCTCGCTCCTGGCCTGGCTCCGGAGGGCAAGGGGGGGCATGGACAAGGGTAAGGGGGGCGCAAGGTAAAAAGTTTGGGCACCATTGATCTAGACCACCCCAACAGGGGTTTGTCTAACCTGCTTTAAAAATCTCCAATGATGGAGATTCCACAACCTCCCTGGGCAATGTATTCCAGTGCTTAACCACCCCGACAGTTAGGAAGTTTTTCCTAATGTCCGACCTAAACAGCCCTTGCTGCAATTTAAGCCTATTGCTTCTTGTCCTACACTCAGAGGATAAGAAGCACAATTTTTCTCCCTCCTCCTTGTAACAACCTTTTATGCACTTGAAAACTGTTATCATGTCGCCTCTCTGTCTTCTCTTCTCCAGACTAAACAAACCCAACTTTTTCAATCTTCCCTCATAGGTCATGTTTTCTAGACCTTTAATCATTTGTGTTGTTCTTCTCTGGACTCTCTCCAATTTGTCCATATCTTTCCCAAAATGTGGTGCCCAGAACAGGACACAATACTCCAGTTGAGGCCTAATCAGCGCAGAGTAGAGCGGAAGAATTACTTCTCGTGTCTTGCTTACAACACTTCTGCTAATACATCTGAGAATGGTGTTTTCTTTTTTTGCAACAGTGTTACACTGTTGACTCATATTTAGTGTCTGACCCCCAGATCCTTTCTGCAGTACTCCTTCCTAGCTAGTCATTTCCCATTTTGTATGCGTGCAACCGATGGTTCCTTTCTAAGTGGAGTACTTTGTATTTGTCCTTATCGAATTTCATCCCGTTTCCTTCAGCCTATTTCTTCAGTTTATCCAGATCATTTTGAATTTTGATCCTATCCTCCAAAGCACGTTCAACCCGTCCCAGCTTTGTATCGTCTGCAAACTTTATAAGTGTACTCTCTATGTCATTATTTAAATAGTTGATGAAGATACTGAACAGAACCAGACCCAGAACTTGATCCCTGTGGGACCCCACTCGATATACCCTCCCAACTAAACTGTGAACCACTGATAACTGGTTGAAAAACCATTCCCAGACAGTAGTTATGCACCCACCTTATAGTAGCTCCATCTAGGTTGTATTTCCCTAGTTTGTTTATGAGAAGGTCATGCGAGATAGTATCAAAAGCCTGAGTTTGCAATTCATTCTGCATTTCTGAATTTCTGCAAATACTGAATTTAACAATGAAATCCGTGTACCAGCTGGAGCACACAGCTATTGCAATACAACCAAATGGATATTCTGTGCTATTAATCCAGCCTTACAGTCCACTGTCGCCAGTCAAATCTGGTAGCAGCAAATGGTTGACACCACCCCTTGCCTTCAACAGCCCATTCTCCTCACTGATGTGTGAACTTCAAAGCCAACACAGACCATTTAAATACTAACATTATTAAGTGCTGGTAGTTCCTTTCTTCTCTTGTTTTTTTCTTTCTTTAAAAAACAAACACACACAAGGAACTGAATGCAACAAACTACAATACTAAGATTCTGAATGGAAACACTTGCAAGCCAGTAAATGAAAATAGTAATGTTCTCATCAGAAGAATAACTCACTGACATAGTACGCACTGTGGGCCAGATCCTCAGCTGGTATAAGTCAGTTAACTCCTCTGACTTCCACACGACATGCACCAGTTTGAACCTTTTGAGGCTTTGACCCTGTATACATAGGTATAAATTTGTGTTGTGTGTTTGTACAGCACCTAACATGATGGTATCCCAGTCCATGACTAGGTCTCCTAGCTGGCTACCGCAATCCAAATAAGAAATAAAAGAATAATAATATGGCTAGATTGTGACACGGCTCTTGGCCTATAGTAAGGGGTGGCATGAAGATAAGGGTGTGTCATTTCAGGAATTGTCTAGGGAAAACAATGTGACTTGGAGATTCACAAGTCATTCCCTTCCTCTAAAAGTATATCATTGTTGTTGGCCTATACTAACTTTCCCCTCTGCTCTGATTCAGCTAAACTGGCTGATTTGTTGGGGGTGGCGCGGTGGAATCAAGGATCAGCCTCTCTCATTCCCAGCCCATCTGTACAGCCCTGCACACAGTTTGGTGATACAGGCAGCCCATGTGGATGTGCAGAGCTAGTTACAATCTTGCCCTTTACAGTCCAGTAATCAAAAAATATTTTACCGGTACAATACGGGTGAATTATATTCTGGTGAAAATATTAACCATTTCATTCCCCAGCTTTTGTGCATTTAAATTTATAACCAAACATTTGCAACGAGAAAAGGTTTTTTGGATTTCATATACTAATAAAAATGGTTTGAGATTATGAGTCCATCTTCCCTGGTTAAATGAAAATAATCCTGTCTGGCATTTCAATGCACAAATGACTTTTGACTAACACAGAAAAGTGACAGCTGTAGAGGGATATTAAAACCAATTTTTTTAAGTTACTCAATATAATTTAATGTTCTATAGTGGCCTTTGTATCTATAACATTTCAGAGTGCTATAGTTCAGTGCCTGTGTAGTCATATGGCATAGTCATTATATGTTCAACAAAAGAGTACTTCGTAGTCAGCGTTTGACATTAGAACCTCTTACATCAAGAGGGATGAAAGCTTGACCTGAGTACTAAACCATCCCCAACGCCTTTCAAACAATACTATGAGACCTTTAACTTCCATCTGGACAGCCTTGAGAGGCTGACAAAGCGTCTTTATTCTATGTCGGACTTGAACCCATTACCTGACATAGCAACTGAATCCAATTTACCATAACAACTGAACACATAATGATGCATGTTTTAATTTAATATAGGATTCCCCCAGTTCTAGTGTCTGGTCCTGTCAGCAGCTTTCCTATCTGGCACCAATGCCTGATTAAATATTAACACAGGGCGGGCCTGTTATTTCCTGACTTCCGAGAAACCACTGGTAAATTGAGATCTAGTTGTTAAAAACGTCTGACACAATGTAATTTGTATTGAACCCCTCTTCCATGCCAAAGTGCCAGCGTTCATAAATCAGGCTGCTCAAATTGAATAAATCTATTTAAATACTTATAAAATATTAAATATGCATTTGGGAAAAGCCTCTAAGGTTATTGTGGCACCCATACACCTCAGAGTAACTAATTTATTAAAGAGTTTGCAAACCTGGGAAGAAAGGGAAAAGAAAAATGGTTTCATAAACCAAGAGCAGAAGCCAATTTTTCAGTTCAGATGATGAAAGGAAGCATGCATTTCTAATCAAAAAGACAGATAAGCCTTTTCTCTCCCACCATTCCCTCAACAGCAAAGTGCCTTTTCATCATCAACAACACTCCATTCCTAATGTCTGCTGAGGCCTTTCTTCACCTTCTCCATACACTAGTAATGTACACACAGCATCCCTTTGAAACAAGAGCCCATTAGCTGTGGCAGACTACCTTTTCACATGAAGTCCTTCTGTTGGTAGTCATCAATAGAGTGTTAAATCATTCCGACTGGGCATGCTCAGAATCATGGCAGTGGGATAAACAGATATTTAGAGCTGTAGAATGAAAATTGCTTTTCAACCTTTTTTGAAGGGCATTTGTTTTTTAGAAAAGGTCATAAACTACACAAGGAACATCAAGCTCTTTTTCTTCTAAACATAGATTTTTAAGAAACCCACTTTTTCTTACACCCAGGTCATCTGTAATTTTAGACCTTCAACCACCCAGCAGTTCCCTTTCAAGATTACATACTAAATACTACCATAAATTTGCCCCTCAATAAGAGACTAGTTCGGGCATGCCTTGAAACGGGGATTTATGTGATTATTTTCCATCCAGTGGGTGTGGTAAAGGGATATAGAAACCATCATCTATATCAGCAAGCACAGTGATACTTCACAAGAGCTACCTGGGTAATGCAAGAGAGATTAAGCCTAAATTGAGGATTGCCATTTCTGAGGATAATTAATTTTCAGGCTGCCATGACATTTCTTAGCATGGATTTTGAGCCTCTGCAAGCCTTTAACCAGCTTTGTTCAATAACATACGGTGGTGCTGCTGCATCTCTTTGACTGAGAAAGCGAAGACAACACAATGCAGTTTCTATTGTATTTTCTTCTCTGATGCAGTGAGAGTTCAGTCTTATATAACAGTTCTATTCCTTTATCCAATCTTCCATTTAAATAGGCTCCAGCAACCTTATGTTTTACACGTCAGTTCTAGTTTCATACAGCCAAATTTTCAAAAGTGACAGATATGGTCTCACAATTGTAGATACCTTAAAGTTTGGCACCCAGAAATGGAGTGATCCAAAATCTGTGACCACTATTGAAACACTAGCCTAAAAGATTGTGGGCCTGATTTTTAAAGGGTCTCTTTTAGCCCCAGAAAATAATTGCAAGCACAATTATCTGCAAGTGAAAATAAGAATATGTTGACATCTAACTGCCTAATATACTGGTGCAATCTGTTAGGTATATTCAGGTCTTCATTTGAGCCTGCCAGTAATTGTACCACAAATATTTATGGGTGCAAATTCCAGTGGGAATTTCAGTGGGGCCAAGATTACACTTGAAATTTTCAAACTCAGGCCCTATAGTTACGGCAAATTGGCACCTAGTTAGAATTTTGAACATACATGCAGTATAGTATGGGGAGTATTTTCAAACTTGGGTGCCTAAAGTTGGGCACCTAATACATAGTATCATGTTCAGTTGAGCTGAGCCCACTGATGTTAATGGAAACTATGGTATTGGGAACTTCTGAAATTCAGGTCACTTATTTTAGATGAAAGAAAAGGAGTACTTGTGGCATCTTAGAGACTAACCAATTTATTTGAGCATAAGCTTTCGTGAGCTACAGCTCACTTCATCGGATGCATCTCACGAAAGCTTATGCTCAAATAAATTGGTTAGTCTCTAAGGTGCCACAACTACTCCTTTTCTTTTTGCGAATACAGACTAACATGGCTGTTACTCTGAAACCTTATTTTAGATACTTGATTAGGAACTTAAGTGCTGTGACAGGGTCAGGCCAGATGGTGACAAGAGAGTGATTGAAGGCAGATATATTAGCCCCAGGTTAAGTAAGTCCCTTTTCCCTAGGTAAGGTAACAGGGAAGGTTCCAGAACAATCAGGAACTTTCTGGAAACAATTAAGAAAGGCTGATTAGAACACCTGCAGCCAATCAAGAAGCTGCTAGAATCAATTAAGGCAGGCTAATCAGGGCACCTGGGTTTAAAAAGGAGCTCACTTCAGTTTGTGGTGTGCATGCGAGGAGCTGGGAGCAAGAAGTGCAAGAAGCTGAGCGTGAGAAGGCGTACTACTGGAAGACTGAGAAGTACAAGCATTATCAGACATCAGGAGGAAGGTCCTGTGGTGAGAATAAAGAAGGTGTTGGGAGGAGACTATGGGGAAGTAGCCCAGGGAGTTGTAGCTGTCACGCAGCTGTTCCAGGAGCCACTGTAGAGAGCTGCAATCCACAGGGCCCTGGGCTGGAACCCGGAGTAGAGGGTGGGCCCGTGTTCCCCCCATCCCTCCATTCTCCCAACTCCCTACTTGATACTGGAGGAGTTGACCTGGACTGTGGGGAAGGTCTGTGGCCTGTTCCCCGATCCACTAAGTGGATCAGCAGAGACTGCGAGGATTGTTCTTCTTCCTTTTCCCCATGCTGGCCAGTGATGAGGCTAACTGAGTGAACGGCAGATTTGAGCCATGAAAGTGGCCAAACTGAGGGCTGCCGTGAACCTCTGAGTGGAGCAAATCCGCCAATAAGCACAGGACCCACCAAGGCAGAGGAGGAACTTTGTCATAGCGCCTAACTTTCAAGTTTGAAAAAATTGCCCTATATGTATTGTATCCAAAGACTGAATTTGTAACCAAAGTGTTTATAAGGGGCTATTTTTTTTTTGCTAATGTGCACATACACAGAGGCTGATGGTCGAAAGGGTTAATTATTCAACAAACTCAAGCAGAGGAAAAAGTTTCAAGCTCAGGGAGGTTATCACTCCCTTTTGTGCAGGCTGGTTTTAATCACTTTCTTGTACCTCTCCCTGACTTCATTTATCAAGCCTTCACATAAAAGTTGCAAAGTGAGGTTATTCAGCGGATACCTCCATTCATCTCAGATTATTGACCAGGGAGGTTTGCAGTACAAGCCAACCTGGGTGATGGCATTCTTCTTGTTTTCATTGTGCAGTCTGCTTTCGTTTTATGCTGTAATTGTGTTTGCACAAAACCATAACCACACAGAGAGCAGATCCCAGATTCCAGAGTTATTTACAAACACCCCCTTCTCGTGCTGTCTGCTTTATGCTTGTTTGGGTCAAACAGCCAGGAGCCTGTGGTGGATTAACAAGAGAGAAGCTAGATCCAATCTAACCAAAGGACTTCCAACCAACCAAACTTTGCCACCTCCCACAAAAACAAAATCAAAGCCCTCCCTTCCCCCACAAATTGTTCAAGTGAATTTCCATCACTCCAATATGTATATTTTCTTTTCTGACTTTGGTGAATGCTAGGAGTCAGATTCAAGTCCTTCTAACCACAATGAGCAGCACCTTGCTCCACAAGCAGTCCGATTGAAGTCAATGAGGCTACTCGCAGAGTGAGATGCTATTTCAATGTGAGTGAAGGAAACAGAATCCGGACCCAACTGATTAGTAAACAGCTGTTTCATAGGTAATTTAATTTGGTTATTTTCAAGCATTGTGAGCCAGATCCGCAGCTGGTGTAAATCAGTGAAATCAATGGAGCGATGCCAATTTCCACTAGCTGAGGATACGACCTATTTTTCATTTTTTTACAGAGCTCATAAAATATTGCACACAGTAAATTGTGCAAAGATTGGGAGATTATATCCAAGCTAAATCTATGACCTTTCAGTATTGTCCATTTGTAGTTTTTACTTTCCATTGAAAAAAACCCTTCAAATTCTGTTTCCATCTGAACATCTTGTGCTAGGTGATGTGGAGGGGAATGACTTAATGATCTTTGTTATTATTACAAACTAGTGAATTAAAAATTCACCAGCCAAATAAGACTGTCAAGCTGATCACAGGGGTACATGTTATTAAAATGGCTTTCTGCATTTTGTGGCAGTAAAATCATTGGTGACTCACTGTAATCAGTCTTTGGTGATATAGGGGCCATGCAACAGGAACATTTTTTATCTCAGCATACTTTGAGGTAGTCAGTAGTCTTGCTGAATGGCCCAATCCAGGGAGTTTTGGGTTCTTCAGCCAGAGTGGGAGCCATGAGATAAAGCTCCTTCTGTCCTTTATACTCACTGTGAAGCTTGAACACTTGAGGCCCAAGTCTGCCATGAGGAATTTCAGCGTGGTTGCATGAGTGTAACAAAGGGAGTTTACTACCAAGGATGCTGATTGAGGCTGAGGCACGTTCCTTCACTGTTTTTTTATTTCTGGTCCTGCTTTTCCTTGTTTGGAGTTTTGGCATGGTAGATTACAAGGAGCTTATTTACAGCTGAAACAGCAAAGAGTATATCCAGGCTAGATCTAACTCTGGGAGCATAGCCTTCAAGCAGGTTACTGCTGGGGGAATTCTGCACCACTGCACATGCACAAAATTCATGTCCCCCACAGATTTCTTTCCTTCCCTGCGGAAAAATGACTTTCTGATGGAGAAGCCCAGGGAAGCCACAAGAACAGTCATGCGACCCTCCCCAGAAGTATGTTTTGGGTGGCCAGGGGAGCCAACAGAGAGGTAAATCACTGTGGGGTAGGGGGCGGGATTGGGGAAGACCCGTCTGGTGGCTCCTACTCTGCGTCGGGCTAAGCTGCTAGTCCCGGCTGGGCTGCGGAGGACGGGACTTCCTCTTCCCCTGCATGGCATCCAGGGCCGGGTCAGACCCCCAGCTTTTTCCCCAGGCTCTGCAAACTCCTCCCACCCCCCAGAATAGGACAGGAATATCTCCAACTTTTTTGGCCTCTCAAGGACCAAAGGCAGGTCAGTGTCCCTGCAGACCCTTTGTTGTTCATTTCTGGCTGTGATGTTGTTTAAAGTCCTCCATGAGAGCCCATGGTATCTTGGCGTCTCTGTGGAGTTTTGAATGAAAAACCTTTCCTAACAACTCTGAACTGCCAGTCCAGCCATTTCTTTCAGAGGCCCATTTCTTTGTTAGCAGAATATTCACCTTATTAGATGGTTCTATTTTAGGGCTGGTTTCTTATTTCACCTTAACCCTGTACTGTTGGCATAAGATGATAGAAGGAATTTTCTAAGATCACTTCCAAAGGTCATAAGTGGTGTTTGGGAGCATATCAACAAAACAGTTTTCCTCCTGTGTCCACATGCTCATTCACATGGGGATTTCCTTACTTCGTTCTATGTGAGCAGGTATCTGGAAATACCACATGTGGTGAACAATGATGCTTTGGCTCCTATTGACACTCATGTTTTAAATATGTTGATGTTATTAGGCCAGGGCTGTCTGATTACATTTTACCCTCCACAGTACAGAGCAAGAGATCAATGTCAGGACTCATTTAGTTTCAGGCACAGCAGCCAAACAATTTGCCTCAAGGCTGTAACCATAGTGGCTACACGGTTTGTACTCTGTATGCACTATGCACTTCAGCTGGAGTGTGATCCTTACCGTGTTTGGCTTTCATGTCAGAGGAATGCACTCGAGATGGAATGCAGATTCTCCTTCCCGCTGGAGGTTCTCTTTCTTTGGTATGCAGCCTATTCAGTTGGTCATTGTTGAAACAGTTTGGTTTTGGGTCACATCTGACAGGCTGTGGTGTACCTTGCCCTGGTGCATTCTGAAGGTTTCTCTTCTCTTTCTCTTTTAAAATTAAAGATAAAGGAAGGTTATGTACCTTATAATAACTAGAGTTCTTCGTGTTGTGCGGTCCCTGTGGGTATTCATTGGGAGTGGATGTGCTCCATCCACCCAGGACCAGAAACTCCTCAATAGCAGTGTCCATTGGGCTGTGCCTGTGTCCTTTTCCTCCTTGTGCATCCAACCGCTGCGTTTAACAGGGGGCACAGACCAACCACCTCTCCAGTGTCTACTCTACCACAAATAGCCCTAGTATAAGGATCCAAAGCAGAGGCGGAGGAGAGAGCGTTTGTGAATACTGTCGGGCCAGATGGCTACAGGAGAGTAATAGAAGGCAGATATATTAGCCCCAGGTTATGTAGGTCCCTTTTGCCTGGGTAAGGTAACAGGGAAGGTTCCAGAACAATCAGGAACCTTCTGGAGACAATTAAGACAGACAGACTGATTAGAACACCTGCAGCCAATCAAGAAGCTGCTAGAATCAATTAAGTCAGGCTAATCAGGGCACCTGGGTTTAAAAAGGAGCTCACTTCAGTTTGTGGTGAGTGTGTGAGGAGCTGGGAGGAAGAGGCACTAGGAGCTGAGAGTGAGAATGCATACTGTTGGAGGACTGAGGAGTACACGCATTATCAGACTCCAGGAGGAAGATCCTGTGGTGAGGATAAAGAAGGTGTTGGGAGGAGGCCAGGGGGAAGTAGCCCAGGGAGTTATAGCAGTCGCACATCTGTTCCAGGAGGCACTCTAGACAGCTGCAATCCACAGCGCCCTGGGCTGGAACCTGGAGTAGAGGGTGGGCCTGGGTTCCCCCCAAACCTCCCAATTCCTGGTCAGACACAGAAGGAGTTGACCTGGACTGTGGGTTCACGAAAACAGCCAAACTGAGGGCTGCCGTGAAGCTCCAAGGCGAGCAAATCCGCAAATATCGCAAGACCAACCAAGGCAGAGGAGGAACTTTGTCACAATACCTATAGGGAGCAAGAGGTCAAGGGCTCAAATGGCGGGTTTACCAGTGCTGATAGCACGAAGTTCAGGTCCCAGGCAGCTGCAGGTTTTAATACAGGTGGCAGTGTGCTGACAATGCCTTTTAGGAACTTTACTGTTGTGAGATGGCTGAAAACCAAGCAGTTCTCCACTGGAGGATGAACGGCATCAATAGATGCTAAATGTATCCACAGTGAATGGATGGATAGGCCTGATGACTTCAAAGAGAGAAGATGTTCCAGGATAAGAGAGATCTTGGACTTTTCAAGAGGTAACGGATGCTGCTGACACCACAGGGAGAACCTCTTCCACTTGGTGGTACAGCACTTCCGTGTACTGTTTCCTGCTATTGATAAAGATGGATTGAACCTTCTCTGAGCAAGACTTCTCTAAGTCCACTGTGTAGGCAAAACTCAGGCCACCAGATGGAAGAATGCCAGGATGGGATGGCTAGTCCTGCCTCCATTCTGTGACAGTAGGCCCTGAAACAACTGTAGGTGTATGGATGGGTGAGAGGCTGTCTGCAGGATTGTTTTGAACTAGAACTGCGTTGGCCATCATTGTGCTATCAGGATTATTGCTGCCTTGTCCTGCTTGATCTTCTGAAGGATGCGAGGTAGCAGGGGGATGGGGGGAAGACATACCTTAATGGTCTGACCACTGTACTAGGAAGGCATCCCTTCTGGAGTCATGCCCCAGTGTGTCTTGGATTTACTTGAAGTTCCAAGGAACTTCCTGGATTTACCTGAGGTTCCAAGGAATGAAACATGTTGAGTAAGGAGGTGACTGTTGCTTTTATCTCCTCATATGAGCCATCCTGTGAGCAGCCAGTCATCTAGGTACAGAAATACTGGGTTGCCTTGGCATAAGTGTGCTGCTAGCACAGCCAAAACCTTTGTAGAGACAGTTGGGGCATTCAATAGGCCGAAGACTCTCTATTGGAAGTGCTCTTGGCCCATCATAAAGTGCTGGAATCTCCTGTGCACTGGGTGAATATCTGCCTGGAAACAGGCATCCTTCAAATCATATCAAACCATTCATTCAAGGAAGGTGGAAGTCATCCTGAATCTTGAATAGCAGATGAAGACATTCAGCTCTTTTAGATCCAGGATGGGTCTCCAGCACCCCTTCTTTCTGGGGATTTGAAAGTATTTGGAGTAAATGCCCTTCCCACTGTGTTTAGGAGGTATGGGCTCTATTGCCTCTAACTGGAATAAGGAGTCTGCCTCTGGCTTGAAAATCCTGTAACTAGTGGGGTCCCTGAAGAAGGATGGGGAGGTGGAGGTTGGAGAAGGGATAGACAGGAATATAATCCTGTAGCCAATTGAAATGTAAACCCCTTTGCCCAAAGTTATGTTTTCGGAAGAAAACAGGCCAAGTGGCCCCTAAGGGAGTGTGGGGAGACTGGTTGTACATGGCCTAATTGCCAGCTCTTGAGCATCCCATCAAAATGCCTTCTTGGTAGGCAGCTGGGTCTCAAAATGGGATGGTGATGGTGCAGTATGTATGGCATCCTATACCTTTGGCATTTCTTCAGAGGCTCATAGGCCCTCTGAAGACAGAATGGCTGAGGGGTTGGCTGGTACCTATGAGATGGTGGTTTAGAAAATTTCCCATAAGGTGCTGGGGTCCATATTCCCAAGGAGCAGAGGACGACATGAGAGTTCTTGAAGGAATGAAGCAACTCATCAGTCTTTTCACTAAACAGATTGTTACCCTTGAAAGGGAGATATTCATCTGTCACCTGGATCTCCTTGGGGAATCCCAGTGCCTACAGTCAAGAGGCCCACCTCATGACCACCAAGTTAGACATGGAGCTGGAAGACTTGTCAGCAGTATCAAGTGATGCCTGGAGGAACAATTTGGCAAGAAGTTTACCTTCATCCAGGTTGGCCTGGAATTGGTGTCTGTGTTACTGTGGTAGTTTATTGGCAAACTCCAAAAGCTTGTTGTAATGAATAAAGTCATATTTTGACATGCGTGTCTGGTAGGTCATAGTAAGAATAGAAGGATGGCTGATGAGACGTTCTTTCTGCTGAAGATATCTAATGTTTTGGCATCCTTGTAAAAGGGAACAGACCTGGGCTGGGGTAGCATGTTTTGCTCTGTGACTGCCTGGATGACAAAAGAGTTTACGTTAGGGTGGGAGAACAAGTATTCTTCTGCTTTGGAGGGCACAAAGTCAGAATTGGAGCACAGGTGGCTGCTGTGTGCCAAATGAATCCAACATGGCTTCACTGATAGGGGAGTGTCACCTTGGAAGTAGGTGTAAAATGGAGAATGCCCAGAAGTTTAAGGTTGGTTCCTGAATCTCTTCCAGTGGCATCTGGAGGGTGTATGTTATCCTGATCAGGTGGTCCTGGTGTTGTCTGTAGTCATCCAGTGGAGAGAGAGAAGCTGATGCTACCACCTCCTCTGGAGATGAAGACGACACTGCTGGCAGATCCAGCAGTACATCTGTTCCTGCTCAGCAATGTTCTCCGAGAGGGCTGAGGCTCCTCTCTTGGAGGCAATCTCTTTGGAAAGTAGTGACCATAGTCCTTGTAGCCTGGGACCTGAAAGTATGGATCCCATGGACCCCAGTATGGCCAGTGGGTAGGTTCAGAAGGGCATGGAGCCAGTCCCCATGGGGGATACCATTGGTCCCTTGCTCCATAGTACAAGTCACAGGGATTTAGAGGCCTCGAGGAGGCTCTGGAAGCCCTATTTAGGCTGATATCTCATGTTTGGGCTGCTGGGGGAACCACAGATACTACCTCCTGTTTGTCCAAGGAGTAGGAGCCAATGGTGCTCTCTGTCTTGTAGCAGCATGGCTGCTGGCATACACCAGTGAATAGCATCTCAGCGATGTTGGAACATCCGTGTTGCAGCTAGTACCTGGGACTAATGAATGGCATTCTGATGCTGCAATGATGTCTCTAGATAGAACTGGTTCAGAGAGAACTGGCAACTCAGGATCGGTGTACATTGCCAGGTCCTCAAGAAGAGTGTAACGAGACCTAGTGGGAGGAATGCTGGCTGGAGTCCTTGGTATAGGCTGGTCTATCAGTGCAGGCTTCAGCACAGTGGGCCTGGTGCAGTATGGTACCACTTGTGCAGAGGGTGCATGCTCCCTCTGATCCTTTTGCGATGCAGGGGTCAATCCCACCTCCTTTGTGGATGGTTTGTGAGTGCTGTAGTGCTCCTGGTGCTGTCAGTGCTGGCCCTGTGGGCTCCAGATGCACTTGTTAGAGGTTGAAGAGCCTCACTTGGTGTGGAGAGGAGAGAAGTGGCAGTCCTCTTCTTAGAGGACTTGTGTGGCAATTTGTCTCTCTTTTTACAAGGGTGTTTTTCCTTTCCCTTCTCGTAAAAGGAATTTAAAGGAGTCCTTGTGTTTACTGGAGGTGTTGAAAAGTGTTGGTGCTGCCGGGGCACTACCCGGAAGCTCAGCTCAATGAGACAGAGAATGGGAGAGTCCCAGATCGGAAAGGGTCCTCATGGACAGCTCCATTAGATGCCTGCGAAGTCTGAAGTCCTGAGATTGCCTAGTACGAGGGGGAAAGGTGTGGCAGACATCACACTTCAAAGAATGTTAAAATTGTACAATGCACAGGTTGAGAAAAGAGTGGCTGTACATCTGGGTATAGTGCTTAGATTATCCACAAATACAAAGATTGTTTTTAAAAGTCATATGATCCATAGAGCACATAATCAGCAATAACCCAAATTTAGGTGAATAAATTTAAGAATACAGTTTAGATATGAGTATCCAAGTATTTGGGTGCATCACTCATGAAAAATTGTATAGAGATTTGCTTGTGGAAAGGAAAATACATCAATGAGTGAAGATTGTCCCTCAGTAATCAAGAATTAGGGTAAGTTATCCATTTAGAAAATACAATCTATCAGGGAAGTATTTCAGTTACTTTCCTTACTGCGCTTCTCTACTGCTATTGAATAGTTTCCTGTCTTGGGCATATGGAGTGCATCCATACTAAATAACCATAGGTACCAGCACTCAAAGAAGAACAAATGAGCTGTATGCAGTTATTATATATTTACCATTGGGATATCCTGCCCGCTACCTACTCTCCAAATATGAGAATATTGCAGGGATGGTCTCTTTAGAGAAAGATAAACTTCCTACCTTTCTGCTTCTCTGAAAATGCCTTCATGTAGGAGTCAGATTAATCCTCCTCCCCCTCTCAGATTCTTTGCTCATAAGGGAAGGTGCCCTTTGTTCACACTATATTCATTGTCCATTCCTGATCTGAAATGGTATTCTTCCCAGGGCGAACTATTTTTGTATCCATGTTGTGAACTCAGATGTTAAGGGGAGCTCTTTCTTCTTGCTTATTGAAGAACTAAACGTTCTTTGGCCCCTCAGGTATCTCTGGTTGGAGCTCACTCAGTGGGGCAGGGACCTCAAGCGGGTCTATAGGTGCCGCAGAGGGCCCAAATCTTAGAAACAGGGAAATATGAAACCATGTACTTTATTAACATTAAATGCTGAGAAAGACTTTGAGCAGTTGGGTGGCTTTATTTGATGGTAGTCTTGGAACAATATTGAACTGAACAGAGCTTTCGTAGATGGCTGCACGATATTCACAACCTACTACATGACTTTATAGTGTAGAATGCTGCGGAATGAGAACGTATGACATCTCCAAACTGTCTTCATTCCACAGAACCTGCCTCAGAAAAATCCTCCATATCTTCTGGCCCAGAACAATCTCAAACCAAGATCTATTGACACAGTTCATCCAAGAGGATATGAGCACGGTCAATACCAGGAGGCACTAGAGATGGATTGGCATTGTGCTTTGGATGGAAATTGATTCCATCACCAGAGTAGCAATAAGATGGACACCTGAAGGAAAGTGAAAACGAGGCCGCCCGAAAACAACATGGTGAAGAGCTGTGGAAGCCGAGCTGAAAAACCTGTGGCACAGCTGGGGAACCATAGAAACACTTGTCAGAAACAGATAGGAGTGGAAGAGCTTCGTTGCTGCCCTAAATGCCAGAGGCTTAATGGGAACATGATGATGATGACAGATGTGCTTACAAAGCAGGAGTTTTGTTCTATTCTGTCAATATTTACAATTTAGATGTCATATTTTTCATAAAATTAATGAAAAAATTAATAGAAAATATTCCTTTTTATTGTAGAGCCATATAATGAGGGAGTAAATGAACACGTTATCTGCGTGACAAGATAGGGAAAAGATGTGAAAGGTAGAGCTGGTCAGAGAAACTTTAACAGAACCATATTCTATTGGACTATACAGTTTTATCGAAATCAAAAGCCTTCACAAAATCAGGTAAATTTCACTAGACTTTCACTTAGGAAAAAACACAGAAAAAAATGTTCTAATAAAACATTTTGATTTTTCATTTTCAAATGACTTTTCAGTTTCCAATTTTTAAATTTTGCATTATGTTCTACATTATTATAATAACACAAAATTAAAAAGTCAAAATTGAAATAAAATTTTGTTGAAATAAATTGTTTTGATTAACCTGAAGTGATTTTTTTTTCCAGAATTTTCCTTCACAGAGAATTTAGAAATTTTCAGGTTTTACTCCTCTTTAGAGCAAAGCCAGATTTTGAAATCTCTAAATCCTTCATAAAATGGAATGTCTGTCTTCTACGCTGCTCTAGTTAAAGGTTAGTATTTGGGACAATAAGTGTTAGAACATAATGGTAATGGAGAAATGAATGCATCAAATTAAAACTCATTTTTTGCTGGGATATACAGTACATTCTAAACACAGGAAATGTGGCAATGTCAATACTGTGGTACAGCCCTTGTGAACCTTTTCATGGCACCTGCCAATTTCATTAACATGCTCATGTAGATCTAGGATGGCTTCTTCTGGGGAGTCTCTACTTTCTGAATAATAATGTTTTCTTCTATGTAATTTAGGAATCTATGTGATAATGCATGTGCAGCAGTATTTGTTACCCCACAGATGTCTGGATAGTTAAATTTCTCCATGAGTTTTTTGCAGTAGTTCTCTTCTGGGATTTCCAACCAGTCCAGGATGGCAGCTTTGACAGCCTCATAGTCAGCAACAGCATCCTTGCTCATGGACCAACATGCAGCTTGGACCTCGTGTTAAAAAAGGCATCTGCACTTCCCTCTGAGCAGCAGCAACTACCTGATCAAAGTTGACCGGGGGCCCTTGGAGTCATCTTCTGGTCCCATCTTGGGCTGTGTCCATGAGTTAACACATCTGCTCCTGGGACAGTCCATGCTCCTTCTGTGGGGCTACAGCCTGGGCTTGCTGGTCCCCACAAATTCCAATAAAACCTGCGGTTGTTGCTACTATTGCTCTTCCATCATTTATCTCAACTGCAACAGAAAGTTAAAAAAATCCTTTGCGAACAGCACCCATGAACAGGAGCCTTTTCCAACACAGTATGTAGATTCCAAACTCACCCCTTCCAGAGGCTTGGTGTCATTAAAAAAAAATTAACAACAACAAAGGTTCGTTTCCTCATTCTAGACTGCTCCTAGCACATGCTAGATCAACTCTCTCTAGAGAGCCACTCCCACCTCCCTTATGTCTTGTATTAATCTGTCTCAAGACGTCAGCAGATTCCACTTAAACTTTTCCCAACAGAATCAATAGCTGGTAACAGGGTGGAGTCTTTCAGGCAAACACTGACAGCCTGTTACATTGCCTTTTGCTACCTCTTTGCATTCTATAATAAAGAGCTCTCCCTAGAGCTGGTCAAAGACTAAAATAATAACCCAGTTTGCAAATAAAAGTGCTGATTTTGGATCAACATGATTCACAGGGTCCTAATATTAGTTATTAGCGAATATTTAGACCACTGATGGGTATTTGTGAAAATGTTCATAAATCCTGAGAGTTTAATGAATGTTAGTATGAATAAAATTACTCATCCAAAAGTTCATAACTCATCATTCTCCTGTTTAAAGTTGTTTGTCATTGAATCAGAGAGCAGAAAAAAATACCATGTCCCTTATTTGAGCAATAACACAACATAAATAAAACCTGTACTGTCAACGTGAACAGTTTAAAAATAGGTTGTAAATTAATTTGTCCTAACTATTCATTGGATAGCTAAAAATAATGAATAGATTCACAGTTAACATGATTGGTGTGCAGATATTTGTTAATCAGAAAGAGGACTATATTAATCACTAATACTACTCCTAAGGAATAGATTGGCTTCAGCTCTCACACCTGAGAGGGATGCTGTGGTTTCAAGCAATCCTGCTCTGTGGTGACTCTCCAAAAGTCCTTAGAAAGGTGCTTCTCCAGAATTTAGGCAATTTCCTCTTTTTTATATGGAACACACACTTGCTCTGAAAACACATCCACTGCTTGCTGCTTCCACTAAAAACATCCAAATATTTAATTTGAATATAATCCTTTTTTGAGAAAATTTTATTCTGCTTTTCCCCTCTGCATACTTTTGCAATGCCCTGATCTGTTATAAAGGAGGATTGGTGCAAGATACTTCTCTTTCTCTCTCTCAAAAAAAAAAAAAATGGAGCCAATAATAATTGTCTCTTTTTTTTCAAAAACTTCAGTGACATCCGTCTCCTATATTCTACAAAAATAATTTGCTTCTGCTAGCTAGTTGGCAAATACAAAATCAAACACCTGTTTACCAGATACATAGAGCTATATGACTGCCATTGCTGATCCATCTGTAGTGCATAAACATAACTTTCACCAGCTGCTTTTCTTAGCATGGGGTAGTAGGGGAATCCTCAACATGTTTTAATAATAAGAAAGGCCAGATCCTCAGATGGTGTAAATTGACATAACATCCCTGAAGTCAGTGATGCTACCCTGAATTACTCGAGGTGAGGATCCTGCCCCAGTATGATTTTTATTCTCACTCTTCTCCTTTCACTTCCATTTTTTCCCAGTTACTATTTTGGGTTTTTTTCTTTACATTGTATTAATGAGGCAGCACACTGCAGAGACAATTCCTTGTCCAAACCCAAGCAGTAAGGATAATTACTTGGGGGACCAGACAGTCTCAGTACTAATGATACTTAAGAAAACATCAGAGGAGCCAGAAGTGTGACACTGAAGTGGTTTACAGCCAAATACACCACTGGGGTAAGCAGACAGAACTCCGCCTTCCTATGCAAGCTGCAAATGTGCCCCCTGGACATTTAGCAAAAGCTCACACAAATGTACCCATGCTTCTTGCATATAATGTTCTGTCTTGAAATCACAACAAGTTGTTTGAGCAAAGTACACCTCTACCCTGATATAACGCTGTCCTCGGGAGCCAAAAAATCTTACCGTGTTGTAGGTGAAACCGCGTTTTAGCAAACTTGCTTTGATCCACCTCAGCGCGCAGCCCCCCCCCACCCCTGAGCACTGCTTTACTGTGTTATATCTGAATTTGTGTTATAGCGGGTCGCATTATATCGGGGTAGAGGTGTATATTTTATTATTAATACAATAGTGTCACCAATGGTTCTACTGGCTCCTCCCTTGCTCCAAAGGGCAAAAATGCCTTACTGACTCTGGACCAGCACTAGCTTACTTCTCCACCTGTGCCAGCTCAGCTGTGTGGGCCAACACCCAGGCTTCACCCACTCCATGCTATTTTCTGCCCAGCCGCATAGGGGAGGAAGACAGCTTTCCTTCCAGTACGAAGAGTAGCAATGTAGGTTGAGCCATAAGCCCCTTCACTTTCTTGAGCAGGCACGCAAGGGCAAGTTGTAATATTGCCCAGTGTAAGTAAGCTCAAAATCAGGCTCCATAAATAGATTTTCACTAGTAGTTGAGACTGAGGGCTTGTCTTCACTACCAGGGTAAATTGGACCTAAGTTACGCTACTCTGGCTACGTGAATAATGTAGCTGGAGTCAGTGTAGCTTAGGTCGACTTATCCCGGTGTCTTCACTGCACTGTGTTGATGGGAGATGCTCTCTGGTCAACTTCCCTTACTCTTCTCGGAGAGGTGGAGTACCGGGGTAGAGAGTACCGGGGTAGACCGGAGAGTGCTCTGCTGTCGATTTAGCGGGTCTTCACTAGACCCGCTAAATCGACCCCTGCTGCATCGATTGTAGCAGCGTCAATTTCCCTGTAGGGAAGACAAGCCCTAAGATGCCATCTATTTACAAACCCTTGAGGAGTTCAAATTCAGTGAAGTCCATCCTTTTCAGTTCATACTAGAGATGTTGGCAGTCTCTGAGACTTACAAATGAGAATTTGTTTTTCTTTTAGTAATTTTGTAACACATGCTGTATGCTGAATGGGGCTTTCCAAGATTCCTACAATTGCTACCATCAATACTCACCTCTAATATATTCTGACTTAAAGTGTGCAACCTTGTTTAAAATGCACTGTTAAAGCATATATTTTCATGTATCGCTATGTCTGAATGCATGCTAACCAGGTTGAAAATCAAATTATCTGTGTTAGGGTGAATATTACAGTGTGAATTCTGCCTGCTGTGCTGTGAATGAATCTTGTAAACACAATCAAAATCTCTCTCTCTCTCACACACACATGCACCCTTGCACAAGAAAAGCAATTCTTCACCTTCTGCCATCCTATTGTCACAGCAGCTCATGTTTATTGCGGATGACATCTTCAGCTACAACTCAGCATGAGCCCCAGTATGTTGGAACTGAACATTGGATCGGAAGAAGCACTAGGCATATTAAAGTTGTCTCATGAATAATGAAAAGTAAATATCACACTTACTGTAGGTACACAAAATGCCTTGTTTAACTAAAAGCATTTACAGAGAAATTCCAGGTCTCTTATTGTTTTATTAAGTGTGGCTAGAGGAGATACTTAGACGGAGCTATTTTCATTACATTGGTAATTTTCTACATTACACAAATAAGAGAAGATGTGAGCTGCGTTATTTGTAGAATACGGACTGCTCTTTAAAACATGACAACCCATCAGAAAAATCATGAAACAACTGCCACCCCCTCTTTCAGCCATCAAGCCATTTTATATGTGAGGTTCATATGTATGGATGGCTTAGATATGCCTCCCAAGTCCAAATTTGCATACCAACAGTTTTAATCATTTATGGGAAAAAAGGCTTGAGACAGTAATGAGATTATATGAGTGTATAATACGAAGGAGAATTCAATTGTCTTGATGCCATACAAGGCAAGGTTATTGCAAGACCTCAGTGAAGGAAGCTCTAAGCATGACTGTACTGGACCTACATTTTTCCTGGCAGCATCAGTATATGTTACTGCCAACCTTCAGAAGTTCACAATCACAAATTTCAGAGACGAAACAAACCTACTTTGAATTACAGGGTTACAGTGACCAGGGATTTATGTAAGAGCTATTTGTAACAGAAACACTATATTTTGCATTATTAAGGATCTAGTGAACAAACTTGTTACATGGTATTAACATGTGAAACTAAAGCAAAGCCTTTGAATAATTTCAGGCATTGTGCCATGCTGAAGTTTGCAAACCTAATAGGCATACATTTTCATAGATTCATAGATATCAAGGTCAGAAGGGACCATTATGATCATCTAGTCTGACCTCCTGCACAACGCAGGCCACATAACCTCACCCACCCACTCCTGCGATAAACCTCTAACCTATGTCTGAGCTATTGAAGTCCTCAAATTATGGTTTAAAGACTTCAAGGTGCAGAGAATCCTCTAGCAAGTGACCCGTGACCCATGCTACAGAGGAAGGCAAAAAACCCCCAGGGCCTCTTCCAATCTGCCCTGGAGGAAAATTCCTTCCCAACCCCAAAAATGGCGATCAGCTGAACCCTGAGCATATGGGCAAGATTCACCAGCCAGATACCCAGGAAAGAATTCTCTGTAGTAACTCAGATCCCACCCCATCTAACATCCCATCACAGGCCATTGGGCCTATTTACCATGAATATATAAAGATCAATTAATTGCCAAAACCATGTTATCCCATCATACTATCTCCTCCATAAACTTATCGAATTTAATCTTGAAGCCAGATAGGTCTTTTGCCCCCACTGCTTCCCTTGGAAGACTATTCCAGAATTTCACTCCTCTGATGGTTAGAAACCTTTGTCTAATTTCAAGTCTAAACTTCCCGATGGCCAGTTAATATCCATTTGTTCTTGTGTCCACCTTGGTACGGAGCTTAAATAATTCCTCTCCCTCTCCGGTATTTATCCCTTTTATATATTTATAGAGAGCAATCATATCTCCCCTCAACCTTCTTTTGTTTAGGCTAAACAAGCCAAGCTCCCTGAGTCTCCTTTCATAAGACAGGTTTTCCATTCCTCAGATCATCCACCTAATCTGAATACATCCTGCTCCAGAAGTGGAATAAGTAACTGCTATCATCCCTTAAAACAAATAAAAAGAGCTGTTATTCTCAGTTCTTTGGAATGCTTCATCCATATGCATAGCAAGAATTCAGAGAAATTTTCAAAAGTGGCAAGAAGGTATGAAAATTAATACTAAAAACATTGTCAATATTGTCTTAACTATTGCTTTTTATACAGTATCTCTCTGTATCAGCATGGAAATTGTATTCTCAATAGAACGAATTGAATGACAATCGGATATGGAACTTCACAAATATGACAACTCTTAAGCATAGACATAACATTAGCAATTCAAAAGACTATCTTCTGTCTCAAGGAATATGAGCAGATTTCTTCCTCCAGATCTTACTGAGGCAGGTTAGGTGACCTGATAGCAAGCCTGAAAAATCAGGATACTTTTTTGGGGTGTGTGTGTGTTATAGTTACCTGTATAAGACAATGCCCCTAATATCACGATGGACACAGTAATATAGGGACATCTGGTCACCCTAGGCTGTTAAAATAATGGTGTCTTTACAATATACCTAACATTTTCATACAGATAGTGGTGCATTTTCTTAAAAGTGACTTTATGTTCTATGAGTTCAAATTGTCTGCAATTCCTAACTAAAAAAGTGTTCATTTATTTATCTTTATTTAACAACTTTCTTAACATAAAAATGCCTTGTAAACATTATAGTATAATACTATTAATGGTGGTAATACACAAACCCATATTCTTTCTTTGTCTCTCTTTCGCCTTTAAAACAGGCCTTAGAAAATTAAAAGCCTTGTTTCATAATGGCCTGATACCTGAAGAAGAAAATAATAAAGACACATATATAAGGCATGTGCTCTAAGCCTCTATTACTTTGTCCAAAGAGTCTCAGGTCAATTATTTTCATATATATATATACAATTTTCAGCTTGAACAGTTAAAGTTTGGCAAAGCTATAAAAGCAAGTGAAAATGAAGTCTTACAACGGAAAGTGTCAGGCAACCTTAACAATATGCAGTTCTACTAGATCTACCTATAATAAAATAGAGGTAAAGTACTGTACTAGGTGAGTTTCTTACACCAACCAAATGGAATCCAAAAGGTTCTGAAATTTAAGAATCAGTTTATTTCTGTTTCCTCCAAAGTTGCATTCCGTCTGTGTTGAGATGTTTACTGACTCTTCTTGCATTAGGAACACAATATCTTCAAGGCACATTGAAATATATTTCTCTTAGGTAGTGGAGGGGGGGTGGCAGAGGGCTCTGTGCATTGCCCTTGCCTCCAGGCACCGCCCTCCGCAGCTCCCATTGGCCAGGAATGGGGAATCGCGGCCACTGGGAGCTTCAGGGGAGGTACCTGGAGGTGTGGCAAGGGCAAAGCGCGGGGCCCTGTGCCTCCCACAGGGGCCGCGCAGGGATATGGTGCCATCCGTTTCCCAGAGCGGCGCCGCGTGGGGCCAAGGCAGGCATACAGGGAGCCTGGCCTGGCCCGGGTGTGCACCTCCACCCCGAAGCCCAAACCCCTCCTGCACACTGCCCCCCAACTCCCTGCCCTAAGCCCCCTGCCTGCACCTTGCACCCCTCCTGCACCCCAACTCCCTCCCCTGAGCCCCCTGCTGCACCCCACACCCTTCCTGCACCCCAACTCCCTGCCCTGAGCTCCTTCCTGCAGTCCGCACCCCTCCTGCACCCCTGTCCTGAGCCCCCTCGGGCACTCTGCACCCCTTCTGCACCCCAAACCCCTTCCCTGAGCCCTGTCATACCACCCCGCACCCCACCTCTGCCCCAATCCCTTGCCCTGAGCCCATTCCTGCACACCACACCCCGCCACACACCCCACACTCCCTCCCGCACCCCAACCCCCTGCCCTGGCCCTGCATACAATTTCCCCACCCAGGTGTGGCCCTCGGCCCAAAATGTTTGCCCACCCCTGCTTTAAACCATTGTATAGCCTTGCCTTTTCTTAAACAGAGGGACCACAAAATCCAGTGTATTTATATTGCAAAATAAATAGGAACTTTTAATCTTAAAAATCAGTATATCCCCTAATATTTCCCCCTTGAAATTCCAGTGCTCTTGCCAGTCTTTTTCTCATTTTGAGGTTCTGTATTCTATCAGAATGATTCAGATGAATGCAGGTTGGCTGCAATCTCCAGGCTGAAGACCAAGTTAAAAAACTGCCCAAGAAGTTAGGGGCTATAAGATTTATCAATCATTTTTTCAATAAATGTTCTGTTTTATCTGACTACATTTTCTCCACAGCTCCAACGAGTCTAAGGTTCCTTTCTATTCCTATCCTTTTTCTCAACATCATCAATTTTACTAGTCGGATTTCTATTATGTTGCATCCAGGCCATGCTGAATTTTCTAAATTCATCATAGAAACCTCCTAACTTTGTACTCTTCCCAGGATTTTCTCTACGTTGCAATCAGTAGTTGACAAAGGATACCAGGGACAGTGCACCATCATTCGAACTATCCTTTTAAAGTACTGAGCACCTTCTTGAAGCTAAAAACAGTCGTAGGTGTTCACCACCTAACCGGATCACAGCATTGCTAAGCCTAAGCCAGGGGTGGCCAACCTGAGCCTGAGAAGGAGCCAGGATTTACCAATGGACGCTGCCAAAGAGCCACAGTCATACGTCAGCAGCCTCCCCATCAGCTCCCTTCCCCCAGTGCCTCCCGCCCACCGGCAGCCCCCACCAATCAGCACCACCCCGTCCCTGCCCACACCTCCCAATCAGCTGTTCCATGGTGTGCAGGAGGCTCTGGGGGGGAGGAGCGAGGGCACTGCAGGCTCAGGGGAAGGGGTGGGAAGGGGTGGAGTGGGGGCAGGGCCTGGGGCAGAGCCAGGCGTTGAGCAGTGAGCACCCCCCCGGCACACTGGAAAGTTGGCGTCTGTAGCTTCAGCCCCGGAGTCGGTGCCTGGACAAGGAGCCGCCTGTTAACGCCTGAAGAGCCCACGTGGCTCCGGAGCCACCGGTTGGCCACCCCTGGCCTAAGCGTTCAAAAATCATGAGTCAGGGCCTCAAAAATCATGAAATTGTCTTAAAAAGATTGACATTATATAAAAACCCAATAAATGTGGGGTATTTTTTTATTTGGCTTCTGGATTTTGAGTCTTTAAGGTCCACTTGGGTCATGTTTTCAAAATTTTCTCTGCAACAGGAATTCAAGAAACTAGCTTTTTAAAATGAGAGCCAAGATTCTCACTTAATCACAAGTGTCTAAGTGTTGGGCCTTTGAGAAAAACACCAAATATTGCAAGACTCATGATAAAAGTTGTCAACATTGAGTACTAGATTTCTCATCACTACAAACTTGAAATCCACAAGGTCTGTTTTCTAGGTTGAGGTAGATGTACCAATGAAGGATATTCAGTCAGCAGCAGAACCAGAAGCTGTTGATTTCCCCTCTCTTTGAATGAAAGATTCTCTCTGAGCAATTAGATGACTAACGAAGAATTAGATAAGCCAAGAGGCAAAATGGTTAAAACAGAAATGAGAAACAACACAGTAATGGCTGTTGAGGAGCTCACTCAGTATTCAGTCACCCAGCTAGGACATGCATATATCCCCAATGTAAACTTCATTCCACACAATAAAACTTTTATCTACTTGGACCTAAAACTAATTAAAGGTTTCTTTAAAAATATACAGATGAATTAAGAATTTGGACCAGCATCTCCTTGTACATAGAAATGCATATTGGCTTCTCTTTATTTTCCCCCATACCCTTCTAACTCTAGAAGAAAAGACAACAGCTGAGGCTATTGGCAGAACAAGGCTGGCAGCTGCAAAACTGAGACACCAAGTTTCAGTATGTAATTTTCTTTCAGCATTGTCTCTCCCTAACTGCCCTCCTTAGGAGGCACTTAAAATCCATGTGTCTGGCTCAATTATTGTTATTGCAGCTATGGAACAGAATGTGATGCTGATGAGGATCTACCTGTCTAGTTAGTTTGCCTTCTGGTGCATTCTTTCTTTCTTTCTTTCTTTCTTTCTTTCACTCATCATTGCTTGTGACATATGTATTGTCTAAACTATGTTCAAGAAGAAGTTCTTAATATATTCAATGTACAAAGGTAAAAATAGGGAAATGGCATATCAGTTGTACGCATATATCTATTCAGTGGTCTTAAACATGCTTGGGAAACATCTTATATACAAATCATGCGTTCATTGTAAATTGAGGATAAAGTTTATATTTCTTCTACATTTATTTGTCAAAAAACACCTATATTGCATAAATCCCTGTCTTTGTGAAACAAAGTTCAAAACAGCAGACAAAGAGGGTGCCATCATAGTCCTCAACCGTGATGACGATGTTAATGAAGCCACCTGACAACTCTCCAACACTACCTCCTATAAAGAACTCAAAGAAGACCCCATACCACAATTCACACAGGAATTTTAGGATATCATCAAATCCTTCTCCAAATAACTCCAGGAAAAACTCTACAACCTCATCCCCCATGAACCCACACCAGGGACCTTCTACATGTTTCCCAACATACAAAATCAAAGGATCGCACGCAGACCCATCATATTTAACCACAGCACTCACCACACAAAGAGCAAGTTTCTTCCAGGAGACAACCGACTTCCTCCAGAAACTCCACAACATCAACAACCCACCTCAGAACACCATACTTGCTACCGTAGATGTCACTTCCTTATACACCAACATCCCCCACCATGACAGCATTGCTGCTTGCCTCAAATATCTACAAGACAATGGACAACACTCAACTATCCACCCCAAACACATTACCAAACCCATCCATTTCTAGGTTCTCCAGTGCTCAGATCATCCTAGTAGTCCTTCTCTACACCTGTTCTTCATGATCACCTTGAGGAAGAATTTCTGGAAAAATGCAACATGAAACCAGTGATATACCTGAGATACATCAATGATATTTTCATCCTCTGGACAGACAACCTAAACTCCCTCACAGATTTCAATCCCAACTTAAACAACCACCACCCATCTGTCAAATTTTCTATAAAATACTCCCACACCAGCATCAAATTCCTGGACACCACTATTGGTTTCAACAATGGAACCATATAGATAACTATATACAAGAAACCCATAGGTCACCACACTTAGCTCCATAGATCCAGCACCCACCCCAGACACACCAAGATATCTGTTATCAACAACCAGGCACTCAAATATCACAGAATATGCTCTGAGAAGAAAGTCTGAGATGCACACCTTAACCTGCTTAAAACTGCCTTCACCAGACAGGGACACTCCAACAGAGAAGTGGATTGCATCATGGAATGGGCCAAGCTAATTCCCCTGAAAGAGCCTGTTTCAATACAGAAAAAAATATCTGCACTCACTAGATACCCCTAGTTGTCACCTACAACCCACATTGGAACCCTGTCATAAATATAAAGGGAAGGGTAAACACCTTTAAAATCCCTCCTGGCCAGAGGAAAAACCCTTTCACCTCTAAAGTGTTAAGAAGCTGGATAACCTTGCTGGCACCTGACCAAAATGACCAATGAGAAGACAAGATACTTTCAAAATTGGAGGCGGGGGCGGGGGGAGAAACAAATGTTCTCTCTGTCTGTGTGATGCTTTTTGCCAGGAACAGAAAAGGAATGGAGTCTTAGAACTTAGTAAGTAATCTAGCTAGATATGTGTTAGATTCTGTTTTGTTTAAATGGCTGATAAAATAAGCTGTGCTGAATGCAATGTATATTCCTGTTTTTGTGTCTTTTTGTAACTTACAGTTTTGCCTAGAGGGATTCTCCATGTTTTGAATCTGATTACTCTGTAAGGTATTTACCATTCTGATTATACAGAGGTGATTCTTTTACTTTTTTTCTTCAGTTAAAATTCTTCTTTTAAGAACCTGATTGTTTTTTCATTGTTCTTAAGATCCAAGTGTTTGGGTCTGTGTTCACCTATGCAAATTGGTGAGGATTTTTATCAAGCCTTCCCCAGGAACGGGGGTGTAGGGTTTGGGAGGATTTTTGGGGGAAAGACGTTTCCAAGTGGGTTCTTTCCCTGTTATTTTTGTTAGACGCTTGGTGGTGGCAGCAATAAAGTCCAAGGGCAAAAGGTAAAATAGTTTGTACCTTGGGGAAGTTTTAACCTAAGCTGGTAAAAATAAACTTAGGGAGTTTTCATGCAGGTCCCCACATCTGTACCCTAGATTTCAGAGTGGGGAAGGAACCTTGACAAACCCATACAGGGTATCGTCCTAAGAATTATAATCCATACTTAACAATACCACATCCTGAAAGAAATCTTTCCCAAACCTCCTCTTCTGGTCTTCAAACAAGCCTCAACTTCACCATGTTCATCATCAGAAGCTAGCTCGCTATAGAGCAGGCCATACCAACACAAAGCAGCAACAGACCCAGCCAGAACAATAGGTGCAAAACCTGCAGTCAGATCTCCCCTGCTACATGATCAAAACCCTGCACAACACACCTTTCAAGATCCATGGTTCCTACACATGCATATAACAACATGTGGTGTACTCATCCAGTGCATCAAATACCCCTACAACACTATGTGGGTGAAACTAGACAATCACTACGCTCCATAATAAACTAGCACAGAAAAATGATAAAAGACAAAAATATCCTGTTACATGTGGGCAAACACTTTTGACAAAACGTCCTCAAAGGAAACCTGCACAGCACCTTCAAAAGATGTACCGGGGAACTTAAATTCATAACTCTGCTAGAACCAAAAATCATGGGCACAACAGAAACACTGATCATATGTCTCATTACAACAATCTGTAACTCATTAACTCTCTTTTGTCCCATGACTGCAAAGATGTTAATTGCCCACTTAATTTTGAATAGTGTCTTGCAACTTGTGTTAACTCCTGATGCTTAACAATCAGTTCCACTTCATATTTAGCTGTTACACTCTGATTACTTTTCCCAGACCTGAAGAAGAGCCCCATGGAGCTTGAAAGCTTGTCTCTTTCACCAACAGCAGTTGGTCCAATAAAAGATATTATTACCTCACCACCTTGTCTATCTTTGTGAACACAATAAGGAATTCTATGTTCCCTCAACTCTTAAGAGTACACTACAAAGTCATATTTAAAGTATTATGAATTCACGTCCCGGGGACATCAATCCAAATTTAAAGTCATCACAATTCTGTATATACTCCACTAGGTTGAAGGATTTATGATATGTGTAGAGAGTCTTTTCTCAGGACAATCCTAAAAATAAGCTAATGCAACGGGGGCTGAATTTATTGTACATGTCTACTCACCTTCAATTGGTGTTTCTTCTGGTTTTCTGTCATGTGACTAGCAAGGATTTGTGACAGCTTGTCTCCTCCTATGGGAAACATATAGACATTGGTAATTAGAATTGTCACTCAGTCTTCCTGACACCTGCTAGTGCAGTGGCACTGGGTTGATGAACTAGCTCGCTGTGATAGTTGGAAAATCCTGCCTCTAAGTGCCTTAGCCTCAAATGGGAACACCTCTAACTGTACATGAACTTTTTGTAAATTACTGCATGAAACAAACAAGAAAACCACCTTGATGATATCTTTGAGTGCGGACAAACATATGAGTACCAGGACTCCAAAGAATATGGCACCCATGATCTCTCCTGAAGAACAGTTTCACTATTCCCTTTTACTGAGAGAGATTTTTACAATCCTGGATAAAATTTTCAACTTAGAAGCCTCAGCTTCATTGAAAGTTAATGGGAATTAGGCTCCTAAGTCATGTAGGTGCTTGTTAAAAATTTGCTCCGTTTCATTTTTAAACTTTCAGTGTATTGAATTTTAAGAATAATATCTTCCTTAATGGAACATGGGTTTAAAAAAAAAGTCATTTAGCTATTGCAGTACTTCTATAATGATTCATTTTCAAGTGAGGTAAACACAAATAAAAAATAATAAAAAATAGAAAAGTAATACAACTGGAAATCAAACAGGAAACACTTCTCATTTTACTATTATGTTAGCATGAAGTTCCAGGTGAAACAAGATATTTGGAAAGAATATGACAACTGCAAATAGTTCTGAACTCTTTCCTCATAGTGTAATATCCATGTTCAAAGCATGGAAGGCTGCATACCGAAGATTCTTAGAGAACTGAACTGGAGTCTTGGGTTCTATTCCTGAGTTTGCCACAGAATTGCTGTGTGATCTTGGGCACTGGTGCAGTTTCCTTATCTGTTAAATGGGGTTAATAAGAGTTACATACTATATGTGGCATACTATACGTGGATGATTCCAAGTTATTTAGAACCCCATTCTGTCACCCTTAGTCATGTTAAATACCATCTTACTCCAGGAATACGAGAGTAAGGAGGCAGATTCAGGCCCTTAATGTTTGTAAAGCATTTTGAGATTCTGTGATGAAAGAGTCAGTAGAGTTTGATGCCCAGCCCATTAAAGTGTAACCCCCTTTTCCTCCATGGGTTACTCGGGAGCAGGCAACAATCACCTGTGTGCCCAGATGCCTGATGTTGTTGACAGCAAAGGGTATCCTGTGTATTACAGTGGCGATGTTGAATAGGTGCGAATCCTCTATCCACCCCTCTGCTGCAGTCCTTTTACTTGTAAAGGAAATTACAATTGGTGGTGCCTTCACCTGGATGGGCCCTGTACACACTCAATGGTGAGCCTTGGGAGCCTCCAGGAATAAACCTGAGCTAATCTGTGCAATGGGTTTAACTCAAAATACCAATTATAAACAACATACTCCCAATATACATTTAGATTGGCATTAACACACCTTTACTTAACAACTTAAGAAAACATGATATAACAGACTGAGATTAAATGTCACCACTCATTTAAATCAGCAGGGGGCAGTTCAATAAATCAATTAACAAATACAGTTTACAGTAGTAAATGAAACTTATCTCACTTGCATTTACACTGACACCAATTACCCCACCCCGGAGTATACCCTCCTTGGGATTTCAGAATTCTATACGCTTGCTTGCGTGGGTGCGCTTAAAGATCTTGTCACTGGAGAGACAGCACTTTGTTGGTCCAGTGAATCAGTCCAGGCAAGGCAACAAGCTGCACACCCCCTCTGAAGACTGGAGTTGTTTTAACCGAATGTCCACAACCCCAGGTTCTGGTTTGATGAGAAGACTACTCCACCTCTTCTCAGGCTCAGACAACTCTTAGAATCTCTTTGTTGTCCTTCTTCCCTTGCTCTCAGCAGCAGCTTTGGGCTTCCTAGCAGCAACTCCTGGTTTGGACAGAGCTCCACAAAAGCCATCTCAACTCCTCTCCAAAATGGAGCTCACTGGTGCTCTCCCTGGGAGAAGAAGTCTCTCTCTCTTCCCCAAGGCATCACGGAATTTGCAGTCTCCAAGGCTGGATTGCAGCATTCAGGGTCTTCTCAACTAACACACTCCCAGTTAAGTTCAAAGGCCCCTCTAGCAAAGGGTGCCCACAGAAGTCACTGGGAAAACTTCCCATGACGTCAATGAGTTTTGGATGAAGCCTTAGAACCATAAAGTGTTGTTGATTATTATTACACCAGTATACATGAAGACAAGTTTATTTTTCCAGTACCATGCTTGGCTTTCACGTCCCAGCAGGGGTATTAGTACTGGGTTAGATTATTGCGTCACTAGGGTACAGCATATTATTCAGGGTGGCATAGAGCAGCTCTGCCCCAGGGCATCTCAGGCAAGGAACTGTAGCTGTCTTTCCCAGATTGCTCCAAGGGATAGTAATTTGCTGCTGGCCTATACCGCCAACTAGTTACTAATCAGTCTGCACTAACTGTGGTGTCTACACCGTGCTGGGTCAAAGGGAAACACTCTCCTGTCGACTTATCTTACTCCTCTCATTCCTAGTGGAATACCAGGGTCAACCAGAGAGTGCTCTGCCATCAATTTAGTGGGTCTTCACTAGACCCACTAACTTCTGCAGGCCAGAAAGGGGAGTGTTATGCGGAGCTAGGCATTCCCTACTTTTTTGTAAAAGGAGAGCTCAGTGCCCAAGAAACACACTCTACTTACTGTACTTCAGGCTGTGAACATACTGCTTTATTCAACTACATAACAAACAGGATGGGGGGGGGGGGGACACCCAGTAACTAAACAGAAATAAGGGAGGGACGGAGCATGGCTCCAACCCATAATACTCTAAGAAACCCAGTTAGCCTCTCAATTACTATTTTACTTCAGGTTGAAGTGAGCTGTAGCTCATGAAAGCTTATGCTCACATAAATTGGTTAGTCTCTTAAGGTGCCACAAGTTCTCCTTTTCTATTTTACTTCACTGTCCCTCTCGAACTCCGCAACTTCCTGCCCACCTGCTCCAAGAAGGTGTATACAGGTACACCAAAGTGAACCCATTTACTCAGAACTTAGGACAGAGCGAGCCAGGGTACCTCATGTAGGGTTGGTTCTTACCCCTCTGTAGTCCAAGTTACAATCTAGCCCACTGTAACCATTGTACAGTGTTTCTCATATTAAATATTTTAATTATGATGTAACCATATACAGAAATGGCCGTTTTTATTTTTAGATGGATAATTGTGTATACCTATATATGTGGTCCAGAATACAGCAAATAATGCGGTCATGTAAAAGGCAGAAATTATTGTGTAAAAATACCATTTCTTTTTTAGAAATTTATTGGAGCATGATGACACTGTAATTGTGCTATATATAGATAACATTTCAGTACAGTGCAAAGGGATTAATTAATTGTGAAACTCTTGCCATTGTTCATGGAAATTCCATGGTTAAGTCCCCATACACTGCCCTCACAAGGTACCTCTTAATAGGTATAGGATTCAGCCTGCATTCTTCATGCTCTCAAAACTCCCACTAAATTCAGGATCAAGCCTACAGATTGCTACTATCATCCTGTAACTAATACATAATCTTCACCTGCACTCAATTTTCAGGTGAAACAGAAGTCAAATAAGTCACCAAGTCAACAACTCATGCACTTTTGACTACGCAATTTCTTTGATAATTTCTCAAACATGATGCTAAAATGGAGATATAACTGAGAATACATATCAGTAATTAAGGTAAAATACATTACAGAGATGTTGCAATTATTCCAAAACCAAGTACTAAAAACCTAAGAAACTCAGAATCCGATGAAGTGAGCTGTAGCTCACAAAAGCTTATGCTCAAATAGATTGGTTAGTCTCTAAGGTGCCACTAATACTCCTTTTCTTTTTGAGAATTAAGGTAGTTATTTTTCATATATAAAGTGGCAGAATCCCTGCATTGTGTGCAAAATTGAACTTAGTCCTAACTATGGAACAGAGAGCAGCACTTGCTTAGTAATAGAGATCCAAGTTAGTACAAGTGTCATGGTTATTGTAAACAACTGCACTTACTGGGCATAGCAAACCTGCAAACACATGAATAATCCCATTGATTTAATAACTTCTCTGAAGCACCCTCTCCTCCCTGTTTCCTCCTTAGTCCAGAGGGGGGTAGTAAAACATTCCTTGCACCACCTCAGCCCTGCCAATTTCCCACCCCTCATTTCCCCATTCCAACCTGGAGGAAACACAATCTAGCTCATTATGATTCTGCCTAATTCTGCCACCCTTAGTGACGTTGCAAAATTTCTCACACCCGGACAGATCCCATTGACATCAGTGTGACTACATGTGGAGTAAAGACCCTCAGAGGGTCTAAGGTGGCAGAACCAGAGGTTGGCACAGTCAGGCCCCTAGAAATGCACATATTTTGAATATAACAGAGAGGCAGCTGGAAAATGACCTCTCCTTGTGGCTGACTACAGAGTATACTTGCAACATTGTTGTTTCTTGCCATTAAAAGGCAAAGGGTGAAATCCTGGCCCCATTGAAGTCAATGGGAATTTTGCTATTGACTTCAATGGGGCCAGGGCTTCGCCCAAAGGATTCGAAAATCCTGCAATACTGAAGGTATATCCTGGCAAGGATTGTCTCCAAGTGTCTACATTTACCTGTCAAGCAGTATAAGTAATTTCTAAATCCATTATATTCAGATTAATGCTCCCCTTGGAGTACAAGTATACACAAATACATGGCGTTTTATTTTCCACAATTACCTAAAGCTTTCTGTGGCTAGGAGTGAATTACAGTAGCAGTATTTTAACAACTGTGGGAAAGACGATAAAACTTTCTGCCTCTTATTAACTGCTATGTGACTATTAGGTTTATGGGCGATGTTAACATTGCAGAATAGGAACAATAACATTGTAAAAAGCCTCCAAAACATTAGTTAGAAATTTTCCCCATGAGAGGCCAGGGGGACTTTGCCAACCCCTATAAGATCTGAAAAGGTCACGTGCCAATCATGTAAAACAAGAGTAAACTCTCTGTTGCTAAGTAATTATACCTAATTGTAAATTTGTGGCATAGTGTGAAGTTTAAACTAAGCATGCTGCTCAGAAACCTGAAATTGCTATTGAAAGTTCACAGAAAATGAAAACTACCTCTTTAAAACTCAGCTTGCAGCTTGTAGCTCCCTAGAACAGAGCCCCTGGGCAAGTAGTTAAAATATGATTTTGATAAACAAATCTGACATTGCAAACTTACTGCAAAATCCTATGCATATAACATCACTTATGTGTGCAACTTGTTTAAATTATAGCTGTAGAGAGAAGGAAATAAAATAAGCGTATTAACCTTTTGTATAACAGTGTTCGCATACGAGTAGTATTCAGCAGCAGATGATATTATACTGATTCCTGCTAGCATTGCTGTAGTTAAGGGTCTGTCAGGATTTTTGTTCTAAACCTCTCTATCAGAGTTTATTAGCTCAGCTATAAGTATCCCTTCCAGACCGACCTTGGCATACACAGTCCTGAGAGCAAAGCTTTGTTTAGTACAAATTCCCTTCCCACATGACCAAAATCCATCACTTTGTATTTAAAGTCACAGGAATGTAAAGAAGCAAAATTGAAGTTAATTAAGGAAACAATTATTTTTTTCTTCATTTTTGCATTTGCATTCATCAAAAGTAGTTTACTCTTTTGGACTGAAATTTTGTTGGCTAATGATCCATCAGGTGAAATAATCTGTTCGCATTTTTTAAAAGAAAAACTACCCATAACAATAGTTATTAATGTTTAAAAGAACAGGCTATTGCACAAGCACACCAATGTAATCTGATCTGGCTTTAATAGCCGAAGTCCCTTTACACAGGCCCAGATTTTTAAAGATATTGAGGCATTGCTTTGCTCCGATTTAGATGGGTACACCTCATTTCCAAAAGTGACCTAAGTGTTTAGAAGCCTAAGGTTATGTCTACACTACCATGGGATTGACGCTCTGGCAATTGATGCACCGGTGGTCGATTTAGCGGGTCTACTGAAGACCCACTAAATCAACGGCAGAGCGCTCTCCAGTTGACCCTGGTATTCCACTGGGAATGAGCGGAGTAAGGTAAGTCGACAGGAGAGTGTCTCCCATTGACCCAGCATGGTGTAGACACCGAAGTAAGTCGACCTGAGCTACGTTGACTCCCACTACTTTATTCACATAGCTGGAGTTGCATAACTTAGGTCGACTTACCACGGTAGTGCAGACATAGCCTAAGTCCCACTGACTTTCAGTGAGACTTGAGCTCTTGAAGCCCAAATCCTCAATGGGAGTTAAATGCCTAAATACCTTTGGGGATCTGGACCCTAAGAATGTAAATCACTTTTGAAAATGGAATTTGACTATATAGGTCATTTAGGCTTGGCAACCTGAGTGGAGCAATGCCTAAATACCTTTAAAAATCTGGGCCTGAGACAATATATCATAACACACCTGAGTATTATTAACTGGATATAAAAATTCACTTACAGCTGAAATTTGACATGCAAAGTTCTTACCTCCAGAACAGGCTATTTTTTGGTAACTGTTCAACAGTATTAAAAACTCATCACTTTAAATATATTTTAATGTAACCAGCAGACATCTAATGAACACTAGCAAAAATCTACACTGCAGTATGTTTTTGGTTTATACAATTCTTAAATATATTTGATAGTGTCACCTATGGCCTTCACATATGTTTTGGGACTGTCCATGTTTTCAAAATTAGAAAATTGAGACCCATTTCTCTTTAGCATGGGACACACACAGTGTCTTGGATCTTTCAGATATACAAGAGAATGGTTTCTGCATGAGGCCTTAGAGCAGCGGTGCACAATCTGCAGCCCATCAAGTTAATCCGATTGCGGGCCGTGAGACATTTTGCTGACATGGACTGTCCACAGGCTTCCCGCAGCACCCATTGGCCGGGAATGGCGAACCACGGCCACTGGGAGCTGCAGAGGGCTGTGCCTGCAGATGGTCAATGTCAGCAAAATGTCTCGCAGCCTGCAATCAGGTTGCCCACCACTGCCTTAAAGTGTGGTTCTATGCTGAAAAGTGACTCATTAAAAATGATTATTGTGAGGTTCCATGTTTACACATTCCAAGGTTTCACCTGGGGAGCTCTGTCAGCCTTCAGTGGGGTTGTACAGGTGTCAGTAAGGGTACAATCTGAAGACAACAGAGCTGCACAAATCTAAGTGACAGCTTAATCTGGCCTACACAATCTTTATTACAGCTGGTGATCCATGAAAAGAAAAGCACCAAGCCTGACTTTCAGAGCTATAGTGAATCTGCAAGGTTGACATGTAGCAAAATTATCTTTTTTACTTGAAAACAGATTCACAAGGGGGATTTAAGACCCAACTGCCACTTTAGGCTCCTATGTCCAAACTGAAGACCTTCAAAACCCCTGCTCAGCTGCTGCCTAACGCTGTCGGTGCCTAAATTGCCTAGATACCTACGTTTCCATTGGAAAAATCACCTCGGTGACTAAATTTCTGCCACTGGTCATGTGACACCACTGAGCAGCTCAGCCCTTAGCTCACACCTAAGCCCCAGTGGGATTCATAAACTAAGCCTTCCCCTGCCTATCCCATCTGCAGAGTTCCATTCACTATACATGCTCAGGGGCTACCTTGAAGCATATCTATTGGATTGGGCTCCAGAGAACACAGAAAAGGAGAAGGGGTCACTACTGCAACCTTGTCCCAAATAGCCTAGTGGTTAGAGCACTAACCCAGGAGGTAGGGGGCCTGGTTTCAGATTCCCACTCTGCCTGATGTGGGGCAGCGACTTGAAGCCAGGTCTGCTACCTCCCAGGTGAGTGCCCTGAACACTGGGCATGAAGTATTCTAGGCTGGGTCTCTTTCAATCTCTCCTCTTGAAGTTCAGGTGGGAGAACTAGGTTCAAGTCCCTGCTCCACATCAGGCATCATAGGAATTGAAACCTGCATCTCCCATGTCCTGGGTGAGTGTTGTAACTACTAGCCTCTTGGGCATAAAGACAGCAGCACCACTTTCTCCTCCTCAATTTTTCTTGAGAAAGGGCTGACCTGGCTTAGGCTCCCCACTTCAGAAGAGGGCTCACAGTTATGAATCCCAAGGGGAGAAAGGCACCTCCCTCAGGCCCAGAATTGGGAACCTAATTCCTTTTGAGGCCTCACCCCCTGTGTGAAGGATAATATGAAGCCCAGTGAGGATAATATGAAGTTATGAGTGGTCATACTTTGAAGGCACATATATTCCAAAACACTCTGGGCCAGATTCTTATCTCCTGGCTTATACTGAGGTCAGTGGGGCTGAGCATTAGAATGAAGTGTTATTCAAGAGAAACAAGCAGATCAGAATCTGGCCCATTTTAATTACCTTTATATATAGACTCTCAGGGTGGACTCTTTAATTAAAGGGTAGACTCTTTAGTGTTGCCCTAATGCTGTGATTGGCCAGTGGTTAGGGCACTAGGCTGAAACTTAGAGGACCTGGATACAATTCCCTTTCTGCCACAGGCTTCTTATGTGACCGTGGGACCCTTGACATTTTACAAACAAACAAATAAATAAATGAATACATAAAATGTCAGGGTTCAACAATCATGTGAATCACCCACTTAAGGTGGGATTCACAAAGGTACTTAGGCGCTAAAGTCCTAGTTTTAGGCACCACTGTCATTCACAAAACATCAGCACTGCTACCGCCTAACCCTGTAGGCATCTAAACTTGCTTGGTGCCTATGTTTTTGCAGAGGGCATGCCCACTTTTGCCTCATTCAGGCATCCAAACACCTATCTCTTGCCTGAGCCCAAGAGTAATTTATGAATCAGGGGAAGATAGGGACTCCGCAGCCTAATTCACATGTGGGGCCTGACCTGGCAGGCATGCTTGGAGGCCACCTAGATCTACAGAACAGTCTGGGGGCAGGCAGGGCAGGTGGGAGGTTGAGGGAGAGCTAAGACCTGAGAGGTGGCAGATCCCTCATCAAATCCCCTCTACCCACCCAGTAGTTTCCTGTATCCTGGGTGAGAGCCCTGTTTGTTAATTAAAAAATCAGTAAAGATATTTCAAAAGCAAACACTTTCCCCCTCACATCTTCCCCAATTCGCTACACATATTCTGACAAAGGGTTACTATATTCATACAAGTGCTGATGATGATCAGTACAAGGTCTATTCACTACTTCAGTCATACTTAAAATTAGGTACACATAGAAATTAAGTGGTGGACAGGCCCTGTGCTAAGACTCCCAGCTTAAGGGCAAATTTCACCTGCCGTGAATTTTACCCTTTTCTCAAATCTTCTTTCCAGGACTCTCTAAATTTCCCATATTCATAGCACACCCGATCATGTTTTCATGAAGGATAGAAACCAAAGCACAAGTTCCATTATCTGATATACCCTGCATAAATTATACCAGGAAAGTAACTCTCCTGCATTACTTAGGAAACCTATTAGAAAACTATCCTTGATTAGGAAGGGAAGTGAAAGCAGCAATAATTTTTTTAAAATATGCAAAGGCTTATATGGGATTAAATCAATAAAGAATTAAAGCATAATTAATGCTAATCAACATAGCTGTATTGAAAATAGATGGATCTTGTCAAACAAACTTGATATAATTTTTTCATGAGATTACAAGCTTTGTTGATAAAGATAAAGGTGTTAATGTGTTAATATAATATACTGACTTATTTCAGTTTTTTGACTCAGTACTGCATGGCATTCTGATTTTAAATTTAGCACTGTACAAAATCAATGCACCACATATTAAATGGATAGACGACAGAGCTCAACAAGTAACTGTAAATTTTCTTTCAATGGGGGTGTTTCTAGTAGTGTGCCACAAGGGTCTATTCTTAGCCAGCTAGTATTTAATATCTTTATCAATGATATGGAAGAAAATATAGAAACATTGATGGTAAAGTTTGCAGGTGAATGTGGAGGAATGATTCAGCATAGAGTTATCTGAAAATTGTAAAAGGCTCATGACATTTCAAAATTCAAGAAACAAACCTGGAAAAATGCTAATGACATATTTGTTGTTGTTCCCCACTTTTTTTCAAACCAGCTGTAATTCAGAACCGCATTACATTATTTTATATCTTCTTACCACTTTGCTAATATGCAAGCAATTTCTAATGCGGGCTGCTACTTCCAGGAGCCAAAACACACAGATCTAATGAAGCTATCTAAACTTATTGGGTGAAATCCTGTTCCCTTTGGAGTCAATGGCAAACTCATGTCATCTTCAGTGGGACTAAGATTTCATCCATATTTCATATCTGAACCACAGTTAAATACATTCATATGTAAGTATTCATGTCACATTATCTCAGAAAAGGATGAATAGTGAAACAGAAATAATGTCTCTCTCACTCTCACACAGAATATACAAAAGCATATATTGTCTATAATTAGCATTTATTACTGGTATTCCAGTAGGATGTACACACAGTCATGGTTCCTGCTCTGGAGAGTTTACAGACAATCTAAAAATATATAGGTAAAATTGCACCAGAAACTCATTCTTGATTAAAATCAAAGGTATTTAAAGCTTTAGTGAATACTATCCTTTGGCTTGATGGATATTATCATATGCCTTTTTAAAAAATGTTTCCGATCTGATTCTTCTAGGTAAGGATGAGCAGTGGAATAAGAGGCGTGTACGTGAGAGATTTACTCCCCTTTTCTCCCTACACAGACAAGCAAAGGCTGTGACAATCCCATTTAATTTAATGGAACTACTTGGTTGAATAAAGGCTGTAGGATCAGTAATAAAGCCATGGAATAGCACTTGGCCAAAGATCAATGTACATGAAGTAAGTTGAAAGAAACAGAGCAATATGCACAGCACCAACAGTGAGCTGGCAAGAAATTTAATCCCAAAAGGTCAGACACACATCTAAGGCCCTGGGCATGTCTTTGTATCAGAATGTTATAAAATGAGGAAATACAAGCCCTAATGGCTTAATGGTTTTGCCCTTGACTGTGTTAACAGGGACCTATCTTCTTACATGGTAAATTAGTTGCTTCCAGCCTACACTTGATTCCTAAGTGGTAGGGAAACAGATGCATTGCTAGCAGAATCAGAAACTAATCCAAACATCTAAACTAAACAATGTTGCCTAGAGGTATTCAGATTTTAATCCAAATTGTGGAGAGAGAGGAAAAAAAGCTGCCACGTTTGTCATTCAGGAGCTGGAATTACAATAAAGGCTTCTCCTTTGTGCGCTGTCTTGCAGTGTCATCAAAGGTCATTGTATATTGCAGATATCAGGGGATAATGAGTTAGGGTCGTGCATAATGATGCTAGGCTCCAGGTAACAGAGGAAGCATTCTTATGCTCCTTTCCTTAGGATGGATGAGTTTGGATTATTTACAAAGTTTACTCACATCCCTACAGATACAGTTTCCAAGCCTGGTGCAGCACTAGTCCATTGGTGATAAAGGTGTTGTACATTGCATTAGCTTCTTGTTACTCCGAGCCTTTCTCTGTGTAAAAAGTAGGCTAGTAGGAAATTACTAATATCATATCCAAACAAATATCTCATTCTATTTAAAATCAGGAAACTCCCTATTTTCCTGGTTAGACTGAAATGCTTTGTTTTATATCTGCCCTGAAACACTGTCTCTGATCAACCAGACAAAGGGTCAGTTTTTACAATAAAAACACATGGAGTGAAAGACACACTCATATACTTGTACAAGTCTTCTTTGAAGGGTTTTACAGACTGGTAAATTGCAGATCCAGACACTAGACTCTTAAATCATTTGAAGCTGACATAAACTGATCCTACGCACAGTTTATAATCATGTTTTTACATTTAGCCTCGACAATTATAAATTATTTATATTAGATTTGTGAGTGCTCCTATTCAATAGTATTGTCAGAGTCCATTCATCCCCATCTTATAATCGTATTCAAATTCGTTGCTAGCCCCCGACTCCCATAACCTTTATCCAACTGTCACCAACCAGGAAAAAATGGAGTAAAAAAAAGTCTCATTTGCAGTATGTTGGAGCTGAAATGTTCTATGTTTAGATGTGATTTTCAGGCCATCTCAGCAAAACGGAAAGAGGCCTGACACCATCTAAACTTATTGCACTTCAACCTTTAAAGATGTTCAAAAGAAAAAGAAAACGGGCCTTAGCCATTTCACATGAAGTTATATGAAAAATCTAGGGCCCTAACTTGACTGGAACTGGTTTAAGTACTTCTCCACTACAGCAGCAGTGCATCATATGAAAAGGCTTTGCTTGGCATTTGTCCACAGTTATAAATAAAAAACATATTTATCTTTGGTCATGCATATAATTTAAAAGATGGACAGCAAGAAACCTCCCTCCCCAACACATGCTTTTTAATCTGTAGCAAACCCAAGATAAATTCTTATAAATTATGGAAGAAAAAATAAAAAGAGAAAGAAAGAAAAAACAATAACAAAATAGTTTGACTTTTTGGAAATCTGGAAAACAGATTATTTCTTTGGATGGAATAAAGTGTGTGTGCATGTGTCATCTTGACTGTACGTAGTACTGTGGTTTCCCATGAAAATACTTAATTGGGATTAATAGGATATGGAGCATTATCAGGGCTTTATCAAGACAGACTTCAGAAAAGCCTTTCAAGACATTTAATTTCCTCTAAAAGTTACTGAACTAAATAATCATGAAAAATGATTGCAAGACTGGACTGAACCTTATTCAGAGGGTATCAGTAGTATGGTTTTTGGGGGAAAGTCTGTATACCTCCAAATGAGAGATAATGTAAACAGCCAAGTTTGGGAACTCAGTGGAACGTTGACTGATTTGTAACATATGTGACAGTCAACCAAAGAAAGGCAAAAACTCAATACCAACTTATGTGTCGGCATGAAAAATATAACTTGAGGCTGTGAATGAGTAAAATAGGAAACTGAAACCTGAGCAGCTGTTTTGTCCACAGTGGTACTGTTTCAATAGTTAGCTGTGTGCAATTGCACATCAACATTTATGTGTTCCTATTTTATGGGTGCAAATATTCAAAGTGCATACACAACTAAGATACTGTGGTTGCTATTAGAAAGAGAACATTTACCAGTACTACCACCTCGTGAGCCGGTAATATTTTCACTCTGTGCCAAACAAAGCCTGCAGACACTGTATGGGGTCAAACTCATTCCCTCCTTAGGTTTTGCTTTATTAACAAAGAAGCTAAGGACAACAGGATATATATTCCACCCCAAGCCTTTCCCTCAAAGCTGGTGTTTCTCGAGCTGCTCCTGTTGGGTTTGTTTGTTCCAGAGCCTAGTTTCCACTGCCTCAGAAGGCCATGCACGAGGCTCACTGGTATCTGGTAGTGAGTTTCAGCCTGGCCTGACCAGTTCAGTGTACCCCAATTCATTAACGTCATAAACTATGTCTGTTATGTGTCAAAAAAGCATCATTGGAAAAGTAATAACATATTGATCATTAATATTCTTGCATGATGTATGTACGGTAAACATCCAAGGCACCCTACAAATATGAAGGAAATGTGGAACTAAAATGTGTTTGCCAGACAAGTCTGGGGAATGGGTAAACTGGTCTCTTTCAGACAACGGACAAGCCAACACTTGTAGCCAGCTGGCAGCAGAGTTGAATAGCAATCACATGGCAATCGGAGAGGGCAGAAAAAGATCAGTTTGCATTTTAGCAAACACAGGTAGGGGAAGAAATAAGCATGGAACTTCCTTCACTACCAGACTAGGTCTCCGTTCTTACAGATTGAATGAATTTTATTTGGGGGGGGGGGCGTGGAGGGGGAAGTAACCTTCAGAAGAATCCTTTTCAAAGGTTCATTGGACTGTAAAAGAGAACGGCAAAGAACCCCAAGGTATCTTTCACACAAAATGATAAAGGACCTGAGCACTTTTGGACTTTGTGGGAGATCTTGACCATGTGGGGGGCAGTGGAGGGAGGAGGTGGGTGAGATCAGCTGTCTTGCTGGAAGGAAATGTGGTAATAATCTTAACCTTGAAGTAAGACTGTAGTTTTAAGTCTTCGTCTCTAGAAAGCATTTTTCACTTTTATTCACTTGTAACCATTTCTAACTCTATTCTTTATACCTGAACTCATTAAACATTAAAAGAATGTTTAATAATCTGTTTGCCATGGTACTAAGCATGGCTACCAAACCCTGAACCTTATTTAACATTGGACAGTTTCAGGGTCATGTTAACACCTTTGTCTCATTTATTTCATCTACAATAATCTTCTTCAGCTATCCCTCTATCCGAGGATGATATCTGCCAAGGGGGTTCATTGGTGAGTTTTTAAGTGGCTGAGGAGCTCAATTCTTGCCCTGCAGATTTTCCCACAGAAGTGACAGGTGTAATCTTGGAGGAGATGTAGTAATTGGCTAGAGTGTTGTGCCCTTTCTTTCCTCCACTGTCGCTTCTCTAGCTCATGAGCACGTCTGTTCTCCTTAAAGTGACCTGTGGCTTGGTGCACGGTGCGGCCCCACCGTGTTCTATTCTCTGCCAAGTCCTCCCAGTTATTTGGGTTGATGCCTCCCTTTTTAAGATGTACTTTCAGTATGTCTTTGAAGTGCTTCCACTGCCCTCCGCAAGCCCTTCTTCCTGACTTAACTGAGAGAAGAGTACTTGCTTCGGGATGTAATAATGGTAGTAAGGCCTCTATCTAATTTACAAGTGTACACTGAATATTTGTGTGTAGAAGGCACATGCACTGTACATAAGCAACTGCATATGCCTACTTATGAAAATGCCTTAAAATAGCTTCCTTTGAGCTCATGATGTCTTTGCACAGTAGATGCACTACAGTTATGTCTTTGCACATAGTTAAATTTCTCTGAAGTCTACACAAAGGGAAGGGTTCACCCCCCGGCTGAATACAGTGTGGTTTTTAAAAGACAGTCTGATTTAAAATTGTTACAGAAAGGAAATCTGATTGAAAGAATAAAAATCAGTACATTCCTGTCAGCTGGGACATTGCATGGGTCTAGCTTTCTGAAACATCAAAGATTCCAGGAGGTGTATAAGAATGAGCACAATCTCTGCACCCAACACAGCTCTCTGACTCTGTAGCTGGCATGCAAAGAACCTGATGATAAAGTTTCCTTTATCTTGGCTAAACTTGCTGCCAATCAGTTGCCTTGGATGGGTGCAGAAGAAGACAGATGATTACCTTCTCTGACCTTCTGTGCTATAAACATTTTCTTCCGAGTAGGACCTTCTTTATAAGACCTCACAATCAGTTTTTAAGCTATGTTACATCTTGCTTTTCTTCCAACGATTTAAATCAGGTTTAAACCGAGAGCTCAAGAGGTGAAATACTGGTGCATTAACTTGAACAGCCCTAGCATTCCCATTTGTTTGGAAATATGGTAATTATGACATTTTGTGGGAAAAGGGAAAGTTTGAAGAATGCCAACAAAACATTTCCTATTTGCAAAGCTGGCAAAATTGAGTTCACTTTTTTTTCTTGGCAGTGACGTGTTTGGGACTTTTTTTTTAATATGGCTCCTACTGTGCTAGTTTAGCCTTCCTCCACTTTTTTGTCTTCATGACAATTTTTCTAATAACTTAGTCCCTTCCTCTAAGTAGTCTCATTGGTAAAGCTGAGTTTAAAGTGTAAGTATTAGCAGGATCAAGGCCTAATGAAGCCCCTATCTATGATTAAGCCAGGTGGTACCAAGCAAAGGTATGCTGTAACCTATAAGCAATTTTGGTGTTTAACTCACACTGATGATACATTCATTGTTCAAAACATTACATGTAAAAGTTATGGGATGTGGATCGATTATATAAATAGCACAAATAAATGTAACAGGACAAAGCAGGCTGTCAAATATATATAAAAAGTCAACAGAAATCATGAATAATGTGGGAGAAGCAGGTATTTTGCAGCTGCTTTTGGACAGAAGCAGAATGTGGAAAGTAAGTTTCTGATGTCTCTCTGTTTATAATTGTTACTGAATAGCCTCTTTCCCCCTAAAACAGGCTCTAACTTTTTGTATTTTTCTTAAATTCCCAAAATACAAAATGTTAACAAAGTTAATAACATTCTGCAGTAAGCAGTATGCAAACTCCCCTTGTTTGCCTGAATAAAAAAAACTAAAAACCAATCAAACAACAAAATAAACCCGTTAGATTAACAGAGCCTTGGCACGTCTTCACAGCTGCATGCTGTGGGATTCTTTACCAGTTAACATTTCCATATATCCAAACATATGGATGAATTAAGCATGGGAGAAGCAGGCCTGACTGTAATTACATTAAGCATTTTTGGCAAGAAGGAAAAGTTTGTCCTACTAGTCAGATATCTTTAAGTTACAATTTCACAGATCTGCCAAGTTTCATGGCTTTACAATGGGACATATGGGGCCTGATCTGTTGCCAAGGGATGGTGTGAAGGCCAAAAGTATAGCTGCGTTCAAAAAAGAATTAAATAAGTTCATGGAGGATAGGACCATCAATGGCGACTAGCCAAGATGGTCAGGGATGCAACCCCATGCTCTGGGTGTCCCTAAGCCTCTGACTGCCAGAAAATGGGACTGGATGGATCTCTTGATAATTGCCCTGTTCTGTTCATGCCTTCTGAGGCATCTGATAATGGTCACTGTCAGAAGACAGGATACTGGGCTAGATGGACTATTCATCTGACCCAGTGTGGCCGTTCTTATGTTCTTATTCCAAAATCCAATGAAGTTAATGGAAAGGCTCCCACTGGCTTTAGTGGCCTTTGGATCAGGTCTATTGTTCCTAAATAGGCCACACTTGGCCAAAGCGAATGTGCTCTTCTAACAGAAAATGTTTTGTTAGCACAACTGATCATTTTTATTCCTTGGTGAATTTGTTTTTTTAAAAAAAGAATAAAATCTAATTCAGGCTGTTTAAAATAAACGTGAATATTTTTTTAAAACTTGGGGCTTACATTATATGAAACTCTAAGCTTCCAAGACCTTATATAAACCACACTGGGGGAAAAATACAATATTCATACACTTACGAATCCTCTTGAGCCCGTCTATTGTTTTTGAATCAAGCCCTCTTTTCTGTGACCCTTCCACCTCTACTACTTCATAATTTTTAAACTTACTTTAAAAGTCCTTAATTTAGAAAAATAAACCTTCAGTCAACTCCGTCCCTGATGCCTTCCTATACTATAATGTATTTTTGAGTCATAAATCTTCTCCCTGACAGGTCTCTGATGATGCATTGCATTAATACATCATAATGACAATGCTGATGATGTAGTAGATATCTATTTCCTGGAAGGGATATCGCCTTTACTTTCCATTTTACAGCACTGGAGAAGGGATGCTTGGTGTGTGAGTGGGGGGGAGGGTGAGGGGGGCTGGGGAGGGAGTTGTATGCACACATGTGCGCGTGTTCTTTACCCAAAAGGGGAAAACCCAGGAGAGAATTTGGAATTCGTTTGATCACCCTCTTTGGAACAAAAGGAGAATAAGAGAAATCAAAGATGTCCCCTGCAGATAAGCAGTTTCTACTGCCTTCTCTCAAGGAACAATATGACTGTCTGGTTGTTTCTAAGAAAGTTCAGGACATTATTGCTGAAAGCTGAGGGGGCAAGGGGATGGGTGGGAAGTGTGTGTTGTACTAAGCATGTTAATGCAAGAGCACAAGAATCAGGGAAATAATGAAGAGGATGTCAATAGGGTGAAGTACTCAAACAACTGGAGTGTGACAATGAGAGGTGTGACATTACAGGAGTAATTAAGAAGGTCTGTATAATAGTCTTCAATAGGGCCACAAACTGAGAAGTAACAACTTTACAGTCTTAGTGAAAAGATTTATGGAGAGAGATGTGGGGGAATCACTGATGGCTGACATAAAACATAGGCTCTATCTCTTTCCAATGCCTCTGTGCAGACTGGACAGTAGGGTTATATCTTGTGACCAGTGGAATACAGAGTTAATCTTTGGTATGGATATTTGGCCTTCCCTTAGCACAACATTGTCATTAGGAATGGTGCAATATTGGGTTTCTGCAAATAAACTGCCATGTTCAGAGATTATTTTAAACCAAGGTTATGATGACTACCAAGCATGCTACTTTATGGCTAAGAAATATTAGGAAACCTTTAGAAGGGGCTTATAGGAAATCTTTCTTAGGACTTACAATACTCATATTAAATTCCATGATGAAAATCTATGGAATCCCGATGGGGTTTTATAAGCAAAGCTGCTCTCAGTAATCTGACACTATCGGGAGGGATGAAATGAACCCTCGTTTGTTGACATAAATTAAGTTTGAGATAGCTGATATCTGAATCCTCAGGGTGCTCAACTGTAAGATGAAGATCTCTTTGTCTTGGAAGAAATCACAAATATGCCCAGTTTTTCTTGTTCTTTGATTAATTCTTTCTGCGTCACATCAATGTCTGAATTTAGTAGACTTTATTAGTAGGATTTTCTTGGATGTCAGCAGGGACTCAGGGCCAGATCTAGTAGCCAATGAAGTTAATGGGAGTCTTGCCCTGGATTTTAATGGGCTCTGAATATTGGTCTCATTTAGCTTAATAGAGTATTTTTTGGATAGTTTGGTCTTTTCTAACATCCAAACTTCTTAAACTATCCTTCCGAAGTGCAATGAAATATCAGAACCTGCCTAAGGAGATTCTTTTGAAAAGGCAAGAACAATGGTCTCCTGATAGTGTTAGTATAATTCTCATTAGTTCAGAGATAGGATGACCTTTTGTGAATTTACTAGGTATCAGCCCTCAGTCGAGGGAAAGGATTACCTTCGGGATTGACCCTGAAGTTTAGGTTAGATGTGTGAGCTGGTTGGACAGACAGCATGACATTTCACATAAACCTCCTATAAAAAGGGGTGCATGTTACCTCTTGATGCATGAAACTTACATCCCCAATAGCTTTATCAGTGACCTCAATGTTACCGTTCTGGATGTAGAGATCTGATGAGCAGTTGATACAATCTTGAGCTTCCTTTCTTCTGAAATATGAACTCTTTCCTCCCAACTATCTGTGATCACCCATAGGTGCTGAATTCTTTGTACCAAGATTAGATGAATTTTTGCTGTGTTGATCAGAGTCCTGAAGGAAGACAATGGATATTTCTGTATCCTGAAGTGCATTCTAGTCATCAGGGCTCTTCTTATCAGGTCATCCAGGAGAGGACAGATGTAAATTTCCTTCTCCTTCACATCTGCAATTAGCATTATAAAGATCTTGTGAAAACCCCAGGGACATTAAAAGGTTTATATTAGAAATGGTCTTTAAAAAAAAGCAAATCTGATACATTACCTGTGGCATTTTTTTTTTTTTTTTACTAGCAAATCCAGGTGAAATCTACTGAGGTCAAATCTCTGGGCGAGATTGCTGTCAGAATTGCATTTAGGGTCTGCATCCTGGATTTTACTTGGGTGCATTTGGTGTGTTGGATATAAAATCCCTCTCCTGCCTTCCATTCCCTTGGAAACCACAAAGAAGGCAGAATACACATCACAAAATCTCTCACCAGTAAGAGATGGAACAGTGTGTCTGTCATGTTCCTCTACTTTTGGGGAATTTGAGGAGTAAATTGATAGGTGCTTGGGAAAATATTTGAGCTGTGTGGAATACCCCAGTGGATCACCTCCAGCATCAACATGTCTACGGCTACCCACAGGCCCAAAAATTTCTGAAGCTCATTTGAGTGACATTGTCAGACTCAGAACCTTGTGGCATGTATTATTTTGATGACTAACTGAGGATTTGTTTAAATAGTCTCCTCAAGATGTTCCCCATCTTCCAAATTTGTACCTGGATTTACTCAACATACCTTTGAGAATAAGTTGTGCTGTTTTTCTGGAAAACAAATTCTCCTCCTCTATGTCTATAACCTGCAGGGCTACAGGGAAGTGAACTGGACAGAGTAAGTTAGGGTTTTTCTTTTTTGTTTTTGTTTTTATTATACAGAACAGGAAGACAGAAAAAGGTTATCTGACAGAAACAGAGACTTTGAAAACAACTGAACCCCAAATTGTAAGAATTAGGTATTCCTCTGACTGATTACTTTAAAAAAATGTCCTTTAAGAGCAGTATTCTCAGAAAAAGAGGTTTAAGATCTGTTTGCAAAAATGTATGCACATTGGCTTGCCATAATTCTGCAAGTACTGTGATTACATGAGGAAGCTAGTGTTGGTGTGTGAATCTCAGGCACACCATTTTACTCCAAGGCTCTGCATGAATGGAGATCTGGGCTCTGTCAGCTTGACTGCTATGGAAATACTCTAGGGGGAGAGTCCTAAAATCCAGATGGCGGTTGGCAGGTCTCTTTCTGTCCCCAAGATTACTGATGATGGAAAACCATATAGGAGCATAAAGAATGAAATGGGTGCTTTGCTCTGATCATGGTATTGAATCTTTCTAACCTCATAATGAGGAGGAATAATATTCATTGCAATGGATTACACTTGGTACAATAAACCATTTATTTTAAAGCAAATGTAGTGCTTGTGAAAGGGGTTGGATTGACCTAGAGACTCTTTTTAATCCAAAGGATGTCACTAGGTTGACAGGTGTTCCACTGCCGAGAAGCCTGCCCTGGAGGGACTACAGCACTAGGGACAGAAGGGGTCCAACTGAACCCCACTAATCCAATCAACACCACTCCATTCACTTCCCCTTTGCAGAGACGGTCAACAACAGCCCACCAACATGTCTGTGGTTTTGTGACGTGTCCATCAGTAGCTGATCTGAGGCAACCAACTCATTGTACAGGGACTACTGAACAGGTATCAGTTTGTAGATGCCACCAATCTGAGCCAGAACAAAACTAAGATGAATGATCAAACTCCTGAACTGCAGAGTCTTCCACTGAATAGTTTTTGCCATTATCGAATGCTGCATCCCCTACAAAAGACGTTTGTTGTCCCTGCGGCATCATTAACGGTTCCTCAGTTAAACACAGGGGTGGATTGATAGGACCATGTCTGCATGGGGCAATTTCAGGAGAAAAACCCCTGTTGGGGCTGCCAGCAGTAGGGGAAGCACTGATGGGAGCCATATTGCAGAATTCTAGAAGTACAGCCTTTTAGTGCAGGGATATGTTGACTTTTATGTTTACCTTTGAAATACTGATATGGACAGCTACTAAAAACACTGAAACATGGGTTTCTTTCTTTGTCACCATATTAAAGACTATTGATACGGACGATTTCATAAACATCTACTTGGCTCTTTTATGTTTTATATTGAGTGAGAAACACATACAGAAAACCAAGTTAGTCATCACCCCATTTTTGATACACTCTATTGAGTGGTATGTTACTGAAAAAAATGTTCATCTAAAGTTCATGCAAAACATAAAAGTGAAATTTGAAAGTTACCCCAAAGGACTTGCTTTTGTTTCCAGACAATCTTCTTGCTGAGTTTCAGATCTTAAAACACTCCCGGTTGTTAAATAAAGATGGATGAGAAAATGTGTGCATTCTAATTTCCATTGGGATTATGGCTGGTGTTATTACGTCTTTTTTTTAAAAAACACAAAAATAATGTTCTAATGTGTGTGTGAGACGTGTGATGTGGAAAAAGGTAGTAAAATAAGAAAGCACATCTCTCACAGTTTTCTATGTGGAACACATAGATTGTCTCAAGGTACAACATTGGGAGTTAATACTTACTGACCTCTCTTTGCCCTTGTAAGGTTTGTGGGATCTGGGGTGACCGTGAAGAATTATTTGCATGGTTTTGCAAAATGTGGCACTACATAGGAGTTTTGTGGTTCACATTAAATTATTGCAAAGGACCAATTCAGCAACTGTAACAACTGATGACACTGAGAAATAGATTTAAAGAAATACCACAAATATCGTCTTTAGAAGGAATCTGGTCTGAGGAGCATGCAAGCCCTGATTGAGCAAACCACTTAAATGATTTACCGAAAAATCTAGTTCTCTGTAACCTCAAATAATCTGTAATGGATTTAATAACATTTCTGATAAAAATGTGGCAAAATATTTTTAAAATGTCAATAGACTTTCATGAAATGTTTCAGTTTGGAAAAAAGTTATTTACCAACACAACAAATACAACTCCTCCCCCCAAAACTCATAAGCTTTTAATTTAAAAAAATTTGACCAGCTCTGTAATTTAATCTTTCATTTAAATGGAAATGCCCATAACTAAGGTATTATTCCATATGAGTCTTGGAAGCAGAATCTGCCCATTAGTGACAAAGCAAGGGGAAAACAACATATCACAGGAGCAGACCAATGGTTCTTCAAGCTCATTGTCCTGTTTCTGATAATAGCCAATGCTGAATAACAAAAGAACATAAGAATGGCCATCCTGGGTCAGACCAATATCCTGTTTTCTGACAGTGGCCAATGCCAGGGGCCTCAGAGGGAATGAACAGAACAGGTAATCGTCAAGTGGTCTGTCCCCGTTCGCCCATTCCCAGCTTCTGACAAACAGAAGTTAGGGGCACCATCCCTACACATCCTGGCTAATAGCCATTGATGGACCTATCCTCCATGAACTTATCTAGTTCTTTTTGCTTCAGAGGAAGCTGTAGAACCCCTTTTATCTTATTTATTTTGTGATAATATACATTGGGGTGAAATTTCCTCCTCACTCCAGAATCAGAGGAAAAAGCTTCACCAAGGATATAGCTCCATATAAAATGTATTATATGGCCAACAGATTTTAAAATATGATTAGTGATGTTGAATGCCTCTATGCTTGGTTACCCCACCTCAGCAATTTCACAGAGGTCAGACTGTGGGTGTGCAGCACCTTCTGAAATTCAAGTCCCTTTAAGGAACACCAAAAAATTGAGGCAAACAATTATTTTGGAGAATTTTGGCCTACATGCCTTACAGAATAAAGATAGGGTTGTACAGGGATGTGCTCAGTGACATGTGGTCTCATAACTGGGATTGCTCAGAGAGTGAGGAGGAGCTTATGTATCTTGGAGAGCTGGAGAAAAACAGGGAAAATACTAAAGACGAAAGAAGTTTAAGCAGCAAAATCAGCAATTACTATGGCAGACCTATACTGCTGATTCTTTTTTTTGGATTTGATTTAGAAAGAAAAATAATAAGCACATTTTTTCAGTGTTATTATGCTTGGAGGTAGTATATTTAAGCAGATTAGGAAGAGCGGGAAATGTGAGTGAGAATCTAATGATAATAATAATGAAATGAAGGAGGGTGGGGGGGAAACCTATGCCAAGCCGGAACAGAGCAGACTAATACCTTGCCTGCTAGTGCCATCAACAAAATAATATCTCCCCAATTTCATTTCACTTCCAAAAGACAGAGAAGATGGAAAAGAGAAAAATAATGCCACGATCATGATCCATGCAACAGCCTTAGCAGAAGCTGTGCCGAGGCCACGTTAACATTACCAGAAAATCCAAAGGCAGCAACACCAATGATAGAAGGTCCTGCACCCTCTCCTTCTTTCAGGCTCCTAATCAGAGACATCTGCAGGATGTTAATTCAATTTGATGCTGAAGCAAAAGGTTCTTATCTTTCCAGTCCTCCCTACCAGGTGATGAATTTCTCCTCATTAGTGTGCAGTGCATGTGGCCACATAGCAAAGAACATACAAATCACAGACTTTGGTTGGTAATGTTGATAGCTTCTGCATGGGTTTCTACAAAATTGCCCATCACCATGTTACCTTCACCTCACTTGGAGAGTGCATCAAAAGTCAACTCCATCAGAGGTCTGTGTCAGCCCTCAAAAACTTTGTAACTAATTAGCTGAGTTTGTTCAGACAGGTCTTGGTTCCAGTCAATGTGTTCCAGTTCCAAAAGCAGACAGTGCACATTTAGGGCCAGATTATACTTGGCCTCCAGGAGTGCATAGAGCAGGCTATTCACCTGAGTGCAGTAGGAGGCACAAGGAGCCTCATCTTCTAGCTAGTGCACTTGGGAAGCAGAAGGTATCCAAGAGGACAGTCAGGTGTCTTTGCAGGGCTTTGTGCCCAGAGGAAATTTGCCTGGGTGTAGCCAAAGCCTGGCAAGCATCAGCAGCACAATGCTTGAGGGCAGAGCTACCTATAACTCTCTATGTTAGTACCCAGCTTGCTTGCCCCAGAAACCCTGGGTATTATCCCCTACACTGTCACATAGCCTCTCTCTACTGTGCTCAGAGTTTAAAGGTATGTCCTTCAGAGCCACAGTTTAGCCCTTTCTGTACAAGGATCCTTTAAACTAATAGGAGTGGTAGATACGCTGGAGGGGAGGGATAGGATACAGAAGGACCTAGACAAATTGGAGGATTGGGCCAAAAGAAATCTGATGAGGTTCAATAAGGATAAGTGCAGGGTCCTGCACTTAGGATGGAAGAATCCAATGCACCGCTACAGACTAGGGACCGAATGGCTAGGCAGCAGTTCTGCGGAAAAGGACCTAGGGGTGACAGTGGACGAGAAGCTGTATATGAGTCAGCAGTGTGCCCTTGTTGCCAAGAAGGCCAATGGCATTTTGGGATGTATAAGTAGGGGCATAGCGAGCAGATCGAGGGACGTGATCGTTCCCCTCTATTCGACATTGGTGAGGCCTCATCTGGAGTACTGTGTCCAGTTTTGGGCCCCACACTACAAGAAGGATGTGGATAAATTGGAGAGAGTCCAGCGAAGGGCAACAAAAATGATTAGGGGTCTAGAACACATGACTTACGAGGAGAGGCTGAGGGAGCTGGGATTGTTTAGCCTGCAGAAGAGAAGAATGAGGGGGGATTTGATAGCTGCTTTCAACTACCTGAAAGGGGGTTCTAAAGAGGATGGCTCTAGACTGTTCTCAATGGTAGCAGATGACAGAACGAGGAGTAATGGTCTCAAGTTGCAGTGGGGGAGGTTTAGATTGGATATTAGGAAAAACTTTTTCACTAAGAGGGTGGTGAAACACTGGAATGTGTTACCTAGGGAGGTGGTAGAATCTCCTTCCTTTGAGGTTTTTAAGGTCAGGCTTGACAAAGCCCTGGCTGGGATGATTTAACTGGGAATTGGTCCTGCTTCGAGCAGGGGGTTGGACTAGATGACCTTCTGGGGTCCCTTCAAACCCTGATATTCTATGATTCTATGATTCTAATACATTCCCCTCCCCTAAATATTATTATCACTAGTATTTTAACATCAGCAGAACAGCTGTGCCAGCACATAGAATTTATGCATAGTAGTGAATTATGTAACTAATTTAATAGAATATAAATTAAGATAAGAATGTCAAAAACGGAGCAGTTTGCCATTTACAGAATGAGCCAGTATCCCTTCTAGCCTAGATTAATTTAAATCCTTTCCAAGAAATCAAAGTTCTTTCACAAATGTAAACCATAGGGATACATGACTTGAAATTCAGGTAAATGTTTTACTGTGACTAATCAGCCTTTGTAATATCATATCAGGAGATGCTCTCCATATACTGGGGAGGGTGTAGAGGTCCCTTTGACAGGAAAAGGAAGATAGAGAGGAGGATGTTATAATTGTTAAGGAACTGCCCACAAGTCAAGAGAGCTGGGTTCAGTTTGTAGTTCCTCCACAGACTTCCTTTGTGACCTTGGGTAAATCACTTAATCTCTTGGTGCCTGAGTCCCTTAAAATGGAGAGAGTAATATTCCCTCTCTCTGTCTTATCTACTTAGTTTGTAAGCACTTTGGGGCAGTGATTGTCTCTTACCAATTGTTTGTAGAGAGATTCGCACAATGGGGCCCTGATCTTTGTTGGGGAGTTCTGAGCACTGTTGTAATTAATACACATCATTTTTATATATAATTCCTATGCAAAAAACGATGTTGAAATGTTCAGGTAGCTGGAGCGCGGTGACGACTGCTTTGCCTGCTGAACAACGCTGTCTAACTGGCACTGCACTGAATTCCCTTGTTTGTTGTACCACTTGCTGTCTTTCCTTTTATGCACTTAGATTGTACACTATTGAAGCAGGAATTTCTTTATTATGCATTTACGCAGTACTTAGTACAAGGGGGGATCTGATCCATGATTGTGTCCCCTAGACACTACTGCAACTTATATACATACTATAAAACTGTCATGGTTGCCATGTCAAGCAACCATGAACTAGGATATGCCAGAATGAAGGTTACCGGTACAAATTTAATTTGACCTCACTCATGTGAAAGTATTATGGTTACCATACTATTGGTTCTACATGATCCCTGCCTCATTTGGTGCATGTGATGGTGAGAAGTAATTTTACAGCAGGGTAGACTGAGGCAGAAATATATTGAGTGATTTGCCCAGCATCACATGGTCTGCCAAATCTTCCTTGCCTTATTCCCAGCAGTAGTGTCACTGACAAAATAGCAAAACTCCCATTGACTTCAACAGCAGCAGGATTTCACTCACTGACTTCAGTGAGATTACTTGTATCGGTCAGGCAGGCAGGATTTGGGCTCGTGAGCCAGCCTCTCTGGCTTGCCTTTCCTTCTCCAAACCCACCTCCACTCCTCTATTTCACAGAGATTTCTTATACAATTGTTTCATCATTAAATAAATTACCACTTTAAATCTTAGTGTCAGTGATGTTTAATTCCATTTATTTATTTATATTGCATGTTTTGCCCATGTCAGTGTATGTCTTCCAGGTTTTTAATAGAGAGCAGGTTGGCTTGTAAAATCCAGTTGAAGTTCGGTTAGAAATTGCAAGATGAAATACAAGAACTCTCCTAACTTGAAGGCAGTTTTGTACAGAGCAAATAGGAAGTGAAACAACTTTTAAAAATGCACAGTTTTGTAATGCATTAAAGCTTGTGTTGCTTGTGCCAAAATTTCAGTTTTAAGAAAAAACAGCTGTGGATTTGATTTCTGTGCTTCTCAGCCATAAGTCCCGGAGAATTCAATTTTAAACAGGAGACCCATAACATACTCTGTGAATCATCTCTCACCTGCATATACAATGGCCTAGGTAGGTAACCTGTTTAGTGAAAGCTTTATCTCCAAAGAAACACATTCACAGGCATCACCTTTAACATTTACAAATCACTTCAAAGATGGCAACTGTGAATAAATCCATGCTTATAAGTAGAAATATGTGGTATCTATCACTTGTGCCTATTGTAAGAATTACATTCTATACAACAGTGGTATTGGGCACAGTCAATTTGAAAAAATTCAGAGCTACTACAGATTGGAGCCTTATCTACCAAAAGCTAATTATTTCAGAGAGAGAATTTTTTGGTAATTATGACCCACCAATTCATACATAAACCCACACAGAATAGCTTTTATCTAGTGCCACTTGCTATTTCCTAAAGGTCATGAAATTTCTTTTCCTAACCTCTAACTGCTCACCTTTCATGGGTGCACTATGGGGATGCATAATTCCAACAGAGTGGAAATGAAGTATCGGCATAAATATTCCAAAAAGACCCCTTTCGAAACAATGTTGAGAAAAGAGGGTAGGTAAATCACTGCATCCTCTGGAGACCAGTAAGATATGAACTGACAATTCACATGGATTTGCTTAAAATTTAGTCTGTTATTTAAGAACTGTTATCATACCAGCTGACACATCACCTGTTACAGGACTTGGGTGTCTCATGGACACCATGAACTGTCTTAAAGACAGACCAGCGTCCTAAACTGCACTTCTTATGCTCTTTCTTTTGCAATCTGGTGGTTAATTAATTTCAGGGAAATGTGTGTCCCAATGAATAAACAATTGTTGCTCAATTTCAGTTAATGACACATCTAGGGTTTTATTCATTTCCATTTTACAAACTGTCACAAACTGTGGCCCTGCTAACACTCACTCATTGGATTAACTTTAAGCACATGTTTACAATGGGACTGTGCTTAAAGTTAAACCTGTGTGAAAGTGTTTGCAGGACCGGGGCTTACGAACTTGAAGGATATTATCCCAGAACAGAATTGCACTGATTCCAGGGCAGATGAATAAGACAATTACTCTATTCCAAGAGAAAAAGTTACCGTTGGCTTTTTCAGAAGTGCTCAGTGTTGACCTAGTTCTGCTCCCCATTGAAGTCAAGGGTCAAACTCCCATTTGGGAGCAGAGCTTTTCAGAGTCCAAGCCTGTGTACATAAACTACGTCCAACGTGTATTTGACTCCAGACAATTAATCCTACAAATATACCTGCTCACACCACCCTTACTTAATTCCATGCACAGTCCCAGTGAAATTACCTCATGTCAACAGGACTCCACAAGGGAGCAAAGCTACCAATATGTGGCTTTATTTGCAAGCCAGGGCCCAGACTCTTTAGCAGTAGCAATAATAACACCATCCAGTACTGACACTGGTTTGATTTGAAAAAATGCCAAACTCCATACCAACAGGCTACCATCTATTGAGGAAAACACAACAAGGATTACACTGAAAGTTACAGTAGAGAACAGGCACTGAAGTATAGTTTTACTCTAATTGAGTTCAGTGGGTTCCACCGTTCACTCTATGTTTTCTTTTTCTATTTTTCGATGATTTCCACTGATGTTCTGCAATAAGAATATGACACATGCCTACTGTAGGGATGCTTTTCTATATTAAATAGAAACAATTTGTTTGTATTATTTCCATCAAACATATTGTTTCTGGCTTTTCAGCTCTTGTACGCTCCCTAATGATCTTATTAACCAAGTGGTTGGAAACCTATCAGGCTTTTGTCAGCACAAAATGATGGAAAATGTGAGCATTTAATTATGTTTTTTCCCAAAAAAACCTTTCTTCAACCCTGATGCCATAAAAGAAGGTGATGTCATAATTTATTATGTTAAACTGGTTACTAAAATGTCATTACACAAGTGATGTTTTAATTGATGATGTTAAACTAGTTAGCAGGAAAGAGTCAAGTGTCACTTTTGTGACATAAACTGGCAATTATGATTATATAATATCAATTATTCTTTGGGAAACTGCATTAGATCAGTTAGTTCTGAACCAATGTAGTTGGGGAAGGTTCATATTTTTTTAAAAGCTATTCATCCAGTACTAATTATTAGGAGTAAAAATATACTTTGAATGCAGTTTAGACTTATATAATTTTTCTCCTTGAAATATAATATCTGTTTTACTCATCTGCCCTTTCAGCTGCTATCAGGTCAGAGAGATTAAAAGAAAGCAGCAAGATAATTTTACAGCCCTTACTGATCTTGCACCTAGTTCTGCCTTGCCCTATAATCCAAACAGAATCCAAGCATCTGAGCCGAAGCTATGCAGAAAGGAGAAACCCATTTTTAAAAGTAGGCTAAATTTATAACACTAGGATTTGCTGACTGTATATTAGTTACTATAAAACTCAGCTTTGACTTTGGATCTCTTAAACTTTTAAGGCTAAGGTGCTCTGAAAAGTCCATGAAATCATACCCAGGAATAGAACCAAAGCGTATATTTACTATTAGAAATGTCACATAGCCGGATTTGAATAGTTGTATGCAACTCACAGGGCTTCTCACAGGTAAAAGCAACAAATACAGTCCATTTAAACACAGTGGACCCAATGGAGCTGCTTAATTCAAGCTGAGGATCTAACCCAATACTTCCTAAAATGCTCAAAACATTTCCTTGTTCTAAGGTTCCTATAGCCCTTGCTTTGCACATCATCTCACCTAATAAACATTTAAGTATATGCGGACACCATGACAGAATTTGCAACCCAGCTGTCCTGTAAGAGGATATGATTTTTCTGGGTTTCTTTTCTTTGAAATGTTAATTTTTTAAATATATCTTCTGTGATTGGGTACAATTATATGTACCCACAAGCAAATGAAGCGGCAAATCTTTACCTCTTGATCAAGATTGCTGGTGGGAATACGGAGGTTGGGACAATTCATCTGGTTTCCAGTAATGCTAGGAAGACATTAGTTAGCATAAGGCTGGACCCTATTGTTAACTGCAACAGAGGAGGAAAGCTCAGGGCTAAATGTTGCCCTCAGTTACACCTATGCAATCACACTGATTTCAGCAGAGAGTGGGAACTGCAAGGGAAGGTGCATTGACATCAGCAGATAGTTGGTTTGTATAGTGGATACATTGGCTAGAGTTAAACTGGGGGTACATGGGTGCAGCTGAGGGAAGATTCTTGCCCAGAGAAGGTATGTTCTTTAACTCTAGCTCTACCGGAAAAAGCCTTTCAGTCTATTCTAAAGATGTCTCATTGGAGGCACATAGCTCACAAGGGGTGAGCCACCTGCATTTATTCTGCTAATATATTAATTCATTTTAAATCAACCAGTCAGAGAAGCCTAGAAAGAATATTTTTTCTCTTAAGGCTACATTAGTGCACCTAGCCAGTTAATTGTATTAGCCTTAGTGAAGCACAGGGGATTCAATGTCTCTACACCTCCCGTGCTCCTCAACTGGCTATGCCCCTCCTACCGGGTTTTCGCCAGAAACACCCTAAGCTAAATGAATAAATGAATGGATATAAACTGGCCACTAGGAAATTTAGACTAGAAATTAGACAAAGGTTTTTAACCATCAGAGGAGTGAAGTTTTGGAATAGCCTTCCAAGGGAAGCAGTGGGGGCAAAAGATCTATCTGGCTTAAAGATTAAACTCAATAAGTTTATGGAGGAGATGGTATGATGGGATAACATGGTTTTGGTAATTAAATATTCATGGTAAATAGGCCCAATGGCCTGTGATGGGCTATTAGATGGGGTGAGATCCAAGTTACCCAGGAAAGAATTTTCTGTAGTATCTGGCTGATGAATCTTGCCCATATGCTCAGGGTTTAGCTGATCACCATATTTGGGGTTGGGAAGGAATTTTCCTCCAGGGCAGATTGGAAGAGGCCCTGGAGGTTTTTCGCCTTCCTTTGTAGCATGGGGCATGGGTCATTTGCTGGAGGATTCTCTGCTCCTTGAAGTCTTTAAACTACGATTTGAGGACTTCAATAGCACAGATATAGGTGTGAGGTTTTTTTTGTAGGAGTGGTGGGTGAAATTCTGTGGTCTGCGTTGTGCAGGAGGTCAGACTAGATGATCATAATAGTCCCTTCTGACCTAAATATCTATGAAAAATACCCACAAACTTTGAGCTAGGAGTGTAAACAAGGTGACTGAGCTGTGAACTGCCAGCTACAAGTAGCAGTTTATACCACCACGCTGGCAGGTGGGAGGAGCATAGCTAGGCAGGTCTCACAGTGGGGGTGCGGAGGAATTGCTAAATGCTGGATCATTGGCTGAGTACTTGCCAAATGGGAGCAGGGAGCTAAGGCATTTCTAGGGGATGGATGAGGGGGATGGAGAAATTGTGGGGGGAGATGCTGTTGAGGGCATGGAGGGGACCATCTAATGGCAACTATCAAGGTTTACCAGCTGAAACAACAGTTGGTCTCTCACAGCTGTGAAAGATAATAGGTGTCAGAGGTGCCTGCACTGATTATGCCCCTCTGTGGCATCTTCACTGGCACACAATGGTCTGAGCCTCAGCTGACTGAGGCTTTACTCCCTACAAGTTATCTTGGTAATTTAATACGATGGTGGTTTCCCTATCTATTACATGTGGGTGCAGGAGCATTTCAAACTGACTGAGGGACATTACACTCAATCCTCTTTAATGTACACAAGTCCTTAGCAAAACTACGCAGAAAAGGAAAAAAAGTATGTGGGTGTGGGGGAGGGGGGGGAGGGGCAGGACGGGTGAGGAAGAGAAAGCTTGTGATCACACAAGAAACCACATTTTAGTGGCACTACCTGGGAGGTTCCATTAAAGGAGTCAGGTTGGTCACAGGTTTCAGAGTAGCAGCCGTGTTAGTCTGTATCCGCAAAAAGAAAAGGAGGACTTGTGGCACCTTAGAGACTAACAAATTTATTTGAGCATAAGCTTTCGTGAGCTACAGCTGACTTCATCGGATGCATGCAGTGGAAAATACAGTGGGGAGATTTATATACAAAGAGAACATGAAACAACGGGTGTCACCATACACACTGTAACGAGAGTGATCAGGTAAGGTGAGCTATTACAAGCAGGAGGGCGGGGGTGAGGGGGGCGGGGAGAACTTTTGTAGTGATAATCAAGGTGGGCCATTTCCAGCAATTGACAAGAACATCTGAGGAACAGCCGGGGAGGGGGATAAACATGGGGATATAGTTTTACTTTGTGTAATGACCCATCCACTCCCAGTCTTTATTCAAGCCTAAGTTAATTGTATCCAGTCTGCAAATTAATTCCAATTCAGCAGTCTCTCGGAGTCTGTTTTTGAAGTTTTTTTGTTGAAGAATTGCCACTTTTAGGTCTGTAATCGAGTGACCAAAGAGATTGAAGTATCTCTCTCTGACACCCTCAATGTTTACATTTATATTGTTTCCAGAGTCCCATTCCTGGACCCTCTTCTTCTTCTCATAGGAAGAGAATAACTCCCATTAAACCTTATAGAGAGAGAATAGGAACCCCTAACACTCTGCTTCCAATATTTGTATCTGTTTTCAGAGAGCTTCTCATTCCTTCATAGTACTTTAAAAAGATTTTCCTCTTTTCCTTTTGGTTCCACAGCCTTGTACCACTGCCCTAAGGCTTTTCTCTCTCTTTGTCCCTACTATGGTTGTGTATATCTGCCAATTTGTATATCTGCCAATTTGCCCTTTGCAGATGTTTGCAGGAAATCTGACATTTTTCTTGCCCAGGAACCTTGATTTACAGCATAACTAATACTAGGGTTTTGCCTAAGTAAGTATGATCCTTCACCTAAAAGGCAAGCCAATCACAGTAAAGATCACGCATGAATTTGAAGTTATTAACAGATGGATGAAAAAAAAATTATTGACAAAAAATAAGATGTGAGTGGCATCTTACAATGTGGCCTAAATAACACACAATAAGCAAGTGTAATTTGGTACATGCTTCCGCCCTTGCTCTATGTGTGAAGTAAGCTGGGCCAACTCTTTCCCCACTCTGTGATGGCTCAGCAGTGCATTGTGAAGGTGGAGCCAAGGTTCTGCCTCATGGAACCCACCACACTGAGAGCCACTGTGGAGGTAGCCCGCACAGGGTTATATGCTCACTGGCTCCCCTGGACAGACACAAAGGCCACTTCACAATTACTCAACAAATAACTTTCCAATCACAAGCATTCACCCATAACGTGTGACCACAAGAGGCTACTTTTGATTCCAAATTCCTCTTTTGAGTTTTCTACAAACAGAGCATCATTATTTTTTATGCCACAAAACTACACTGCATGGAGATGGATGACAAATTATCAAGAACTATGCAGAAGAACATCCAGAAATTACAATGGAGTGACACGTGGGATGAATTTGGCTAATAGAGCATAAGAAACCAATTTCCTGCACTAATTGCACCCTTTTTGGAGAAGCCCAATGTTGGAGTCAGCCTTCTTTCCAAACTGTGCAGCAAAACCCCAGCACATTGGAATGTTTTAACATATGGATTAGACAGGCTTTTAAAGAATGACCAGCTTCCCTGCCTGTCATCTATTTGCTGAGTGATTTCAATTTTAGGGTCTGTCAAGTGGAGCACAAGCATAACTCCCCAGGAAACCCAAACTAGGGCTTTAAAAAACCTGCACAATAATATTGTATGGTACATTGGATTGTTTATGTTTAATCATATTCTTTGAAAATACACGATTAGCAAGTTTAGACCAATGTCAATGGTGGCACCTCCATACAGACAATGGATTTCACAAAATACACAGAGTAGGTCTAAAAAACTCAGCCTGTCACCAACACACATCCCATATGCAGGGAAGTGGAGATAGCAGAAAAAGTCCATCCTAATGCATTTTGGCAGCGAGGTGAATGTAAGAGAACAGAAACCATGGTATGTTACCAATAGACTTTAATATGGATACTGGCATTAATCAGAGTCAAGTTTTTACTTCTGTAAATCATGGGGTCACTGAAAGGTGGTGAGAAGAGTTTGTAGTTATATCTTTGTGGAACTGCATTCCTAGTCTGCTGGAGATATTGGAGTCCCAGCATTTTGGATTGCTGATGAATGCAATCATCACACATGCATACATATTCAGGGAAAATGTTAGAAGTCTCATATTTGTATTCACTTTACTTTGACTAGACTAGGATCATAAAGGGAATGTGTAAACTAGGAGAGCCTGTTGCTGAAATGAAGTTGACCCCCCCCCCCCCAAGAAACTTGTGTTCATGGCAGTTTTTTGTTGGGCAGGACATTAGCCTTTTGTAATTTATTGCTTTTAGATTAAATCTGGGGAAACTCAATATTGCAGTTGAATGATTAGAGCAATACCCCTTAGAGTAATAAATTTTCTTTGGTGCTGTGTGTCTCCCGATCATGTTTCCCTTCTAATTACATTTACATAAATGATATTCTGCAAAATTAAATTAACATTCAAACTGTTACACTGGCAAAGAGAAACAAAAATTAGTTACAAACTTACATCTCTAAAAATGTCTAGTTCTTTTCATGAACTGAATCACAGTTATCCCCCAGGTGTCAGACATACAACTGAAAATTATAGTTTGTTAATCACTAATCTAGACATTCTGTTCCACTTTTGGAGATTGATACTGCCAGGCCCTGGTTTCCACAGAGCCTTGTTAAATAGAAGTAATTGATGACAATTCAAATTTGGTCAGTTAAGTGTTTATTCAAACCTAAATTTAATTTCTGCCGTTTTGGCCACTACACTTCCTCAGAGCTTCCCTAGCCTGGATTCTGTGTAGAGCATTCCTATAATGAGGAACCAACCCGGTGCTCAGCAGGTCTCCCACATAACTCAGAGTACATCTACACAGCAACAAAACAAAAACAAAACCACACGCAATGGCAGCAAGTCTCAGTTCCTGGGGTTGCAGGCTCAGGTTCATGGTATGGCGCTAAAAATAGTCATGTAGATGTGCCAGCTCAGGCTGGAACCCCAGCTTTGAAACCCACTCCCCTCTCCAGGCTTCAGAGTCCGAGCTCCGGCATGACCCAGCACATCTACCTGACTATTTTTACTGTAGTATGAGCCCAAATCTCCAGACCCAGGCTTTGAGACTCTGCCACGGTTGTTGTTGGGCTTTTTTGGCTGGGTAGATGTAACCTTAGACTCAGTACTCTGGTAACACCTTCTCGACCAGTCTGAAGAAAGATGTCCTTCCTCTCTCCATGCTCAGACATAGATTCAATAGCAAAAACCAACAGTGATACAGAGTTAAAGTTGGTTGCTTGGTGGTATGTGATCCCTTTGCAGAGCATTGAGTTGAGCAAAACTCAAACTTCTGAAAACCAGAAAATGCACAGTTAAGAGTGCCCAGGCATGCCCTATTAACACACACATAGCTAAGATGACATAACTAATTAGCTACCACTACCAGCATTATTCCCCTACGTGAAGAGCACAGCCTCATGTGACACAGATTAGAGAAGCACAACAGATAGTTTAGTGTCTTACTGAGCCCTCATTGAATGGTGTGATGACACCTGACGAATTAAGTTTAGCAGTGGAAAGAATATGTGAGGGTTCATGACATTATCAAAAATGCAGGAGCTGGTGGATACTCACTGGTATGGCAGATTGCGGAGATCACCAGAGCAGAGGTTTAGACAGTATTTGTGAATAAGCTAATACCATCTGCCATCCTGCAAGAGAAAAAAACAAATAGTGGGACCCACACAAGAACTGATCTAATAAAGCTCCATCAAGTGTTCAGAGAACATTGCAGAGCTCCCTAGAGTATGAGCTAAGTGAAGTAACCATCCCTTTTAACCAAAGGCCAGAGGAGATGAGCAGGAAGCTAGAATGGGATGTTGTGATTATGCTCTGTGGGTGGGAGGGGCCATGAAGAAGATGAGACTCAAACCTGCACTGCTAGGTTGTCAAGAAAATCTGTGGGATGCCATGACATGGAACTATTTTTGCCACAAAGTCTCTGCACATTGGTTGAGCTATGTAGTTAAATATTAGTGAAATGACCAGCCATTACACAAAGAAAACACTATTACCACTGCTGAAGAGTGTTAAGGTCTTTAAAAACACGTGGGCCAGGAACCGAATGGCTGTTTGAGCAAAGATACACTTGGTTATACCAGTGGCATGAATATGCTCCTCTGATGAGGTGCTGGACGTGTGGATCAATCATGGGATGTCAGAATAGGAAGCTTTCGAATATATGACAGCTGTCAGTATCAAAGACTTGAAACCTCAAGCATCTGGGTGGTATGATGGCTCTTCATGCTCCTCCATATCAGTCCAACTGAAGGGTTGGAATTAGTAGTAGCATCATGATCCTGGCTAAAAAGGGAGTCACCTATACAGAGGAGTTTGGAAGTCTGATCCCGGCTTACATGGGGATGTAACATGGTAGGTGGAGAAGGAGGAACTGTGCTGGCAGAATCCATTATCCTAGTCCCAGCATTGCTGTCATGACTGCTCATACACAAAACTTCCTAAACTTTCTCCCCACTCCCTTGCACAGCAAAAGGCAGCATCTAGCTCAGGGTAGGTATTGTACCTGAAGTGAGGAAAGAGAGTACCAGACTTCTACAATAAATGAACGGTGATAAGTTCTTTAGCAAGTTTTACACTGTTTTCTCTCATGGGATCAGAAGCAATTGGGTCATGAGTGTCTGGGAATTGCAGAATGACAAATGAGGGGCTTCTCAGATACGGGGAGCATTTAATTTAGCCAGACACCTAAAGGACCATTGTTGCCAAAAATAAATGACTGTCCCATAGGAGGCAAGGGTTGTTCAGGTACAGTAAGAGAATACTCGCCCTGTGCCGTGACAGTCATACTGTCAAGTATGCCAGATCAGTTCAACATCTCTCTCACTCACCATCATTTGGTACCTGATTTGCATACGGCTACAACTACAGAGATCAGTGATAGTGAACAACCACACAGGGGGATTATGAAGTTCCAATGGAACATTCGGTCTACAAATATTAGGGATCTGGTCATAGTTGGTGCTGCTCTTCTGGTCAAATATTGGGTGAGTCAAGTTTTCCTCTTCATGATACTGATGCAGTCCCACTGAAAGCATTAGGGTTGTACTCGTAAGTGAGAGGAGAACTTGTCCACAAGGCACCAAAGTGAGTAACGGGAAGAAAAGCTTTTCTCCACATATCCGTATTTCTTCATTTCTACATTCTGAATAGCCTCATTTTGTTGTTGATGTTTGAAGATTAAATATAATGTGCAGCAAACAGATGTTAGTGATTTCATTCAGAGCTGAATACCTTTTTACACATGGTTCAGTTGTGCACCACGGGCCAAGAACACTGGCGGCAGATAAGTGAAATCAAAAGCTGTTCTAACTAGCATACTGAGCCCATTGTCTATAAATGTTAACATTATGAGAATGGGATCAAAAGCTGCACAAGGACATTATTACATTGGGGAATATGTTTGCCCACAAGAAGAATGAATGCAAAAGAGTGGAGAACTGGTACTAATTGATCTATACACCAATGGCCTACAGGTGTTCAAGAGCACCATTAATTGCAAGAGAATGCATGCTTGGGGAATAGATAGACTCAGAGCCACAAACATACAGAGAAAACATCCAGAAAACAAATGACAAGATACATGCTCTGAGGAAAAGAGTAAAGAAGCACTTTTGCTCTTTTCCTCAGAGCAACATGGCTGCTTCTTACCTGGTTTGATGGGATGACTGACAGCTACTAAAGGGCAATGCAAGGAAGATCAATGCTGGGCTAGTGGAATTTCCCTGGGAATCTGAAATAACAGGCCAGGATGGTGAAGGAAAGCCAGCTCTATACCCTGGTGGGAGTGGAGCATAAGTGTTCCAATGTCTCTTAAGAAGTCATGTTTTTCATTGTAAACACCAACAGATCACAGTGGAAGGAAGTTACTAGTAAGGTACTTCACTGCTGTTGGGATCTTTGCATTTAAAATTTTATTAATGACCTAGGAGGAGTGGAGCTGTGTCTGAAATTTGCTGAAGACGCCAACCACAGAAACGGTGTAAATACCTGCGTGCCTTTTTCAGAAAAAAAGAGGGAAGTGGTCTGCAAAGTGGCAGCTGGATTTTAATGTGTGCAAATGTAAAATGGTGAATTTTTATTTAGATTGATTAAAACTGGCACAAACTGATAATGAAAAGGACTGAGCAATTTTACATGAACACAAGATAGAAATTTCAGACGAAGCACAGACAACAAATGAGAAACTGGGCCGCATCAAAAGTCTCAAACAAGACAAGGGAATATTACCATAATGCAACAGCACAAGGCCTGATGAGAAGCCCACACAAGCCAATGCAAAGACCCCCAATGAGTTTGCTGGGATTTGAATCACGTCTACCTGGAGTAGCCTCATTCAGTACTGCATTCTTTTGGGGCACCTTACTTCTGGAGGGTATAGAGATTTAGGAAGAGCTATAAAACTGATAAAATAGTCCTGGGTGTCTTAGCTTCAGGGTTAAGCTCCTTAGTCTCAGCCTACTCAGTCTGGAGAAGAGATGCCTGTAAGAGGTTTTCACTGGGGTGTACAACTACAGTACCTGTATGTCAATTGCAAATATGTGTGTGAAGATTTATTCAAGCTAAGAAGCAAGAGACTGATCCAAAGTCCACTAGAGACAATGGGAGAAATTTCACTGAAAGCCAAGGGCTATTGAAGCAGGCCACGACAGGTGATCATGCAGACTCCCCTCTAATGATAGGAGAGAATGAAACAAAACAAAACAAAAATCAACCAAGCTTTATGTTAGTTAAATTAGGGGACTTTTTTTGCATCACAATGGAATCAGTCAAATTCTCGGCTACCTGAGGTACTGGTACAACACACCGTACTAGGATTTAAGAGAATAGGACAGTAATAGTATCTTAGTGTAGAAATAGAGGACTTGTGGCACCTTAGAGACTAACAAATTTATTTGAGCATAAGCTTTTGTGAGCTACAGCTCACTTCATCAGATGCATTTGATACTGAGCTATAGTGATTCTCACTCACATCCACAGGGTTAAACTGATTACCAAGTAAAGTCAGGAAAACAACATACCTGAGAACTGAGCAGACATCATGAGTTGAGAGCAACTTGTGGTATTTTACGCAATTTCCTGCAGAAGGTAGGACTTGGTTGGCCTAGGTCTTGATGGATTTTTCTTCTTCTCATCTTACAATGGCATCTTAGCAGAATGTTGCAGCTTTACTGAAAACAAATATATGGGGCCAAATTCTGCCATTGGATGCTCATACCTGACTCCCATAAAATCAATGGGAGGTGCACCCGGGTATACAAAGGCAGAATTGGCACTGTGTTTTAGAGCTGGGAGGAAAAAAAATTTCCCACCTTATGAAAATTCTGGTAGTTTTGAAAAATATTCCCTTTCCAAAAGTCAAAATCTCAAATATTTTCATGAACCTATAAGCCAAAGAAAATGTCATTTCAGGTCAATCAAAATATTTCATTTCGATAATTTCAAAACATTGTTTCAGTTTTGACCTTTTATAATTATTTTTTCTTGTTATAAAATAAAATTCTAAATTAACAGTTGTTTCAAACTGAAAACCAGAACTTTTCATTTAAAAATATGTCAAAACAGGATGTATTGACAATTAAAAAGAAAAATCAAAAAATTTTACTTAACAGGAAATTAGGCGACTTCAACCCTTTCCCGAAAGAGTCTCAGTTTCAACAAACCTGCATTTTTTTTATGAGAAGATGTTTTGTTAAAATTCTTGAGCAGCTCTACTGGATTTGGACTGGGTTTGTTATTGACTAAAGGAATAAAAAAAGGACATTGACCAATATCACCAGTGATTTTAAGCTGGCACTTGTAGCTGAAACCCTACTGGAACAGAAGAATGTGGCGTGTTATTCTCTGGTTTGCTGGCATTTTGGGAATATCCTCCCTATGAGCCTAATTCAAGCCCACTGAAGCCAATGGAAAGACTTCCATTGACCTCAACATGCTTTGGATAAAGCCCTATAAACGAGGTAAAGAAAAGGCAGCTTTGTACAGAGTAAGAACCGACCTCTACATATTAAAACAGAAGGTCTAGTGAGATGCTTAGCTTAGTGCAATATTATCATCGGAATGAGAAGTCTGTCTCTTGGCTAAAAGAACAGTATTTGTAATTTGCCGTAATGTCCAGGATTAATGTTGTCCTTTAAAAAAATTGCTTTCTTTTGTTTTGTGTAAATAAAGCTTCTCTCTAGCATTATCGTGATGCTGTCTTTAATTAGATACAGGAAAGGAGAGCCTGATAAAGTTAAAGATCATTAGTAAGAATCACATATACTCTTGGAGCATGAAATCTGAAAATAGAAGAAATAACATTAAAGCATTCCTCAAGCTAATACTCTAAAAGGAACATGATAAGTTCTCCTAATTGAGTGAATATGGCCTGCTTTCAAAGCAAACAACCATTCTGATATTTCAGGGTTTGTTTATTTTCATGGAATAGAGTCAGGTGGTGAAACCCTCTACTTTATAATAATATATGAATAATTATATTTCCTGTAGGACATGGCTCCTCCCCCTTGCCTCACCAACAATCTCCAGGCACTATGTGAGAATGGCCTTTAAAAGTTTAAATAAAACCACATTGCGTTTACCTTTTCTCTTGTAATATTTTACTTTATATTAATGAGTCATTTGGAAAAGGAAGCCAATGAGTTACATAGCCCACAGATTTCCACACTTTCTGACGTCCTAATAGGGAGATACTCTGTAAGACCATTTCCCCTCCCATTCATGACCATGCAACATGTGGCAACTACAGCAATTGATTGCTTATGGGAAAAAGTACAGAATATAGTTTGGAACTTCAGCGGCATTAACTTCAATGGAGATACTTGCCTGCTTCTCCCCTAGCCATGTTGTCTTCCTCACTGCCTGCTACATATGAAACACCCTTTCTGTACTGATCTATAAGGTCATTATACCCTCCTCCTTCAAATCTGTCCTCAGGACCCACTTCTTTGGTGACACCTATGAGAAAGGAGAGACTGAGGGACAGTTGTGTATAGCTGTGGTAGTATTTATTTAGTATTTAAAGATAAAGTTAATAAAACTTTTATAAATGGTATATATTTGCATTCCTCTCCTTCACATTCAATATTTGCAAAATGCAAAATTCATGCAAAATTCATGCAAAATTCAATTTGCTCATTTTCTTAGATTGTAAGACACGGCAGGCACCGTGAATAGGTACTTGTGCAGTACCTAACATAACATGCCTCTGACCCTGACTGAGGGACAAAACAAATGAAAAAAGAAATGTTTTGGGGTTTTTTGACAAATTTTCTTTTAGTTAAAAAGACATTATCCATTAATCTTTGTGTGTGCAAATTTGACAAGCCCTACAAACAGCAAATAAAGTAATAATGCTATATACATGGTATTTTCTATGTAGCACTAAATTGTCTATACAAAGGTATGCTAGTGTGTTTTATTTACATGGGAAATTCATAAAGTATCAAATTCAAAAACAAGTGAACAAATAGCAGTGCTCTCTTAGCAAACTGGCTCCTTGTATTTTCTAAAAACATTGTGGCCATGATGAATCCAAACCAAGGCAAAAGCAGATCGTGCCCTGCTTTATGATATCACAATAATATAAAAAAAGTATTGTTCAAAGCACAAAATACAGTACTCTACTTAATCTAAAAGAAACAAAATATTTAATCTTTAATTCCACATTCTCAAGACAAACAGCTTTCTTAGTTTTCCTTGCAAAGATCTGACAGGCTCAGAAATAGGTTATTAATGAAGAACAATGCAAAAATGAACTCACTGCTATCAGTATACCACTATAATATCAGATTGAGACACCAATCAAGTTGCTAATATTAACCTGTAAATCCTTGTTTAGGATGCTTTAATCACTGCACATGAATTAATACCATAAATGTGATTTACAGCTTGTGGAGGAAGATCTTCATAACCATTAATACACTAATTTAATTAACACACATTTGGGAGTTACAGATACATTGGAGCTCTGGTGTCTGCTGCTCAATGTCAGGTCAATCCTGTTCCCTCCTCTGCAAGCATAGAGGGCCCTCAGGTATTGGAATTGGTGCAGTTTCACTGCAGGTGAAGGGAAGTCAGGATCTGGAGATGTTGAGCAAACAGGCTGCAACCCCATCTATGTTACAAAGCCTTGTTCCCGAAAGCCTCCCTGCAGGGCCTGCGTCCCTTCATCCAGGGTTATCTCTAAGCCCTTTTTCTGACATTTCCTCTTGCCATCATCATAAACTGAACATGGCCAAAACCAAACTCATCTTCCCTCTTCCACATCACCGTTGCAACTCCACCCATCTCCCTGTCGCTCAGGCTCACAATCCAAGTTTATTTTTGACTCCTCCATTGGCCTTACTCCACACATACAGTCCATATCCAAATTCTGCTGCTTCTTCCTTCTCATCAACTCCAATTTCCACCCTTTTCTTTCTGGCTTCCCAAACACATGCACTGCCTCCCTTACATGCAGCCAACAAACTCATCTGCCTTGACCATTGATTTGATTCAGTAATTCCCCTCTTCAAATCTCTCCCCAGGCTCCCCTTCTGATATTACATCAGATTTAAGCTTCTTTCCACCACTTTAAAACCCTCTGCAATTCTGCCCCTCTCTTCTTATGCTCTCTCATCAAGAGTCAAGTTGCCCTCCCTAATCCGCTCTGCTCTGCCAGTCCTCCCAGCCTCATACATCAGTTTGTCAGCTTCTTACAGAAACTCCTCCGTACAATCTTTCATGAGGTCCCTATCTCTGGTACAACAGCCACAATCCTCCCTTCCTATGTGTATGTCTGCTACCACCTACTTCTGATGTGCTGGATAGTGAATCTAGTTGGCTTGTATAAAACTTGACTGTTTCAGTTCCTCTTCTCCTAACCACTCTCTACTTGTCCATCTGAGCAGGGGCAGTCCTTCCTGAGTATTTAGATAGCCTCTAGTACACAGTGGGCACTAGCATAAACAAGTAAAATAGTACTGTTACATATTTCTTGTGGGTTTAATCCGGCTTACGGAACAGAACTGGGGAGAGCCTTAAGCCAATTCCCAATTAATCTTCCTACAGCAAACTTTAATTTTACCTACAGCCTGACTGTTTCTCTCGTCTGGATGGACACTCTGGCTAGGCTGACAGACATAACTGTTTCACACCGTAGTGGTGGCATTTCAAAGGGAAACTGATACCTCCATCACCAGCCAGGTTGCTTTTCATTTTGCTATAGAAAGATGAAATGTCAAAGCTTCCCTTGATTTTAATAGTAAAAAACATCACCCATAGGGATAAGATGGGAGGAAAGAGAGACTGGGGATAGAAGGTTTTGGAGGGCTGTGAGAAGAGAGGGGAATATGGGTTTTGGATGCGTGTAGGAGGGAAAAAAAGACCATAGTGGGAGAGATGTTTAGGTGTGGAAGTTAGAATGTCTCATCTTTATGACAAGAACAGTTAATCTCCCCTAGATATACTGTGTGTCGAAAAGTGATGCAAGGAAATGTTGTATTTATTGTTCAGTAATGTCCTTATTCTCCTGACTGGGAACTGGTTTAAGGTCAATGATTCAATTGTTTCAAATGGAACATTTGGCACAAAAGTTAAAGGAGAGGCAAAAGCTGGCTGGGTGGGAAGGCTATAAGCTTTGGCTGTCTTTTCTACTAAAGCCTACAATATTTTGTAAAAAGAAAATCCTTATACCCATCACATCAAATAGAGAGGGGAGGGGAGAGAAATTGAGGAAATAAGGGGAAATATTTTTTAATATAAAGCCACCTAATGTAATAAGAAGATGAATTTTCCTTTTTCTATTGGAGATGAGGTCCAGCTGTGCATCTTTCACAGTTGCTGCATAGCTGCAACTTCTCCGAAATGTGTAAAAGGGGCAATCTGAACACTGCTGTGGCTGGATTTTCAAATGATCTCAGCACCCAATGGCCACTGATTTTGGAACCTAAATGGGAACTGAGCTCTTTTGAATATCTGGTCCTCACCTCTTTAATCTAATAAAAGCTATGGCACTGGAAATCAGAACAAGAACAATGTTATTGACTTATTTTTAATGACTGTATTTCACACCTAGCCTGAGCACTGCAATTCCTTATACTGACTCTTAAAAAAATTAATCTGCAATGAAGCACACTGGCTTACTATCTATAAAGTACTTGGATGCATTAATTTAGATGTACTATCAAGATCCACTTGCCCATTTTATAGAATATTAGTATAATTAAAATTGTGCAAATGCGCTTGATCTGGTACCAGTGTAATAGTTGGGTAAATAGTCTCCTCCTTTAGAACAAACCAGCAGAGCCTGAGTTACTGAACTCCATCTTCCGTACAGCCTCTCTTGACATACACATTATGTCCCTTTATTTTGTACTCTTCAGAACTGGACAAGCAAAATTTACAGTGAGGAACTGGATATGTAGGCTCCTCTTTAATGTCAGAAAATCAAAAAACGATTGTCAATTTTCTTGCCCCATCAAAAGCACTGTGTTAAATTTAGTGGGGACAACATACTTCTGGTGAGTAATACAGTTCATTCGCTTAAAAGCCAATTCATTAAATATTCCCTATATCTCTAGTCTTGGGGTAGGCTGGCATACATGACGTAAGCTGGGGCATATTTAAATTTCCTGGGAGCAACGTTTTATCTTTGATTTTCATTAGGTCTTTTATTAAAGCACATGCATGTACATCTACAGATGATCAACACTGCCAAAGAGCTGAAAACTACATCTTTACAGAGTGGGAGATTTGGGAAAAAAAGAGTCTAACGCACTAATTAAATTCAGGAGTCCATCCATGCCTCCTTGATCATAGATCCTGCACAAAGCTCAATAGGCTACTCTCTGGCTCATCCAGTGTTGCCAGAACCATGCACCAGAAGGCCTTGTGTCGTCCCCCACCCCCACATTTGTGACTGTGTGGAAGTGTTGCAGACAATACTCATGTGATGGATGAGTGCCCAACTGAACATCTGGAGAGCAGTTTACAGCTCCCAGCCTCTTTTGATACAAAGGCTATCCTTAGGTTACAAAACCTGGACATTGAGGGCTGACATCTGCATACAACAGAGGGAGAGAGAGATTATCACACTACTCAATCTCTATATTGGGTGTAATGCCCGGTCTACTTTGGTAGGGGCTAGGGACAATAGATCAACCAGAATGCATAATCTTATATTATGAGCCATGCTCTCAATGACATGCTTCAATAATTTTATGCATTTTCAGAGTAGTCCTGAAACAGGCCAGAAAAAATCTTATGTTACTGTTCATTGCATGGGATTTGGGAGTTAGATTTTAAAATTGGCAATAACCAAACCATAAATCTGCACCCACCGCTTTGTGCAATCAATCATTCTTTTTGGCTTACAATTTTGAGCAAGCACATGTCTTTGCATCCCCATAATCTCAGACCTGTGAGAGCTGAATTTGTGCGTGGAATTTTTATTCATGTGCACAGCTGAGGTTTAGGTTATTTCAGCACCCAAAATTGTGCACATAAACAACTACAGATACAAAGTTTACAGGTTGCTCTTGAAAAAACAGCCTTTGGCATTTAGCTCATTTAGCCATGAAAATTTTCCATCTTCCCCAGAGAAGAAGATGCCAACAGTTTGTAAATTTATGAGCACAAACAGGGATTTGTGTGGCAACTTAACAAAAGTTAAACTTTACAGCCATTTCCATGTACATATAATTGCACTGTACACATGGCCCTGAGTACCACACACTGGGCCTGTACAAACAACCACTGAAATGGAAAGATTTCCTTTTATTTCAATTAGCACTAAATTGGGCCCAAACATTTGTGTGGACAGAACCAAACCGAAAGCCACTTTTACTTGGTTTGGGAGGCACTGGGAACTTCTACCCACACTACACATTGAAACATGTTTAACCAAGTCCCCTGCTCACTAATCCTTGTAATGGAGCTTAGACCTTATTTTTTGGCTGTCTACACAAACCTGCTTCCCCTATAAGGCACTTTCCTGCCTCTCTTACTTACTTTAAATTATTCTATTGATTGGGGATGTGTGCGAAGCTTTGTGAATAAGTTTAGCAAAGTTTAGCTTTTTGCTAATTCCAAGGATACACTGTTTAATAGAGCTATGTGATGGAAGGAGCCTTCATCATTAAACTGATATTTTTTTTTGCAGATATTACAGCAAAATTTTATAAAACCTACAGTGCAATTAAAAATGATTGCAGTCAGCTACAAAATTGTGCACAAGACATGTATCAGAAACCCAGATTTGTTCACCTGAAACAAAATAGCTAATAGTTTTACCCATGTTCAGGGTTCAGAAAAATAACAAAGGTAATAATAAGTCATATATACTCTGAATATTATCCTAATTCTTTAAGTTTTATACAATGCTCCAAAATTGTTTGACACAAAGGGTTTTTTAAGTTTAGAGTCAAGCTGTGAGAAAGAAGAAAAAGCATTCACTTCAACATTTTCAGAAGCCCCTAAAATGCTGATTTTCACACAGTAAATCCATTGCACTTGAATGTCTGCTTGCTTTCTCAAAGGAATGCTCTTCACTGGGCTGCAGCCTGCTGTGGTCAAGTATGATGGAAATTAAAGTGTTGCTAATGGCAATAGAAAAGGATTCCCATTGCTGCTGGCCAACGTTGGTTTTAAATAGGCCAATTTTGTGGAACAGAGAGCAACAGGAGACAGTAAACTTTCTCTAAGTCTTGCTAAACTTTGAGTCACCTCTGGTACCCTAGCTGTTAACACTGGCATGTCCCCATGTATCCACCCACTCCAGCTTTCTATTAACTCTGTCAGGACTGGACCACTACGGGAAGATTTAAGATGCAGATTTTCACACAACTCAAAGTTAACCTCCTCCCCCCACCAGTAATAAATATTAACATTGCAGCAAGTCAACAAACAAATTCTATGACCCTTCCTAGGAAGCAGAGCTCTTCATCCAAGACAAATATTCTTTTCTAATTATTTATATTTCAGTAGCACATAGGATATGTCTATACTTTGAGCTGGGGGTGTACTTCCAAGCTCCAGGAGACATACCCATGCTAGCCCCAATCAAGCTGGCACGCTAAAAATAGAGTGCAGCCAGGGCAGTGTGAGTGGCAGGAGGGGCTATCTGCCAAGTGCATATGCCTGTTCAAAATGCTGCACACACACTAAGGGCAGCTAGCAAATGTCTTCTCAAAGTGAAATTTACATCTCCCACTTGACATAAACAGAGGCATCTATCTACATTAGGGTCCCAGTCTACTAGATATTACACATAGGTAAGAGACAATTCTTGCACAGAAGAGATTGCTATCTAAATAGACAAGACAAAGGGTGGGAGAAAGGGGAGTAATAGGCAAGCAGAAGACTGGAGTTGTGGCACGGATATATCAAGTGACAGCCCCAAGGTCATTCCGGAGGTCTACGGCAGAGGCAGGAACTGAACGTAGAGCAGGCGAGGCCGAGCCCACTGCCTTCACCACAAGACCATTCTTGATCCCTTAGTGACAGCGAATATTCCTAATCCTACATCAGGAGGGTCTGTCTGTCTTGCTTTCTTCTAGATACTGTATATTTTTATGCAAAGGCCATAAAGATGGAACTAAATCTGATAGGCCCTTTTAAGCAAGTTTTTGATAGCCACAATATCCTTTTTATTCAATATATACAGTCCCATCAACAAGGTAACCATTCCTAAGTTATTTTCAATGTAATAAGAGCATATCAAGGTCTGGGAGGCAGTTTCACATGGCGCTACATGAGTATTAATTGGTCCCTCCTCACACTGATTTTGCCTAATCAGTGTAGCTTGGCCTTCTTCAGTAAAATGCCAAGTTATGGATCAAAGACTCTGGAGAATGCTCAGTTTTCAGCCTAAAGTACACACAAATGTGCAGTGATCCTTACCTGCTTTTTCCCTCCCTTCTAAGTATCTATATATATATATATATATAAGAAGGTGTAAGTTAAAGTAGCCATCCCTCCTTTAACTTATACCTTCCTTCACCTTTTTCTGGCTCCTTAGCATATAAATCACACTCGCTGGACCAAATCCTAGTCCGATTGATTTCACTGCGACTGAACTAGAATTTGCCCCACACCTGCACTCTTCCTTAGATGCATTACCCCACACTCATGGTCTGTAACGTACACATCTCCTCTGAGTTGGTCTTGTCATACGCAGCCTCACTGCAGCCTTACCTCATGTGAATGTTTCTTTCAGTCCACTTGCATTTCAGGCCACTGCAAGGCAAGATGTTTCAGATGTTGGTGGCTAGAACCTGAAATGAGGCCACTGAGAACCAGAACAAGAGCCAGCATTTTTATAAGTTACGTCTCTCACATGGATGCCAGGTTTTACAAGAAAAAAATGTACTTTATTCCTTGGGCCCACTAGGTTTTCAGTCATGGTACTGCACTTAACTAGCCTTGTTAATTTATGTGCTCTCTTTGAGTGTTAGGGTGATGGACTGGAATTCAAGAGACCCAAATCTGCCACTGGCTTGCTGTGTGAATTCAGCATGTCACTTCACTTCTCTGTGCCTCAGTTTATCCATCTTTTAAAAAGGGGACAATATCTATCTCCTTTGTAAAGCATTTTGAGACCTATGGAGGTAAAGCACCATATACAAGCTAGGTATTATTATTCAAAAATACATTTCCCCACCCACAAAATAATACAAATAAAGAGAGAGAGTTGGCCAACCACCTGATGACACTGTAAGAAGAGTTGTGTATACTGAAGGGGGTGGGATGGTAGGTTGCTGACATCTCTCCCTCCTCCACCCCCAGGAAACATGATGCCACATAGAAGAAGTGGGAAGAGATGGAAGAAGAAGTGCCAAGAGATGGAAGAGTCGTATGGTGAGGGCCATACTGGAACCTCCCTTGTTTCCTTTGGAGATTGGTGGAGGTCCTTAAGCTTTCTGCAGCTTCAAAAATGGTTCAGGTTCAGTTCAAGTCCAGGAATGGGTGAAAGGCCTGGGTGGGAGGTCTTTAAATTTAGCTGAAGCATTTCACCCATCATTGCCAATGGCTAACAAAAATGACAATTCTTTCAGTATTTGGGCAGTGTAAGTTTATCTCAAGCAAACAAGAAAGAGAAGAAGAAGTAAGGTTTCTATTCTTCCCCTTCCTTGATTCTGCTGGGAAGGGACTTCTGGATTTATGCCGTGAAAAAGGACAATTCACCCCAGTTTTGTTAGGGGCTGCTAGAAATGTCGCTTGTCACAGAGTAAATCCATTCCAGCTGGATGTCTGGTTACTTTCTGAAAGGAATGCTTTTTGCTGGGCTGTAGCTTGCCAGGGGTCAAATATGACAGAAAGGAAGTGTTGCTAATAGTGATTGAAAAGGGTTCCTACTGCTTGTGGCCAGTGCTGGTTATTAGACAGGCCAGACTTGTGGGACAGAAAGCAGCAGGAGACAGTAAACTTTTCCTAAGACTTACCAAACTTTGAGTCACTTCTGCAACCAAAGCCATTCTATCAGACAGAAACTGGAGGAAACTGATATTATAGTTCCTAATCTCAGCATGAGATTGTGCTAATGTGCAACCTGAAGCATTCTACTGCTTTTGGTGTAATTATAGGTGGTCCGGGGAGGCCTTCAGGTGATGCCTTTTCCCCCATCACTAAAATAAACTAGATTAGGTTACTGCTCCATCCAGACTTCTGTGGACAGGTAACTGAGTAGCAAGCTGCTTTCTACCTGCAACAAGGGAAAATTATTATGGTCAAAACTGACTGCCAGCTATTAAAGGTTTGAATGTTACCTCAAAAGAACTCATTTTCTGACCTTTAAGTGGTGGCATCCCAAGGCCTCTTCAAGCAGGATTTGTACCCTCCAAGGGACTAAGTACTGATAGTTCAGAACATTTTTATTTGCTTTTTTCCTTTCTCCTCCCCCCCCCCCTTTTCCTCCCCATGAATCATCACTGTTCCTTCATAAGAGAATTTGTGGGAATATCTGCACCTGCTGGATTAATCTTTCCAATAATAACTCTTTTTGTTTGGTGCAAATTTAACTTAATCCAAACAGTCTTTTGAACATTGTAAACAAATTCCTTTAAATCCTAGGCACCAGTTATATGTTCAGAGCCAAGACTATCTAACATCTGAATGAGGTAAATCACTGATTAAGATGGGGCCTTACTTAAAACGGGAACTAGGATCAGACATGTAATCAAACAACAACACGTAAATAAAAACTGGAGACAGATGAAGGCCCAATCCTGCAAACCCTTACACGTGTGCTTAAATTTAAGCATGTGAGTAGTCCCACTGAACTCAATGAATCCACTCACGTGTTTAAAGTTGAGCATGATGTGCAGGATCACAGCCTAAAGTGTCAGTCCTGCAAATTATTGATCATGTTTGTGGGGTGCTAAGTGTGACAGACTAACAATATCCCGAACAAACCTTATGGAATGAAGATAAGCTTTACTGACTTGAGTCACACTTTATTGAAAAAAGAAAAGGAGGACTTGTGGCACCTTAGAGACTAACAAATGTATTTGAGCATAAGCTTTCGTGAGCTACAACTCACTTCATCGGATACATTCAGTGGAAAATACAGTGGGGAGATTTTATATACACAGAGAACATGAAACAATGGGTGTTACCATACACACTGTAATGAGAGTGATCAGATAAGGTGAGCTATTACCAGCAGGAGAGTGGGGGCCGAGAGGGGAACCTTTTGTAGCGATAACCAAGGTGGGCCATTTCCAGCAGTTGACAAGAAAGTCTGAGAAACAGCCGGGGGGGTTGAGGGGGTAGGGGGGAAATAAACATGGGGAAATAGTTTACTTTGTGTAATGACCCATCCACTCCCAGTTTCTATTCAAGCCTAAGTTGCTACACACCAGACAACAGAACCACTAACCCAGGAACCTATCCTTGCAACAAAGCCCGTTGCCAACTGTGTCCACATATCTATTCAGGGGACACCATCATAGGGCCTAATCACATCAGCTACACTCTCAGAGGCTTGTTCACCTGCACATCTACCAATGTGATATATGCCATCATGTGCCAGCAATGCCCCTCTGCCATGTACATTGGGCAAACTGGACAGTCTCTACATAAAAGAATCAATAGACACAAATCAGACGTCAAGAATTATTACATTCAAAAGCCAGTCGGGGAACACTTCAATCTCTTTGGTCACTCGATTACAGACCTAAAAGTGGCAATTCTTCAACAAAAAAAATTCAAAAACAGAGTCCAATGAGAGACTGCTGAATTGGAATTAATTTGCAAACTGGATACAATTAACTTAGGCTTGAATAGAGACTGGGAGTGGATGGGTCTTTACACAAAGTAAAACTATTTCCCCATGTTTATTCCCCCCCTCCAGCCCCCACTGTTCCTCAGATGTTCTTGTCAACTGCTGGAAATGGCCCACCTTGATTATCACGACAAAAGGTTCCCCTCCCGCCCTCCGGCTCTCCTGCTGGTAATAGCTCACCTTAAGTGATCACTCACCTTACAGTGTGTACAGTAACACCCATTGTTTCATGTTCTCTATGTATATAAATCTCCCCACTGTATTTTCCACTGAATGCATCCGATGCAGTGAGCTGTAGCTCACGAAAGCTTATGCTCAAATAAATTTGTTAGTCTCTAAGGTGCCACAAGTCCTCCTTTTCTTTTTGTGAATACAGACTAACACGGCTGCTACTCTGACACCTTATTGAATTAGGGTTAAAACCATCAGGGTATTTTGTACTAAAAATGCAATTGTGTATGTGTTGTGGCACTGTATGTACCTTCCCTACCAGGGAGGGGGGATGATAATGAACTTCCTCCATTATCAGCCTTTGAAGCCCCTCCCTGCCTCACCAGGGAGATATACATAATACTGGTTCAAACTGCTTTCTCCAGAGATCACCAGACAATGACGAGACTTTTGGATTAAAACCCTGGGTTTTAAACAGACTCAGGGCCTTCTAACTAATCCAGCAACCATTCAGGACCCCTGGTCCGCAGAGGGCCTCAATCCTTAGTGAAGGATTGGAAAGATTTGGCCTCCTGATGCCTCATAAAACCGTGTGCTTGTTCTGAGCTGAAGCTCTGACATAATGGCAAAGAAACCCCTCAGGTGGGGCAATGCCTGGTGACCTTTTTAGCGCGCGTGTAGGTTTTTTATTATATTAATATTTTCTCTGGAACACTTTTTACCTTAAGAATAAGGCAGGCTTGCTTAGAAACACCGTGTGGTATCTTATATCTTAGCAATCACTCTGCTAGCAGTTTCTGAAGAGAAAGCAAGGAGGTCTGTTTAGGCAAATTGTATTTGCTGGGAAATACACAGTGGAGGCAGGGAACTGCTCAGACTGGACATACTCTGGTCGGAAGGGAGTCAGGTGCGGGCCTCCACCCAAGAGAGGCAAGAGGTGGGAAGCTGGAAGGATAGGGTGCCCTGGCTGGATCACTAAGGGGAAATACAGATGCTGTTTTCCTGAACTGCGGTGCTGAGCATTCTGCTTCTCTGCTGATTTCAATGGGAATTGAGGGGCTCAGCACCATCAAAATTCCAAGCCTGCAAGAGACCTGGGCTCTGGAACGGATGTGATATTTTTTGAGTGCCCTCAATTCAGGCCAATTGTACTGTAACAGCCGCCACCAATTATTCTGGTTACTACAATTCGTTTGGACAGAGTTTATGACATACACTCCTCCCCCTCATATTATTAGACAAACAACTTTGATAGGTGGCCTTTTATTTTTTTACAGAAATAATGAGGAGTCCTTGTGGCACAGTATTTCAATGGCGAATAAATGCAAAACCCAGGTTATTTATGGAGTAAGTTTTCTGTGTGAGGCACATTTGCCAGGAAAGTGTGAATTCAGATATAGAACCCTGTGTCTCTCAAGCCAGACAACAGTAATCCAGCAGGCAGTAAGGCAGGGGAAGGTGCCCAAGACTCCTTTCAAGTGTCATGTAATTGAAAACTTTTCCCCAATATATTTAAAGGAAATCCATGCCATATTGCATTTCAGTGAAGCATAAAGTGATCAAAACTAGTTTACAGGATTCTTCCTGTTGGGCAGAACAGCAAGAAAACAGTCCTTCTTGGTTGTACTTATTTGTTTCAGAGTAGCAGCCATGTTAGTCTGTATCCGCAAAAAGAAAAGGAAGACTTGTGGCAATTTGTTAGTCTCTAAGGTGCCACAAGTACTCCTTTTCTTATTTGTTTGTGAGTGTTACATCAGTTACTTGGGACAATTCGCTGGCCCGGGGATGAAATGTGCACTCTGAATGGTTACAAAGAGATGGCTTTGTTTTAAGAGGGTTTAAAATCAAAACTTTAGGGAAAATGTCTCAGTTCTTTAATGGGGGAAAGCATAAATTGCAGAAAAGCATGCTTGTTTTCACCAAATTCAGATAAAATGTTTTTGGTATTTGCTACATTTGCACAAAACCTTTACATGCAGTAAGCAAATATGAGACATAATTTGTAACTAAATAATTCACAAGCTGTGATTGCACATCAGTTCTGGTATGATTTAAATACAGTCTCCATTACTTTTTATTTTAAATCGGGTCCTTGGTTTGTTTTATACTAATTTAATTAGATTTAGATAACAAGAAGTGCCCATGCAAGAAGCTTTTTAGATGCCCTAACAAATAGTAGGATTTACAATCAGAACCGATGACCACCCAGCCACAGGAAAAAAAAAATCCTATACAAATAATGAACTCAGCAAGTCAATAGATCAAAGTAGCTAAACAACGCCTTCTACTGATAACATGCCCCCCCACACATACCTTCCTCAAAAATCCTGACAAATTAGTGGCTTTTGAAGCATGCCCAGATGCATTTATCTTTCGGAATTAATGCAGTGTTTACTATATCTTTGAGACAGAAAGTTGATTTCAGGTCAAGAAAACAAAAGAAGCATTTGCAAGGACACAGAAACTTTGCAGCACCTTGTCTACACCAAGTTCACACTAGCACGGGGGCAGGGGGATTTTCAAAAGTGCCTAAGGGATTTAGGAACACTCATGTCTTATTGTCCTGGGTGGATCAAATGGACTATTCATCCACAAAGAGACGAGCAGAGGATCATACAGAATGGGCTACACTGTTGCAATCCTCAAGTAATGGAGAAACCACAAAAGAGAGAAGTCCTATTGCAACTTCCTCAGAACCATTTGGTGCTGGCCTTTTTTGGAGCCAGGATACTGGACTAGATCGACCACAGGACAGATGTCTGAACATTCCTTTGGGGAAAGGGTGTAACATATTTTTTAACTGGAAAAATATGGATGGTATTTTTGCATATACAGATCTTTCCCAAGAAGAGCCCCTTTGAAAGAGGGGGAAAAAAAAAGTTTTGCTGAGGAAGAAGTGTCTTCAATTAGCATAAAGGATTCTCTTAACTCCTCACCTACCTCACCAGAAGCATGATAAATGGCATGCCATTGTAAAATGGGGCCAAAAGGAAGACACCAAGAGCAATCCTAGCTCTCCAAGCAATATGAAAAAGAGGCTGAGCAATCTACTACTGTGTCAGCACTATAATGAACTAGCATAGGCTTTTTAACTCTGCATTTAATTAAACAACAGTATAACAAGGCTGCAGTGCATTGTCTTAAAATAACTACATACCCCAAATATATTTTTGGACCATAGAAATGCAGCAGAAGACACTACTTCAGTTGTGTCAAGCATTATGAGTGACCCACAACCTTTGTGCCAGCAAATTGACAACTTGTGCCCACAGATCCTCCCAACCCTATTCACCTGGAGCCCAGTAATCCTTCATCTGCCCCTGTCATTGCAGCCTCTGCAAATAAGGGGTGGATCTCTAGGGTTCTGGCACCCAAGCCACCAAGGAAAGGCAGTTTCTGGAAAAGCTCCTCACCCAGTGGTGAGCTGGAGCTGGTTTGCACCGGTTCACGTGAAATGGTTGATAAATTTTGAAGCAGTTTTAGAACCGGTTGTTAACCCGCTTCCCTGCAAGGGGTGCTGAGGTTTTGATGGGCTCCGGCCAGGAAGTGATGTTATTCCTCCTCCGGCCACCGGGGGCGCTGCACTGCAGGAGCCATGTGGGCTGCCGCCTGGCCCTGGGCACGAGCCCTGGGGCTACTGCTGCTCCCCCGACCCCTGGCCCTGGGGCTCCTGCTGCTGCCTGGTGGGTCCCTGGCTGCTCTGCTGGGCCTGGGCTGCATCCTGCTGCTCGGGCTGCTCTGAGCCGCTCTCCCTGTGAGCACCCACCACCCTGCCCACAGCCAGCCCCTGCCTGTAGCCACCTCCGCACCCCCTGCCTGCAGCCAGCCCCCGCCTCCAGCCACCCCCTGCACCCCCTGCCTGCAGCCACCCCCGCACCCCCTGCCTGCAGCCAGCCCCCGCCTCCAGCCACCCCCTGCACCCCCTGCCTGCAGCCACCCCCGCACCCCCTGCCTGCAGCCACCCCCACACCCCCTGCCTGCGGCCAGCCCCCGCCTCCAGCCACCCCCTGCACCCCCTGCCTGCAGCCACCCCCGCACCCTCTGCCTGCAGACAGCCCCCGCCTCCAGCCACCCCCTGCACCCCCTGCCTGCAAACACCCCCGCACCCCCTGCCTGCAGCCAGCCCCCGCCTCCAGCCACCCCCGCACCCCCTGCCTGCAGCCACCCCCGCACCCTCTGCCTGCAGCCAGCCCCCGCCTCCAGCCACCCCCTGCACCCCCTGCCTGCAGCCAGCCCCCGCCTCCGGCCACCCCCTGCACCCCCTGCCTGCAGCCACCCCCGCACCCCCTGCCTGCAGCCAGCCCCCGCCTCCAGCCACCCCCTGCCTGCAGCCACCCCCACACCCCCTGCCTGCAGCCACCCCCACACCCCCTGCCTGCGGCCAGCCCCCGCCTCCAGCCACCCCCTGCACTCCCTGCCTGCAGCCACCCCCGCACCCTCTGCCTGCAGACAGCCCCCGCCTCCAGCCACCCCCTGCACCCGCTGCCTGCAGCCACCCCCGCACCCCCTGCCTGCAGCCAGCCCCCGCCTCCAGCCACCCCCTGCACCCCCTGCCTGCAGCCACCCCCGCACCCTCTGCCTGCAGCCAGCCCCCGCCTCCAGCCACCCCCTGCACCCCCTGCCTGCAGCCAGCCCCCGCCTCCGGCCACCCCCTGCACCCCCTGCCTGCAGCCACCCCCGCACCCCCTGCCTGCAGCCAGCCCCCGCCTCCAGCCACCCCCTGCCTGCAGCCACCCCCTCAACCCTGCCTGCAGCCAGCCCCCGCCTCCAGCCACCCCCGCATCCCCTGCCTGCAGCCACCACTGCACCCCCCTCCCTTCAGCCAGCCCCTGCCTCCAGCCACCCCTGCACCCCCTGCCTGCAGCCACCCCCGCACCCCCTGTCTCCAGCCACCCCCGCATCCCCTGCCTGCAGCCACCCCCTACACCCCCTGCCTCCATCCACCCCCGCACTCCCTGCCTGCAGCCACCCCCGCACCCTCTGCCTGCAGACAGCCCCCGCCTCCAGCCACCCCCTGCCTGCAGCCACCCCCGCACCCCCTGCCTGCAGCCAGCCCCCGCCTCCAGCCACCCCCTGCACCCGCTGCCTGCAGCCACCCCCGCACCCCCTGCCTGCAGCCAGCCCCCGCCTCCAGCCACCCCCTGCACCCCCTGCCTGCAGCCACCCCCGCACCCTCTGCCTGCAGCCAGCCCCCGCCTCCAGCCACCCCCTGCACCCCCTGCCTGCAGCCAGCCCCCGCCTCCGGCCACCCCCTGCACCCCCTGCCTGCAGCCACCCCCGCACCCCCTGCCTGCAGCCAGCCCCCGCCTCCAGCCACCCCCTGCCTGCAGCCACCCCCTCAACCCTGCCTGCAGCCAGCCCCCGCCTCCAGCCACCCCCGCATCCCCTGCCTGCAGCCACCACTGCACCCCCCTCCCTTCAGCCAGCCCCTGCCTCCAGCCACCCCTGCACCCCCTGCCTGCAGCCACCCCCGCACCCCCTGTCTCCAGCCACCCCCGCATCCCCTGCCTGCAGCCACCCCCTACACCCCCTGCCTCCATCCACCCCCGCACTCCCTGCCTGCAGCCACCCCCGCACCCTCTGCCTGCAGACAGCCCCCGCCTCCAGCCACCCCCTGCACCCGCTGCCTGCAGCCACCCCCGCACCCCCTGCCTGCAGCCAGCCCCCGCCTCCAGCCACCCCCTGCACCCCCTGCCTGCAGCCACCCCCGCACCCTCTGCCTGCAGCCAGCCCCCGCCTCCAGCCACCCCCTGCACCCCCTGCCTGCAGCCAGCCCCCGCCTCCGGCCACCCCCTGCACCCCCTGCCTGCAGCCACCCCCGCACCCCCTGCCTGCAGCCAGCCCCCGCCTCCAGCCACCCCCTGCCTGCAGCCACCCCCTCAACCCTGCCTGCAGCCAGCCCCCGCCTCCAGCCACCCCCGCATCCCCTGCCTGCAGCCACCACTGCACCCCCCTCCCTTCAGCCAGCCCCTGCCTCCAGCCACCCCTGCACCCCCTGCCTGCAGCCACCCCCGCACCCCCTGTCTCCAGCCACCCCCGCATCCCCTGCCTGCAGCCACCCCCTACACCCCCTGCCTCCATCCACCCCCGCACCCCCTGCCTGCAGCCACCCCCGCACCCCCTGTCTCCAGCCACCCCCGCATCCCCTGCCTGCAGCCAGCCCCTGCCTCCAGCCACCCCCTACACCCCCTGCCTCCAGCCACCCCCGCACCCCCTGCCTGCAGCCAGCCCCCGCCTCCAGCCACCCCCCGCACCCCGTGCTTGCAGCCACCCCCTGCACCCCCTGCCTGCAGCCACCACTGCACCCCCTGCCCTGCCCTCAGCCACCCCCGCACCCCTGCCCGCAGCCAGCCCCGCCTCCAGCCACCCCCGCATCCCCTGCCTGCAGCCACCACTGCACCCCTCTGCCTTCAGCCAGCCCCTGCATCCAGCCACCCCCTGTCTCCAGCCACCCCCGCATCCCCTGCCTGCAGCCACCACTGCACCCCCCTGCCTTCAGCCAGCCCCTGCCTCCAGCCACCCTGCACCCCCTGCCTGCAGCCACCCCTGAACCCCCTGCCTTCAGCCAGCCCCTGCCTCCAGCCACCCCCTGTCTCCAGCCACCCCCACATCCCCTGCCTGCAGCCAGCCCCTGCCTCCAGCCACCCCCTGCACCCCCTGCCTGCAGCCACCACTGCACCCCCTGCCCTGCCCTCAGCCACCCCCACACCCTCTGCCCGCAGCCAGTCCCTGTCTCCAGCCACCCCCGCACCCCCTGCCCTGCCCACAGCCAGTCCCTGTCTCCAGCTACCCCCGCACCTCCTGCCCTGCCTCCAGCCAACCCCGCACCCCCTGCCTGCAGCCACCCCCTGCCTCCAGCCACCCCTGCACCCCCTGCCTGCAGCCAGCCCCTGCCATACGACCCCCTGCACCACCTGCCTGCAGCCAGCCCCTGTCTCCAGTCACCCCCTGCACCCTCTGCCTGCAGCCAGCCCCTGCCTCCAGCCACCCCCTGCCTCCAGCCACCCCTGCACCCCCTGCCTGCAGCCAGCCCCTGCCATATGACCCCCTGCACCCCCTGCCTGCAGCCAGCCCCTGCCTCCAGTCACCCCCCCGCACCCCCTCCCTCCAGCCACCCCGTCTCCAGCCACCCCCGCACCCCCTGCCTGCAGCCAGCCTCTGTCTCCAGCCACCCCCGCACCTCCTGCCCAAAGCCAGCCTGTCTCCAGCCACCCCCTGCACTGTCTCCAGCCACACCCGCACCCCTTGCCCACAGCCAGCCCCTGCCTCCAGCCACCCCCACACCCCCTGCCTGCAGCCAGCTCCTGCTGCACCCCCTGCCCTGCCTGCACCAGCCTCTGCCTCCAGCCACCCCTGCACCCCCTACCCTGCCAGCAGCTAGCCCTGCCCCACGCCCCTATCTGCCGCTGGCCCCACGTCCACTGGTGGCCTGCAGTTCCCAGGGCAGTAACCCTGCACACATGCTTCAATGAGGAGGGCATGGGACCCACACATGTGCACACCCTAGGGTCGCCAGACAGCAAGTATGAAAAATCAGGACAAGGGTGGGGGGTAATAGGAGGCCATATAAGAAAAAGACCCCAAAATCGGCACTGTCCCTAAAAAATTGGGACATCTGGTCACCCTAGCACACCCCCAGGGCGTGGTGGGGACCCACACATGTGAAACGGAGCTCATTTCTAGTTCAGGCCCATCTTTTTTAAAAAGAACTTTAGGCAGGGTTAACATACATCCGTATTTTCCCAGACAGGTCAGGCTTTTTGGTTCTTAAATCGCCGTCCAGGAGGAATTTTTAAATTTCAAAAATTCCTCCCAGGAAAATATGGATGTATGGTAACCCTGTTGGTACAAAAAATACATACAGGGGCACATCCCTTACATCAGAACTTTTTATAGGGAACCGGTTGTTAAGATTTTGGCAGCTCATCACTGTCCTCACCCAATGAAGTCAAAGGGAGCTGCAAGTGCTCAGTACTTTTGAAAGTCAGAGCACATATTCAGGTGCCCAAAAGTCAATTTAGGAACCTAATTTTTGGTGTCCATTTATCAAAATCTTGGGCAGTGAGTTTCAGGATTTGTTGCTGAACAACTGGGTGGGACTGCAGCTCCTTCTCTTTGGAAAGGTTTACAGGAAGGTTTTAGGATGGTGCTTTGGAGTTCATGTTACGGCACGCAACTTAAAGTGGGCAGTGGTCACGTGCCATGTGGAGCAGACCTAGATCCAGCACAAATTCATCTTGTTACACGGTTGCTCCTTCCCATTACTCCATCTGCCTCACTTTAGGATTGCCCCATTGGGCGTGGTTTCCAGAACATCATTGTTTAACACACTACCTTTCCCTGTCTTTGGGTCCTCAGTTGATGATGCCATTGACCCAGAGGCGTGCTTGGAACACCATCAGTCTTTTGCCTGTGTTGTGCAGCTGGTGAAGAATAGTGGGAGCAGAGCTTTGCTCAGGGGGAGTACTGTTAAAGGCCAGATCCTCTCACCTTGAATTGATTCCTTTGTGCAACTCAATCTGGTTATAGCTGGCCAACTGAGAATTGCTCCGGTGAGTCAAGTGATTATCAGCTGGCATAAAGCCATTTTAGCCAACATCTATGGCACCCCCACTCCCAGGCCTGGCACAGAGAGCACGTCACTGGACAGATCATGAGCATGGCTAAAGCAATACTGTGCACACTACAAGTTAACATCTGACATACTATCCCTTGGAACAAGTGCAGGGTAGAGAGTCAGGAAACTGTACCCAAGCCCCTCCCAGGTTCTGCTCTGAGATCCTCTTGGCCAGGAGAGAATCTGGCCCTATGTATGCCTTCCACATCTTGTGGTTGCATGCTGATGATTTTGATCTAGTGGGTTTTATCTGGTTAGGCTTTGATAGTTAAGCTGTTCTGAATTTGAGCATTAAAATGTGTGTTGTGTTTGGGGAGTGAGGGCATCCACAGGATGTAGGGTGTTAGACCAGTAGCGTCTCAAGGCATCTGCTCTTGCCCCCACCCCTCCCTTTTACAGCTGCCAGGATGAGTTGCCTTCAGGCATTTTCTAGTTTTATTATTTTACAATTATAATGAAGTAGACAGCACTTGGTGAAATCTACTGCTGACGTCTGTCCTAACTGGCCCCAGTCATTCACAAAGAAGCATTCCCAGCTCTCCAAGAAATACGTGGATGCATTTTTTGAAAAGGAAACTGTGCAACGTACTAGAACCACAGCACAACTGTAACTAAATAACTAGAAAAATCACAGGGTGTTAACCTTATAGGCTTGTTAACCTGGGTGCTGTATTGAAAATATGTACATGAAGTACTACAACAACCAAATCTAACAAAGGTGAATATGCTGCTTTGGAGATCCAGACCACTTCCTTAAAGAAATTCTCAGAGACAGACCATATCTCAGTCAAACACCGTGGGCATTCAAAGTCTTTTATGGGGAACCAACGTTACAATACATCAACATTTTTTCCCTCAAGCTCTAATGATTTCTCACAAGTATTATTTTGCTTCCATATGTACTACCCCTCCACATTTTTTAAAGGGGAATATATTTTAGTCCCTGAAAAGGCAACGGCAAATGCTCACCAGTCCTTGAATCTATCTTTATGAGAGTGCAGACAAAGGCGACTAACTGAATTCACTTTTGGGGCCAGATCCTCAACTGATGTAAACTGGTGTAGCTCTGTTGACTTCAGAAGCTATGCTAATTTAGAAACTGATGAAGAGCTGGTCAACAATGTTGATAGTTCAAATTGCTGGATGGAAAGGAGGATTCTGCAGCTTCATATTGTCTTTTGGTATGCTTTTCCCTTACATGCTGCTGGATGGTGATGGAAAAACAAATGCCATAGCAACATTTTCCGCTCTGAATGTACATTCAGAGTATAGTATAAGGAATCCATGGCAATAGTAGGACCCAACCCGTGGCGTATATGTGAATCGATAGACCCTTTATTTATAATGTATCTGCATTCCAATTTATCACTTGCAAATATCCTCCATAATAAATAAGGAAGGGAAATGGAAATGTTACAGTAAAATTGTAATAATTCAGCTCTAGCTCTCCACATAGTAAAGTTGATGAGGGAATCTGTGCTTTTGTTGCCACTAAGCATCAGCAACAACTGATGGTCTTAAGTTAACAAGCTAATATTTCATCCATGGATACCAGAGCGTTAATGGCTAAATATGCCAGTTGAGGGAATGAGCACATGTGCAGCGATTTGCCTGACACAACTTCTGCTGTCATGGCCTATTAAAACCAGTTTACATGTGCATGTCGAATTTGATGAATATGTATGTGACCTCTTTCATAGCTATCATTCATTGGACTATAGCCCTCATGGCAGAAAAAAACAGCACCTCTCATTAAACACAGCTTGAGTTACAGGCATGTTATGTTAATATTTCTTCAGAACTTTAGGGGGTTTTCTTGTTCTAATAAATCTTCAGAATAAAATAATTTAGAAGTATAATTAATAAAACTTTCCTTATTTCCCCCCTAACTGTTTTACTTGGTGAATTTGCTTTGAAATTTTCTATAACTAATAGTAAAGACATCAAACAAATTTATAGATAACATATTCCACTGATGGCATCCATGTCTGGCTTCTCTTACATGGATTTGTGTAAGAAATTATATACTTAAAATAAGAGAAGAGTGAAAGTGTTCAGATAAACATGGACTGACCTGAATATCCACTGAAAATTTGAATCCAACTTAAACTGAACGTTTTTTGTACTTCAAAAATTTTTGGATAACCTTCCCTCCCCTCCTCCACCTCCTTGCACTCTGCCCCACGTTACTTTTCATTTTTGAAAAATGCAATTCCTGCTTCCAGCTGGAAAGGGAATCGAAAGTATCAAAAAGTTGCTAGAGAAGCTGTTCATGCAAAATTTCTAACTGAGATTGTGAAGACTCAAGAGGTTCAGAGAAGCATCTGAACTTCTGGGTGTTTATGTGAGTCCAAATGAGCTTCTGAATCGTTTGAGGTTTCCCATTACTATTTAACAAGCTTAATTTAATTAAGATGCAACTAAATTATGCAGTCCATATATTGCTGAGGTTTGCAATAAGCCATCATGTCTTGTGACTTATTGCACATCCCTGATGTCAAGATAGTTTGGGATTCTTGCTATAGCCACTAAATCTATGGCCCAATTCTGCTCACTTTACTGATGAAACACACTTGTTGAGCTCAGGGGTGTGTAGCATGGGCAAGGTGAGCAGAATTCAGCCAAGGACATATACCATCACTAAAATGAAAGATCTTTATGATATGGGCAGGAAAGGCCTTCTGGATTGAACTAGTATATGATTATAGATGCAGTTTTCCACTGGAAACTGCAGTTTCATCAAGAGCAAAAGATTTAATGGGAACATGTTAATTTCCAAATAGTTTTCAAAAGAAAAGTTGCAAAAAGAATGGTTTCAACTTTCTCATTTAATTTTGATAATTGATTTTTTTCAATAAGGTAAAAATGTTTAGTTTTGATTTCATCCTTTCATTCAGTTTCATTATATATATTATAATATAAAAGTTAAAATATATTTAAAATTCATGTATTTAATATTTTATATTAAAACATTTTGACATTATCATTGTTTCCTAATTTTTTTTTTTTTTTTTTTTTGAATTTCTAATGTGTGGTAAATTCAGAAATTTCAACTTTGTTCCAATTTGGAACTAAAACATATTTTTCAATGTCACACTTTTCAAAGGAATGGAAATTCCATTTTCCGATTACCTCTGTGTAGGATACAGTAAGATTATAAACATGTCCCAGGACCAAAAAAAGGCAGTTTGAAGGAAAAAAACATGCCACTGCTGAGAAGCTAAAAGAAAAATTAACCATATTAAAAAGAGCTGGTCAGGCTGAATTATACATTGAGCTAACTTGGCCCATGAACCAGACTTATACCAACTGTGGGTCCAGTCCAAGAGCTCTAAAACTGTGAAATGGTCCATGCTATCTAGTTGAACCTTGTCTAACTGGCCACTTAATGGCTAAATATTTCCTAAGGTGACTATGTTACTAAGTGGTATTACTTAATATGGTAGAACTCTTCTTTTTAAAAAAACCTTGGCTTTTTGAAGTGATGTTTCAGATTTTTCTTATAGAAAAAGAGCTAAAGTGTTAATTTGTCTAAAATGATATCGATGGGCAATAAGGGAATATTTAATGTTAATAAAATTTTACCAAAAAGTGATGGGAAACTGAAAGGATAAAATCAGCTACCAGCTGTTCCTTTCCGTGAATGCAATGGAAATATATACATTGAAAAGGGAACTATCAAAATTTCCTGCATAGTTCAAACAAATTGTTAATGTGTGGGTAAGAAACAATAAACTGAGAGGTTTCAGAGTAGCAGCCGTGTTAGTCTGTATCCTCAAAAAGAAAAGGAGGACTTGTGGCACCTTAGATACTTTCAAATTTATCTGAGCATAAGCTTTCGTGAGCTACAGCTCACTTCATCGGATGCATTCAGTGGAAAATACAGTGGGGAGATTTATATACATAGAGAACATGAAACAATGGGTGTTATCATACACACTGTAATGAGAGTGATCAGGTAAGGTGAGCTATTACCAGAAGGAGAGCGGGGGGTGGGGGAGGGGAACCTTTTGTAGTGATAATCAAGGTGGGCCATTTCTAACAGTTGACAAGAGCATTTGAGGAAAAGCCGGGGGCGGGGGGAGGGGGAGAATAAACATGGGGAAATAGTTTTACTTTGTGTAATGACCCATCCACTCCCAGTCTTTATTCAAGCCTAAGTTAATTGTATCCAGTTTGCAAATTAATTCCAATTCAGCAGTCTCTCATCAGAGTCTGTTTTTGAAGTTTTTTTGTTGAAGAATTGCCACTTTCAGGTCTGTAATCAAGTGACCAAAGAGACTGAAGTGTTCTCCGACTGGTTTTTGAATGTTATAATTCTTGACGTCTGATTTGTGTCCATTGATTCTTTTACGTAGAGACTGTCCAGTTTGCCCAATGTACATGGCAGAGGGGCATTGCTGGCACATGATGGCATATATCACATTGGTAGATGTGCAGGTGAACGAGCCTCTGAGAGTGTGGCTGATGTGATTAGGCCCTATGATGGTGTCCCCTGAATAGATATATGGACAGAGTTGGCAACGGGCTATGTTGCAAGGATAGGTTCCTGGGTTAGTGGTTCTGTTGTGTGGTGTGTGGTTGCTGGTGAGTATTTGCTTCAGGTTGGGGGGCTGTCTGTAGGCAAGGACTGGCCTGTCTCCCAAGATTTGTGAGAATGTTGGGTCATCCTTCAGGATAGGTTGTAGATCCTTGATAATGCATTGGAGGGGTTTTAGTTGTGGGCTGAAGGTGATGGCTAGTGGCGTTCTGTTATTTTCTTTGTTGGACTCCTGGGTACTCTTCTGGCTCTGTCAATCTGTTTTTTCACTTCAGCAGGTAGGTATTTTAGTTGTAAGGACGCTTGATAGAGATCTCGTAGGTGTTTGTTTCTATCTGAGGGGTTGGAGCAAATGTGGCTGTATCGTAGAGCTTGGCTGTAGACAATGGATCGTGTGGTGTGGTCTGGATGAAAGCTGGAGGCATGTAGGTAGGCATAGCGGTCAGTAGGTTTCAGAAAAACATGGGGGACATTGTTCTACCATCTCGGGAAACATGTAAATCTCATTGGCAAGCACTTGCATTCTGCAGTACAGAAATAGGACCCAATGAAATAAATCAGTCTCCCTATGATTTTTAACAAGGAAAATAGTGTTCCTGCATTCCCTGTCCATGGGTGAAATTCACCGTGCAGAGGGCCAACACAAGACCTATGCAACGTTCAAGTCCCAGTTAAACGTTGTTTGGAACATCATTCATTTGGACCCCTGATTGTGACATCCCTTTTACAGATTACTCATAAGTATATCTGGAGTCCCCAGACCCTCCCTGGAGTGTGGTCTACTCTTTTTTCAGCTACTTGGAATAGGAAAAAAAAAGCTATTAAAAAGGGGGAATCTGGTGGTGTGGGTTTTTCTTTGTAACCTATCATTTTCAATTTCTCTTGAAATTTTGCAAAATGTCTTTTGCACTGAGTGTCAGAGAACCGTGGACAAAGCCTACCAGAAGACAAAAATAACAGAGATGACTCTTTTTGAAAGAGCAGCCTTGGAAAGTAGGTTCTCTGGAAGTCAATTGCTGAAGTAAAGCTATGAATAAAGCAAAAGCTGCACTTTATTGTTGGTGTGCTTTTGCCTTCAGACTTAAGTACCTTTCACACTAGTGTGAGAAGACAATGGAATTGGAAATGTATGAAATTGATCTGGAAATACCTCTGCTGTACACAGTGCTGCATACTTCTTGACCTGGACATCCCCTTCAAGGGTGTGTTTGAGGTTAGACAACTTCTGTGCTCTCAGTTCGTTTAGTGAATGCAAAATCAAGGCTGTGTGTGCAGCATAAGCAGCATTTAACTCATACATTCCATTTCTTATATGTGCTAAGAATGCAAAAATGACCATTTTTTCCCCTGAATTATGAGTGCTAGGGACATACAGGATATTTCATGGCTGTTTATGAAAAATCTTCACTGATTCAAAGAAATAAAAATTGACATAATTGACCAATTTCATTTAAAATATAATTGGGGACAACAGAAGTGAATGACAAAGTCCCGAAGCTACGCTAGTTCATGCCATGTCCTGATACATAGGTATAGCTCAGTAAAGTCTGTCTCTTTAAGATTGGGAAAAGTACATATCAAATAACAGGGCACTGCATACTTTCCATATCAGCTTTTACTTAAATAAGGTAATATCAAAATAAAAAAGTACCTCTTGTGTTTCCTTGTGGGCCAAGAGAAGTATCAATTTTCAGACTTTGAAATAATGATATATATTTTCCTTTAAAGAGGTAGTTTCTGGGTGCATATCAAGATAATTCAGATAAAACTAAATTCAATTCAATAACAATCTTATCACTCTCTTGTGGAATAAAACACAGAATAGTTTAAAGGATCCCCTGGTTAATCTCCTGTACCTAAAGTTAGACCCAAACATGTAATCTCTGCTAATAACACTTATTTACATATATATTAAACACATATAGCATTAGGAGATAACTACGTATTGACAGAACCATGAAGTTTAATGGTTCCTTTAAACTCATATTTCTAAAGTAAGTACCTTATAGTTTAATAGAAATTCTGGTTAGGTTAGAGATTAAATAGATATACATTTCTAGGAGTTCCTAAGAAGAGAATCCTTCCCTGAGAAACTATAAAATAGTTGGAGGGGTGTATGTATATAGTCAGCCTTTCAAAACTGTTGCAACCCAAGCCAGCGCTTACTCACCTTTATCATGAAGATGATAAAAAACCCAAGCTCAAGTAAATAATAATAAATAATAATAATAATATCTAGCTCTTATTCAGTGCTTTTCATTGGTAGATCTCAAAGCATTTTACAAAGGAGGGCAATATAATTATCCCCATTTTCCATTTTACAGATGGGGAAATTGAAGCACAGAGCAGTGAAGTATCTCACCCAAGATTATCCAGCAGGCTAATAGCAGAGCCAGGGATAGAATCTTGGTCTCCTGAGCCCTGCATGCTATTCACTAGGGGCCACAGTGCCTCTCCTCGTGATAGCTTACCACTTCAAAACAAACACATAATCAAAAATAAAGCATGAGAAAAAGAAACCGAAACCACCCCCCAAATCAAAACAAACACAGCTTTAAGATTGAACTCGATAAGTTTATGGAGGAGATGGTATGATGGGATAACATGATTTTGGTAATTAATTGATCTTTAAATATTCATGGAAAATAGGCCTAATGGCCTGTGATGGGATGTTAGATATGGTGGGATCTGAGATACTACAGAAAATTCTTTCCTGGGTATCTGGCTGGTGAATCTTGCCCATATACTCAGGGTTTAGCTGATCCATATTTGGGGTCGGGAAGGAATTTTCCTCCAGGACAGATTGGAAGAGGCCCTGGAGGTTTTTCGCCTTCCTCTGTAGCCCAGGGCATGGGTCACTTGCTGGAGGATTCTCTGCTCCTTGAAGTCTTTAAACCACGATTTGAGGACTTCAATAGCTCAGACATAGGTGAGAGGTTTTTCGCAGGAGTGGGTGAGATTCTGTGGCCTGCGTTGTGCAGGAGGTCGGACTAGATGATCATAATGGTCTGTTCTGACCTTAGTATCTATGAATCTAGTTGCCATAAGTAAATGGGAGAGCAGAATTTGGGAAAACTGAGGTATATGCTGAAACCTATAAGTGACCGCTGAAGGGAACAGCAAAAAGTGAGCATTTAATCTCTATGGTCTTTTCAAATAAAAAATGTTATTTGAAAAACTGTAGTGAACTGCATTAAAAAGATTAAAGTATTTTAAATACAAATATGTAAACGTTTTTATAAACATACTCCGAACTACACATTTTTGTAGTGTATTGCCCAGCAGCTCTCAGCTGCTTGCTCCAGAGGGCTTTTGAAAACCTGCCCCTAGATAAACAGATCTGGAATGTATAGGAGGCCCCTATTAGCTGAAGCACTGATTTGTCTGCCATTTACCTTAGTCACAGATGAAACAAGCTTCACATTTGTACTTCATTTAACTGCCGTCTGGTGTGTAAAAAACTTAAAGCAATACCCAGAACAATGCAAAGTACATAGACTTCCTTGCCCAGGTTTTCTGTGCGTACAGCATGTGCCTTATGGGCATTGATGCCAAAGGAGTGCAGCTGGCCTGCTCAGTGACGACTGAGTCTGGGAGGTCTTTGATTACGTTGGAGAGGCAGTTGCTGAATTTAACAATGTAAAATGCCTGGGACTATTGCGAAGTGGTCAGTTAACACAGGCCTCTTCCACTTTCACAAGTGTCAGTTGTGAGTAACTCCACTGCCGTTAATGGTGTAGAAAGAGGCGAATCGGGCACACTGATTCGACGGACAGGAGCAACAGGTATATACTGAGTGTCACTAATGCACCGGCAAATTTGCAGCACATTTCCCAGTATATCAGAGGTGGGGTAAAGAAACCTAGGATATTTTGGGAATTCTCACTTCTCAGACCAGAAGAGGTTAAGGGAATCGTAGTTTTATATTTTTGCTGTTAGGAAATAGCATAGCACCATTTTCATAGAACTGAACCCACACCTTTGTTTCACAGTCCTCTGCACAACCTGCAGATTGAGATCTAGTCACATTAGTAGAGCAACACGTATGCACATGTTTTTGCACCATCTAGCTAACTCCCAAGGTAGCCACATGTAATGTAGGACATAGCGTACTCTGGTGTATCTGGACAGAATTTATGCTGGCTCCAAACAACTTTTTGCTTGAAAGTAAACCTCAGCCTTACAAAAGGGTGACCAATTCTGGTCATGTTGAAAGGCTGGTGTAACATACTGGCTATGAGCCAAACTTTGCTAATTTACTGTACACCTCATGAAGCCAATAGAGTCAATGCAAGTCAGCGCAGAGCTCAATGCTAAATGTATAGCAGGTTTCAGAGTAGCAGCCGTGTTAGTCTGTATCCGCCAAAAGAAAAGGAGGACTTGTGGCACCTTAGAGACTAACCAATTTATTTGAGCATAAGCTTTCATGAGCTACAGCTCACTTCATCGGATGCACAATGTATAGCAGGCGCCTGTACTGCTGTCTTCTATCCCTATTCAATGCAGAAATCGTTCCAAAAACTGTACAAATTGCCTAGAGAATCACCTGACATACACTAATGAGCATTTTGCCAGAATACATCTTTGTGCTCTCATTTTTTAAATTGAAATAGGACTTCTGTGTCAGTGTCTGTGTTTCTAACTGCACTGCTTCAAATTGGCTGGGGACTGAGTCTGAGAAGGCAGGGGAGTTGTGGTGGAAGCAGAACTGTGCGCCAGTAACCATTAGGCAAGTTTTTTCCCCAATGGAAGTGATACTTTGGTAGCACAGTGTTCCACTGTAGATAGATGCCTTTTGCATGTAACCAAAACACCAGGATTTATTATAGGGAGCACTAAAAATATGGCTTGAAAATAACTAAACCCACACACTCTTTACAGTTAGTATAGAAATGCAAGTGTCCTCTGTTTTAAAGAGACATTGCCAAGGCTGGTAGACCTAAAATTCAACTTAGCTGATCAGATCCTCAGAATCAGTCCTTCTGCGCCTGTCATATTCTTTGGGGGGAATGAGGGACTGAAAAGGTGCTTCACAGCAACTTTGAAGCTCCTAGAATGACAGGTCACTGACCACTAGCTCCTTCTCCAAGACCAATTTAGCAGCTCACTGCCATAGCACCCCTTGCCATCAGGTTGTAGCGCTGCAGGGCTTTTCACCTTTAACATGCCCCATAGATCACCTATTTGGTGCTGTGATGGCCCATTTCTGTCCACAATTTGTGTGTCCTACTCTGCAGCCAGGTCACCTCTTTCCAATTCCATCTTCTTCCGGCATAACAAAAGTCCAATTGAAAATCCACACAAACAACTAAACACGTTGTTCTTCCTCCCATCTCTGGCTGTATCGAAATTCCTTTGTCTACACCCTAACTCGTGGGCACTGCAGAGTTCCTTTTTTGCTGCTTAGGCAGGGTACACTCCCTCCCAGGGCTTTTTCTTCCTGGGAAGTTTCCCTACTACCTCTCTTCCCAGGGACTTCCCTACTTCTTTTTGGGTCTCCCATACGAGCCTAACTTGCTCCCTGTGGTTCTCTGTTTCCCGCCATCACCAGGTTCCTCTCAAAGAGAAGATACTTTTCCTTACTCTTCACTCCTGGGTCTCCTTCCTCTCTGAGTTCTCTTACCTCTCTATGTAGTCCTCCCTGACCCTGTCACAGCTGATGTCCCTGATGGTAATTAAGCCACCAGATCAGGATCAGCTGGGGGATAGCTGCTATGTCATAGGCAAGGCTGAGCCTGACTCCCCTAAAGGGTTACTCAGCTGATGACAGGCTTGTCTCAGTGTTGTCAGCATTCATGGCCTTACTGAGGGTCTTGTGATTTGTGGTGCATTTCTTAAAGCCCCAGTTCCTGGAATCAAGAGATTGGGTGAGGGTCAGTGCTTTCATTAAAAGAAAAAGTAAGTTTTTATCCCTCATGGTTGTGGGCTTGCAAATGTATTATTTTAAAAAATAGTGCATGGTTTTAAAACCAATCCCATGATATTCTGCAGCCTGACTCATGATTTGTGAATGCTTGTGGTTAACAGTACTGTTGTCTACAGTGAGACTTTTTGCACTGGTGTCACTACCGTGTAAATATGCTGCACAGGAGTTGGTTTTTACAGCAGTGCAGTGTGTATACATTACAGGTTTGCAGTGGTGCAGCTGTGGTCCAACTGTATCAGTGTACCTCACTAATGCAAAAGACTCCTAGTGCAGGCAATCATGCCTGTTGAAGTCGGACCAGCAGCAATGGCCCCTAGCAGCCAAGGATTGTTGGAATGCAGCAATGCTCTGGCTACATCTCTCTTCTCCTGGCCCGACTACAGTTGGCTGGGAGCTGGTGATGGCATCAGAACTGATATACTGGCTCAATGCCACTTGAGAATTCCCCTATGCCAGAGACATCCCATTATTGACAGTTCTTAAACACATATAGCGCAGTAGTGCCTAGGGGTCAACTAGAACAGGGCCCCATTGTGCTAGGTGCTGTACAAACATGTAAAAAAATAATAGTCCCTGCTCCAAAGAGATTACAATCCAAAAGCCAGTGAAGCCAACTTTAGACTGCTTTGGTGCCACCAGGTTGGGGCAAAACAGCCTTAGTGGTAGTATTGGTATAATTTTTATCTCAATCCACATCTAATATTCTGGAACATATTTTCCAACAACAGTAGTACATCCTCGACTGCAGCTAATTTTCGGTGGGTACTATAAACTCTTCATTAAAAGCTCTGGAAAATATTTTCCAAAAACAATTTGGTCAAAAGACAACTAGTTGTCTGGCAACCACAAAACTCACATTCAAAATCCTGGAAAATATTTCCCCAAACACCAATTAGATCTGTGACTAACTCTCTAGACTGGCAGCTGGGATATCATCTACATTCAGATCTCCGTAGTATATTTTCTAACAATGGCTGTCTGGGCAGGGAAACATTTTTAGTTGGCTCCCCTACAGCTTGGTACCTGAGTTCCTTGCTGATTCACTGGCAGCTATGTTCCCTTGGGACCATCTTAAAGTCAAGCGGATTATAAAATTTTGGTAACCTGGCCCTAAGAAAGATCCAGGCACTAGCCTCTTAAATGGTAAAAAAATACGCTGGTGCATCTGTAGTATCTATACATAGTGGAGATCATTGAAAGTCTCTCTTCACCTTACAGTTAGTCAGTGTAAACTGCAAGTTTTATTAATCTCTGCTAAACTTATAATGATAACAGGAAACTTTGAATGATGTTAGGTTGTGCTCTCCGTATATATGCAGTAATGTGAGCTGGAGTTACAGTTGAATGATTTAGGGAATTTTGTATACAATTCTCAGAAGAGCCTTTCTCTGTAAGCTTGTGACCTCTACATGGTAGTGGTGAGCAAGCAAAAAGAGAGAGGAACTGACACCTCTAAACATATCAAGATCATAATAGTTTGATTATATAGGAAAAGGCAGGTTCTCTTGCTGATGGCAATCTTGGGATGTGTTGATCAGTTCTCTTAGAGAACCATGTTGGGGTTTTGAATGACTACAGAGTGAGTTAATAAGATATTGCTGTATTTGGCATTTAATTCATTATTATCAACTTGCATTACAGTAACATACACCTCGTAAAAGCGGCCAAGAGTCCTGTGGCACCGTATAGACTAACAGACCTATTGGAGCATAAGCTTTCGTGGGTGAATACCCACTTGGTCGGATGCATCCGACCAAGTGGGTATTCGCCCACGAAAGCTTATGATCCAGTACGTCTGTTAGTCTATAAGGTGCCACAGGACTCTTGGCCGCTTTTACAGATCCAGACTAACACAGCTACCCCTCTAATACTATACACATAGTAAGAGCCTACAATCCAAATATACAAGGCAGAACAAAGGTGGGAGATAAAAAGAGACTCTGCCATCTTGACACAGCAAGTTAACGGCAGAACTGGGAAGAGAACCCCTTGTGTCTCCTTGATTCCTGTTCCTCACCCACTAGACCACATTGTCACATCTTTGATAAGATTCCAGTTACTATACATCTACTGTACTGTACTGCTGTTGGTCAAATAATTTTCTTGATGTTCAGATCATATCTGATGAAAACTAGTAAAAATGTTTGTGGTATTCCAGTAGCTTGAAGTCACCTCAGAAATCCTTAAAATTCAAAAGAAGGATTTGTAGAGATGACTGGTAACACTCCCTATGGAAAATAAAACTAGTCATTGGATTGAAAGCTCTCTGGAGGCAGGGACAGTCTTTTTGTTCTGTGTTTATACAGCACTTGACACAATGGGGTCCTGGTCTATGACAGAGGCTCCTAGGCGCTACTGCAACACAACTTGTTACTTAGTAAGTTGGGATCCCTCTTTTGACAGATTTCCAGAAAACTTGCCTGCCTTTGAAATGATATTTCCCATTTTTACAGCTTAAAAACTGTACTGGGCAGAGAAGAACTAAACTTGAGTCTAAAATTACAGGGAAGATTGACTTTAACTTGTTTGAGGAAATCTTTGAAGAACAGCAGCACAAGATGTTTAGTTTTCTCCACAGTCAATGTCAATTCTGCCATGTTGATCACTTGTTGATGCAGCTCTGTGGTAGCTGTGTAAAGAAGTTCTCACTGCTAGTGAGGCCAGTGAAGGGAATGAATGTTTGAAAGTCCACACATTTTTTACATTCTTTTCTCAAGTTCTCTCCAATAGGAAGGGCAATTTTTACAGGTAGAAAACGGGTGTTTGTTACAGCAATATTACATAGGCAGAATGGCTTTCCCATCCCAATCCTAATTCCACACCTACCACCTCCAGACAATTACAAACTCTACTGTCTTGGTGGGGTGAGAGCATTTGATTTTCAAAAGTTAGACTAACTCTGCTCCCTTTAAAATCAATGAGAGTTTTGCCATGACGTCAATGGACGTAGGCAAATGCTGAATACTTTAGAAAATCTGACCCAAGAGTACTGAGCTCTTGTTTCCTACGGTTTTTTATGTTGCCACCAGGCCTATAGTTGGACTGACTGGATCATCTTAGGTGATGGTTGGATCAAGCTAGTACATACTATAGGGGCTTGGAACTGATTGAAAAATCCAAGAAATGGAAAGGATGCTATTGTTCCTCCTCAGTAGAAAAGCCATTTTTGTTATATGTGACTCAGGATTCAAGACAACTTGGCTAGATCCTCAGCTGGTGTAAACTGGTGTAGTCAATGGAGCCATATTGATTTAACTAGCTATGGATCTGGTCCCAAAACATGCAACAGGACAGTAGAATAAGCAGGTACATGCAGTTTGGGAAACAACAAGAACTTCATCAGCCTGGTGAGCTCCTCAGCCAGCTTTTCTCAAACTCTTAGATGTAAGTTATCCAGATGTGCTGATTTGAAGACTTTAGTAACCGCTGTTCAACATTCTCCTCAGTTAATATAGAAATGAAAGATATTTTGTCATCATTATATGATACATCATCTGGCTTTTTCCTAAATACAGAACAGAATTATTTTTGAACACTTCTGCTTTTTTCTGCATTATTATTTATAATTCCACTATTTCCATTTAGTAATGGACCAATTGTTAGAGTTCCCTTTGTTTCTGATATACTTAAAAATTCCCTCTTATTGTCTTTAAGTCTGCTAACCATAGATTTTTTCTTTTGTCCTTGTGCTTTTCTAAGCAATTCTCTACAATTTCTAGCTTCTAACATGTATTCATTGCTATCAACTTCCCCTCTCTTACATTTGTTATATGTAGCTTTTTATTTTTTATTGCTGCTTTCACTTCCCCTTTAAGCAACACTGTTTTTTTTAACCAGTGCGGCCTTCTTTCTTGATTGTGAGATTGCTGATTTTGGGCATCTAGTAAAATATTTTTAAAATATTTCCAATTATTATTCACATTTTTCTATTTAAATTCATTCTCCCAGCTGATTTGGCTCATAATTGTTTTCAGCATTGTGAAAATGGCCTTTGTAGAGCACCAAGTGTGTGTATATATATATATATATATTACTAGTTGGGACTTTATTCTGTTTGCACACAACAAATGTAATCAAGTCATGATCATTGCACCTAAGCAACCACTAACTTTTAGCTCTGTGATTAATTCCTCTTTATCTCTCAAGTTGAGGTCTAATATAGAATTCCCCTGTGTTGGATGGAACACTTGAGTAAGGAAATTCTCATCTATAATTTTTAGAAATTCCGTGGACGTTTTAGTATTGGCAGTATATATCACTGAGATTGAAGTCCCCAATAAATATGCAGTTTTTTCCTTACACATTATAGAAAGGTTTATAAGGAGATGGTCATCCTGTTCTCTAGTGTGATTTGGTGGTCTCTAGCAATTACCAGCTAGTACTTCATCTTGTGCCTTATCTGTTAGAACATTGATCTGTAAGCATCTGAGATCATTTGCTTCTGAGCTGTCAGGGACTTGGAAACGGGTAATGTCATTTCTGACAGAGTGCCACTCCCCCTCTCCTTTTGTACACTCAGTCCTTCCTAAATAGGTTATAAGCTGTGATTTTGCAGTCAAAAATGTGAATCTTCCCACCAATAATACCAATTAGATTGAATTTATCCTCATAAATAAGCAATTTCAATTCCTCTTGTTTATTACCAAGGCTCCCAGCATGACATTCTTGTCTTCATTTCCCTTGGGCATGATTAATTTCATTCTTTGACATCTTGATTGTATACCAAATGAATATTCATATCTTCCCCCTTTTCACACTTAATTTTTGTGGTTTGCTTAATTCCCTCCTAGTCTAGCCAGCCTGTCCCTGAGAAGATTGGTTCCCCTCTGACTGAGATGGAAGCAACCAAACTATGCAGCCCTCCCTACCCAAAACAGGTTGGCCAATGTTCCACAAAACCAAAACTTTCTACCTTAAGCCACTTGCCTAGCCAGCAGTTCAATCCAAAATCTTCTGTCTTCCTTTACTCATGGGACAGGAAACATCTCTGAGATTGCTTGAACATGCTCTCCTTCAGCCCCTGTAGAGTTCTACGAAGTTGTCTATAATCTGAGATGTAGCAAATGAAGCAGTGTTGTTAGGCTAATATGCACCATCACCAGTGGAGCCTTGTTCGCTGATTTCAGAAGCCTATCCAATCTTACGGTCACATCTCGTGTCATGGCTCTGGGAAGATAACACACCCTCCTGTTGTTCGCTTGTCCCTTGCAGAATGTTCTTTCCATTCTCCTTAGAATATAATCCCTAACAAAGATTATCCATCTTCTTTGGCTGGATGGAGATCTCTTGATAGGCATGCTTGATGGTCTTGTGGGTTAGGCTGAATAGCCATTCTCAGGTATGTCCTTTACAGCCCTCTGTTTCATTCAACCAGCTAGATCTTCAGAAACATTTTCTGCAGTTTCCACATTGAGAATCTGAAGATGACTGGATACTTCTAGCTATGTGGAATTCCTCCTGATCCATTTTTCTTTGGTAAGCACAACCTGTGCATTCTCATCTGCTTCAAGTCATGCAGAATGCTACTTGATCCTTTCGCCTCTGTTGGTTTTGAATTGCCAAGCATCATCATGGTTCCTTGGTCAGCAGTACCTTTCTTTCTTGGACCTAGGGTGAGGATGTTCCTGAATCTGGATCTCCAAGTACTCTTTGGCCTCACTGATGATCTGCAGTGTCAATACTTGTCCTTTCAAACCACAAATCTTTTCTTCCAGCATAATCACCAACTTGCACTTCATACACAGTGTGACCACTGTGTATAAAAAGGGTGACCATTTATATCACTGTTGTTACCACTGTTACACAATTCCCATAAATCTTGCACAAAGTATGCCATATAAAGTATAAAACAAAAAAGTAATGAATTGCTAGGTATGATTAGCCTGTTAATATTAATCATCTATGTATCTGAAGTTATGAATGTTGGCTATGTATCTATATCTCAAACCTGTGTTGTATGCCTGGGTGACATTCCACAGATAGATTTACATCAGGGATAGAGAGCTATGTATTGATGGCCCGTTAAGGACACTGAGCTCTCACAATGGGCCATTGAAGAATCTCATCCCACCCAGTAAACTCTTCCTGAGGATGCCTCAGACAGCAAGGCGCAAATGGCCGTCCCTGTGATTCAGCAAACCATATAAGGACATCTTGGGCCAGTAGCTTTCCATATACACGGGGTGTGGGCTTTGCTTGGGACAGTAAATTTCCATGCACATGGCAAAGGATATAAAAGACACCTGAGACACCTCCATTTTGCCTCTTTCCTGCTCTAATTCTCTGGACTGTGGATTTACAACTAAAAGAAGTATTCTGAACTATGGACTGAGGACCTTCCAATCTTTTGAAAGTTACCAGAGAGACTTTTGCAAGCCAGCAGTCTATTCCATCACTGCTACAAACCTGATATAAGGACTTTGCAATCATTTGCATGGATATGATCTATTAATCACTTATAAGTCTCTTCTTTTATTAATAAAAGCTTTAGTTATTTTACTAAGGATTGGCTGGCAGTGTGATATTTGGGTAAGATCGGAGATATAGTTTGACCTGGGGGTAAGTGTCTGATCCTTTGGAATTAGTAAGAACCTCACATATGGTGAATTGGGTTTTCAGTAACCTCTCATTATATTAGGCCTGTTTGTCTGGATTGGAGCCAAGGGCTGGAATGCCTAAAGGGGAGTGTGTTGGCTTCTGGTTAACTGGTGGGGTACAGCAGAAACTCCTTTGTTATTGGCTTGGTGAATCTAATTATAGAATAAGCCACCAGTTTGGGGGGATTGTTTGCCTTATTTATTGCCCCACAAAACTCTCCTAATCATCTGCTCAGGGGTTCACCAAGAAACTGACTTCTGTAGTAAGCCTTACTCTTTTGCTCCACTCGCTTGCTAACAGGATGGATTAATCACTCAGAGAGTTCAAGCACTGGACTGATCACAGATCCAAGGGTCCCAGCCATGTGGTCCCCACAAAGACACCAAAAAAACCAGACTGGTCTCACCTGTTCTGTACAAGGGATCCAACACCCAGCCACACAACCTTCACAGAGAGCAAACAAACAAACAGACCAAACGCATAACTCACAGAGACCCTCTATCTCCAAGCACAAGATCAGCAGCTATCCCCTCCAAAACTCCCCCGTTTGCCTATCTTTGAACCTTGGCAAGCTAAGAATATTGATTTCTATATGGGTAAATGTAAGGTCATATACATCTAGGTAAGAATAATGGAGACCACACTTCCAGGATCATAGAATCATAGAATATCAGGGTCGGAAGGGACCTCAGGAGGTCATCTAGTTCAACCCCCTGCTCAAAAAGCAGGACCAATCCCAGTGGGAAGCAGTTACTCGGAAAGAGATTTGGGGACAATGATGGATAATCAGCTGAACATGAGATGCAATGCTTGGATGAAAGGGCTAATGTAATCCTTGGATGTTTAAACAAGAGAATATCAAGTAGGAGGAGGGAGGTTATATAACCTTGGTATTTGGCACTGCTGGAATACAGTGGCCAGTTCTGGTGTCCACAATTCAAGAAAAGTTGGAGAGGCTTCAGGGAAGAGCCATGTGAATTAATAAAGGTCCGAAAAACATGCCTTATCATGACAGACTTAAGGCACTCAACTGATTTAACTCAGAGAAGAGAAGGTTAAGGGATGATTGGATCACAGTCTACACAGGTACACAGTCTCTCTATCTACCTGGGGAAAAGCAAACTGATAACAGAGGGCTCCTCAATCTAGCAGACAAAGGTATAACAAAATCCAATGGATGGAAGTTGAAACTAGACAAAATCAAACTAGAAATATGATGAATATTTTTAGCAGTGAGGGTAATTAACCTTTGGAACAATTTACCCAGAATTCTCCATCACTGGAAATTATGAAGTCAGAATTGGATGTTTTTCTAAAAGATATACCCTTCAACCATAGCTATGAAGCAGGAATTAAATCAGGGAAGTCCTATGGCCTGTGTTATGCAGAAAGTCAGACTAGATGATCAAAATGTTCCCTTCTAGCCTTAAAATCTATGGATTTGTCTCTAGTTTCGGGGTTATTTAGACCAGTGGTTCTTATTCTTTTCCATACTGTAACCCCGTGTTACAACAGAAAAAATATTTCAGAACCTCCCTCATATCTAGCCACAAAGAAAGAGAGGGTGGCCCTGCCCCCCAGACTGAGAATCCATGAGTTAGCATTTGAGATAAGTCAGTGTAGGGACAAACATTTTTATAGAATAAATCAGAAGCCTACCAAGTTACAAGGAAAGGGTTAGACATTTCTTTAGAATAAATAGCTACTGTAACTCTTGTGGCATCTGATGTACAATCTATGCTTTGGATTAACATTTAAATAGTCATTACCTTTTCCTACAGTCTGCATTTATGAAGAAAACACATTTTCTACACAGGAATTTTCAACAATGGCATTAAGTATTACTGGCAGACGACATAGTTTAAAATGATATACCAACCTATATGATGAATGAAACAGTTGTTAGTCTGCTCTGCTTCTTTCTAACAGAAGGACAAAAAAAAATCTTATGCGCAATGGTAAAAAAAAAAACTTAGAAGGTAATCTACCTTATCGAGATGCAAAATTTACATGAAAAATTGATATAACAAGATTATTTACATTCTTTAGTCATTAAGGATAAAGAGGGTGCTTACTGACCTATTTTTCTAAACAACAAATTGAAAATCCTCTGTGATAAAATCTCTCTGCACCGTGATTTCCACTTCTGTCAGATACTACAGAAAAATGGCGTCGACTTGGCATATCTATCTACTCAGTGACTGATTTGTGTTCTTTGCAATTTAGATACTCAGCCTCTCTTTCAACTCTACATGTCTATTACATTTGCTACAAATTGTATTAAGGGAGCATGTGTTTGGGGAGACTGGAATTATAGCCTAGAAAGCCAGATAGCCCAGGGAGATTGTGTTTCTCTACCCAAATGTTTAGAACTAGGGCTGTCTGGGTTGAATTTGGAGCTATACGGAATTTGTAGCCAGGGTATTTGCTGAGTCTAGGTCTCACTCCTGCTGTTGTAAAAGGCTCTGAAGTCATATATGATCTCATTTACTCAAGTATTATAATGGTTAACTCCACTGACTTAAAATATATATATTATTGCATACATACATATTTTAAGCAATGGAATTACACCACCATAACACTTGAGTGAGTGAGATCAGAACTGGCTCAAGAGCCTTTTACAGCAGCAGGAATAATATAACATTTAATGATATACAAGGATGTAGTGAGGAACAATCAAGCCCCCTGATAACACTTTTATAAACTTTGCTGGGGGCAAGGTTTTGTAGTATATCTTGAGTGATACAGAGTACATGTTCCACTTAGTACTCAGATCACATTTTCTATGACCTTTTCTCTGAAATTTGGTGCCACTGATTTTCCATATTATAATAACCACATGCAGCTCAGTTCTCAAATTAACTACTCTGGAAAGAAGAAGGGGTGAGTCAAACCTGTTGATCCAGGAAGTTTAGCTATTATAACCTGATGCTTACATTATTAAGCTATCCCATCCAGCAATAAGATTAGGGTAATTAATATGAGTGCGAACACGTGGAAAAATAACAGCAGCTTGTACACTGCTAATGTTAATATAGCCTAGGAAGTTCGTTTAGGATGTGTGATGGTTCAACAGGTGTTCTGACGGCAATCAGTTGACCAGTTTATGGGAATGACTACCACAGAAAATATCAATGCAAAGAGGGAAAAAAATTAGTGCAAGATGCTTGAAACATCAAGATGCAGTAGGCAGGACAGAGCTGCTGATGAGTGAGCTCAAGCATACAGTATGGAGATCTCGGGGCTGAGTGAAGTGTCATGGTCAGGAAAGGATAATAAAAAGACTGGAACATACGCCATCTGGTACAACAGAAGGGAGGATGGGAAGCATCAACAGGGAGTTAGAATTGCTAGGGAAAGCCAGACGGTGAAAGCATTGATTAAGATTATTTTCCTGATTAGGTGGTACTCTTTGATTTATCTGCTGGTGAAGGAAGAGCAACAAACATTACTGTGCAAGAACTGTGTCTACCAGGGAGCTGAAATTGAATCTGAACCTGGGAAGGGCAGAAATCCTGCACACAAAGTTGGTAGAAAGAGTTAAGCAGAAGCCGCAGTCCCTCATGGAGTAGGGAAGGCTTCACATACCAGGGCAGAAGAAACTGCTATAATTTGTGGCAGTATAATGATTCACATCTCTCTAAAACAGGAAGCAGGACGTGTGGGGACACTGAGGAGCTGTGGGGAAAAACACAAAAGCAGCAACAGTATCCGAGACAGGAGGAGAAATTCTGGAAGTAAAGAGAAAGTATAAGTGATCACTTAGGCCAAAAAATATTTGACTCGGGGCCAAATCAGCAACTGGTGAAACTTGTGTCGCTTTCATGACTTCAATCTATGCCCATTTACACCAGCTGAGGATCTGATCCATTATTGAGGTGATAGGGGCTAGAAGGTGGACGAGTGAATGTAGTATTAGGGAATCAGATTAGAAGCAAAGAGACTGCTAAATAATACACCCGAAACCAATGGAGAATAAATGTGGGTTGGAGCAGTGCAAAGACCATCTGGCACTAAATTTATTAGAGTAACTTCAATACCTACCTAACTGAATGGTGCCACCTGTTGCAGATGAGAAACCAAGAAATAAAGTCAAGGAATTCAGGGAAAGGAGTGCAGAGAACACTATCATTGGCATCAAACTATCAGTGGGTAACATGATATGCCGCTAAAAGAGGGAGCAAACCAGCCACGAAGGGAAAAGGCACCAAAAGAGTGGCAGGGAGATACAGAAAAGGGCAGCAAGGAAACCCACAAGGGCTGCCTAAAATAAAACACTGACAGTATATTTGTAAAGCTCAAGAGGCGCATGCAGTACAATGGGACCTGTGGACTCTGATGACACAACGTTGCTCCTCTCCTGACACTAAAGTTGTGTGAAAAAATCTCACTACCCCAAACTCTGGAGAAACAAACAAACAAACAAACAAACAAACAAGCCATGCCTTTAGTGGTTTAAAATAAACAAGCAAAATGTTCTAAGCTCAGCTTTTCCCCCAAAACCAAAGACGTTTTATATAACTAGAAAACTACAATTTAAAGAAAGTCCTGGTTTTCGCATGTGAATAGTCAGAAAATGAAAAATGGTAGATTTCCTCAGTTTTACCCACCAATAAACACCCCTTCCCATTCTTCTCTGCTCACAAATCTCGTCAGCAGATTTTGACCAACTTCCATTTTCACTAATTAAACTGAATACAGGTTAAATATGACATATATAGGTTAAGTACATTGCAAAATACAATATACAGTCAGATACACTGATGCAACAGAATAGACAGGTATAAATTCACATCCCTTTTTCTTTGAATTAGCTGAATGGGAATAGCACCAAATATTAAAAGTATTACATTCTTCTATTCAATAAAGTTGTGCCGAATAGAATTATCACCTTGAAATTACAGGGTAAAACTCCCTATACAAAAACAGATTAAAGACAAATTAGACTGTGGGCCAGGTCACTATGATTGTTAATTAGTGATAATGGAAATACAATTAGCATAATGAGTTCCAATTACTGTGTATGGAGAAATATGAGCATACTGCTTTCATAAATCTTGGTTCCAGGAAAAATAAAATGCATCTGGTTTAACAAAGCATGCCCTTCTCCTCTGCACAAAGCTTCCTGGTAAATATCTTTTTATGAAGCTAAACCTTTCTTCTGATGGGTTGTGCTTCAGAAAAAAATGCGACAGAATGGATTACCCTGTCTGATAGCTGAGCAGTTTTGTATTAGCTTGGCTTCTGTTTTAAGCTTCCTAGAAAATCTTACCATCTGTTTTCTCAATCCTGGGTTAAACAACAGAAGACAAAATCATAGACCATTACATCAAATTTACTTATTGTCTTTGAAATATCTAGGGTTTTCCCCCCATTTCCTCTTTTTCTGCTTCTGATAAACTGTGAAATTGGAAAGCCAATTATATTCACATATTTACGCAATTCTGAACAGCTTTTCAAAACTCAGTGCAAAAATGAGTTGATGAAAGACAACAGCTTTACAAATAGCAGCAGCATGTCTGATGGTTACTTAATGAAGATATTTTTTACAGAGTCACTCACCACAGTGCAGATATTTATTTCCATACCAACCTGACACCTTTGCAGGTTTGTAGGAACAAACTTGCTAGATCTACTGTATAATCCACTTGCCTAACTTTTAAGAACATTATAGGATTATAAATACCTTCCAGGGCTGTGTGTGTTTGGACTTCAAGGGAACTCAAATAAAGCCCAAAAGAAGTGTGCTTGTAAACCTGAATACACAACACTACTCAAGTTCCTGTAGAACCCAAATTTTTGACTGCTAGCTGGCCTATTCTTGTCTCATGACTGAATGGAGGTGGGGATAGTGTTCTCCTTCAGTTCCGGCACAACCCATCTATGAGTCCAAGAACAGAAAGATAAAGGCTAGCTATGTGAGGACTGTAGTTTTGGGTGTGCATAATTTTAAATGGGTTTCCAAGTCCTTGCCATTTGCACATGACCTTCAGCCTCATACCAGAGGGGAAAGCGGGCAGAGAGAGAGCGAGAGAGTTAGAACTCTTATGGATGAATTAAGAGAAGGGAAAGTAGGGATTGCTCAGCCAGTCATCCAGAACTGCTTGTGATATTGGGGTGTATTAGATTCATACTGGGGAGCTATAAGGGTGATAGTAGGAATTGTAAGTAGAAGAAAATAATGGATGGTTCAACAATAGATGGACTTTTTTTGACATCTGGTAAACTGCAGTTAATACAAGTAAGACTGTTTATCTGCACCATGTGGACTACATGTGTTTATCTGTCTAAATGTAAAGGGAATTCTCCTCTCTCATGATGATGATGATGATGATGATACTTAGCACTTAGACAGAACAATCAGGCCAGGCTATATTTGGGGGATTGGAAGGCCCAGAATATAGCCATGCTGTGATTCAGCCATGAAAAATACCATGGTAACAACCATTTGCACTGTATTTTCAGTCCCATAAAGACTACTGAAACACAGGGTAATGGTTATTTGGCAGGGAATTCAGGAGGGAGCATTGAGAATGGATAGCAGCCTGCTCTGGGACTTCAGCTTGTTGGGGTTGGTTGTGGCCTGTCTCTACCTACAGCTACTCAAGGTGACTGTGTGAATTCTGCTCTGCGATGGTGTGAAGAAGAATCCAATTGACGATGAGACCATTGCCTTCATAGCTGCTACCTGTTTCATAGTTTGAATAAAGTTACTTTCATAGACAGTTATCTACTCTGCAGATCCACTCTGCCTTGTTGGGTACTTTGGCAAAAAAAGTGGGCAGAACTAGCATGGAATCTCTCTCTGCTCATGTGGAAAGTGTGAGCAAAACACCGGGAGAGAGTCTTACGAATGTGCACCACCACCATACCACCACACAAAGCCAGGTCTGGTCCTTTGGTCCAGCCTGTCCCCTGCATTACACCACAGCTTGTGGGGGGAGGGAGGGGAAAGGTGAAATCAGAAATGCCTTTCTCACTGGGAGTAATGCTGCCACCATGGCTTTTTCCACCCTCCTGCCACCACCCTTTCTGCTTTTGACCGATTCCCACTGCCCCTATGACAAATATTGGGTGTGATCCTTCAACCCTTACTTATGTGAACAGCCCTTCCTCTTGTGAGTAGCTCCATCATCTTCATATAAATTCATTTGCATCAGTAAGAAATGCAGGACGGGGCTATAATTATTACCTCAATATTTATTCCTATTAGGAAACACTATTCCTATTAGGAAACATTCCTCCAGAACCTGGAATGGAACCCAAGAATCTTGAGTCTCACCATTCCTGGGCTGTCAGCAAATACCTGTGAAACCCACTAGGAAAGTGTTTGTCTCATCCCCATCCAGTCCACATAGTGAATGACAGCCTACTATTGCCATCAGTTACTCTATTAGCTCAAGAGGCAGAGGTCTGTAGGATGGATCTGAGGATTCCAACCCTGCTGATAAACCGTGTGGGTGTCAATATGATGCCACGTGATATTTCAGTTTGTTCTTTTGCAAACCTAGGAAATTACATACATACAACCAAAAGTACCCACTACACTAAAAGAACATTATTAAGGTAAGAGCCCTGTGGAAAAAATAATATGTGATTATGTAATTAAATACTGTATTACAATATATACACACAGAGAGGCTGAATAAATTTTGCCCAGACAACTTTAGTTGCATTTCCTAACATTTGCGTGCTTGTCTTTGCAATTTTAATAATTTTCTTTTAAAATAGTTTTGTGTGCATAATTATTTATATTTGTATTATGGTGGACTTAGAGGCTCCAATGAAGTTTGCTCTAGGCATTATGCCTACTCATAGCAGAAGACAGTCCGTACAACAACAAACTTACAATATAAATAGACAAGTGAGGCAAAGGGTGGGAAGGGAAATGGAGGCACAGAGCGGTGAAAAACTTCTGTAGCAATATACCGAGCATGTCAGTCCTGAATCCCAGTCCTGAGCTCTACCCACCAGACTACAATGCAACTAAGTCAATAACATGTGGTTTGCGAAAGCAACCAAAAACTAGCAGTATTTGGTTGTGGTTGTGGATTGAATAGTTTTTCCTCATGTGGCATTTTCTTACTGTGGCTGAACTGAAGAGTTTAGTGGGACAAAATGAAAATGAGTCCCTGAGTAAACCTAACACTAATACTGACAGCAGCACAGCTTCCAGTGGTCCAAATTCTGCTCTCAGTTACTCTGGTGTAAATCCAGAAACTCCACGTTACTCTGGATTTATAGCATTGTAACTGAGAGCAGAATTCAGTCAAATATTTCCATGACCCAAATGATCTCAATCTAAAAACCAATTCTATATGGCAAGGGATACATACAGTCATCACTTCCAAGAACAACTTTCAAATAATAGATATGTCCATCTCTTTGTGGGGGAACTGAAGAAGAGCTCTGTGTAAGCTCAAAAGCTTGTCTCCCACCAACAAAAGTTGGACCAATAAAAGATATTGCCTTGCATCTCCTTCTGTGCAATATTCATGGTTGCTTAATATAGTAAATGATGTCATAAGCCGACATAGGTTCGATTAATATAAAATTATTAGAGGAACTTGTTTTCCTTAAAACTAGCCCACCAGTAATAGAGATAGACATTATACATTTTGACATAAGTGATTCTAAATTGCATTCATTATAGTTCTTTTGGGTATAAACTACTCTGCTTTGTCACTATGTGGAAATTAAAGCCAACCATAAAATACTTTAAAAACCCTCCACAAACACAAGTGTTAGACCTCCACCCCTCATCTCCATCACATGCTGTTCAATGAATACTTACCATTACCTGCATATCAGTTCTCTCTTACATGCTTAAGTATTGATAGATTGCATTGATCTATTCTAAGACTAGCTGGAACCTGTGACATTTGGCCAGTGATTGGTAAATGAACTTGGAATATTTCACCCACGCAGGTGAGATTACATTTTATTTAGACTGAATTTGTTGCACCCTGTAAACCTGATAGATACTGTTAATCTTTTCAGCTAGCTCCTATGGGTAATCACCATAGAATACTGACTCTCTATTGTAATCGCTGAGTTCATGTCACCCAACATAACTATGTACACTCTATTGGAATCTATGAAATAGGCAAGTTGGCTACAAAAGCACCTTTTCCCAAACTGCTTTCTGATTTATGTTGAGCTGTCAGGGAGCTTATGGTAGTACTGAACTCTGTTTAGAACTTAAAAGACATGAAACTTGGCAGATACTGAACATAACTCAGATTTAGCTATTTCTTGTTTATTTTTTCCTCTGCAGTATCTTCAAAAAGAGATTAGCTAACACATTCAGGGGAATGGTGTAAGGGATAAACTAAGTGCAGAGTTTGGACACGGCGTCCTATGAGGTGTCTTCTAGCCCTAACCGCTTTGATTCTGTGCTTCAATGGTACATTTTTCAACTGTGCCTTGATCTTTGATGACATATTTTTAACTTAGTAATGTTCTTTCAGACTGCCTCAATACCATAAAATTGCATTATTCAATAAAAGAAAGACTTGTCAGGCCCCATCATGCCTCAGCCATTTCAGATACTTTTTCTATGGGCAACTGTGGTGTTATTTGCCAAATATAAATGAAACCCAGATTATTAATGACTGCCCATCAGGCCACATATTTTAATGCAGGGAGTTCACTATTATTAGGGAGACACAGACACGCTCCCAAAATCTACCCTAGTTAGTGTAAAAAACTCCAAAATGGCTGACACGTTCTACCATATAGAAATCACAAACTTCTAAATTATAGCTTTTGCATTCTTCGCCTTGGATGTTTATGGCATTTCATACTATTCTCTTGCAGTGAATATTGTCTTTAAAGGCCCTGAGCCTGCAAACATCTCTCACGTGCTTAATTTAATACACATGAGTAGTCTCACTGAACTCAAATACTCAGTGAGCTGGTTGTGGTTCCTTGAGGAAACATAGCCTAAAAACTATGCCAGGTGGTACTGGATCCCCAGCAACTGCCTGCCTCTTGAGAGGAGTCAGAGTGGAGTAGTGCTCTGGCCATGCCCTGTACTCAAGGATAGGGGCTGGTACAGGAGCATCACAATATAATCTGAGTATTCTCCCACACAGGGGAATTCTCAGCTGGTGAGATCCAGCCACTTCCAGCCCATTTGTACCATCAGTCTGATGCAAACCGGCCAGAGTAGGCAGATAATCTGGCCCAAGGTTTCTACCACAACATTAACTTGGCTGTACTGACCCTCTGCTATATTTTACATTCACAATGTCCTTGTTAAATATATGCACTAGGGAATGTGGCCGAGGTAATGTTGCATTAGAAAAACTTAAACTGTTATCATTTTCTGAAATTTAAGTCCTTGATTTTTCAATCCTAACACTGCATTCATTCTGCTTTTAGTAGTGAATAAATTATTGTGTTAACTGGATTGATTTAAATGACACAGGTATCAGTTTCAGTTCATGATCTATTGGCTGTACTGTGTATTAAGGCATTACAGACTAAATTCTGCCCTTATTGCTCTTGCTGCCACATGGAAGGCCTGGTCTATACTTATAGGTAAGGTCAACATAGATACAGTGCTCAGGAGTGTGAAAAATTCACGAACTGACCTAACCCGCAGTGTAGACACAGCTATGTCAATGGAGGAATTATTCCATTGACCTAGCTACCACCGCTTGGGGAGGTGTATTAACTACACTGACACGAAACAGCCTTCCATCGCCGTAGGAGGCGTCCACAATATGGCGCCATAGCAGCATACTACAGCAGCTGTGATGCTGTCGTGCCCATAGTGTAGACATGCCCTAAGTCAGTGAAGAATTTGATCTCACTACCCTAAGCAATTATTTCACTCCTTCCACTTATTTTGATCTTGTTCTTCCCTAAGAACTAGAATCCTGTTCACTGGAAGAAGTATCTTTGGGCGTCTCCCAGAATAAGGATTAGGATTTACTAATCTACCTCCTCCCCTTTATCCTAGATTCCCTAAAACAGCCTTTTGGTAGGCTTGTTTAGTATTCGGTTTTAGCAAGACTCTAGTGTAATATCTCTGCACTGCAGCCTCTATCTATGCCTATATGGTATTTCTGATATAACTCTTGCCCTTGATACACTCTGGTGGATCTATGCTGGTTTAGAACCTTGTGCAAGTGGTCCCAGCAACAGAAAGGTCCCTGGGTAAAAAGTAGTTGAACTTTTTGTTGCTGCAAGTTGGGGATGTACAGGACCAGGGCATTCCCCAGAGTAGCCAGTATTTGCTAGGCAGGAGCCTGGCAGAAGCCCTTGGGGATGCACTAAATGGTATTCCCTGGGCAGCCTCATATTAAGCTACCCAGCTACAGTCCAAAGCTATCCACCTTCGCAAAAAACCAGAGGGAAGCAGCAGCAGTAACTGAACCTGCCATTTGCCAGAGTGAGTGTCCCTCTGCTAGAGCAGGGAGGTATAATTTACACCTCTAAGTGCCAGCCCTAGTGAATCTTGCCCAGTGACTCCTAGCTCAGCTGAAATCTCTATATGTTTATCTGCATGCTTTTTATATCACACAATATTGTTTATCTCTGTGGAACAGCCCTTTTATGTCTTGCTTTCGTGATGTTATAGATGCACATCATAATATCATAATGAAAGAAGCACCGTGCTTAGATTATGTAAATATTTTAATGATCTAGCAGGCAAATAACAAATTTAAGAGAAATATAATTATCTTTAAATCCCTTACATTGTAAATGTTTGCTTTTAATCCTCCACATAACCTTATTAAAAATTTCAAGATGGATACATTCTCCCATTGAATCTGACAAACATCTGGTTTACAATAGAATCATGCGATGAAATTCCATCCAGAACACCATTTGCTCTTCAGTTTGTTTTCACCCACTATCATTCATATCACAGAACTTCTGTGCTTTGTCTGGGACATAAGACAGTACAACAATATTTTTTTATTAGAAATAATGCATGGTTCTCTCTTTTATAGAATTTAAATTTGCTATCTCAGGTTATGTGTAGTCAAATATATTGACAGCCTCCCTTGTGAGTTCTGCTGACACTTGGGTTTAATTGTAGTGAACTTTGAATTCCCATCTTAAGGTCAGTTATTAACTATTGATGGATTCTCCTTTCCTCCACTTAATGTTAACCAAGATAGATGGGAATGGCAAAGAAATTTTTCAGAGCCATAGCTTTTGTGAGATATCTTATACTCCTCTCATGTGACAAAGCAAAAGCACTTTTCTAAAGGCAGTGATCATTCATACTCAGAAAGAAAATGGAACAACACAACACACCACTGACTCTCTCCTTGTGTTTTTCACACCGTATTACTTTTCCAGAAACAAAGTCCCATATGGTACTCATTAGAAAAGAAACATTTCCTTGGGTAACAACCTTGGATACCAACCTTGAAAGCAAATGAAGTCAGTAGGCAAAAGAACGACCAGTGCGCAAACACACTAGCAAGTTACGCTGATAAACAACTCTGCTGTTTTGGGTTTCCCAGAAGGAAAAAAAGTACCCCTCAGAGATTTATAAACACATACATAATAAATGGGAGGCTGAAGTTTAAACTGTTATGAAGCATTCTCTACTCTGCTTCCGAGATCCTCTGTGATTTAAAGAGATGACATTTACTGTGTGCAGGCCTATTATTCAGAATGACTGTTTGTGTATAGACAATATTTTAAAATGGCTTTCTGTAGATGAAAAATTCTTAAGTCAGAAAAAAACAGTTTAAATAGGTAACACTCTCCCAGTTTCGATGGCTATAAGTCTCACTGCCTTGCCATATGAAAACTGCAGGGGAGGGGGAAGCCTGTATGCACCATTCTCCCTCTGCCATCTTAGCAAACAGGAGAACTGGGTTTGAACCCACACACTCATTGCAAATCTGAGAGTTAAATGAAAGAATGCTGTAATAGCTTTCCTATCTCAGAACGGAGTGGATGCAACAGTCCAGTCCAGCTGCTGACACTGACAATCGCTCAGAGTGAGGATTCCATTTTTATACATTTTAACTTCTTTCAACTCTGCAATGTAAAAATGTTATTAATAGTGGGTGAAATCTTGGCCACGCTCAAGTCAATGGCAAAACTCCCATTGACGCCAAAGCGACCAGGATTTCACTCATTGTCTTTAAATATAATTGTGCAACCATTGCCTAGATTGGCCCCTTTGAGATTGCTTTGACCAGTGAGACTACTTATTTATGCAAACATATCCATCTTTATTATCTTGTGTTCCCCCAAAACACACACATACACACACACACACTCCACTCCAGTGTCCACTTACCTGCTGTGCCTCATGTCATAATCTTAGACTGTGATCTCCCTGGAGATAGGAATTGTCATTTGTATGGCGCCTAGCACAAAGGGGCCCGGATTCCTGACTGAGGCCTCCACACGCCGCAGTATCACTAATTAATAGTAATATTAACCAGAATTAAATAAAACACTTAGGGCTTGCTTACAACACAAAGCAGCAAGCAGGGGTGTGACTCTGCCCCACACAAGCCTGCCATGCACTAGGTGTCTGTGTAGACCCTGCTGAAGTACCCTAACACTTTGATCTACTCCTGTTTCAAAGCAGGACAGATCAGAACACTGTGAGGAACTGCTAGTGCAGAGCAGCAGGGTCCACACAGACACTTAGGGTATGTCTACACTGCACTGCTCAAGCCTAACCACCCTTGTATCCACACTGCAATTGCACTAACACAGGGATGGGTCACAGGAGTCTTCAGGCCTGTAGGATCTGAGATCGAGTCAAGCCGGTACCCAGGGCCTGAGCCCTATTGCCTACAGCCAGAAGTATCCCACAATTCCATCAGACAACTTGCCTAGTCCTCTCTATCCTAACAATCTGCAGTTCACTTTAATGAAAATGGAACTCACGCCCTCTTCCCTCCTCACCCCCCAGGTGAATGGCAGCTGCTCAGGTCAGTGTTAACCCATTCTCTTCTGATCACCAATCTGCAAGAACAATATCAGAGAGCCTCCTGGGTTTGCAATGGAGAGAGAACTGATCAAGCCTTTTGCAAAGTGAGCTACTTCATGGACATGGGAGCACAGCCAGATTTGGTGAATCTCTGGTGCAAGGCCAGTAAACAGTGGATTTCCGCAAAAGCACTAGGAATGACCACGCATACCAGCAGATAACTAAAAAGCTGGCAGCTCTGCAGATTCTTCTGGACAGACAATCAGTGCAGGGAGCAAATTAAGAGGCTGAAGAGCAAGTACCAGAAGATCAGGGACAAGAACCGCAACTCGCCAACAGCATGCCCATTTTATGATGACTTTGACCAGGTTCTGGTCGTGATGACTTGATCAGCACGGATGGTGCCCTGCTGGCTCCTGCATGCAGCATGGGGACTAAGGGGAGCCAGCAGCAGGCTCCCAGTGAGGAGAATAAAGTGACTCTTTTAATGAAACCAGTCCCAGAGCAGGCTGTGGATCAGGATCAACAGCAAATTCTCGGTCCCTAATCTGAAGAGCTGTTTGATTGCCTCCCCCACAACGAACAGCCCACAGCTGAGCCTGCAGAGAACCCATTAGAGACAGAAGCCGCCCCAGAGCCCGGGTGTATGACTCAAATTTAAAGTTTATTATTACAGTAATGGGAGGGATTTCTGCTGTAAGAAGCAATGCAAAAATGATAAGCCCCAGGTACCAGCATTTGGCCACTAATGGCAGACCATATCACAGCACCTAGGCGCTCCTTCCTCCCCGTCTCCCCTACCATGTGGACTTGGAATTTCAAACATTCATCAACAGCTATAAAGGTTATTTTAACTGTTACATCACATGTTTGCTAGGGTCAGTCTTATTTTCCTTTCAGTAAAAAGAAATTTGCCACTCTGCAGTCACTCCTCCTGTGTCTATAAGAGCTGCCTGTAAATGGTGAACTGAGTGTTCATGTTTGGGAAATGGTATTCTATTTCCAAATGTAGTCCATGTCAGTTAGAAGTAATCCAGGCAGTCCGCAGGCCACAAAACCATTTCTCCAAAGTACGAGCGGGGTGTCAGTTTTTCCCCAGAGCTGTGCTGGATACAGAATGGAATAAAGCTTTTATTTATTTATTTTAGCATGTTTGTGTAGAGCAATAACAGGCGGTAAGTCATGTGTGAGCTAACAGCATCATGCTCATTCCCTCATGGATTTTGACCCAATCCTGGCTGCTGAGAGCTGCAAAATTTTCCTGAAGCAGGAACTTCAGATAGGTAGTCACACTGCAGGAAAGAGCATCTTTCCCAGACCCCACAGATAGCTGACTAGCCCACTCCACTCACCAGTGTGCTGTTCGATCACTATACATTTGAATACTTCAGCTGCATACAGTGCAGGTTTCCCTCCAGCAGCTTGGAATAATATCTCCCTCTGTGACTAGGTCATCACAAGAATAGTTATGTCTTCCCAAGTAGGAAAGGCCTGAAATGACAGAAAAAGCCTTTTGCAGCAAGGGCGTTACACATACCTGCCCCCCACCAACATATGTCAGTTAGTTATGAAAAAAATTTTAAACAGAAAAAAGCGTACAATTTTAAACTTACCGTTATCTCGGCACTTCTGTCACTGCGATTAACAAGGCAGTGTCCAAAGACAGTCTGAGGACTGAAGCATCCCCTTCACAATATGTGTTGGTTCACTTTAGAAACGTTATATTTTATGTCCTTGAGATTCCACAGTAATTAATTCTGTGCTTCTCCACTGAGCTTGTTCAGACAATAACTCTCTGTTTCTTGCCCCATTTCAGGATCCTCAACTATACTGCATGCTGTTCTTCAGGAACTTGATCCCTGGCCCATGTACCTTCACAGACCATTCCAAAAGGAAACATTTCCATGATGAAGTTATGGTCGACATTCTCAAAATGGCAGACCAGCGGGTCCAGTACCAGAAGAAGAGGGGCAAAAGACTGGAACAAGGTCATGCTGACAGGCAGGAGGAAAGGTTGTGGCTCACCACCCAACTGGAGGACAGGGTTTCAGCAGGGGACCAGGCACTTACAAAGCAGTTCCTGGTACAGGAACAGAAGCTGAGGTGGGAGGATAGAGCCCAACAGAGAGAAAAGTTTCAGCAACTCCTGACCATTGTGGTTAAGAGAGCTCCTGCTTCCTCCCCCACACCACAGCAAGATCACCCTGCAATGTACCTCAGCGCAGCAGTAGCTAGGATGTCTCCATGTTGGGGCAGCCCATGTATTCAGGACTCATGAGCGGCAGGAAAACTTCCTTCTTCCAGCCCTCCCCAGTGGAAATCTCCAACCCCCACATTCCTCCACTGCCCAGTGAGGGGAAAATGTGTGGATGGGAAAGGAGAACTTGGGCCAGGTGACAGGTAGTGGTATGGGGATTGTGTCAGGTATTAACTGTTTCCTGACCTTGTGTGTGTGGTTTTGTAATGGCAGCTGGCCTGCCCAAGACTGAGTGTTTTACTATTTTAAGACCTGTTTACAAATAAAGCATGTTATGTTTTCAAGAAATGTTATTGCTATCACTGTATCACATCATACAACCAGGATTTGAGTTATTAAAGCTAAAACATGTTGAAGAGCAATGAAGCATTAGGACACAAATAGTAGTCCTCTATTTAGCTAGGTACAGCAATTAACATTTTAATAAATTCCACCTGTACACCCACCCATTCATCATGTCATTCAGACTCACATTGCATGGCAATCAAGGCCACACCTCTCCAATGCACTGCCTCCCCTCCAAAAAAATAATGAGCCACTTTCCCCCCACAGGTACATTTGTACAGGTACTATTCCCCCTCTTCCCTTGGGCCATGCGTGTCCATAATGTGAGAACACAAATAACCCCTGACTTCTGCTGCTCAGATGCAACCAGCTCCAGCAGTGGTGGCTGCACTCTCCGGCTGAGGGAACCAATCCAGTCTCCCCTCACTGGCCTAGGTCCATTTGGGTGAAAATGGCTCACCTCTGGCTTCACAAAGGTTGTGAAGAGCACAGCAAGCCAAAGTCGTGCAGACAGCATTGATGACACTGGCAACCAAAAGGGTTGTAGGCACCTCCAACGTGATTTTAATCTGCCAAAAGCACATTCAACAACCGTTCTACACCTGCTTAGGGTGTAATTAAACCTTTCTTGCCAGGGCCTCTGAAATCAGGGCACAGTTTCATAAACCAAGGCAAAGGGGGTATGCAGAGTCCTCCGGAATAACAGTGGGGATAGTAACACATTTATGTCAGTGTCATTTGGTGGGAATAGTGTTCCAGCCTGGCCATGAATATAGATTCCCGAGTGGTGAAAAACTGGCATTGTGGACTTTTCCTTTGCAGCCCACAATGACATTCATAAATCTGCCTGTGTGGCCTACTAGTGCCTGCATAACTGTGGAGCAGTACCCTGTGCAGTTCATGTACACATGTGCTCCTTGAGTAGGGCAAGCAATGGGCCCATGAATCCCTTCCATACCCCGGCACAGTTAGGACACCCCATTCTCCCAAAGCCAGCAATTGCCACTGGGATATCTTTAATGCCTGCCACCTTCTCCTTATTCAGGACAGTACTTAAGCACATGCTTAATAGCTCATTGACTTAATGGGATGTAAGCATGTGCTTAAGTACTGACCAGAATAGAGGAGTATAACTGAATGCCTTTATGTTTTGGTGTCCAACTTTAAACACCTATGACCAGATTTTCAGAGATACTGAACATTAGCTGCTGCCACTGATTTCTGTTGGAGCAAGGTTGCTAGCACTTCTGAAAATCAAATCACAGGTAACTTAAGTCAGAAAAGGTGAGACCTAATTTTGGTCAAACAATAGCTCAGTTTTGGACCTCTATCACAAATGCATCCAGACTCTGAGATACACTCTTTGAAGAGTATAGACATCCAGAAGGATCAACATTACAACATAGCCTGCTGGCAACCTTCCTAAAGCTTATATTATTCCAAACTTTACACCGTGGAGATATGAAGTCAAAATCAAAACCATGGGCTACAGTTTTGTAAAGAGCAATAGGGCAAAATTTAATATAATGACCAGGATGACAATTTGGAGCAAATTGTTATTCTGAATATTTTTTTTCAGTTAATAGGTTAAAATGACTATTTAATAATCAATAGCTGATCAAGAAATATTTCAGCTAACACCTATGAAAATCAGCAAAAACCAAAAAAATGTATCTTCACATCTGAGAATTTCAAATTAGAAATGAAAAAAATATGTCTTTCTTTCCTCTATAAATCACACACATTCTGATACACAATATTTTAAAACACATCATATGAAATATTAGCAGTTCAAAACAGATTTAGTAGGTTTTAGGGATTTCCATGGAACAGATAATTTATGAGAACTTCTGGTTTTCTTTGCTTTATTATAAGTGTAGAATGGAATATAATACCATTTGTGGATCATGAAACAGAGAATAACCCAAACTTTGGCAGCCATTGCCATAAAATGCACAGCCCTCAATCATCTGGTTTAAAAGACTTTCCTAATTGCAGATTGTGCATCTTAGCTATTTTTCCAGTTATGCCAAATTTATTTAAAACATAATATTACACGCATAATTTATACTTTTTATTAATTTCTTCAAAGCCATCACTTTTTTAAAAGAAAAAACATGCAGTTATAGGTAGCTTTTCTATCAAATGCTGCTTTTTAAAAAATAGAAAAGTAAGTTTGAGTTAAAAATGGAAAGCTGAAACTCAAAGAATCTAGGAACCTAATGCTGGAGTCTCTTTCCCCCAGTTATGCACAAGTAACTCTCTTAAATCACTTAACTTAAATGAGTTATACTCATATTATGAAAGGGAGACTATTCCTTGTGCCATACTACTATGGTTTTGATCAGCAGAAGTACTCAAGCTAGTTTACCGTCAATGTGAGAGAGAGGGATCTTCCAGCAGAATGATCTCCATCCGGGGCCCTCATCTTTGGAAACTACTTCCCACCACAGTCCTAAGTAGTTCAGGTGTGTTGACTTTTAGGGTGTGTTGTAAGGCTTATCTGTTCCTTAAGCTTTTTGGGGAAGATGTGGCGAGATGGAGATTGATTTTTGTGAGATAAGGGAGTTTTCTTGGGCTTGTCTTTGAGGGGGCTGCTGGTGTATTAGATGTTGGGTTTATTTGCTATTTGATTAACTGTTTCTTTTAATCTATCACAAAAGCACCTACAATGTGAGATAGGAACTTTTTTCTATGCATTACATATTGAAATTAATTAATAAAAAAATCATTCAATTGGTAGTTTATCATTGGGAGTTCAGGGCCAGATCAAAACACTCCTGTTCATTTCAGTGGGTATTTGATTATGCTCTAAATCTCTCTCACATTGAAGTCAATGTCAAAACTTCTAATTACGTCATTGGGACCAGGACTTAGCCTTGCAGTAAGCACAGATGTGTCATCAGAAGTTCAATAAAATGAAATTCAAGGAATGTATATTTGTTAGAAGTATGTGAAAATATGAAGTGTGCAGATAGAAAAAATCTGAAATCAACTGTCTGCAGCTGTTAAAAATGAGCTGGTGTCATGTTGGTAACCCTTTAAAATAATGGCCTAATCATTATTAATTCCTTCGATATTTAATGTAATAACATTAATCATGATGAACTCATTTGGTATTAATGTGAATGTCAGACATACTTCTTCACATACATGCACATCATTTTGGGATTAGAACTTCACTATATAATTTTTTTTCATCTCCTTCAAAAAGTGCTGAGAGCAGTTGTTTCGTGACATTGACAGAACTATACACAAGTTTGTTCATAAACTGATCACACTTACCACTTATACATGGCCATAGTGTACAGTTGCAAAGCCTTGTACAGTACATACATTAACTCATCAATCTTCAGATGTAGGTGATAACAGCACATTTCACAGATAGTGTGAATGGGGGAAAAGTAGTCTGGCACTGGCAAAGATGATTAAAGCTCAGGGGCTCGCTGCTCCCAACTCCCAAATTCACTGTGTTAGAGCTTGCTGGCAACTGTTATGGGCCAGATTCACAGCTGGAGTAAACTGGTGTCATTCCATTGAAGCTTATTTATATGAGCTGAGAATCAAGACTTCTACTCAGCTGCCGTAATTCAAGGATCACTAGCGAATGATAATTTGTGACTATCAGATAAAGAAGTAAGGCCTGAAGATGTCACATGAACACTAAAATCACCTCAAGCATAGACTAAGTATTTTCTACTGTATCTACTTAGCAAGACACAGTTATTAGTCCAATGTTCCCCCACTTCCTCTTAGCTCTCAGAGAAATACATTAAGAGAGGAGCATCAATTACCTGAATATGGAGGGGCTTTCCAATCAATGGAGGGTGATGATGTCTGAGAGGGGGGAGGCAAAGTTGACACCTAAGGGTGAACGGAGCATGAATTTACATTAGCAAATATATATGACAACATCTCTGAATCAAAGAAATGTAGGCAATATCTCCCTAGTTTCTGGTGATTATATGTGCCATTGGACTAATCACAGTATTTGTTACAGTATTTTAATTATTACAATATAATTCATAGGAATGTATTGTCACAGACAGACAGCACTTCCCATTCATATATGTACTATATCGGCTGACTTTCATTTCTGAATAGCTTGGCATCTTGTTAGTTAAGTCATTCTTTTAAAGCACAATATCCATTTAGCTCCTATGCTCTGAACTTTATTCATTCATTATTAACAGTGAAAGCCAAAGTGCATGAGAGAAGTTCAGTCCTATCGGTATTTTGGATGAAAGTAATGTCTCGGTATATTAGTGGTACACACAGCACTATCATACATAAAATGCTACCCAGTCCTTCAACAAAGCAGCCGTATCCCAGAGTCTAATAGGATCACTTACTTCAATGTGAAACCACCTTCTTTGAAATATTTGTTTAGATTTCATAAACATATGAAGGTTCTCAAACTCAGACAAAACCTCTAGCCTTCAGCCCAAGCTCTGACTCTAAAGAGCTTTCTGTTCAATAAATCAGTTCCTGAATCCAGGATTTTTTTTTCCAGTTTCCTTTTTTTTGATAAAAATAAACGTCATCTGGTTTTGACTGTAGATAATGAATCATATTAAGCATTTTAAAAGCACTATTCTCTTTTTGAGACCTAATTTCAGACCTATTAACACTTTAATGTGAAACAGAAGCACATCATTTCATTAGAAAAAAATAAGGCCCTTCTTGAACCATATGTTGTTTCTTCCTTTACAAAAAATGCTTTTGAAATCCTAGATTGAGCAGCCTCAGAGCAGAATGTACATTTGGCACAAAGACATTGCATAGGTGAACAAACCTTACATGAGGGGGATTAACTATTTATTTCATACAATATTCGGTTTTTGGCAAGCCCTCTTTCACGTTCCCTGCGATAATAAATGACCCGGCTTTAAAAATCAACTATTGCAAATCCTTTTGGTAAAAAATGTGAAATGCTAATACACCATCTCTACAGAGTTGCCTTTGATTGCACCAAGAACAAACAGCCACTTCTTACAACTGATTCAGCAAATTATGTATTTATTAAATAGGTAAAACAAAATTATAGCTGTCCCTTTTCAATATTTAAATTTTAAAAAATGATAATGTCTTTAAAATACACAAAACATGAATGCAGGAGCTGGTGTGATAGGAGAGAACCTTATTGCACATAATTAACAGATACAGAATGTCTGGTTACTAGTAATTTCCTTCTAGCTGAGTAAGGAAATAATTTAATCATGTTGATCAAATTAATCCCATGAGCTCAGTGTAACATTATGCTTTTTTAAAAAAAATCTGCATTAACTGATAAGAAATCATGGTGAAATCATGGTTCCCAACCTTGTTTAGGTATCCCTAATAATATTCAAAAAACTGGTGTGACTATAGTAAATGGCTTTATCTGGCATTTCAGCAGCACTATTGCAAATTGCTGGCGTTCATTAAAAAAACATACTCCTTATTTAAAACAGAAACAAAAAAAAAATCAAGGCAAACTCCATGTTTAACTTCACCACAACTAGGTAGGTATTTTTATAAAGCCCCATAAGAAATGTAAGTCACATAATCCTTAAATAGTCTAATCTTAAAAAGCTAACTGCAAATTATCATGATTTGCCCCAAAATCCCCAAGTGCAACATCAGAAATATGCAGGTAAAGATTTTCTTTTTTTCTAAGCTATGATTTTATTTGGTAATATATCATTTGCCTTGTCAGTCTTGGGTTTCACAGTAAAATCTTTTGTGGGATTTTTCTATTGTTCTCCTTGAACTACTTAGAAAAAGCACTGAACTACCTTCTGTGTTATCTCAGGTAGTTTCCTGGTAATGAGGTGATATAATTTAACACTTACCATAATACACTTTATCCATCTATTGTTTGCTAAATAATTCCTGCAATAACACTTTTATTCTTTCCATAATTCTTTAGGGTAATTCTGGGGGAATAATATTTTTACTGCAGTGATTGATGTCAGATTCTGCAGCATGAATGGGCCCCATGAACACAGGTTATTGATAAGCATAAAAAAAGCAGCATGAAAAGAATATCAGGGATCAAAGGGTTAATATCATTTTATGAGGTTGTAAAAATCTACCTCAAGATTCTTGTGTTAGCAATATTCCTTGTGTAAGATGTATGTTATTAAAACAAGTAGCAGCATCTGAATTAAAGTGACAGTATGATGGATGACTACTGAAGTGGAATCAGAGTCGTTTGCAGCATTTTGGGCTAGATGTGGGAATTCTGCCTCAGAGGGAGGGAGCTTGGCAGACGCATTGATTCTAGGCTGACGCATGTTCATAAATATGCCCCCAGAGAGGTGTGGCCTAGCAGAATTTACAAAATTATGTTCATGAATTATTTAACATTTATTTATGGATGCTATATTTAAACAGCATTTGCAAAGGTGAATGGGCCAGAGCATATATAGTGATCTTTAGATAATGCAAATTCTGCACAAGGCAGAGAGATTGTGCACACTGCATAGAGATGCTAAGTCTATCAGAACTAGATAAGTAATGTGTCAGTGCTGTGGCTTAATACACTACAGATCTGCTACACTTAAGGGAAATACCGGACAAGTTGGCAATTTTAGCCCCTGCAAAAGTAATCTTCTAAGCACTTGGCATAGGTTGTTATAGGCGGTGATGAAGATCCTCTCTTCAATATACCAACTCAAAACTTAAGGTTACTGAGCACATCATTACAATACATGCAGAAGACTATGGACCAGATCTTCTGCTGTTGTAAATCAGCATGGCTCCTTTGATAACAATGGAGCTATGCTGATTTACACACGCTGGGAATCTGGCCCTATGTTATTGCAACACCACGGGTGCACAATTAAGCACTCAAAAGGCAGGGAATGCAAACGTTAAGCTGTCAAGTGAAGCCCTAATCTTGTCCCTAGTGTTTGTGTATCTTATCACACATTATTTTATTGTGTCGTCACATTATTTCACATTCAATTAATTCAACAGACGACAGTACATTTTTCTCTACTAGATACACATAAATAGCAACCTACATTAATGTGTGCGTGTACAGCAAACCAAGTATGTGAAAATCACCAAGCAGATGAACTGCACAAAGTGAATCATAGTAAAACCAAATGTTAAAGGCGAAGTACAGTATAACAAAATAGGGTATCACAGTAAAGCACTTTATCTCGATGAAGAAGGGTTTACAACTGAAGAACATGAAATCTTTCAATTACTACATTTCTATCTGTAGTGCTTCATTAATACAGTCCGCTGTGAGTAGAGTGCTCTGTAGGACCACTACATTTCTTGCTCTGGAAAAGACAGATTTTTTTATTTCCGACTACAGAGCAATACTGATAATAATAATAATACTGTCTTCTTATACAGACAGCTTAGTTTCACTTATGAAGTTGGAAACATCTTTTTGCTTTTCAGATCCCTACAGGCTAGCCTGAGACTAGCCACAGCCCTGAGCAAGGGAAGGAGCATAAGATTCACACCCCAGGAGCAGCCCCAGGCCGCAATGTGATCAAAGGTTTCAGAGGGGTAGCTGTGTTAGTCTGTATACTCTCCCCTGAGTTACAGCCTTTCCTGCTTTCTCCTTGCTCTGGAGAGGAAGTGGTTTTCGGCTGGTATATATCAAGAGAAAATGATGACACCCCCTCACATCAGTCAAGCTGTCCTGACCAGTGAGTGAGGGGTGAAGCCCAGGCTCTGTCGGCTCCCAAACCCTCCTTGCCTACCTGCTCCAGGGAGGGAGGAAGCAGATGAGAAGTCCCATTTATTCCTGTGTGCCCAGGCTCCAGGATTTATTAGCATAGGTAAGGGCATAAGGGAGGCTTCTTATTGTCATATATCAGGGTTGGCCAAACTGTGGCTTGCAAGCCACATGTGGCTCCTTTACCATTAAAGTGCGGTTCGCGGAGCCCCCCAAACCTCCCATTCTCCACCCACTGACTGGAGGCAGGGGGAGCTCAGAACCTCTGCCTTGCAGCGGGATGGTGCAGTAGGGACTTCTGCCCAGAGGGGAGGGGAGTCTCAGGGCTTCTGCCCAGTGAGGAGGGGAGTCTTGGGGCTTCTGCCCTGCAGGGAGCACCTGCCAGGGCTTGGGGCTTCAGCAGGAGCAGGGCTGAAGGCCCAACCCCTGGCTCCCGGCAGGTGTGCCTTGGCTCTTGAACTTCTGAAGATTGTATGTGGCTCGGAGGGCCAGTAAGTTTGTCCACTCACTCCATATATTATTATTATCTGTATTACCCTAGTGCCTAGGAGCCCCCATTATGGGGTCAGGACCCCATTGTGTTAGGTACTGTACTAGGCACATTGTCCCCTTTGAGTTGATGGAATTATGTCTTTGGAATACATTTTCCATTGAATGTTGTCCATTTTCTTCAAATAAATTCTTTTTGAATACATTATTTTAATTATTTGACAAGCTCTGTAGATCGAATCTGCCTCACGGACACCTCCCCCCCCCCCATGCAGTACGGAAGTACTATTATCCCCATTTTGAGGACGGAGAACTGAGGCACAGAGAGATTAAACGACAGATTACATGCAGCTGGGGATCAGAAAGGACAGATGTTACCTCAGGGCTGAGGGCAGCCATCACTCAGTCCTTTTTCCCACATAATGCTCCCTATGCCAGGGGCTGTAAGTGGCGGGTTTTGTATCATCAGCAGAGCAGCTGCGCATCACCCAGGATTGGATCCAAGCATGTTTGCAGCTGCTTTGAACCATCAGAGCAGCACTAAGCAGCCAGAATGGGGCAAAGGAGCTGACCCATAAGGCACATATTAAGTGTCTGTTCTGTGCTTTCCTGAGCTCTTAGAATCAGATTTCTGGTGGGAATGCTCCTGATGCTGAATTCAAGATTCACTTTACATGAATATTCTCTAATATCCACTTAAAATTAGCAGAATGAAAGTAATATTAAATTTTATATGATTGAAAATTTCATTCACTGAGTTACTCTACAGTGTGGTGAAGGGGAAGAAAAGTTGCATTACATCCAAAACAACTTACCATGAAAATAGAGGCCCATATGATCCTCTCTGCTTTTTGCCCCAGAGGGAATGAAACGTTTGCTCCTTTGGCCAAACCCCCACTAGAGGGAGGGGGTTTGAGCCTAAACAGTAGCACCTCCTTGTATCTTCAGTTCTGTAGGAGTCCATATGTTTCAGTTCTGTGGTTTCAGGTCATGTCTGGTGGCGGGGTAGATCTGACCCTCCAAAACTTTGGATTTGCTACTGACAGACATTTCATTCTCCTCATTCTAGAATAACCTCATACCAGCCCCAATGGAAGAAAGGGATGGGAAGCCAACACTGAGACTGTCCATTCCCCTCCTCCATGTATTGAATCCCTCTTGTGTGTGGTCCCACCCAACCCTTGCAGGCTGTATGCATTTGGGTTAGGGAGGACACATCTCTTGTCCACTCCACACAGTTACAAAGCCCATGCTGCGATGATTCAGAGCATCATCTTCCTGGTCTCAACAGAACGCTTTTTGCGGGATGGCATGATATGGCCCTTTCAATTTAGTGAATTCATAGACTGGCTTGGCAAACTACAGTCTGAATACACAGTGCTCTGTTCTAACTCCATCCAACAACCTTGCAAACCTGATATGAAAAAATGAAAAGTTTTCTCCTTGAAGGAATTTTTTAAAAAGCGTTTCCTCTACTTCATAAGAAACATATTGTTTCTATTGAGGATTACAGCACAATTTTCTCCAGTTACTGTATTTTGGGAATCAATTCATCAAATGTGAAAACGTTCCCACCAGAAATCTGGGAACTGGTACAGCTCTTCACTCTGTTCCACCAAGGTTTAATTTTAATAATGTAGAATTTTTCGGCTGCCAAAGGTGACTTTTGAAAATGTTTTTTGCTCTGGATTTGTATCTCCATCTGTGCCAACGTAGAGGATTGTCATCCAAAATCTTGGTACCAGTAGCAATTGTGTAGTATCAAGTAGCACTCTTGGCAGCAGACACAATTAAAGCTTTTTTATTTCACTTAAAACTACATATTTATGCATATATGTATTTATTTATTTTAACAAGGCAAAATGTCTGCTCTTCTCTCTTTGTTACTTTCTCTAACGAATTAATGATTCTATTTTGCAGTTGTATGACAAATATGATCTGGTAGTCAGGTCCAACTCTCAACTTTTCTAAAGTTTGGGGGTGTTTGATATGTCTGACTTTGGCTTGGACCCTTGTCCTACCTAGAGGCAGTCTATTTTGATTTTTTCAGCATATTTTTCCTCTTCTGCATCTGCTGTTCATCTGGAAGCAAGTCCTGTCTCTTGTCTAATTGAAGAGGTGAACTGGTAAGAGTTAGACTATGATTTCTGCTCTCTGCTTGAGTGGCAGAAAAGAAGTAAATTGCCTCCAAAAAATGTAAGAGAGATTTGGCTTTCAAGACAGTGAAATTACCCAGTGCTAAATGAATCTCTCTCAAAATATTGAATGCCAAGGAAATAAACCACGAATAAATGGGGTAGTGGATTTCAGTGATCAGAAATCACCTTATTCAAAGACTGGTAAGTTTCCACCCTCAAAGTTTTTTCCATTTTCACTTTATTGACAATTAGACATGTGGCTGAGGGGAAAAATTCAGATCTGGATTCAGCTCTGCATTTCCAATACGTCTCTCCCTCTTTAAACTTTGGGACCAGTTATGCAAAGTTCTGAGTGCCTCATTCAAGGTATCTGAGAGCTCAGCACCACACAAGATTGGGCCTTTTGGTGAATACAAGCTTCTGGCCTGTCTTTCTTTCGGTTAATTTTTCAATATTACCGGACGATACAGTACTGTTTTCCTTGTCCTAGAAGTATATATTATTTTTTGGCTTAGTCATTAATAACTAGTGTAATTACAACTTGTTAGTGTGGATGTAAACTACAGAGGAATCTATTCTATGGATATTCATTAAATTCTATGCACATGTTGAAGCCAATCATGGAAGGTCTTCACACCAGCCCTCAAATTGTTTACCATTCCTTTATGTTAACAATGAAAATCTGACATTTTTTTTAAAAACGGATCAATATATTCCAGTTTCAAAGAATGGTGATAGCCATGGACTGAGTTCTAGAATGCTGACTGATTTCTAGTCAAATAAACAGTACAGAATTAAAGCTAGAACTTGTTCTATATAATTAGTACAGAAAAAGTTGCTCAAAATATATCATAGAGGCTAGTTCGTTGACCTAGTAGTAATGTTCGACACTGACATGTAGTGGGAGACCCAGATCAGTTTGCTGAACTTGTACACTTGAGTCTCCACAAGCAATGGGCCTGTAGCCCTAGCAGCATGTTCAACCCCTGAAATAGGTGGGTGTGGCATGAATTTTAGTCAGTGACTCTCTCTTTTGACCAGTTATGGATGGGAATATCACCAGGCTCTTGATGGAGCCTTGTCTGGTCCTACTCTGCTGGAAGGAAAGGCCTTGATGGTGGGTGGGTGAGTGAAAGGTAAAAATGGGGGATGTTAGGCTCTCAAGTGATTTTGCAGGAATGCATTTATAAAGGTGCATTTCATCCCAAAAGGTGGGTGTCAAAGTTCTTTGTAAACTATTGGACAGATCCTGAGTTAGTGTCCATCAGCATAGCTCCTTTGAAGTCAGTGGTGCTACATCCACTTACATCTGGTTCTGTGTAACTCCTGTACCAGTGAGATGCACCCACTGGTGCCTTAGATGGCAAAGATACTGAAGAAAGCTCCCTCCCTCTTGAGAAGCGCATGGGATTTTAATGTCCATACGCAGCAGACAGGACTTTGTTTTAAAGATTTCATCTGAAAGGCCCATGCACTGCACAGGAATCAAATTATTGACCACTTTGAGGTTCAGTCCTGGTGGTAATGCACAGAAACAGAGTTGCAGAAAAGAAGTATGATTTTTGAGGGGGGGCAGATAGAAGAGGGAACTTGTGAAACTAGCTGGGAGTTTTCAAACTTTTTGTCCTGTAAATTCAACCCAGTTTTCACCCCAAGAGTGATGACATTTAAAACAAAACAGCCACAGGGATTCTTCTACCTAAAAGGAAGCTTGTACTACAATCTGTGTGAAGGATATATGTCAGTGCTCTTCATAAACCTTGTCTAAGGCCCATTGAAGTCAATTGAAAAACTCTTGTTGAGCTCATGGGCTTTGGGTCAGATCCTGTGGATGAAATTCTGGCCCCGTTGACTTTAAAGGGGCCAAGATTTCATCCATTATGTAGTCTATGGTATTCTTTGCCCTCCCCTTCACTTTGGCCTCCTATTTTCAGTCTCCCTGTGCTTGTTTTTTTCCCACTCTACCTGCTCCATTTATCACCTTGTATTTTCCACAGTTGTATTGCCTTCTGAGTCATCTCTGATCCTTTAGTCAGCATCTTTCCTGAATGAAATCCAAACCCATTAACAATCAAGTGTGAGTCAAACTTTCACACTCCAAGGTTACAGATGGATGCAAAATTAGACAGAACAAGATTTTGCCTCACCAAAGAGACAATCCAATAACTGTAGTATGCCCAATAGCTCTCATTTACCCTATGGTCAATTAGACATACAAATGAAACCAACCAAACATTAAAATGTTCACAAGAATGGGACTAACGCAACAGTCTGTACACATGTGTAATCCCCATTGACATCAATTTGCATGCGAAGACCTCGCACTATGAGCCACAAAAACCTTCAATTTCCAGAACTGATCATAAATTAAAACACGTTCATACCTTTGTTGTAAAGGAATTCAAATCTCTGAGCTATGTCATTTGTTAGCACAGCCATACTAGACAGGTGAACCAGCACTGTACTCTTAGAACTTGATCCCTCAATAGGAATGTTGCGATTTGTTTCAATAGGTGTGGATTTGGGCCTACAGAAGCAAATCCAGCCCTCTATTTTACAGCTGTGAAAACCCCTGTGGTAGGAGAACCAGTATAGCTCAGGTATGCCAGAGGTGGGGCTGGGTAATGGAAGAGGCCCCTTGTGTGGCAGTGTACAGGGGGCAGAATGGGGTAGGGCATGGATAAGGTCAGGCAGAGCAACAGGATCCAATATTGTATGTATCTTCCTTTCATCCTCAAGGGAGATGGGGCACATAAGGGCTCCTGCTGGCTATTCCAGCAATAAGATGATGTTGCCTGTTTGAAGCAGCTCTGCAATTGCTCCATAGCTAAGGGAGGTAAGGAGAGTTAGGAGAGGGATTCTGCCTCATAACAGGATGCTGGCCCTTTAAGGGCAGCCATTCAGCGTGGTTGTAGGTGCAGTACTGCCAACCCCAAGAGTTAACAAAAGCCTAAGACAGAAACCAAAAATTCATGAGCTTCTCTAAAAAGAATAAATCATGGGGTTTTGATCTGCCTTCCGGTTCCTGATCTCCCCCTGCCACCCCAGTGTGGGGGAGGCAATTAGGGATTGAAAATTAAACCATAAACACATACAAAATGTGCACACAAATATGCAGGCCCCAGCTCCCCCTTCCCCTGCCACCTCATTCCCCTGTATGCCTGCTCCTTTCCCACCACTGACCAGAGCCCTCTCTCACCCTACAGTCCTCTCTTCACACAGACACCCCTAGCAGGCTATAGCAGGCTCCCATTTCCTCATCTCCCACCTGCCACCCTTACATCTCCTGTAGCTACCTCTAGCCTGCGGGGAAGGGGGAGACTTCAACTGGGCTCCAGCCTCCATTGATTCCCACCTCCTATGGTCTGGTGGGGTGAGGTCCCTGATGCGATGCTCAGAGGAGGGGCAGCTCCTCTGTGACCTGCCCTGCTGCAGGCCTCTGCTTAGAGCCCAGGGGGTTGCCAGGGGATGGCAGGTAGCTGTTGCTGCCAGCACAGGTGACACAGGCCTCTAGTGACAATAGGGGAAAACTGAGGCTGCTTAGGCAAAATTCCTGAGGTGGCACATTATATCGTAAGAGCCCTCCCTGAAGAGAGCCCAATATCATGATACAATAACATCGAAACACTCGAAAGTTGCCAGAGGGAGCATACGATGGCAATGGACAAGGCCCACTGGGAGAAGCAGGATATAGAAGTTTCATGTGCTCAGTATGAGGGAGAAGCCATTTGCCAGTAGATTCCTAGGCATAAAGATATCCAGGGTCTGAGTAATCCCCACATGAGGTTCCTGGAGCTGAGAGAGAGTTTGGGAAAAGGGCCTGTGGCAGAGCCAGAGTAGGAAGCAGCATCAAAAAGTACCTTTCTACAAACCACTAGCAGAAGATAATGGGCTAAAAGCATTTCTGCATTTGATTTATACCCTGGGCCATATCTACAATACCTTTAATGGGATTGCCAGGGTGCAAGAGTGATGAATTTGGCCCTCTGTCTATAAAATCTTCTAAAAGGGCATGAACATTTAAGTTCATCTTGTTTGCCAATGATGGTATTGAGCCTCCTTCCACTGAAGTCAATGGAAAAGCTCCTACTGACTTCAATGGGAGAAGGATTGGGCCCATTGCTAATAAAAAATGTACAGTATGAAAATCATTTCCATTATTAATAAAAGAAATTGTGGACGTTTCATCAGTTTCAAAACCTCTGTGCAATCATTATCCACAAAACCATCACTAAGAAAGCTGAACAGATGAAAAGGTGAAGGAACAGTCGGACTGTACAGGCAAACAGGGGCATTGAGAAATGCAAACCTCAGGCTCCTCGTGTCCTTATCCAAAGTACAAACTTTCCTGTCAGCAATAAATCAAGCAGTTTATGGAGCTGCAATATTTACACTCTAATTAAAATATCATAAAGCCAGACCCCTTCAGTTTGTAAAAAGAAGAACTCAGGATCTGCTACTGAAATGTGGCGTTAATCAGTAACTCCTAATGATCTGCTTCATGGCCTTAGAGGTTATACGCTTATTCAGCTACATATAGCAAACAAGATAATGAGAGAAAGTGGGTGAAGTGCAAGGGAATACGCTACAGTTAACACATGGCTCTGCTAACATTGTGCACTGTCTCTAGCCCTTTCCATATACACTTCACATTTTATTTTCTCATTTTTACAAGGCAATAGATGTATAATGTAGAGAGCTTGGTAATACATTACATAGAGAATAATCCTGAGATGCTTTCCGCATGTGTAAGTCCCAAAGAAGCCAAACACAACCAAGGAGAAACACCTGCTTTTACCTTTATATGGTCAGAGCTTATGTGCTATCCACATTTATGGAAAATGAGCCTTGAGAATCAGCGTTTCCATGTGAGTCTCTTTGACTTCATTAGGGAAACAGCTGATCTCTGAATCTGCCCATTTCTGCTAATGCAGTCGAGACGGGCTCTCCACAGAACAATGGGGAAATTAAAGCATATACAGGACCAAACAGCATAGAATATAAAAATTAGGAAACAATATGTCTTATGTTTAAAACAGTACTCCAGCTGCAACAAAATCAGTCCGAGCTCTGAGCTCTCTCCTGCCGAGATGCTAAATCACCTCCTTCCCCTGCCACATACAAAGTAGCAAAAGTCCCAAAAGGCTCTGCTGGTTTCCATATTCACCCCACAGTGCCAACAGTCCAAGCTCTTTGTGAAACCTTCCATTTTGCCTCCTCAACACAGAGAAAAGAGCCACAAATCCTCTCCTCAGCTACTAAACCGTCAGGGTTTTCTTTTTTCCCCATCTCATTTATAGTACCAAGACCTTCAACCTTCCCTACAAATGGTGTGATCTGACACCTTCTCAGATATGAAACCATTCACTGGTGACACAAGCCCAAATCACTCTCCCAGGTGGCAAATTATCACTTTTGGGTATTATTTACTTCAATATGCAATTTAATAATATTCCTTCTGGGCCAGATCCTCAGCTGGTGTAAAACAATTGGAACAATTTACTACAGGCCGTGGTGGATTCTCCATCACTGACAACTTTCTAAACGGATGTTTTTTCTAAAAGGAATTATTTTGGGGAAGTTCTATGGCCTGTGGGGTATAGGAAGTCAGACTATATGGTCACAAGGATCCCTTCTGGCCTTGGAATCTATGAATCTATGCAACCTACCATTTATCCCAACTGAGTATCTAATCCTCTATTTTTAAATATCTGTTCATGCCCTTCACCAGGCTACAGAAATGACAATATGTTGCAGATATCAATTATAATAGGTGATAGAAATCAAAGGGTCCTAATGCAGAATGTTTGGTCTAGCTCAACACACAAGATCCAGCTTATAGGAAAACCTCAGTATGTGTTGAATACTTTCAAAGAAGCCTCAGGCAGCTTCTAATCTTGTACCCATAAATTTGCATCTTCCATCAACTGTTGTTGAAACTAACAAAAATGTAGAATTGTGCTCACAGAAATAGTTAGATGTCTGCAGTCTATCATCTGCACCCACAATTTTTTAAGTGTTTAGTTGACCATGGGTGCAATACTGCAGGTGAAAAATTAGAGACATAAAAAAATCCCCACCCCCAAACCGTCAGTCTTTTATTTAAGTCTTTCAACCATTCAAAAAGAACCAAGAAGTCATTATTTTAAGTGGATATGAATTGTGTTATTTCTGTTACCAGTTATATGATGCTGTCCAGAATGTGTCATTAAAAGATCCAGCTAAATTATAGTTTTTGACTCATGTATTCCCAGTTCATATATTTCTGTAAGTATTTCAGATTCATAAGCATTAATGGGAGTCACAGGTGAGTATTTATATGAAAATAGACACTTGCAACAGCAATTATATGTCTTGGTTAATTATAACAATTACAAAAAATCTAGCCATTTCAGATAAGAGAATAAACAATTATTTTAAAAACTGACTCTGGAGAGAGAGCATGGTGTTATGCTAAGATATATAGCAGCATAAATAATGGAGACCTAACCGGTGGTGGGAGCAAATGTAACAGGTTCAGAGAGCCTTTAAAATTGTTGATGAGTGAATGTGTTTTACCTAATTTTAGAACTACTCAAACATGGTGGCTTGACCTCAACAGGCTATAAGGTCTGCATTCCATTTGCAGACATGATGCAAAAAGAGCTGAGGGGGAGAGAACAACTGTATGAAAAAATAAACAGTATTTAGCGCTCTGTCCTTCAGGTGCTGAACAGAGTTGGGTGAAATTTTTCCTCAAAACTTTTTTCAGTAAAAAAATGCTTTTTTTCACTAAACCAATTTTTTCACAGAAAATGTGGGCTTTCTGGGGTTGGGGTGTGGGGGAGGTTGTCAGAGAACTGAAAACCCTAAAAACAAAAGTTTTTAGCCACAACTGAACATTATTCATTTTTTCCCCAGTATTCAGCTGAAAATTTTTGGCCTGGTGTCTAAATTTTCTGTGGAAACCCCCTCCTTCATTTCTCACCCAGCTCTAGTGCAGGTACTTCCGGAAATACCCCATTTGTGCAACCATAGAACAAAATTGAGATGTATAGCTTTTGTGAACACACAAATACCACTGGAGAGGTTTGCAAAGCTTCCATTAGGCAAACCCATCTCTTAAAATAATGTGCTTTTATAACAGCCTTCTTCCCCTAAGAGAAGAATAGTGCTCTACTGCACTAGAAGTGTTTCTGCCAGATACTAAGACCATTTCTCCAGGTAACAATATACCAATGTACCGACCACACGTCATCCACATGCATCACTACAGTTTTTGGATTTGTCTCACACAGATATGCCCCACTCACTAGCCTTTCTGGATTTCACAAAGTAACCATGAGAGCTATTGTTCCAAACCATTTCCAAAGGGAGCAGTTGAATGACAGCCCATAAAATATAGGGGTTTCATTAATTTAAAATATGGCCTGGTTTGAACTGCCTGTTAGCAAATAACCATACTTACAATTTAATTCCATTTTGAGACTTGTGCTTTTACCATTTAAGCTACTGTTTATCTTAATGACAATCTCACAATAATCTGTACTTTGTTCTGATGGCCATGTTGCTTGTGCCAAAGACTAGTGACCTATTGAAGTAGGCATATTTTCCTATCACCTCCAGGTTTGGACAGGCTCAGGACAGCAACACTGGAAATAACCATGATCGATCTCTCTCTCTCTCTCTCTCTCTCTCTCTCCCTGTGTATGTGTGTGTGTCTGTGTGTGTTTAAAAGGACCAGTAATCAAAGCAACTTTCTTAAAAGTTCAGGCATTTTCTGTGATGCTGCTGTCTAATCAGCTACAAATGGTGCTTAAAACCCCCCACACATAACAAAAGTCTGTGTAAGTTTCTGCTGGAGTTTCTCAAAGCCAAAGCAGTCCTTTCTTGCTTTTAATGAAATTCCTTTCTATTTCTTCAGGTATGACTCCCCTTGGACATGCAGGGCATATTTTCTCCTTGAGTTAGGACAGCTTATGACAAATAATGATGAGGAATCAATAGACAGGAGGGAAATATTGGGTGAGAGGCTGAATGAATCTCAGAGATAAATTATTGACCACAGGCATGGCCCTCTCTCCTTTCTCTTATATGTTCGTATTCCATCTCACTAACAACCTGAAAGAAAATCAAATATTTTGTTTGGGGGCTTCACTAATATCAGCAACTTTTACTATCTTAATGGCATTTTTATTGATCTCAGCTTTAATGGGAGCTGTATATATTTGATGTTGGTCATTTAAAGTAGATGTGAGTAATAGACTTTCCCAGTGAGGATCATAAAGCAGCCCCTTGTCTGGCAACCGCGGGAAGCAAATAGAAGACAGCATTTAATCTACTGTTCTACTGCAGTTATCAGGGGCTGAGAGGGGAAAAAATAAAATGTAAAGGTTGGCTCCTTTTTTTTCCCGGTGCCGACTCTCAGGCACACTGGTCATCAGCAAACTAACAACAAAAGGCCATTGGCGCAATGACCTTGGCTGTGGCATCACGCACTAGAGGAAAGAAATGAAGCCATTAGACTGAGGCGGGAGAACAGGTTATAAATCAAGCCATTTCCAATAAGCTGCCGTAATGGTCATCCATCATTGCCAGCCACAGCGCACAGCAGACCATGGAGACATTGGAGCTGCTAAAGCTGAGACATAAACAATAATAATCCGGGCTTGATGTTTCAGCCCTTCAGGAAATTTAGGAACATTTGCTTTTCTTTTGTTTGTCAGAGGTGATATTTAAAGCATAAGATGTAATAAATAGAGGATAGTTGACATATCAGTACAGTTTACAAGCACTGCATTCTGGGTGTGATTAAAGGAGGCAGAGAGAGAAGTTGAATACCAAAAATATCCAGAGCTTCTTTGATACAGAATCCTCTTCCCAGCATGATAAATTTAACCTTTCAGGTACATTACACCCAATTTATTTTATTTTATTTGAAAACAAAGGTGAATTTCTTCACACATTTTCAAAACACTCACAGCACTAAGCAGTTCTTTTGGGCAGTGGAGGGAAAGTGATTAAAACCTGTAATTAGGTAACATGTGGGTAAGTGGCATTAGATATGCATGGACTGTACATTTTAATAACATTTTATTGATCATTTTTAGTGGCAGAACGTTACAGCAGATAAACTATTTATGACAAACATCTCAGGGATAAAAAATATATATACATGTGCAAACAATTTTTAAAAACCAAACAAATAGGCTTCCAAATTTACACAGGAACCAGGTCAAATAATTTGGGGAAAATAATTATATACTGGTCAATCTTTTGCTATAAACAGGAGTACCGCTTTTGAGCCTTAATGTACATTATAGACATCAACATTTTTCTCCTGCTAATGTTCACAATTTACTTTGGTGCTATGGAATAAGAAAATTCTACAGTGTGCAATTTGTTAATTTATATGTTCCCACCTTGTTACAAGGCACTGTATACTCTATTTTGCTTTATTAAACTGAAAGACACCCATGTTCAACATGTCCTACTTTCCATTCTAGCAAAGAGAAACATTATGCCCTTATGATTTGGGGTGGGGATTTGCAGGACAGGAGTGCACCTCTAGAGGCATACGAAGGAGCCAGTAATGGCATTCAGCAGTCCATTTCATGACAGGATGTAGGAAGACCCTATGTGGTGATACTGAGCAGCACATGATGGTTTTAATTAGTCTGCGAACTGGACAAACTACAGAGACCTACACGGTTTTATCTGTATCCAGTGTATTACAAGTTTCATAGACCCATAGGCTGAAATCCTAGCCTCATGGAAGTCAATGGAAGTTTTGCCGTTGACTTCAGTGCGGACCCAGGTTTCACCCATAGACTCTAAGGCAGAAAAAAGTATTAGGATCTTCTAGTCCGACACAAGAGATGGAATTTCACCAAGCAATTCCTGCATCAAGCCCATAGTCTCTTTGTGCATGAGAGATACAGTGGACTCCAGAGCCAGCTATCCTGACGGCAATGCATTCTGCAGCACTTCTTACATCTGTCCCAAAAAAGGAGGAGCATCTGCTCCAACACTGCTAGTTGCTGATAACAGGGGGGGGTAGAGTCTGGCTAAAAATGCTCCTTTGAGAGTGTTTAGCATCATCACTGCCGTGAGCAGAGCCCATGCCAAGTACACAAAGGAGCTTTCTGTCCATATGCCTACCTTCTCCTGCCTAGCTGTGATGAGAAAGAGCCTCTCTGTGCCCTCTCCTTCCTGTAATGCAACTGCACAAGGCATCCCAGAATGTTATCCTTATACTGTAAACTATCATACCTGGTTTAAAAATATATTACAGGACATTAATACAAACGGAGGGCTTGGGAGAATTTTATAATCCACAAGAGATGACAGTCATAGGTTATGATGTCATTCAAAACCACTTGATAATATAGAGTATTAGCTTGCAATATTCCAAAAGCAGCTATTAAACTAAATGTAGATGAGGAACATGTTGCTACAACACCACAAAATATTGTGAAGAGCAGTTCTCAGGAATATACTGCCTCAAACCCATTTAGTTAGTGACTGTGTATTATTCATTATGCTCAAATGCGGGGAGAAAAAAATCAAATACGTCAGTCCTTTGGAGGTGCTTATGCTGAGGATTTAATACAAAATCATGAAGATGAGAAAAATAAAAAAGAGAGAGAAGCCAATCAAACAGTGAGGTAATCCAGCAAAAAAAAAAAAAAAATGATCTATGTAAACGACAACAATTCTAGACAGAAATAAATCAGTTGCAGCCATTTAAGGGAATTTGGTTGCATTAACTTTCTTTTTATACTAAACTTACAAGCAATAAAAAGAGAAAACGTAAACACCCATTCCTACACTTTTGTAAATCACCATTCTCAAAACAGAGTGCTTTAATTACAATTCCAGATCAGGGTATGGCTGGGTGGCGTGATATACTGGAGATCGATATCAGCAAAAATAATTTTTCCCCCACTGAAAAAATGATACTATCAATGACATTTGTTAAGACCTATTAAAATTGCCAAATGTAAATGTTTTTGTAGGATGCTTAATCTGAGATATTTATTCATTTTGGTTCCAGGTAAAGGTATATCAGTTACCAGAACTGTGACGGTGATATTTTATTATTTTACATAGTGCTCTATTGCAATAGGGTGTTGTGCAGTGCTTGATCTGTGCCAAATATATACATGCCCTGAAGAATCTAACAGAATAAAGAATATACAGTAGTATATTCCCACACAGCTCATATTCAGAGTGGGATTTGGCCTGTGTAATGGGAATGCTTCATTAATTTGGTGTGTTTGGGAAAAGGCCTGGATGAATCCTACCAAATGCAAGATGATTAATTTAAGAATCAGATTTCTGACATCAACCTCTTGGGTAAAGCAGGATACTGTCCATCCAGAGCGTGATACAAAGACCATTGAAATCAGTGGAAAGACTTCCATTATCATCAAAGGGCTTTGCAAGAAGACCCCCGTCACTAGTTTAGGGGCACAATCAATGCTCCTTGCTCAGGCAAAATTCCCACTGGGCCAAATCCTGCTCTGAGACACAGCTATGATCTCAACAGCCCAGTTTGTTGTTTAAGGTTTGGTATGGCACACCACTAAATCCTCATTCTCAGCACACCGTGGCAGCCTGACATGAGCTGGCCAAGAACTTTTGGCTGGCATGCATTTTTTATGGTTCGTCTAAATATTCTTTTATAGTTAAACATTTGAACATGTTTTAATACAGATGTAATAGATTGTTTTCTCATGAGCTGCTGTTTAAATACTCATTTATAATAAATATTTATAAATAAAATATTAATTGCTTAAAATGACATTTTAATGTGGTGCTAAGCGTCCAAGGAATGCTATGCTACATGAAGTAATCTCTGCTTGGGATTTGTGAACTCGGAGGCAGTGATGCCATCAAGTTAGAGTGCTATGAATAATATCTGCCTCAGGAACCTTCAGAGAGAGTTCATGGGTACAGTAAAAGTAGTGAGTAACAAGGCTGCGCTGAGGGAGAGTATTCCCCTATCTTTAAGGCTGTAGAAATGAGTGATGATAGGGATCTGAAGAGCAAATTGCATTCAGAGATTGATAGGCTTATAGGACTATAGTTGGTTGGATTAGAAATCAGGATTCTGGTGGCAATGTAAAGATAAAGAGGAGGACAACTTGCCAAGATATTTACTAATACCATTTCTTTTTTGTATATGCTGTATGTCAACATCCATGGGGGGGGGGAGGCTTTTTTTTACGAATTTGAGTCTAAAGAAATTCACCCAGTAATTTATATTTTTATTCTTTACTTCCTCTCCTAGACTGTGCAGGGTTGCTGTATTTCAGCCCAGAGGCAGGTGCACTTTACTCTTGAGAGAAGTGATTACAGTGTATATAGTGAAGTAAGGGTATGTCTTCACTACCCGCCGGATCGTCGGACAGCGATCAATCCAGTGGGGATCGATTTATCGCGTCTAGTCTAGGCGCGATAAATCGATCCTTGAGCGCTCTCCTGTCGACTCCTGTACTCCAGCTCCACGAGAGCTGCAGGCAGAGTCGATGGAGGAACGGCAGCAGTCGACTCCCCGTAGTGAAGACACCACGCTAAGTCAGTCTAAGTGCGTTGACTTCAGCTACGTTATTCACATAGCTGAAGTTGTGTAACTTCGATCGATCCCCCTCCCCACTCCCCAGTGTAGACCAGGGCTAAGAGAAGCATTTTGGGATCCTTTGAGATAAAAAGTACCATATAAACACAATTCATTATTATTATTACTTTGATTATATTGGTATATTATGGATGGGATTTTTAAAAGCACTCATTGTTGGCCTAACTCCAAACGTCAGTGGGAGCAATGTCAGACGAAGCCTGAGTGCTTTTGAAAATCCATCTTATACATGTTGTGTGCCTATCAATGTATTTGGGTATACAGATGTACAATATTTTTGCAGGAGCTCTGCATACTTTTAGAATCCAGTGTTATTATTGAAAAAAAAGATACAAATAAAACCCTTCCATCACATCACGCCAGTTTTCATCAACGGTGTTCTGGAAACCTACACCCCAGAATTTCAGCTCTAGGCCACTGTTGGAAATTGACCTTGTGTACATCTGTCTACAAAATATATTTGTATTTCTTTGGTTCAGCCTTGGTGATAACTGAAAAGGTCATCTGTTGCAAGAAACTTGTATGACTGCATTATGAAAAAGTGTTAAGGCTGCACAATAATACTACTCCATGCTCATGACAGCCAGAGGAAAGTGCTGCATTTAGATCCAAATGACAAGTGGGCTGAGGTCCACAATGCACCTTCAAAAGGTGCCAGTGTCAATTACCTTGGAGCATCTCTGACAGTTTCTGACAGGCCCGTGAGAAAGTACCATATTTAATCTATTTAAAACTAGACTGGACAAAGCACTTGAGAATATAGCGTAGGGAGAAAAAATCCTACATTGACAGGGGGACATATGAGATGACCTAATACAGAAGGACATTTCCATCTCTAATTTTCATCATTCTCTGATATGATTCCATAATTAATACGCTTGAGGAAAGTTCTGAATACTTATTCGGGTGCGATATGCACAATCAAGATAAACAATATAATTTGCAGATGGAGTTAGTTGTGTCGAAGGGAAAGCACATAAGAATGAATCATTTTTTTTTTAAATAGAGGATAAACATTTTGTTATTTCCTCCTTGAGGATCTTTGTCTCCAGGTGCTTCTTTATAGTATTTGTTAAGCTTGGAGGAGAAAGGGTTTATATATTAAATAATATTAAATTCTTGGCTGAATACTGTAAGGTGACAGCTAAAGCAGGAAAGTTCCCAATATTTTGGACCAAACTTTCCAAGCTGGCCTCCAAAACTGAACCTATTTATCTGCGATGACCATCTGCACCTGTCGCCAAGCATTTTCATCCAGTAACTAAGCAGGTGAGGCCCAAATTGAAGAAGCTACTTAAGCATGTGGCCAACTTGAAGAATGTGAATTGTCCCATTGATTTCAACGGGATGACTCACATGTTTAAAGTTGGCCACATGCTTAAGTATCATGTCGAATTGCGGCCTGTATGCACTGGCAAAGAACTTACATGCTGAATTGCCAAAGCTTACAGCCTACTGTTGAAAGTACAGCCTTTCAGCCTACATTCATCCCTGGTGTAAGCCCCTTTGACCTCAATGGGGTTAATCCAGGGATTAATTTGGCCTTTTGGGTTTAAATTTCATTAAGGTCTATGGCATTTTAGATTGCTGGTAGGTTTGGAGATATATATAGACCAGCAAATTAGCATTTGGGTAACCAGGTCAGTTAAATTCCACTTACTAAGTAGTAACATCTTTCAGCACATCTTGCTACTTGACAAACCTATTGCTAGTGACAAGAAACCACATCATTATATGTGGTCATCTGCAAACCTCAAGGAGGATCTCTGGGATGAGGAAATTGCGGCTTAAAGGAGTGTCATCGACTGCAGGCTGAGTAGTTTCTCTCCTTTTATACACTTCATGCATGCATTCTGCGGTCAGGAATTCTTTACTCCTCAATAGTATGTAAAAAGGAGTTTGCTTATTGGCATGTGTTTTTTAGAGGAATGTGATTAGAGACAAATAGCTGATATTCTGAAGCATTTATATTTAATTAAACACTTTCAAAACACACCAGAATAACAAATACTTAATTCCCCATGGTAAGTGTCCTCTTCAGAGACCCCTTGCTTTAGGCCTTCTCACTACAAGTAGCTACAATTCCCACCTGCATGAATTTAGACTAGGAAACTGAGCTATTGACCTCCCTACCCACTTCCATACTGTGCCAGACTTCTCTCTCCCTTCCTCCAATGGCTGGTCAGAAAACAACAATACATTTGCATGAAAAAGCTTTAGACTCAACATTTGTTTTTGTTCTGCATTGGCCTGAAAACTAGACCTTCTGATAAGAGATCAGATGAGAGCCACCCTAGAACAGCCAATAGCCCAGTGGTTAGTGCACTCAGATGGGACATGCAAAACCCACGTTCAAGCCCCTACTCTGAAGCAACAACTTGAACCCAGGACTCCCACAGCCCTAGCCACCTGGTTACTCTAGGGGGGTTCTCTCTCTTGGTTTGACCAGGAATTCCATCCTGGACCTGAGAAAGTCTCATCAAAATAGCTACATTTCCACAAAAAAGTTTATATTTTGATCATTTCCAACAGAAAAAACATATTGTGAAAAAATTCCCAATTAGTTCTCCTTCCCACCCCTTTCCAGAGCCTGGCATTGAGTGCTAAGGATACTAATTGGAGTTGCCAAACATGTACATCCACTTCACAATAAACAAACTCACAACTGGCACCTCTTTTGGCCATCTCAACATATGACAACATATGGGCATAGAAACTGAAATACCTCTATCCCCCTAAATAAAAAAAAAAAGGTGGAGATCAACTGGCAGATTAATGTAGTAAGAATGTTAGGAGCTCCCACTCCCTTTGCTGACAATGCCACACTTACTTGTGATTTAAAAGACTTGGGTTTTCAGAGGAGCGGGTGAAAAAAATTCAAAATTCAGAATTTCAATGAAAAATTTCAGCTATATTTTGAAGAAAAAAGGGAAAGGATCATTCCAGTTTTGCAATTTTTTTTCCTTTTGATCTATTCTCATTTCTAGTAATTAGACTTTATTGTGTCATGGAAAGATCATCCAAAAATATAATTACTGGGTTTTTTAAAAAAATCTACTCAACTGTAGTTATCTTATTTTGCATCGTGCTATTTTTGCATGAAGAGAATACTGCTAAGAGAGTCTGTTTAGAGCTGTCGAGTTGTAGAGAATTTTCTTTGAGAACAGACATGAACATAGATTTAGCAGGTTTGCCTTTGCTACTTAGAGTTCTGACACATTGTCTTTGTGAAAGTTCTTTTGAAAACCAGACTACCTAAGCAAAACTCACTAAAAGGGAAGTATTTTTTAAGGTGTGATTTTAATCTTGAGCTTGGGACATCCATAGCCTTTTCTGTAATCTAGCTGTAATTCACAGATTCTGTCTTTTTACTCTAATTTGCACATAGCTCCAAAAGGCAAACTACCTCTGACTGTATAGTTTCACCTGCAGCTCCTTTCTATTTTTGCTTTCCATATGCCTTTTAATTTGTGTCTTTCTTCCTCTCTACTCCTTAAATCCAATTCGTGCTCTGAGTCCTTAAAGGAAAGAAGAAAGCCACCCAGATACCATGGTGAGGAGTGACCTTATAAAATCGTAGATAAATAGACAGGAACACTGTTATGTTTTCCCCACACTGTTAGAGTGCACTTTGAAAACTTTTGTTCAACAAATAAAAGAAAACCTTTCAAACATGACATTGGCCCAGTCTTGCTCCCACTAAAGTAGCCAGGAACAGGATTTGGCTCCTTATGTGCCTCCACCTAATGAGGAATTAGTTAATGAAAAAGTATCAATACAGTAGACATTTGCTCAGCAAGTTAAATGATACTATGAAAGCACAAGGCACTGTGGTTGATAAGAATTCTTTGGAAGCTCAGAATTGTATTCCTTACCAACAGATTCTCCTTTCCCCCGCATCACATGTGCACATTTGTTTGTTATTGGAGAGCTGCTTATGAATACAGCGCTCATTATATTGACTTTTACATGCTTATACTCTGACCCATGCTTACCTGACCGAAGGGTTACAATATTTTTTCCAGAAAGAGGGTAGTAAGGATTTGCTTTAAAAGAAAAACCTACACACAATCAGTTTAAGCACGTCTAACTTTACGTCTGTGAGTAATCACATATGCTTAAGAGCCTTGCTAAACTGTGGCTGTAATGGAGGATGTGGACAGTTCAAAAGGATATCAGAAAATATAAACATATGTGTTGACTACGTCTAAATCTGACAGTGTGCCTTTAAATCTCACCTACAGTGTGTGGTAGTAATTTTGTGTTCATGCAAATTAGGTCAACCACCAATGGGGGAGAAAAATCTATATGAACCATCTTCTGGGGATAAGAACAGGATATTGCAGCTCTCATTCTTTCTGAATCGGTGCAGCCACATCACCCATGCTGAGTGTTGAAGAGGAAGGCATCCAATCAACCGGGACACAACATCAAAGACACAGTGTGTTACAGCCCAGTGAGAGCAACAACAACCAAAAAAGAAAAGAAAAAGAAAGAAAGAATCCAACCTATTTTAATTTGGAAGGACACAGGCACCCTGGTGTAGAGGGAGTGTAGTGTGGCTATTCAGCAATGTTTGAGAGTGGAGAGGTGAGCCAAGAAACAGCCATTTGAAACACAACTAGGAATTTAGCCAGAGACAGCATTGATTTTTTTGGCACAGAAAAAGATGTATGTGTTTAGATCAACTCATGCCTTTATTGAGCCTTGAGCTTAGCAGTGTCTGACTCAAGCACTTTTCATGCAGTCAGTGGGATTCTGGGGTGCACTCCATGCAGATTACTGTAGGCATGAGATAAATTAAGATCCTGACTGTGCCCTTAACCTATAGTACGGTGGGAGAGAACTGTCTTGTTAAGTGGTAAAAGAGAATCTGGCAAACTTGTTACAAATCTTGCTAACCATTAGGTTAACATGGTGTGTAATGTCTCTAAGACAGATCAGGAAAGGAGATGACAGACTTTCAGACTTAGGCTGGGAAGGATTATCAGCTGGAGGAAGCTCATTTCTGTCACCTTGTATGCTTTACGTGGCCAAAGGAACAATGACCTGTGGACTCTTCGGGAGTTTTTAACCTATTAAGTGGTGGAAATATTTAGTGCTGCTTAAAAACGCTGATCTGAGACATATCAGTAGTCTCGATTTGCTGGAGGAGATAGATGGCTACAAAACACAAGACAATGGTTAGGCAGTTGGTGTACTGTGATACTTCTTATTACACTAATCACAATTGTCTCTGTTATCTTGCATTCTCCTTCCTGTTTCCTCTCATCTTATGTTTAATTACAAGCTCTTTGGGAAAGGGGCTGTCTTTTTGTCATATATGTGTACTGTATCTAGCACAATAGGGACTTGATACTTGGTTGGTGGCCTCCAAATGCTACCACAATACATAATAAAATAATAATAATAATAAAAATAATGAATTTTTTGGTCAGGGTTGGTGCTCCATCTCCATGACGGATGAGAAGACAAATTCAGTTATATGAATTCCAGTGGGCCTAATCTGAAGTCAATGGTAAAGTGGCTGAAGTGTTTATTTTCCAACTGCTGTTGATGAATAATTGTTTTTACAGTGACAGCTCTGATGACATTTAGATATCAAGTAACTGGGAGAGAAATTATCCCAGTTGTGGGACAAATTCAGCCCTGGCATGAGAAGGGCCAAATCTCATTGTAGTCAGTAAAGTTGACCATTCTCAGGCCAGTGCTGAATATGGCCCTTGGTGAATTGGTTATTTGCCTTTTTCACATTTGCAAAAGCAAATAAGCAGGAATGGGATGTTATTTACATTATATTGATACATACATTTATAAGACAGCCATCATGGGAGCATCTGGATGCACTCTCCATAGCACAAATTGTGTCATCTCTAAGACAGAGGCCAAAGACGGATCTGGTTAGTTGAGAGAGACTTTCAAAGGCACAAAGGGCAGCTTGATACTCAGTTCCCATAGAAAGAAATGAGAGTTGGCCATGTAACTCCGATTTGTGCCTTTCAAAATTTCTCCCTCGCTCACTAGCTAAGTTAAGTTTCCTGGACTTAACAGTTCAGCCAATGGCAAAGGCCTGGACAAAGGGGGGTATCTTTCATTTCTTTCTCAATATGTCAAGGTTTGCTCGTAAGCATATTTTTTGTGCTAGCAATTTTCAGGGACATGAACCTTGTACTGAAAATGCCCTGCCTCCATTTCTCACAAGCTTGGAATGTTGAATTAGAGTCTTCTTTAAATTGACCCAGGCTTAATCCTGATCCGCACTGTAAATAGTTCCCACCATTCTGAATTTCATTGACTGGAGGGTCACTTCAGAAGCACAAGTGTAATATATTATTGTCAGCCCACCCCACTTTGAAGATGGGCAGCTGTGTTTTGGACCAGCTGGATCTTTGAAATGGCTTTTATGCTTAACTCTGTGGTTAGCTACAAGTCAGTTCAAGTGGTCACAAAAGCACGGGTGATTGAAATTAGCTCCATATTGAACAGGAAAATGTGCAGTCTCTTTGTGAGCTATAGAGAAAAGATTATCACTCTGGGTCATGGGACAATGATGAAGCTCATCAAGCACTGAGATTGTGGGCCACCTTGATGATGAATGATCTGACAATTCCAACTGCTTTACTGATTTCTCCAGGTGCTTCTCTTGCTCATCAGAACTGCCTCTCTCCGAGGCTGAGATATAGCCAGCTGGCTTTCATCCAGATACCAATTCCTATTAGACATTAGGTGACTCTGGAGGCTGCTGTGTTGGGTCAGATGAAAAGAAGACCACATGGGCAGCTGGGTGCCATCAGCATGCTGATGATACTGTAGTCCATATGGTCAGGGCTGTTCCTCACTGTGGTACTCCAAAGCTAAAAGACATGGAGCAAGAGCACCACCCCAAGAAACTGATCAGACAGAAAAGAGTGGGACCACTACGCTAACCCAAAAAACAGCCACATTTCCAGCAGCTGGGTTATCTGCTTTGATATGTGCTTTCTTTCTTTTTAATTCTCCTACTCTTCTCTTTCCTTTATCCAGTTCTCACTTTTCCTCCCCTTCAAGTGTATTTCTGCCATTGACTTAATTTTGGTTGATTGTTGTGATCCCTTCCACACACTTAGCTCTACAGTTCCCTTAAATCCTGCAACCTATGGAAGGAGAAATACTGAAAGTCAGCTACAGAGATGGGCCGAATTCACAGACATCCTGATCGAAATCTGAACTTCCCCATTGTTTGTGTTTGTTAGCATCCAGAGGTCAGTTCAGGCACATTTCTCTAATGCTAAATCAACCTGTTTTAGGTTATGAATGATCTGGAATAAAAACGATTATTGAATATTGGACAGAACATTGATCTAGGGCCTGATTCTGAACTCACACATGTTTTACACTTGTGTGATTATATTGGCTTCAGCAAAATTACTCCTGACTTTACACAGGCCCATTCTTCAATACATTTTTTAGCAGAACCCTTGTCTTGCTGCTATCAAACCTCCAAGCAACTTTGCCAGAGCCACAGCTTTTCATATTTAAGACTGTCACAGCCCTGCTTCTCCTGGAACACTTTCTGACTTCAACAAAAGCAATACAGATTTGTTGAAGGGAGGAAAGAAGTAACAAGGCTTGGCTAGCTAATGCTCATTATATGCAAAAGTTAGCTTGCTCCCACAAATTCAATATATAGCGAATGACTCATCCAGCAGGCTTGGGCTCAAGTGATGACACATAAAGACTAAACAGTATTAAGGTTAATGAACTTCAGAATGATGATTTATACTAAAGCAGCTAAGGCTATGTTCAGTCCTTTTCATTACTTTCTTGAGGACAACTTGTAATAAAAAAGAATCTGACACAAGGAGCTGTTGACAAGCATACAAAATAGAGCACAAATGCTACTTTCTATCCATAACTAAACCCAGGCGACTTTGACAAAATATTTGAATATCCACTGCTCCTTATTCACTGTATGTAAGTGAAATATGGGTTCTTTCCCCAAAGGTGCAAATGCATTTCTTTTCAAGACATCCTCTGCCTACATGCTGGTTGGAGTCAGTTTGGAGCTTATTTCATGTGTGACGCTACATAACTGATCCTACTGAACTATTCAGAAATATTTTTAGATCCTTAGAAAACGTGAGGATTTAAAATATGCTTTGTACATGTGACACTTTCCACCAACCCCACAAATTAAAAAAAAAAAAGGCAAATATTAGCAATGCACTGGGTTGCTGCTAATTACGGAATTAGAGCACCAATCTGCCCTACGTTTGTGATCTAAACAAACTGGCTCTTTCCTTCTGAACATTTTCTTTTGTTATGTCTGTTTTTGAGGTTAAGAGAATAGGAATTATACATCAAGCAATTTTCAGTGTGGTTGTTCATCATGAACAGTGCAAGCTGTAGCACGATGGAAATGATTCGGGTTCACAGCTATGCAAAGAAATATGGCTTCTAATTTGGATCCAGGCTTTGGATAAAAAGGGCTTGGTTCTAACGTCAAGCTTAGTCCTGAGCAAGGGGTGGTTCATGAAACACTGCAATAGCTGCAGGAGGCATTGTACCTCAGAGACATCCCTCATAGTAATAGTTCATTCCTTGCTTCCACCTGATTCACAAAGGTTCAGCTACGCTGGCAAATGAGCAGAAGGGGTAGGGCCTTGGCCCTATCCGTTCCCTGCCTCTTCCTGCTACCAGCTCTGGGAAGGAGTAGTCCTGTTTGTTCCTACTCACCTTGACCCTAGATCCAGGCAGCCCTGAAGGTGTAGGAGTAGGGTTCTTATTTCCCGTACACTATGCACCCACACAAGAGAGGTAAGGCAGACTCAAGGCCAATGTTTGACAAAACCAGACTCACCCTGTGAATACTGTAACTGTTTTCTGCAAATATTCATCTGCATTTTAATGGCTGCTTTTTGACTGTGTCTTTCTACCGCATTTGTGTTTGCTTTCTGAGATCATTGTAGCAAATGTGTTTCCTGGGAGGAATGTTCATGGAAATGCTGAATGTTTTAACAAATATTGAACAATATTGACAGAAAGCAGATTAATAAATATGCCTACCAGAGACCTGATTGCCTCTGCTGTTGGCCTTTTCCGGTAACGTGCCCCCATGGGCAGAATCCCAAAACCCAGGGTCTCCTAAGTTGGTGCCACTATGTTTTAACATTACAATAGACTCTCTCAAGTTCCCTGTGGTAAAATGAAACTCAAAGATTTCAGTTCACCCAAATTCATCTCTGGTGTAACTCCAATGGCTATGTTGGAATTAATCCAGGAATGATGTTAGTCCTTTGTATATTTTTTTAACATTTGAATCCTAACAGCATCAGTCTTTCAAAGAGTTAGCCCAGACTTTAAGAAGATGAATAGCGATCTTCAGGCAGTGATGTTCCAACAGACGCGTTTTGACCTCTGGGCTCTCCATCCCCACATAATAATGGAGAGCCAAGGCCGGCACTGGGGGCAACAGCAGATGCTTCAGGATGTCCTCTGGCAATGATCTTACACTCTCTAAACAAGTGACATTATTAACATGCCTAGCAGAGGGTTGAATTTGGCACGTTCATTTTTTATTTGAATTAATTTCCAAATAGATTGTATTTATGACCTTTATTTGAAGTCACATTCTGCAATGCAATGCTTGCTCAGGCCATTCTGTATTCTGGGCTAAGAACATACCAGGAGCTAAAGGAAGAAAGTGGGTTTCTGCTCTGAAACAAACCGAAACCAGGAAATGCCTTAAAACAGATAAATCTAGATTTTAAGTCAACTGGAATAAATGAACAGTGCATTTCCATGGCAGAGGAAAGGTCCTCCAAGAAGCCAAAAGAGCTGGAAATGTGGAGTCCCCAGCAAGTGGGCTCCTGTCCCGTTCTGTCTAGCAATGTTGGCACCAAGTAGGAAATGAAATGACAAAGCACAGACTGAAACATTATGAAGGACCATACTTCAAACAGTTAGTGATGGTCACATAAGTGAAAATGGGATTTAGACAAACTTGGCTAGTGCATGTTTCTTTAATTCCAGTTCACCCACATCTCACATTCAGAGGGCACGGTGAGAGAGAAGGGCAGACTTAACCAAACATGCAACTTTCATGAACCATTGACAAAAATTCACTGAAAAACAATCAAATGAACCAAAATGATTAGATCTATGTATGAATATTCTTGTTGAAATATTTCTCTTGGATAGTCCCCCCCCCCCATGGTGTCTTGCCTGTAAGCAACTCCTGAGGGGAGAAATGGGGAGCTACTGGAAAACTGGCTCCAGCACTCTGTGAAATCCTCACACTGCTGCATAATAAAGAGGAGGCTTCTATGTTCCTTTTTGCAATATTTCTTCCCACTTACTGAGGTAAATAATCTGCTCCCAAGACTTCTACTGTGAGAGTTGGGTTTTTTTGTTCTGTTTTGTTTTTGTTAGTTTTTTACAACTCTGTTACACACGGTCTGTTGTTTTAGGTCAAATATCCGTGTTATGGGCAAAAATTGAAATGCAGAGCCCACTTGACACAACTTAAAAGGGCCTGTTTTTCAGAGGGCAGGTCCTCAGCACTTTCTGAAAATCAAGTCACTTTAAGGTGTTTGAGAATCTGGGTCGACAAATTTATTTTAGATTGGGCTGGATTAGAGCATTGTGATTGACACACAAGTGCCTACAAAGAACATTTAAACTACACAGATACCATTTTCTAATTCACGAAACTTCCATTTTCTTCTGTACATAGATGATTACCTCCTTGTGGTTAATTTACATACAGAGATATATGAACCCTGAAAGTTTGGGCATGAAATCCTGGCTCCATTAACATCAGTAGGAGCTTTGCCATTGACTTTAATGTGGCCAAAATTTCCTCCCATGCATTCAATCCAGGTATGCCTCTAATAGTTCAGACACTCACCTAAATCTTGGCCATACTAGTGAAATCTCCGTAGTGTATAAAGTTGTACTGAAAATTTCATGAGACTAGGATTTCTTGTGACTTTTCTGGTTTTATCCCTTTCTTGTTAGGCCAGAAGTACCACTCCAGAAAAGCTTACATTACCTAGCAATATTTCAGCATTTCCCTTTCTGGTCTCAGCTGGAACTGGGAAACACAAACATACATGAAAATGAACCAGAAAAGGGGGAGGGTAAATCAGGAAGGGGGAGTGAACCAAATGGCTTAAAATCTAAAAGAAAATGTGCCCAATATTTGACCGAAGACTCAGATAACGTCTTTTATTCAAATCGTTTCTCCCATCCTTCATCGTCATCTTAAAAGGGAATAGCAGCAAGATATACCCAGAAACCACAGTGATGGGCACCCTCTAAATGGCATTGTTAGTCAAAAAGTGCAGGAGTATTTGCTGTTAAGCATGTGCTTAAGTGTTTTGCTGGATCAGGACCAGAGTGCTCAGCACTTGCCAGTATCAAGACCTACAAAATAAAGAACGAGAAAACCCCAGAGAGGGGCACCATGCATGGTTAGAATCAAGGCAAAAATTCAAAGAAGATATTTGTTTAAAATGAGGATTATTAACTAACTAATGACATGATAGAGCGATGCTAAGCAATGCACGGAACAGACACAAGTCAATTGGACATTCTCCCTGTGTAGGAGGGCAGAAGCTCAGCTCATGTACATTATTCGTACATGGGGCTATGACAATTTACACCAGCTGAGGATCTGCCCGAGGGTATTGTTCATAATACAAGAGCAAAGAAATGCCCCAGGTAATTAAAAGGCAACCAACTAAACTTGTAACAGGAAATACCCTTTTTTACCCTAGACATAAATTAACCTCTGGCACTCATTGCCACATGATGTTACTGAGGCAAAGAATCTAATAGGGTTCAAATAACGATTAGACATTCACACAGGAATAATCAAACACTAGACAGAATAAAATGTATAAGGAATATTAACCTTTATGGTGCAGGGCATAAGTCAAATGCAATCTGGCTAGGGTTAGGAAGGATCATCTCCATATGGAGGTTATTACAGAATTTCTTCTATGGAGCTTTAACCCTTCCTCCAAAGTATCTGGTACACCGCACATGCGACAGACAACATGACAGCAAACTGTTTCAAAAGTGGTACTGATTTTAAATACATCCATTTGTGGGTGCCCCACTTGAGATGCCGTATGCTGAATTTTCCAGAGGTGCTGAGCACCTGTAGCACCCACTGATCTCCACTGGGGTTATTGGTGCCCAAATCAGTCCTAGGGGAGCTCAAGTTGGGCACCCAAAATCAGGAAACTTTTTTGCAAACCAAAATAGGAGGGAAAAATGATTATTTTAACTAGAAGCCATCTCTGTACTTTTTCACTTAGAAACTTAAGTATACAGATGACTATTGCTGAGGGATATTTAATGTGAATCTTGCAAGTACATTTTTAGGAGATATAAAAATCTAATGTACTGTAAAATTTATAGCTTCCTCCTCCCCACCCAACCCCAAAAGAAAAAAAATCTAGTGGTAGAACGAATAAATTTTGCTGAGACTCTAAAAGGTATCATAAAACTTCATTGCTGCAGATACAGTAGGTGTTATAGAAATACACCCTGTAACAGACATTTGTCATAATTTGGGTTTTATTCAAAGCTAAGTATGGTACATTGGTTGTAATGCCAGAATGCTCTATGCGACAGGCTCATAATGCACAACACAACATGTCTGTTGCATCCCATTTCCTGCATATAAATTATATATAATTTGAACAAACACGAATGGCAAGACACATATATAAATAGTCTTAATATTTCAACACCTATGTTTTGTTATGTACCCAGGTTGTTAGAAAGGCAGTTGCAAATTATTATTTCTTTACCAAGTTCACATGGAGTTGTTTGTTCAGTTTAATAATAGTCTATCTTGTTCAGGCTGAACAAACTGGTCCCTGTGGGGGGGAAAAAAGGCAGTAATAAATCAATAGCCCAGATGTAATCTTAGGTGTCTAGAATGCAGAGAGGGATTTTGGAGCATAATAGCACTGGTTGTCTATTGTCATTCAGACATGAGCTGCATCAGAAAAGGGCTTGTGGGAACCTGATAAGAGTTGGTCAAAAGTGGGCCATAAATCAAATACAGGCAGTATTCTGCTGATTTCACATACACGCTCACTGGGAAAAAAAGTGATAGATCTGCAATTTACTGCTTATCACATCTGCTAGAAGTTTCATAATACAAAAGCCTGACCTTCAATGAATAAACACCCTCGTTGACTACCTGTTTCTGTCTAGAAAATATGGCACTCCACTCACCTAGAACTGGGAAAGACTGCTATGAAAATGATGTGACACCTTCAGGTTTAACAAGCTTCCTTTTGTTCCTAGCAGTTGAGTAGCTGTCACTTTAGTTACTAGCAGCCACTTTACATTTGATGTTAAAGTGTTTATTGAAAGGAACTAGATATTTATTCAAAGGAACTAATGCCTGTATAGCTACTCAGTTTCCACAGCCACCGAGACCATACAAAGAGCAGTCTCCTTAGCTATTTTTGTTGTTCTTTTTCATGCAAATAACTTGCTCCTGTTTAAAAAGAAAATAGAAACAACTGATAACAAAATCTATTAATTAAAGAGAGGCCCAAGCCACAACCTATGAATCTGGACTGGGATTCTGAACATGCCAGCGTTCAGGGGTTATATGAACCGCACGTTTGGTTTGGCCCTTTATAAAGATCATTTGACAATTTAAATCCGGATCAAAGTTCAGATTTCAAAGTTCAGGCTACTCAGATCTATCTCTATATTGATTAAAAAGAGTTGGTGAAGTAAAACATTTTTCTATTAAAACTAGAGATGAGGCCAAACTCAATCTATTTTTCTAACCCTCTTTGTCCTTCATCCTTTCAGCTATGGAATTTGGGGACGTGGCAAAAATGGGACCTGAATCCAAACAGAACCCTGGTTTTGAAAAAAACAAAAACGTAATGACAAAATTGTGTAAAACAAAAACTAGCTGCCAGCTTTTGTCTGTATCCATGTGAAACTATTTGTTTTTTCTAGTGGAAAATGTGCTAATTCATGGATTTTGTGTTCATTGTCCTAAAACCAAACATTTTAGCCAACTGTTACCATGTTTATTTTGTGGCTTTATGAACAGTATTTTTATATGGCATTTATGCAAAGGAAGAGTAGTTGTGTATGGAAGTGTATGGACTATACCTCATATTCTCAGTCACACCGTCCTGAGGCCTTGCTTGACATGAAGTCTAACACTCATTTAAGGCACTGCATTTTGATCAAGCTGGAGAAAACTGAATTTAGATGTTACCAAAAACATCCTAATAACCAGAGTTAGAATGCTTACCACTTCACAGCTCCTGCGAGGCTCACAAATACAAGCCCACATGGGACAAACCCATTCTCCACCACAACTTCATACAAGAAAATAGAGAGAAAGATTAAAAGGAAAAAATAAAAGCTAAGGTAACAGCATCCTGTGGGTCTCCCACTGCATCTTGTCTTATCTGTATCTGTCTTTAGACTGTCAGTCGATTGGGGATAAGGATTGTCTTTATGTTTGTGTTTTCTGCAGCACTGAGCATATTGGTGTTTCGCAAATAACAGCCAGGGAATGGATGATGGCGTGGTACTGTGGTATAAAAGGTTTGTGATGATTTCATGACTTATGAGTAAATAGCCTCATTTGAATTACTGCAGATCGTGCTAAACTGTTCTTTGCTTGAAAGCGAGTTTGCATCTGCCCTGGTGGGGGTGGGGTGCAACCAGTAGATGTGAGGAGAGCAAAAGGGGAAGTGATCAGGCCAGACAGAACGTGCACTGACATAGGGCATGTTTACACTGCAACTGGTGGTGTGACTGCTGCACATGTAGACATACCTGAGACAGTGCAGCTACCAATAGCAGTGAAGCAACAGCAGCTCAAGCTATACAAACCCACCTGGAGCCCTGGATACTTACTTGAGAAGCTAGGCCAGGCAGAAGTCTGTTCTGCTTCACCGCTATTCAAACTCAAGCTAACTCAGGTATGTCTATACATGCTGCAATCCATACATCCCCGACCGTAGTATAGACAGACCCACAGAGGCTCCCTGAGGCTGCAGTGTATTTAGTCTGGAGTCCTGGTGCAAGTTAACACTGTCCTCAGTGTATACCCCGGGCCTGGCTGGGAGCACCACATGCCCTCCACAGTAGTGGATCTCTCCTCTAGTACCAAGGACTTTGCTGGAACAGGATATACTACAGAGATGCATTTTATTCCTTTCTGCACCCACTGTAGTGAATTTGGTGGATTATTTTAGCTACCAGCAGGCCTTACAACCAGAAAAATAAGGAACAATAAGTATGAATGACTGTTTAAAAATAATTTCTTATAACTTTAAAGTAAAGATGTTAATGATAATAATAGCCCAAGGTCTTAGTCACAGTTGAAGTTCTCCACACCTTTCCTGGACTACTTTTCACTACTGTAATTACTGCACTGTTGGAGAGGATAATGATTATCAGTCTATCTTGACCATTATAACAAAGCACACAAGCTACAAATGCCTTTCAGGATATATGTCACTGGGGAACAGCCATTAATTTGGATTTCCAGCTTCCTGCTCAACCAAAATTAAAAAACAAAATTTTGAATATGGATTCCTTTGATTTAGCACATGTAAATATAATAATTAACTATATATCTGCCTACTTTCCTTAACAGGGAAGGAATAAATATTCCAGTCTCATTTTTACAAATCAAACCAACTCTTGTTATATTCAAGTCATTCAAATCAAGTCATTTTATTATATGTACATCCTTAAAAGAACATCAGAAAAATGCTAGATTTTAAATGCAAACATGTCCCAAATGCAGAATTTATACTACCACGCCTGTCACACAAAAAACATACAACTATGTTGTCCTGCAGGTTTCCTCTCTCATGTTCCCTCTGTACTCCCACGTGACTGCCTTTCCTGCAATGGCAATTTTCTCCCACCCCTATGGAGCAGAATCTTTCTACAGCCTGCCAAAGACCGGGATATATTTTACGTCACAACTTTTTGAGTCAATATTGTAAGATCTTCCAATTTACTTAAAGTTACTTTAGCAGTTAAATGCTTTGAAATAGCCAACCCAATTTTATTGCATTTTAAATACTGCTAAGAGTCTCTTTCTCCGAGAACAAGAACTTGACTGGCTTTACCATTTGGCAGCTTGCCAAGAAAAAAAAAAATCTATAAACCAGATTGAAGAAATACAGATTAACTTGTTTAGGAAATCTCAGGTTATATGTATTTGGGTCTTAGAAAAGGGATGATATAGAAACACTGCTTAACTGAAACAGTTGACATGTGTGGTTACTGATTGATATCCAGTCACAAACACTTGGGAGCTGACAGGAATATGTTCTTCTCCCAATCCCACCCTATCTACCTATATCAAGAGTCTTCTTTTACTGGTTTTATTCTGTGTACTGAACAAGGCACAGATCCTGCAGAACAAATAATATTTTATCATAATTAGTACACAAGGGGGACAGAGTTAAGGTTACACAGTATCATCAACCCCAAGCATTCAAAAATCATGAGTCAGCTCCCCTTCCCCCTGCAATTATAAAAATTTAAGGAGTAATTTTATGTTTTTTTATTTTCCTTCTGTTTTTTGAGTCTTTGGGATGTATTTGGGTCACATTTTCAAGCTTTGTTCCGCAGTCGTCACAGCTAGAATTGTCGCTTTTTTTCTAAAGGAATGGTGAGAATGTCAGCAAATAACGTGACTCCAGGAGATGAGTCTTTAAGAGAAGCACCAATTATCACAAGACTTAGAATAAAAATCATAGGAGTTGGCAACAAAGTAAGAGGAAATCTTAACTTTGGTATTGTTTGACCTTCCAACCTTAGTTAAATACTTTTAGTGGAAGGGTTTTTGTGCATAGTGTATATGTAGAAAGTGCTCCTCCTGTGCCTGTTTAAAAAAATTAGCATAATGCAATAGGTCAACAGAGCACACAAGGATGTCACCACAGCACACCAGCTTGCTACAATTACAGGGGAAAAAAATTGTACTTTATGACATCCCAACCCTCAACAACATTACTCATCCCAGCAAGCTGTAATTCTTCCGATCATCCCACCAGTCATTTCAGTTCATCAGATGAAAATATTAATATTGTGTTAGGGTAAAGAGCCTTAGCAGCAGCAAAGTATGCTGTGAAAGTTCTACTGGGAACTTTAAGGACTAAAAACCAGGCAGAAGGGCTTTCCTTCAGCAGCAGTCTGCGTTTTCCCCATGTAAAACGTTTCACAGCTTGTCTCATTACAGCATTTGTAAAAACACTGTCTGAAAGCAGTGGTGCATAAATGAATTATTTAAGTTTTGCAGCAAATCGCCCTGATCTTGTGTGCAGCTTCTTAATGCACTCTAAGTGAGCCCTAGGAGGCAAATCATAGCAGACAAGGGGTGTAATGTAAACCAAGTTTTATTAGCCACGAAAAGCCACACTATAACATTTATTAAGTATCAAAGACAGTGCATTTAAATAAGTTTGATTTGGTGAATAATAGCCAACATGACATCTATCTCCCCTAGTTCCAAGTGCTTTCTTTTCAAAAACATTTATTTTCTTGTCAGTTCTGTTCATATAATGGACTCTCATTTTTAGCAAATAGTGATTTTCAACAAATTACCATGTGTCACAAACAGTCTGCAGCTTGCCAGCTTTAATAGTTTACAGAAAAGTGAAAGTGCATTAGTGTTATCATTTGCCTGTTATCAGTGCTACCTCCTTGGTTTCTGCTGCCCTCGGCAAACTGGAAAACATACCCCTCCCAGAGCCCGTTTGCCATTCATCCAATAAACAGCCACTAAACATTTTGCTGCCCTTAATATTTTGCTACCTTGGGCAACTGCTTCTTGTGCTGATATGACAGAGCATACCCTTCGTAACAAAACAGCTTCTATTATAGCTACATTTTCAACATCAAGCAAAATTAAAATGCAGATAAGCAGGGCTCCTTCTACACCCACACCCTTTTCTTACTCCATTAAGTGAATTTCAGAAAGGAGGCACTGCTGTCCTACATTCTGTACGTTCATGATACAAATCATCTTTTATCTTTGGCCAAGAAGATAATTCCAAGTCCAGACAGACAATAACACTAAAACAAAAAATTAAATATACTAAAGTACTCAATGGGCAGACGCTTGCTGATAAATATTTAATGGCTCTGATAGCACAAGTTGGATATTTGTAAAATATAGCCAGTTTGTTCTTTGTCTCCTTTCTCTTTTTCTCTCTCTAGCTTTAGTAAATTATCTGCCATAAAAATGATAATTTCGCTATGCACGTTTGAGTGGATAGTTGTTTAAAGATGACAACAAAACAAAGCAAACAAGCCCCCTCACTCCCCACGCCCAATCTAATCCTCTTGTCACAGAGAGTTTACCATTGCCTGCTGATCTCTGTGCACAAGTAGGAGAGCAAGCCTTATTGGATCAGATGGTCATACAAAAGTTAAGACATTGTTTGTTCCTTCCTAAAAATTCATGCCAAAATAAAAAACAAACAAACAAACGGCCTCCAGTCTGTTTTAGATTATTTTACATTCCCAGAAAAACAATTTGCCAATAATTTTCGGGCAATGGCAATTGTTTTGCATCTGGCCCATACAAACCATCAGGCTAAAATATTGAGAACTGAAATGGGGATATCAGCTCCAAGGAATTCAGGAAAGCTATTGTGAAGTTTACTGAAATCTGAGGATGATTACTGACTGTTTGGGGAGGGAGGTTTTCAATCCCTTGGTATGGAGTGAAGTACACATAAGAATAAGAGATGGAAGGTAAATTTTCATTATTTTTTTTATCACCAATCACACTTTTCTTATGAGCCATGGAGCTGTTCTCTTTTCCCCTCTAGTTAGGTTGAATAGCTCTTGCAAACTGTTGGGCTACAGAGCTGGAACCTCAGACAATTAAAGGTTCTTAGGACCAGATTCTGCTACCCTTACTCATGTTGAAGTCGGTGGAACTATTTATTCACTAAGATATTATTCATCATGAGGAAGGATAGCAGAATCCCATTCTTAATCTTCTGCAATATGGATTTTAAAAAAAAAAAATTTTACTTTATTTATTTTGTTCCTTCCCTTGGCAATGCCGAATAGGGAACACACATTCTTGTTCAATTCTATTCTATATAGGTTTGTGCACTGCAGTCATCACTGTAGTATCTGAGCTCCTTCCAGTTCATTAAATGATGTGGCTAATGTCCGTCATGTGTTGCTTGTTCTCTCATCCTCTACCCAGGGGGGGAAAGTGAGTGCAGGGGAGCGGTGGTAGATTTTTTAAAAAACTGTATATCCAGTTGCTTTCTGTTTGTTAGAGAGGGACAGGTAAAAGAAATGCACCTTGCACTTGGAGTGGAAGGTGGTGAGATTTGTGATGGCCCTTAGTTCCTGGGGGAGTTCATTCCAAAGTCTTAGGCCAGCCACTGAAAATAGGGCAAGGCAATCACCTTGGGCAGCAATTGCTGTGCCATTCTGCCACTTGGCTTTTTTTTTTTTTTTTTGCTCTACCCCTCAGGGTCAGGTGGATGGCCAGATGCAGTGGACACACCAAAAATGTTTTCTGCCCTGGCTGGCAAAATGGGGAGGGCTACTGCTGCCTGAGGCAGCTCTCTCTCCTGCACAGATGAGGTTTACCTTTATCATAGAGAGCCCCATTGTGCCAGAGGAGTGAAATGGTTGATATTGGTCTTCTCCTGGAGCTTTAGGCAACCTTTTAAATGACCTGGTATCATGGGGACTGCGCTTGAGCATGCCCCCAGAAGTCTGTTGCCCTCAGCACCTACTTGGGCTCTTTTAATCAATTACCTAGACCAGTGGTCTCCAAAGTGGGGTGCGCGCATCCCAGGGGGTGTGCCAGAGGATCCCAGGGGGTGTGCGGCAGGAGGCGTGCCACTGGATGGCACTCTGCCATTTTTTTTCTTCGGCGGCAGCTCTGCATGCCTGTAGCAGGCCTTCCCCTCTGGCGGCACGCCTGCGGCAGGTCTTCCCCTCTCCCGTCTTCGGGGGCATGCCTGCAGTAAGTCTTCCCCTCTGCGGTTAGTTTTCCCCTCTCCTTTCTTCGGCGGCACCATGGGGGTGCATGATCCAAAAACTTTGGAGACCACTGACCTAGACCAGGTTAGTTCAAAACATATACCTTTGTGGGGGTCTGACTTATTAACATTTCTACAGAGTGTAAATCACTTCTTAGTTGCTCAAGTTCATGCCCATTCAGGATTCATATAAGAATATTAGTAGGTTTTCTCGCGCTTGATCAGGAGGCCCCAGCCATCCTCCTGATGCTAGGTTGTATTTCCATCAGTCCCTCTCCTGGAGACAGGAGCCTCAGGCTCTTCTTGGGGCTGGCTAGTTCTTTAAACTTTCTTTCAGCTTAAAAGAGGAGCTCCACAGTTCTCCTCCTGGAGTGGGGTTATAGTTTAGAACAACTGGAGGGCCTTGGTCAGCTTCTCCTTCAGCTTGGCCCTTTTCCCAAATTAGTCCTCAGGCTCAGAGTGTTCAGCAGGTTAGCCTTCTCCAACTGGTGTCTGTCATGCTTTGAGGGAGGAGGTAACATATATGCTAGTCCCCTTCTTCCAGATAATCCCTAATTGGTTGGGTGAGAGGGGAGCCTTGTCCCACCCACTCTGCAAGGATCCTGCTCTCAGGCCCTTAAAGAAACAGTTACCCAGGACCACTTCCTCTCTATCAATACTTCTTATTTTCTAGGTCTTTGCCTATAACAAAACCTCCCAAAATCTTAAAGGGCCGTGCCATGTGACTGGAGTGAACAGACTCCTAAGCACCCCTACCCTTAAGGGGCCAGATACCCCATGGCCCAAGCCACTGAGTACCTTGAAGATAAGGATGGAGACCTTGAACTTGATTTGATATTCTGTAGAAAGCAGTGTAGAGAGTGGAGGATAGGCTTGATGTATTTGCAGTAGCCCATGTTGCTGAGGAGATGTACTTCAGCTTCCTGTACTACTTGGAGTTTCCTAAGTGCAGAAGGCTTCATGCTTAGATATACATTGCTGCAGTCCAGTCAAGATGTGACAAAGGCACAAATAACTGAGGGCACATTGTGCATCAGGATGGGTGAGTCTCCTAGCCAATGGGAGATGGCAGAAAACATTAATTGGGGATGTTGCTATGTGAGAGCTTAGAATCAGCAAAGACTGAACTGACCAGTTGTGGGTGTAACCCTTCAACAAAAGGAGATTGTACCAGGGCTGAAAACTCTCCAAAATACTTTCCTCAGGCCAAAAGCATAATCTTTATCATGCTTGGATTCAGGTTCAACCAGCTGTTCTTCACCCATCAGTTAATCTCATCCAAACATTGAGCCACCTTGGTGGTAGCAGTATGGTCAAAGAAGAGCTATGTGTGGCCTGTATATTGCTGGCACTTGACTCCATGTTGTCTGACTAGTTCACCTAGTGGTTGAATGTAGGTATTCAATAGGATTGGAGACGGAAATGATCGGTTCAGGACTCTACAAGTACAGTATCTAGTGCAGTTTCCCATCACTATGAATTGGGTGCATTCCTCCAGGAAGGACTCCAACCCCACACACTCCACCAAGAGAACTGGGCCAACAATCACCTCAAGATTGTGCACCTGACGTGCAGTGACAGCAGCAGCAAAGAAAGACCTAGGAAGAACTCTTTGCTGGCACCCTGTAAACATCTCTTTCCTCTGTTCTAATCTGTAGACAAAGGCATCACCGAATGTGACCTGCAGAGGCTGTTTGCTGCACAGACAGCACAGCTAGTCTGAAAATTTTCCATGAGGAAAAAAATGACCTTTTTTCTAATTGACATTTTTTGTTTCTTTTGAAGTTTTTGGTGTTTGCAACAAAAACATGAACTATTTTGATTGTTCATTGAAAACCTAAAAAATTCTTCAAAAACATCCGGAAAAAAATTGTTTTTCCCCCCAACATTTTGTTGCAGAAAATACCTAAAATTTTCTATTAAATGTAATAGATGGTGGTAGGACAGAAGGTTTGTAACTGAAAGTTTAATAAAATAACAATATTTGGTAGGAGTGGTAGATAAATTGTCCTTCTCTACAGCCGGGAGCAGCAGATGTTTGAGCGGAGTAAGCAAATTTCAGTTATAGACCAGATGTGTAATATACACAGTTAAAGCAATGGAAACCCAAAGGAAAAATTATGAGACTTACACTCACCCATGAGATCATTTTCCTATGTAAAAGAGCAATCAAACTACTGTCCAACTACTTCAAACTGGAGATATTTCATCTTTTAGCTATCCAGATTTAAGGAGCTGCTGCTGAGACTATTCATGGACTTCAATAAGGTTGCAAAGCATTTGGATTAGAGCAGTGGTTCTCAAACTGTGGGTCATGACCCCATTTTAATGGGGTTGCCAGGGCTGCCATTAGACTTCCTGGGGCCTGGGCCCAAAGCAGAAACTCGAGCCCCACCGCCCGGGGCCGAAGAGCCTGCGTAGTGGGGCTCAGGTTACAGGCCCCCTGCTTGGGGCTTACGCCCTTGAGCTTCTGCTTTGGCCTCCCGCCCTGGGCGGTGGGGCTGGGGCTTTAACCTTGAGCCCCCACGCAGGGAGGTGGGGCTCAGGCTTCAGTCCCCCCCTCCTGGGATCATGTAGTTATTTTTCTTGTCAGAAGGGGGTCACAATGCAATGAAGTTTGAGAACCCCTGGATTAGAGCAGAATTTGCCACAAATACAAAACTATTCTGTTTTGCCTTTTTTCCTTAGTATATTATTGATGTGTAATAATAATTGATAGTTAAAGAAATTCGGACAGTATTTTCACTTTATGGCTGCTCTTCTAATTGATGCTCTGGATTTTATGATTGCACAACTTGCACTGAGAGGAGTATTTCCTACATAACATGAGGGTATTTAGTACTCAGATATTCCAGTGTTCGTAGTGAAGTACATTACCAGGTAACAGTATGTAGAAGGAGATGTAATTTTAACTTTAAATATGGTAATGAGGTAACTACTTGAACTGTATGTCTCACTGCACTCATCAACTAGTAATAAATTCCTTCGGTACCTTATACAGTATTGAGGCACTAAAATAAATCTATTCAAAAGAATCAACATAAAACAATCTTCATTCCACTTCTTTCTCATCTAACATGATCAAGGTACACATCTCCATGATGCTATATAAGAATGTTCAGTTTGTGCCCTATAAGTAATTATTGGGTACAACTGGAACACTCTCTCTGGAGAGTGTTAGGGCCAAGCAGACTTAAAGAAGGACTGTTTCAAAGATCAGCTGTTGTCCAGAAAACAGCCAATTCTTATCAGTACATATAAGCTTCTGTTAGCAGTTGCATCATTTTATTCTGTATGCTTCCTGCCTGATTTACAACATAAACAGCCCATTGTTTTAAGAGTGATTTTTTTTTTAGTTTGATGGTCATGTCTGAAAAACACGCAGTAGGCAGCTACTAGATTACTCTGTAGATGTGTTTTGTAAGCAATTTTACAACCTCCAGCCCTTTCCCCATTCCCATCCTTTGAACAAATTCTGATAACTAGTATTGATTGATTTTAAAGTGGACACCGGAATGGAACCTGTGTAATCACATCACATCGAGATACAGATTCTAAATGTTTCTAAAAATAAATTATTCTATTATCCTTCATATTGATTATGGGACTATAGTTAGTTTAGAAGTTTATGCTCATGAGATGGGGATGACATGAGCAGGCCCAGCATCAGCAAGTAATCGAAAACCTTCCAAGGTCACCTTATCATATGAACTTCCTTTTCCCGGCCCCGCCGCCCTAGAAGAGAAAACATACAGCTTGAATTTTTAGGCAAAGGTCAACCCTTTACTGCAGTGCCTGGTCCCTATAAAAAAAATCAGTCAGCATGCTCAGAGAAAAGTTATGTTTGTAAGGCCTACATTTTTGTACGTGACTACTGATTTGGGGTGCCTCGATTTTTGAGTACTCACCTGGATGACCCCTTAACAGGCCTGATTTCCAGAGTGTGGGTACTCGGCTCTTTTTGAAAATCAATTCCTTGTCTCAAGTCAGGCTCCTAAAAATTGAGGCACTCAAATTCACTAGGGATTTTGAAAATTTAGGGTCTGATCCTGCACACACTTATGCATTTGCTTAACTTTACGCACATGAGCTCTTCCACTGAAGTAAATGGGATTACTTGGGTACTTAAAATTATGTACATGTATTAGTGTTTGCGGAATCGAGGACTTAGGCCATACTATCTGTGAAATTTCATGGTTGGAAACTGTCTACCAACGATGCCGAACAGAAATGATGGGAGGTGAGGGAAACAAACATTTAGGCTACTGTCCTGCACTGATATCTGCTAGTGAGGATCCTTATTCCCACACAACATCCTATTGAAATCAATTTGATTCCACACAGATGTAAAGATCCATGTGAGTGAGCCCTTTAACAGGGTTTAAAGGTCTGTTCAGTAGTATTTTTAGTTAACCTTCCTATTATAAGCAGTGCTCAAGTCCTAAAAAAAAAAGAGCCAGAACACACTTCTGGTACCATCATTCATAAATGACAGTACTGCCAGTGGTGTAACATCATTGCAGCTCCTCAAAAAAAATGCCAGAATTCTGGAGCCCTGATTCTAGGTAGTGCAGGGCTTGTTGCTAAGATTGCCCAACACTTTCCATTAATAAACCTGGTTTTTGGTTACTTATAACTATTTAGGCTGAAATTTTCCATGCCAGGTTTCTGCATCAGGCTGAGGTTTTTGGAAAAATTCTGCAAAAACAGTTCAGCCATTTCTCAGAACACAATTAGGGAAAAATACACTGTTTTGCAAATGTTAAAAAAAAATTCTCACAACTATTTCCCTGAGAAGCTCATGCTTTGGAGCAGAGATTTGAAATCTGGCCAGGAGATACCCCGCAGTCAGGGATGTGCCTTTTTCCATACTCAGGAAATCTGCCCAAATTTGGCCGACACATAAACCTCTGAAAAATTGCAGTTTACACAAGTAGAGACTTATTGGAGTTTGATGGCTATATCCACTGAAGATTGCATCTGCACTGAATATGTTCCAGCCCAGGAATGCAGGGGTTGAGCAGAACTTGCCCTGCAATTGCTCCTCATGATTGCCACAGGTGATGTCAGAGAGACAAGGGGGGTGAGGTAATATCTTGTATTGGAGGTGATGTCAGACACAGGACCTGACAACAGGGAGACTGTCTTTTGTACACGCTCAGTGCCCTTCTCCCAATCACTACACAGCTCTCTATTTAGGCAATAAATAAAGCCAGTGGCCCTGAAGACAACAGCCTTCTTCACTACACATCTCTGATTTATTCCTTATGCACTGGATGAGGAAGGTGTCCTGTGGAAAAAGTAGTATATGATCATATAATTAAAGACTGTATCATAATGCATATACACAGGGGCTGGATTAAGGTTGCACTTAATTTGTTAATTTCCTAACATATTCCATGGCTTGACCTTGAAACCTTAACATTCTTTTAAGGTATGTTTTGTATGTATTTATAACAAAAATGTATACCAAAAATATTATGTGTTGAAAATTGGTCAGGTTGTATTTTATTCCCTTTAGATGGGATTTTCGAATGTTCTCTTGACCTAACTCTCCTCCCATTTAAGTTAAAAACTCTCATTGACTTTAATGGGAACAAAGTTAGGTCAATGTTGAGCACTTTTGAAAACCCCACCAGTAATATACAGCCAGTCCTCGGACTTACAACACAATTGGTTCTTGAAAATTGCATCATGAGTCGAAACGTTGTAACTTGGAACCGCACTATACTCCATTGTGGGACCAAGCATCTGCCTGTAATAATAAAGGCCTGCAATGCTAGAAATATTAAAAATTAATTACATTTCAGTGCAATCATGTCACTAGAAATATCCTACCTAAACTATTATAAAATATCTATTTCAGATAATGGGACCAGATCATAAGCATATTTTAGGATAATGAAAAGTGTCCAGTATAGGATGATAATACTAAAAACAGTCTATTATTATTTATCACTGTCTCCCTGTTATTGCTTGAAATAAACAAAATGTGGTCACCTTGGCTTGATGAATCTCAAATTCCCATGTTAACTAAAAATAAATAAAAAATTGAAATTACAAGCATCTCACAATAAATGTACAACTCCCCAAATTACTATTCTCTTTTAAAAGAGAGAAAAGCTGGTTGGACTAACTAACTATTTTATTGGACTAACTAACTGAGAGAGACAAGTTTTCAAACTTACAAAGCTCTTCTTCAGATCTGGGTCCAACCTGGCTGTAACAACACTATATTGTGACAGGGTCAGGCCAGATGGCTACAGGAAAGCAACAGAAGGCAGATATATTAGCCCCAGGCTAAGAAGGTCCCTTTTCCCTGGGTAAGGTAACAGGGAAGGTTCCAGAACAATCAGGAACCTTCTGGAAACAATTAAGACAGGCTGATTAGAACACCTGCAGCCAATCAAGAAGCTGCTAGAATCAATTCAGGAAGGCTAATCAGGGCACCTGGGTTTTAAAAAGGAGCTCACTTCAGTTTGTGGTGTGCATGTGAGGAGCTGGGAGCAAGAGGCGCTAGGAGCTGAGAGTGAGAACGCGGACTGTTGGAGGACTGAGGTGTACAAGCATTATCAGACACCAGGAGGAAGGTCCTATCACCCAGGAAGGTGAGGATAAAGAAGGTGTTGGGAGGAGGCCATGGGGAAGTAGCCCAGGGAGTTGTAGCTGTTGCACAGCTGTTCCAAGGGGCACTCTAGACAGCTGCATTCCACAGGGCCCGGGGCTGGAACCCAGAGTAGAGGGCAGGCCCGGGTTCCCCCCAAATCCTCCCAACTCCTGGTCAGACACAGGAGGAGTCGACCTGGACCGTGGATTCAGAAAAACGGCCAAGCTGAGGGCTGCTGTGAAGCTCCAAGGCAGCAAATCCGCCGATAAGTGCAAGACCCACCAAGGTAGAGAAGGAACTTTGTCACAATATATATTCTATTTTATAATATTTATTAATATATAAAGAGAAAAATGCACTTGACATATGGATTTACAATGAAAAATATAATCTAGTAAGTGGCATACATCACCAATTTATATTTATCAACATCTGACAACATCGGTATACACAAAAAATCCTTTTAAAGTAGAAATGATAGCATGGGCATATCAATACTGGTATGAACTATCCCAAATTAGACCTCGATCCTGCAAACACTTATGTACCACACAACTACTTCTGTTCACAAAAGTTGGCAAGATCAGTGCCTTAAGTTTTAAAAAAACAGACAAAATGGATTTTTCCCCTAAAATATTGTCAATAAGTCAACCAAGCTTTAGTAAATCTCATTTGTTTCTAGATCCTTTCACAGAAGACCATATTTAAAGTTACTATTAAATATGCAAAGAATCTCATGAATGGACTTCATAAAACTGGGAGAGAGTTAATAACACACTTCCCCCAGATATTCTCCTTCTACCAAACTATTACCATCCTTACTCGGTGCCCTTTCTCAGTGTTCTTTCTAGAAGGACAGATCTTCAAAGAAGAATTAGGGTAAGCTCATAGATTGTGGTTTGTGACACCATATACTTTCAGTTATACAAAATGACCATTTTCTATATATGCAGCCAACCTAGTTCTGCATGAATTTACTCTTATAGGAAATGCATAGTTTGGCCTATATTAAACAAGTGCACCCCCCCAAAAATACTCGCTGTGCATTTCTTTGCCCTTGTGGACACATTTAAAAATATAAGGAACATTGTCATAAATGTTTTCACTATTATTTGATGTTTTTGAGCCATCAGTGGGAGTATAGGGAGCTTTAAATGCCTGGGGTGGGTTATTGATTTTTTTCCCCAGTTCTATGAAATTAATTAAGTTCATTCATTCGATTCTTCTTATAAAAGTACCTCCTCTAAATCCGATGAAGTGAGCTGTAGCTCACGAAAGCTTATGCTCAAATAAATTGGTTAGTCTCTAAGGTGCCACAAGTACTCCTTTTCTTTTTGCGAATACAGACTAACACGGCTGTTACTCTGAAACTCCTCTACATGCTGTCTTGAGGGAAAAAAATAACTTGAAAGTTGAAACGTTACTGGAAAATATATTACATGAAAGCACTTTTAAACAAAAACTGAAAAAATATGGTCAAATATCCCTTTTTTAAACAATGATTCTTTCAGCCATATAGAGTTTTTTGGGGGGAGTGGTTGAGGGAGGAGAGAGATGCACCTTTTAAAATATATATTTCTAGTAACACTTTTTTAAAAAAAATTTAAAACACTAAAGAAAGAAGAATCAGACTTCTTTTTCAGGATATAATTTATTAACCTACTAGTACTGCTCTTTGAGAATTCTGCTGACTGGAATCTACCCTGTTCTCTGCGAGGCACTAGCAGATAAATTACAAACATGAAGTATGAAATGACAAGTTCCTTTTTTTTTTTTGGTGCAAGTTCACATGGATTTTGGACCAATAAGATTGTATGCCCTCATGATTTCACAGTGCACATAACAATTGGCAAAAAGCCAGTCTTAGCCACACCCATGTCAAGACATGTAAATTAAATGTAGTTAATACACCATGGTAAATCTGGAATAACTGTAACTGAGATCTGAAAATGGCCTTATATAACCCCAAATGGCTATTACTTCTTTCACTGGAGCATGTATTCAGTTCATAGCTGTAGGAATCTAGTTTATCATGTGAGAATAAAGGGTGTGTCTGTGACTTCATACTTCTATGTATACTTCAAGTATTTGTTCCCCCCGCCCCCCTTAACACCTCAGGGAGCCATTTATGCAGCCAGAAAAATACAAAGTGTGGGCCTCTCACAATACTTCAATTCCTTACTGGTCAAAGCATTGTGAAAAGTCCAGAACTTGCTTTATTTCAGCCCCCTAGAAGGGTCCAAGAAGCATAAAAAGGATGTGAGAAACATACGTACAAATGCACATACTAATTTCTTTGGGTTTATCTGTGTGCCTTAGGAATGCATAGCACAGTTGCAATGAATAATGAGATTTCTAAGGAACTGTTAATGAAATTTCATTCAGCAGATTAAGAAAGATCAGCCAAGTAATATTATTAGGGTAGTGTATGATGCCTCATTTTCTCTCTAAGAATTATAACCTTTAGATTTCCTTTAATATCCATATAAAAGTAGTGTTGTGTGAACCTCTAAAGGTCCAGAAGGTCGGTTTGAATGAGTCCTACTGCTGGATCCTCTTGTGAAGCAAATACAAACATTCTGAGCCCCATGAGTCTACTCATGAATAAGAATGAGACTTCTCATAAGAATGGGCTTTTACACAAAAATTAAATTTCTGGTACTTCCTGCTTCCAGCTGGACTGGACCTGACATCCAGAAATGAAAAATAACAATAAAAAAGTGTATATCTCTTCACAGTCTCAGGAAAGATTAGTTTAAGATTAGGGTCAACATTTAAAGAAGGTTCAGGTTGGTTCTGAAATGATATTTTCAACCTTCATTTGCTTAATTTGCCTTTAGAGTGAGTAGGGTGAGCAAAATTCATCCTCAAAAGCAAAACTTGAGACAGGTCAAGTGTATAAATCACTTGCTGAGTACGAACTTTGTCTAATCCAGGGAACCTGCACAAGGGCCTTTACACCGGATGGATGTGAATTTTACCTCTAGTGAGTTTATACCCTGAATCAAGTACAATTAGCCTATGGAACTCATGAATACAAGAAATTGCTGAGGCCAAGAGCTTGGCAGGATTCACAAAACAAACAAGAGTCGCAAAATATGGACTCTGGATTTCAGAAAAGCAGACTTGGACTCCCTAAGGGAACTGATGGGCAGGATCCCCTGGGAGGCTAATATGAGGGGGAAAGGAGTCCAGGAAAGCTGGCTGTATTTTAAAGAAGCCTTATTGAGGGCTCAGGAATAAACCATCCCAATGTGCAGAAAGAATATCAAATACGGCAGGCGACCAGCTTGGCTTAACAGTGAAATCTTCGGTGACCGTAAACACAAAAAGGAAGCTTACAGGAAGTGGAAACTTGGACAGATGACTAGGAGGAGTTTAAAAATATTGCTAGAGCATGCAGGGATGTAATCAGGAAGGCCAAAACGCAACTGGAGTTGCAGCTATCACGGGATGTGAAGGGTAACAAGAAGGGTTTCTACAGGTAGGTTAGCAACAAGAAAAAGGTCAGGGAAAGTATGGGACCCTTAATGAATGGGGGAGGCAACCTAGTGACAGATGATGTGGAAAAAGCTGAAGTACTCAATGCTTTTTTTGCCTCGGTCTTCACAGACAAGGTCAGCTCCCAGATTGCTGTCCTGGGCCACACAGTATGGGGAGGAGGTGAGCAGTCCTCAGTGGTGAAAGAACAGGTTGAGGACTATTTAGAAAAGCTGGACATGCACAAGTCCATGGGTCCAGATCTAACGCATCCGAGGGTGCTGAGGGAATTGGCTGATGTGATTGCAGAGCCATTGGCCATTATCTTTGAACGCTCGCAGTGATCGGGGGAGGTCCCGGACTATTCGAAAAAGGCAAATATAGTGCCCATCTTTAAAAAAGAGAAGAAGGAGAACGCAGAGAACTACAGACCAGTCAGCCTCACCTCAGTCCCTGGAAAAATCATGGAATAGGTCCTCAAGGAAACCATTTTGAAGCACTTGGAGGAGAGGAAGGTTATCAAGAACAGTCAACGTGGATTCACCAAAGGCAAATCATACCTGACCAACCTGATTGCCTTCTATGATGAAATAACTGGCTCTGTGGGTATAGAGAAAGCAGTGAACATGATATATCTTGAGTTTAGCAAAGCTTTTGATACAGTCTCCCACAGTATTCTTGCCAGCATATGGATTGTATGAATGGACTATAAGGTGGATAGAAAGCTGGCTAGATTGTCAGACTCAACGAGTCGTGATCAGCAGCTCAATGTCTAGCTGGCACCTGGTATCAAGTGGAGTGCCCCAGGAGTTGGTCCGGGGGCAGTTTTGTTCAACATCTTCGTTAATGATCTGGACGATGGGATAGATTCCATCCTCAGCAAGTTTGCAGATGACACTAAACTGGGGGAGAGGCAGATATGCTGGAGGGTAGGGATAGGGTCTAGAGCAACCTAGATAAATTGGAGGATTGGGCCAAAAGAAATCCGATGAGGTTCAACAAGGACAAGTGCAGAGTCCTGCACTTAGGACGGAAGAATCCCATGCACCGCTAAAGGCTGGGGACCGAATGGCTAAGCAGCAGTTCGGCAGAAAAGGACCTGGAGATTACAATGGATGAGAAGCTGGATGTGAGTCAGCACTGTGCTCTTGTTGCCAAGAAGGCTAACGGCATATTGGGCTGCATTAGTAGGAGCATTGCCAGCAGATAGAGGGAAGTGGTTATTCCCCTCTATTCGGCACTGGTGAGGCCACACCTGGAGTATTGCATCAAATTTTGGGCTCCCCACTACAGAAAGGATGTGGATAAATTGGAGAGTCCAGTAGAGGGCAACAAAAATGATTAGAGGGCTGGGGCACATGATTTACGAGGAGAGGCTGAGGGAACTGGGCTTGTTTAGTCTGCAGAAGAGAAGAGTGAGGGGGGATTTGAGGCAGCCTTCAGCTACCTGAAGGGGGGTTCCAAAGAGGGTGGAGCTAGGCTGTTCTCAGTGGTGGCAGATGACAGAACAAGAAGCAATGGTCTCAAGTTGCAGTGGGGGAGGTCTAGGTTGGATATTAGGAAACACTATTTTACTAGGAGGGTAGTGAAGCACTGGAATGGGTTACCTAGGGAGGTGGTAAAATCTCCATCCTTAGAGGTTTTAAGGCCCGGCCTGACAAAGCCCTGTCTGGGATGGTTTAGTTGGTGTTGGTCCTGCTTTGAGCAGGGGATTGGACTAGATGACCTCTTGAGATCTCTTCCAACCCTAATCTTCTATGATTCTATGATTCTTCTATGATTTATATGGAAATTGAGACGATCCATAGTTACCCTAGATAGAATTTAAAAACCCGTCAATGTTCTGGATAGGATATAAACCCCATACTTCAAGGCATAAGCCAACTTCTAACTGATTACATTAGGAAGAAAATTCCCTTCTGAGAAAATTATTATATAAATGGCCACTTTGTGACTTCTTGCACCTTCTTCTGAAGCATCTGATGGTGGCCACCATTGGAGACTGGCCTAGACAGATCAATGGGCTGAGCTGTTATGAGATTCCTATGTTATTCAAACCAAATCTGCAAACTTTTAGAGGTTCATACAACTCTGCTTTTACATAGGTATTAAAAGAAATAATATTATGAAAGCATGATATGGGTCTGCTGTACTCCTAGGAAATATAACTTACCTAACTGGGCTTGAAGTTGAAGCTAAACAAATTCAAACTGGAACTAGGGCACACATTTTAAACAGGTGGGGTAATTAACCATTGCAGCAGCTTAGGAAGAATGTAGTAGAAGATATTTTAGTCACTTAAAGTGTTTAAATCCACAGTGGATGTCTTTCTGAACGATACACTGTAGTTCAACCATAAGTTATTGTGCTTGTGGAAGGAATTACTGGGTGAAATTCCATGGCTGTGTTATGCAGGAGGTCACAATAGATTATCATAAAGGTGCTTTCTGGCCTTAAAATCTGCAAAGGCACAAACCTTTACACTTAAGTTGTATCAATGTCCAGCCCTGTGTACACTCATGAGTTCTCCACATTTAAAAAAATGTAGAGTTGAGGTCCAAATTTCCCCCCAGTTACACCAGGAGACGCTCTACACTTGCATAGGGTTTCACCAGTGCAGCTGGCCTAGTTTTTTCTCATCCATGTGGGTGCAGGTGTGCTTCAGCTAGAGCTCTTTGCAGCAGGAGAGTGGTGACATAGCCAGAAAAAGTGTAGAGGAAAATCAATAATAGCTGGACGTTCATTTAAACAAATACATCATCCAGTAAACAGTGCAGCAGCTTTAAAATGTATACAAGTAAAGGTGAACTTTGTTCACATTATAGCTCCAGCTGTTTTGTGTTTTGAGACTGGGCACCACAGCTGGCCTGATGAGCTCTGAATCATGGGAAAAGGGGAAATATTTAATCTAACTTAAACAGAAAGAAGTAACCCCACAGCAGTGAGAGATAACAGGTGGGAGCCTTGCCCTGCCACTCTGCCTTGAGGGTAAAATCTGGCATGCAGAGGTAGCTTCAGAACAAAAGTCACTGAAGCTGCTGTTTGCTGTACTTCTCAGGGCCTTCTCTATTTATTCAGCATTGCTGACAGCACCCTTGCTGCATCACCCAAAGTACCATTCATTGTTATAAAATTGGCTCAGAGGGCTGAAGCTGGGGTGAGAGGCAGGCAGGCAGTGTATGTGATGGGTTTCCCCCCACTCCGTGGTATCCCAGTATATCAGGTGGCACCCTGGAGTGAGGGGTAATCCGTCACAGTGTACTACAGAAAGCTCCTGTCAAAATTATATTTCCCCTACCTTAAGAAACAAAGGTTAGAGATGGGCCTTAGAACCCATTTCTAGTACCACCGTTGTACTGGCTGAAGTCAACAGAGCACTATTTATTTTTTAAAGCTAAGCTTAAAAGCAGACGCAACTACGGCCCCTGTGGTAGCAGGAGCCATCTCTAGGAACCATCTTAGCTTGGGGGAAATGTAGTGTAGATGGGACACTAGTTAGTGTTGTTGCTGTTTTCTCTCAGCCTGATACATATTCTAAAACCGGGCTTTTGAGAGACTGCTTGTCCTGAGGGGCTTGATCTCCTTTCTCACACATGAAGGGTAAATCCAGTCAAGTCGAGGGAAGTATAATGGAGTAGCAATGGGGCAAGTGAGAACAGAATCAGCCCTGCAGTGTTTGAGTGTTTGCGTCCTTTTACATCAGCGCAGCAGATCCCAGTTCCCGTGTTGTCACCGTATTGCGTAAAAAGCGTGAAGTCTTAATCCGTCCCAATCCCACAGCGAATTCCAGCGTGTGTCTGATCTGACAATTACCTGAGTGGTACAGAGAGTCAGAGAAAGAAAAGGAGGACTTGTGGCACCTTAGAGACTAACAAATTTATTAGAGCAGAAGCTTTCGTGAGCTACAGCTCACTTCATCGGATGCATACAGTGGAAAATATAGTGGGAAGATTTTATATACACAGAGAACATGAAACAATGGGTGTTACCATACAGACTGTAACACGAGTGATCAGGAAAGGTGAGCTATTACCAGAAGGGGGGGGGGGGGGGGATCTTTTGTAGTGATAATCAAGGTGGGCCATTTCCAGCAGAATAAACATGGGGCGGAATAAACATGGGGAAATAGTTTTACTTTGTGTAATGACACATCCACTCCCAGTCTTTATTCAAGCCTAAATCAATTATATCCAGTTTGCAAATTAATTCCAATTCAGCAGTCTCTCGCTGGAGTCTGTTTCTGAAGTTTTTTTGTTGAAGAATTGCCACTTTTAGGTCTGTAATCGAGTGACCAAAGAGATTGAAGTGTTCTCCGACTGGTTTTTGAAGAAAGGGATCTTCCCATAATCTCTCACAACCCGAAACAATCATTCAGCCAGTTGGTTTTATCTTGCATGCATGGAACTATCCTTCTATCCATTTAAAAAAGTATATTAAAAAGATCCAGAAAGCTCAATCCTGCTTCCATTGAAATCAGTGGTGAGAATCCCACTGATTTCAAAAGGAGAAGGACCGGGCCCCCAAATGGTAACTAGGAAACATTCCACTAATTTAAAAAACATTGTGGTATTATACATATGGAGGAGATGCCTCAGCAAAGCAGGCTTTTTTAGGTAGTGATGTTCAGCTGGACCCATTTTATACACTCTAGTGGCGCAAATATAGACAAAGATTCCAGTTACGTAGCATCAACAATGAACAGCTTCTGCTGCAGCAGGAAGTTGCATCTTGAGTGACATTTTTTGACTGTTTAGTATGTCATATCCCTGGATATGAGCGTAACTGTAACGGACACACAGACCTGTACTGATTCGAACACACTGACTAGCCAGGGAGAGACTGTGGCTTTCAAAGGCACAGCTGCGAATGGATTGCCCCATGCTAGCTGCACCTCCGGGAGGCATTTGGTTTGGAGAGTGCACACTGGGGTGATCACCAGTACAGCCTGGATCAGGGCGGAGCACACAGTCACTGTAACCTTTGCACTTAAGTTGTAGCAATGTCCAGCCCTGTTTACACTCCCTAGGCAGAATGCCTCTGGTCTGCTAGCCAGTATCGAAGGGGTGGGGCCTTGCAGTGCTTTCTCACTCCCAATGTGCTTGTAGTGAGATCACAAGCATCAAAAATCTGGCTGCCCCTTTTCTTCTACTTGCCTGTAAGGGGCCAGAATCCAGGCAATGCCATTATTTCTGCCACCATATGGGAAAAGAATAAGGTCTGCTGAAGCAAGGCTCTCCTTAATGCTGCTTTACAAAGGTCTTCCCATCAGAAACGCTGCTCAAGCTGCTCCTGCTGCAAAGCCCAGCAGGGATCTCGGCTTTACTGGACAAGATATTCATTGCTCAATTTATGGCTTGACTGGGCCTTCTGGAAATGTATTTCACTGCAGCATCAGATGGGCTAGATGTGGGGGAGTGAGTGAGAGGCACACCGAGATTTTTTGGAATCTCTGGCCTAAAGATGCTTGTTCAATTCAGTGATGGGTAAATGTGTTTGCTTTTCTTTGTGTGTATCATTCACAGAGGAAGGGTTCACAAATGACAACAGTTGCACATGTTGGAGAAGACACAAAAATCAGTGACGGGGGAGAAGGAAGAAGCTTCTTACATGCCGAAGTCCTGGGCAACTGCACTAATATTAACTGTGACAGTCCAATGTAAATGAAAGTAGAATTTGACACATATTTTGCTCAGATAATTAAAACAAGGGAAATAGTTTGAAATCCCAGGGAGCAGAATAGAACCTATTGGCAATTACCATGCAAGGGGATTGTAATGAAGGAATTGTTTTACAAGGATGGTGTATTACAGGCACCAAATAGATACTCAGGAAGAGGTAATGATTTGATCATTGTTGAATGCTGGAAGGATTATGTAACTAGGAGGGGAAATTCTGCCTAATAGCCATTTATAAAGGAACTTGGATACACACTCTATGTAAAAGTCAAGATTATAATAGGCAGAACCTCACCACATAAATGTCATTTTTTTACCACCCAGTGTACCGCAAGGCTATAACCTTCACAGTTGTGCTTGTGTGTTTCTTTTGAAATGTACACAGTGTCAACCCTATAGATGTGAGGAAATGACTAAAAAGCAGTTACTTCTAAGGCTTTCAAAACTATGTTCAAAGTAACCACTCCCCCACACAATGTGAAATCAAAGCTCTAAAAAACTGCCAGGAAGGATATTAAGACTGTCTTGATTGTGAAAGCTCATAAAATAAATGTGTTGGTTGTTATGGATTAAAGTGAGTACCACAAAGATGAAGGAATACCTAGCATCTGGAGTCTATATTGTAGTCCCTAAAATTCCTAATAGATCTCTGTAAAAAAAAAGAAGATAAACTGAGATTAATAGGTTAAAATGAAAACATGTCCCACCAAGACACGAAAAATGTTTGGCCAGAAGTAACATAATCCCTAGGATTTCTGTCTTTCCAAAAATTCACAGGACTTGCATTCCTCTCTGAGTTTCACTAATTCCCAATTTTAAGATTTATCTAAATTTAGGAATGAAATTTTAACTTCCACTCAACTAATTAAATACCCAAATTCTGGATTGCATTGAATTGATAAGAGAAATTGTGCTGTGTGATCCCCTCAGCTCTCACTAACTATGTAGGCACAAGCTGTATCAGTGTCTGGAGGAGACACCTTCAAGAAACTCTTAGATAATGTAGGAAGTGATGTCAGTAATTTAGTGGGTAACATTTTCCCCGAGTCAGTACTGTACTGACTCGGGGAAAATGTTAAGATCTCACTGAACCTTTCACAAGATTTAGGATGCTAGCCCCAATGTACTGTTCATATTTCAGTCTGAATAATCCTAATAATTGCAAAACCTAATTTTCCAGTGTATTTTAAATTGGACAAGATATTCTTCACTTCCTGTCCTAAACTGCTGTGTAGTTTGCTGTGCCCTGTTAAATAGCTGCTGTAACAAATGAAATGATCTCTCTGTATAGCTTTGTACTTCAATTTACTAAATACTTTGAGTCTGATTCTCATTCACACGAAGGTCCCTTTACATTATCCTGGCAACACAGAAGGGCCTTCAAGGTGAGCATAAGTGCAATTTAAGGCCCCTGTACACTGCCGGAGTAGGGTAAAGGGCCTTTAGTGTAAATGAGAATCAAGATCATTGTGATCCTTTGGAGTGAAAGTTACTATATAAATGCAACTTATTATTTTATTAATAATAAGAATTATTTTCATTTGCAGTGTCTAAGAATGTTGTATAGAGATTATGTCACATGTAGAAATTAATGAAACATATGAACCTGCCCTGTGGTGTCCAGTCACAAAGGCTGGCACTGAGTCTGCACCTGGAGCTTTTCTGGGATGTTCAGGTCCTACAGATTATTCTCACCAGTCACTCACTTCAACCTTAAACTTGAAGTCTTGGAGGGCAAGTTGACAGATGGCTCCTTGGTCTAATGGTATGAGTCTTGTTTTGGGTGTGGAAGTCTTAAATCCAAATCCTGAACAAGCATTGGTCTTAGGTCAGACTAGATGATCATTCTGGTCAGTGAATCTATATCTGCTACCAGATGGACCTCCACTAATCTTCTCTCTTGGAAGATGGCTGCCAGGTAGAGCCATTGTCCTTCCAGATTTTGATAAGGGCCTTCAGGGGGACAAGAAGTGCTTGCTGCCTCCTTCTCCTCATTGGGCAACAGGTCCTGGAAAACACTCCCTTATTATGGGTGAATCAGCTGATGGACTAAGTGACAAGGAAAATAATTTGAAAGTCAGTCTCAAGGGTAGTAGCATCCCAAAACTTAATGTTATAACTTCCTGTCCTACTTGCTGCACTTTCAAATACAGAAATATAAAGGTGCTTAACTCCGTGACAGAGTAGGTCAGCAGAAGAGAGGAAAGCAGAGTTAGAGGAGAGCTACTTCTTGGGTTCAGGGAAGTTGGTCAGACGGGTGGCAAGTTAAGAGGGAGATTATCTGGGTGGAGCCAATGTGAATGGCAAGGGTATGCTAACAGAATGAGCAAAGGTCCAAGGTCTGGGTTTGATTAGGATCTGACGGTGGGTTGGATTATGATCTGAATCAAACCTGATTTCAGGTGGATCCTGGGTTCTAGCTCAAAATTTCATACAGCCGTTTTTACAGAGGATCTTTCAGTGTTACAGCTAAGGATTGTGGATTTCCTTTCCTCAAGACTATCCCCTTAAGCCACTTTGTTTATAAATTGGGATTCAGATATTAGCAATATTCACTTTTCCTCATGAAGACTATCTGAGTTTCCAGACAAAAATGTTGGAGCAAATTTTTGCTGTTAATAAGAACTAACATTCTACTTAATTACCAGCTTGTAAATCCTTTTCTTCAGTTTATTTATTATTTGCAAAATTCACTGGCAATCAGAGTGTGCTGTTGCTTCTGTATTTCTATTTATTATGGAGAATATAGTATGTATTAAATACAATGCTATTTAAACTATTTTCAGGAGCAAATGGCAGCTCTAATAGCCACCCATTGGTTCGCTACGATACTGTTATCTACACTACATGGCAAATTTTAGCTGGGATGGGTGAACACTATGAAATGTGAAGTTTTGTGAGCCCTTTTAATTATTTTCACAAAACTACTCTAAGTTTTCAAACATGTATTTTTCTCTGGAATAAAAATGCTGCTTTCCCCCAGATGTTCCTACTTTTTCCCCTAAGTCTGAGGATGATTCTTCACTCTCACTTTGCCCATGTAACTCCACTGACTTTAATGACGTTACACTAGTGTAAAATCAGGGAATCACGTAGGTGAATAAAGCCCTATTTTTTTTTTTTTTTTGCTAAAGGCAAACCTGTTGTATGAATTAAGAATAGAGAAACACCCTTTGTAAATTAGGCTGGCACTAGTGTCTTGTATACCGCTTGTATGTGAGGGTTCATGTACACACACACACACACACACGATTTAATTTTTATTAGAATGTTTCTCTTCCCCCACACCATCTTTTCATGGTTTCCCTTTTCTTAAATCTGTTTCCTGATAGCTTCAGTTCACCTTATATTTTCATCTATTCTCCTCTCTCTGCCACTCTTCCTTAAGCACACTGCAAATCTACAAGCATATGAATTGGAGTCAAACTTTCAAACTCCAAAATGCCTAAGTGGATTTGAAACATCATAAAATTTGTTCACCCACCACCAGTTTTTATAGAAGAGTCAGTTAACTGATTCATGCACGAAAACAAAAACAAACAAACAAACAAAGGCAGCTGGGCGGGGGGAGTTTGTTGCTAATATAGTGCACCTGAACAGAGGTGAACACACATCGGTAAAATCATGAGAAATGATGTAGCTTTTTTTCTCTCTGCAAATATCCTAAGCAGGCTAAAGCCACTAAACCCAAAATAGCCTGCTGTGTTGTATGGCTGATGAACTCATTAACTCTAGTCTTAACTCACTAACTTCTCCCTTGAAATCTCTGAAACAGAGACATTGTTAGAGCTTTAACAATGATAACGTAAACAAGGCTGCCATTTTGTATGTAGACTGATCAAGAAGGGGCCTGCATTATACATACAGCTGCTTATACCAGCTATAAAGGATAATTTTGTTGTATTAACTCCATAAATTTGATAGAGTCAGTAAGGCTTCCACTGCATAATAGCTTAATTTTTCATTCTAATAATAACTGGCTGCCAGTTGAAATGAATGGGAGCAAAAACAAACATTTCTGTTCCATGACATGATCCATGACAGATGTACAGTTTAGGAGGCCCTCGGGCAGGGTATTCCAAGCCTCCCCTCCCTTCACCCAATGGCAGTAAAAACATTAACACCAAGAAAAGAGACTGAACTGTAAAGGAACTCATAAGAAAATGACCCAGCTATACTCTTCTTAAATCCACAATTGGCAATATGCCTGATTTAAGACTACGCTAAGCATCCAGGATTTTCTAAAGTGCTTACAGACGGTGTGTACAGTACATCACACACATAAGTGTGGAGGGGGAAAATTCCCTCTCTCAATAACACACAAAGGTTTCTTGCTTTGATTTTACTGGGTTTTTTTTTTCAATCCTTCCCCCAAGAATATACGGAGAATGCTAATAATTTTATTATTACTGATTATTATTAGTATTGATTTGATGTAAAGCAGCATGAAAATATGTATCCCCTTTTAAAAATAAAAAAAGACCATAAACTTGAATCTTGACAAATTTAGATGAAAATAGGATAGCATAGGTTAGTGCCAACAAGTTACTCAGGCTTTATGTGAGTATTGATTTATCCACTAAATGAAAATGAATAGCTGCCATATCAACAGCATTGTTTTGCTGCCTCTGCAACAGAGATCACTTCCTTAAAGAAGCCCAAAGCTGTTATTTAAAAAAGTGATTGCTTGTAGAACAGAAAGGAAAAGTTCACTCTAGCAAACACACAGGTATTCACACTCCGACTTTTATAACAATGTTTGGGAGAGTCTATGCAAATTTTAACCTGTGTTTTGCTATAAAGTAGTAATACTTTTTTATTGTGAGAAAAGACACAGAACAATTTTGCCAAAGAGGTGCTATAGGAATACCTTCTATAAAGGCCAAGGAAGTGGCTGTTGTGTGTGCGGATATTATAGCTACAAGAGAGACAACAGAAGAAAAAGATATTCCCCTCATTAAATGTTTCATATTCGAGGCCTGCCAGTGGGTCATTCTTTTGTATTGCATTGGACTGCAAAATTCCCAAATGGCCTGAAGTAAAGTGGCCATTATAGAAGTCAATAATTATGGTAGTGTCTGAGAAGCTATCCTGTTACAATGTGATATAAATTGAAAAAAAAAAAATATCACCAAAGCCCTACAAGCTCAAAAATGGCCTAGAGACCTAGAAATCACCCCCACAAAAGAGGAAAGATCAAAAAACTGCACCTTTGGTGAATGAAAATAGAATATACAACAGCACCATAGATTTCTGAAGCCATCTTCAAATGAATGTAAGTTGTCATTCAAACAAGTGAAAGATATTCATGACTGCCTATATGCATACTGCCCATTCTGCACTTATTTTATGGGTGCACTCAGATTTTACATGTGGGCACTGATTCCCCATATGTGAGCCACCCTTCCTGGGTTGCCCTGTTTGTGCCTAGACCCAGATAGTGGAAGAAAGAATATCTAGCCACTGGTGCTCTGATCTCTCAGCCTGAGGAGATGTGGCTAGGCCCAATATGAAGCAGGTGGCAAGGAGAAGCTGTGGATCTCCATCCCACAAGGACAGAATGCACTGCTGCCCTGTTAATGGAAATAAAGCAATCTACAGAGGAGACTCGGGTTTGCCAATAGTGGTCGGGACAACAAATCTGATTAGTTCCTAATCAGGAATCAGGAATAGATAGGCACTCACATTGCTATGACTGAGATGACCTGGAAAGAGCATAAAAAGGAACTGAGTCCCACAGACCTTGTACTCACAGGGTGACCAAGGAAAACAAAATGATCATGAATAGGCAAAAGAGATGCCTATCTGAGATTGCTGGGACTAGAGAACGTTGAGAAGGAGGGAAGGCTTTCTTCCATCCTTGACAGGCTGACTGCTGGACATTTTATACCTGAAAGTAAACCATGTATATAGAAAGAGTGTTACATATGACATGATAACATTCTGAATCTCTGACTTCCATGGCAAGGATACTAGATGCAAGACACAATATGGAGGATATTTTATACAAAGGGGCAATCCATCGCCCTCTTTTGTGGGTGAAAAAGAACCCATGGTAGCAGAAGGTTTTGCAAGGAAGGAGGCTATGAAGGGGATTATTTGAGGTTGGTCAGGTGTATGACTAGAGGGAGGCAGAAATAGATCCAAAGGGTCCTCCTGGCCTTCCTCTCCTCTACGAAAGAGGGATGGATTGGGGAACTGCTTGGCAGCTGATGGGTAGGATGTTTCTCCATTAATGGAAGACAAACTAAAACTGAACACCTAATCTCAGTAATATCAAGCCCAGGTATATAGCCTCATCCTGTGGCTTTCTGCTGGGGAAAAAACATTGAGAAGAGGAAGCGGGGGGAAGAAATCCTCTCTCTCTGAGTGCTGCTGAAGCCCTGAGACTGCACTAGACCTCTTGCTGCTGTAACCCCACTCCACGAGCTCCATCATCATGATTTCTCTCTGGTTTGACTGTGCCCTTGCTTTCAAGCCCTGTAATGCTCTCATCATAGAGAGCACCTATGTAGACTTCAGAAATCTTGCTCCTTCATCGACAAGCCCACATTCCTACAGCAGCATGATAATGGTCACTTATCTTTTAGTACACAAGTAAACCTTTAAGGAATTTTTCAGTCTTCAATCTCAGCCAGTCCCCAGGTCCTACTTCTTATATAAAGGATTCATGTCAAGTGTGCCAAATTTCACTAGCATGTGTGTGAATACTATGCAGTTCCAGCATGCTCCTTCTGCACAACTGCACAACTAAATACTCTCCCTGTCTGCTAGGAACACACACATCCTGATCAGAACCACCATCCTCAGCCATGAGAACTGCTATGTCAGCTCTTGACTGTGCTGGAGCAAGGAGGTTTTTTGACCACAAACCTAGCTGAAGCTCACGGCCAGTGACTTGAGGCTACCTGCTGGGAGTCAATTAAGTGCCGTCAAACCCATTTAGACTCAACACTTTAAAGAAGGATGTTCCTCTTGGGTACTGGAACACAGCCTTGAGGAGTGGTGTCATCTAACACAATGTTAAACACAACTTTCCAGTTATTGTAGGGGGAAAAAACAAGTCCTGTGTCACATCTTGGCAGCTGATCACGGTTAAACCAATGGTTCCAGTAAGGTTAATCCAAGACTAGCTGACACAGTGTTAAACACGATGGTGTCTGTCTACTCTGACTGCTAAGACATCTTTACTATTGCATTAGTTAACAGGACTACTCAAGGGCATATTCTAATGCAACCTAACACTCTAGTGAAAATAAGCCCGGAGAAGAAAGAAAAACTAAGGTTGTGCTGACTAGAAGCCAGGGGAGGAAGCTCTGTGGAAACAGAGGAGATACCTCGTATGGTTTGGGGTGCGATATTCAAAAGCAGTCAGCGTTGACCTGACTGCTCTCACTGAAGTCAACAGTGAAACTCTCTCATTGGGGACAGAGTTGCATAATGTCAACGTGATTTTGAAAACCCTGCCCGTTTGTTGTTTTTGTGGTAGTGTTGAGTTCGCTGCCTGAACTACTGCATGGAAGGAATGCAGCTACAGATGGTTGCCAAACTGATGTCAGATTGGATTAAGCCAGAGTCCCTGCAATAAAACCCTACCCAGAGCGGGAGATTTTGTGTTCAAACCTGAGTCTCCAGTAAACATTTCTGCCTTGACATTTCCCTCTTGGTTCTGAAACAAGGCCATGTTTTTTTCTGTTCTCAGAGTCAAAAAAACCCATCCCCTTTTCAGACAAGTCATCCACTTTAGAGTATTATTTTTGTTGTCTATACACAAACTGACTATGTGGAGGATTTAGTTTGTCACTCATTTAAAAAATCCTGTTCTAGTGAATGACTATCACCTATTCTCACTGGATATATTGTGCAGGAACATGGCAACTTCTCACCGAACTCTTTGATGGAAAAACTTCATCTCTTTTTGTCATTTGTGCATAAGGACATTTATATGTGGATTATATGTGGAGCGTTAGCAAGGTTGACTGCAGAAATGGTCAGTATAGTTGTCTTGGGGGGAGGGGAAGCCTTTTTCCATATCCATATTTGAATTTTATGCATAAATGCATAGATGTTGAAATCATGCTCACCTGTTGCCAAAAGATCCATATGCCAGCTTTTTCTTCCATCATATACAGCATTCTCAGGTAGAATATGTTGTGCAGCCAAATTACATATTGCCTACATAAGCATGGGGGGGAGTGTGTGTGTGTGTGTGTGTGTGTGTGTGTGTGTGTGTGTGTGTGGCCGTTGTGTCGCCTTTGAAAAAAAAAATCAACAAAATCACAGTGCTTTGCCCTGACCCCACCAATTCTGGTGATCCTTTATCTTGATCACTGCTATGACATTAGGAGCACTGATTGCATTGGAGAACCTATCCACTGGTTTTCTTTCCAAATGGTAAAGGGCCTCCGCTTGACCAGTGAGGGTAAACATGTGGGTTCTCCAGCTCTCTATTAGCATCCTCACCACTTTTCTTTCTTTCTTTCTTTCTTTCTTAATTAATTAAAAATGTTTAAATTAGTTCAATGTATCTTGAATATCTAAGATGTGATGCTGTCTCTCTGACTCACTTCCAAATTGAAGTGCATATATAAAAAAATTGAATCACTTCAATGATTTTAAATCACTCTTCAATGTGCAAAGTAATTTAAAATTACTGGAGTGCTTCCAATTTTTATTAGTCCTTGAATTTGGAAGTGATCGAGGTGCGTCTGGGCATGTGCAGTGCACTGTGAGTTAAAATTATTAAGCCCTTACATGATTTTTTTAAGCAGATTTCACTTTATAATGGAAACCATTGAGGGGACAATGGAACAATTTTGAAGAACCACATGGGGTCATATAATTCCAGAAAGAATCAGTCTGGAAAAAATCTTGCAGTTTTAAAAATCCAGAAGAAATGCAGTGTTCAAACCATTCTACATGTGGCTCAGGCTTCCATTTTAATTGCTATAGCACTTTTGCATTTAATTACTTTCAATGTATCAAATTTCTCTAAATTTAGCAATTTACCAGAATCAATAGTAGGACAGACTAAAAAGAGCTGACTTTCTTGTTAAGCCTTGCGAATACTTACTGACATGGATAGTCTTTACTCACAAGACTAGTCAAGGTTAATCTTCCTCCCTTACTCAGTTGAGTCACTCTACTAATCATCCTTCCTTACTCATGAGAGTAGTACCATTGAGGTTAATGGGACTAATTTCAGAAGTAATGATTACTCATTTGAGTAAAGGCTGCAGGATTGGGCGCTATGGTTTTCTATCAAACTTTTTAAAACCAATCACCATCAGCTCCTCTTCCCAACACTCTTAAAATACAACCCTTCATATGTACAATTTGTGTCATTTCTGTAGGTTCAACAATGTGAGAAAGGTTGAAGGTTCTTGCCTTTATCACAGGTGTGTAATTCAGAATCAATGGAGACAAACATGATAAACTAACATGAGCAAGTATATCACACTGACTGCCTTAAACGCAAATGATCATGGAGGGGTTATTTATTTACTCTGGGGGAGTCAGCCCTGTCTGCATGTTCCTACATCTGCCAGGTTGCACAGAAACTAAACGGTGGGTGCATAAGGTGGGACTTCTATTCTGTTCCTGTTTGCATATGGTACACACACGGCACTTATGCTTCCCAGACAGGTGCCAGCAAACAGAAAAGCAAATGGGCTTTACCGAGGAACGCAGTGGGTGTGGCTCACCTCGTTGGTGCAAAACTCATGTGCGGAGCAGGCATTCAGTGCAAAGTCAGTTACCTGAGGATATGTCTACACAGCCCAAAACAACAAAAACAACAATTGTAGCGGTGAGTCTGAGAGCCTGAGTCAACTGACCTGGGCTCCCAGGACTTACACAATGGTGCTAAAAACAGCAGTGCGGATGGAGACTGAGCTCTGAAGCCTGGTGAGGAGGGAGGCTCTTGGAGCCCAGGCTTGAGCCTGAAAGTATGTGCTGTTATTTTTAGCCCCACAGCACCAGCCCTGTGACTTGTTCCCAGACTTGTTCCCAGTCTTGTTCCCAGTCTTGTTCCGCCGCTTGTGCAGGGAAAGCCCCTGGCGGGCCGGGCCGGTTTGTTTACCTGCCGCGTCCACAGGTTCGGCCGATTGTGGCTCCCACTGGCCGCGGTTCGCTGCTCCAGACCAATGGGGGGCTGCTGGAAATGGCGCGGGCCGAGGGCTAAACTACAAATAAAAGCTCTCAAGGGCAGTCCATAAAGGGAGGTGGGGTGAAGAACGTGGGAGTTCAATAGAGCGAGCTCAGCCTGAAAGGGTGAGCAGCTGCCCACTCTGGAATGCCTTAAACAACACTAAAAGAAGAAGCCTTGAAGCATCTAGCAAACATTCGCTCCTAACAAATGTATCTCAACTGAGCAAAGGAAACCTAGCCTCACAGGTTTACAGTGAGAATTACCTACACGCATAACTGCCTTCTCACCCTTAAAACAGAACTTAGGGCTAAACTGTGCCTTGTAGGAAATGCTGTACATAATAGGCAGTAAGTACATACCGGTCCAAGACACCAGGTACGTGTCAGGGAAGCTAGTCCCGCCTGCCACTCACTCTATTTTTAGCATGCTAGTTCAATGACAGCTAGTGCAGGTATGTATACTCAGACTGGAAACTACACCCCCAGCTTGTAATGTAGACACACCCTAAGTGGTGCAGTATTCTGCTCTATGTAGCTGGTCAGCTTGGGGATGGGGGAAATGCAGAGAGTCATGGCTCCAGCTACTCCCCATCTCTCCTTGCCCTCTTTGGGTCACTGTGTTCCCCTTTCTGCTATGCATCTGTATAAAGGCTGGCCAGAATCTAGCCCTAAAGTTGCTTTTAAGAGTGAACTACTCAGTGTCAAAGTTCTTTGCATCAGCACTCTGTGCAGGAAACAGAAGAATGTACTGTGTAGTACCAGTTTAATATTTGATACATCCAGACTTATGTATGACTCTATCCTGTCCTTGTAATGGGGATGGACTCAGTCATCTAACAGGTCTTTGCTATCTCTAGCAAGGAAGATCCTATTATTAAAAGTTATGAGCCTCAAATTTAACAAGTAAGCTAATCAATAAGAAAATGAGTTTGTTTTTAAAAATTGCTTTAATTTTAAAAATACAGCACGTCTGCTCCGTTTCCTGCTTTTGACTATGATAATAAAACTTTTGGTATGGCTAATGTAGTTTAGCTAAACAAATTAGACAACTGGACCATTTAGACTGAAGAGGAAGTTTCCATTAGCCATTGTGATGTTCTTTGTCTGGTCTGCTAGCAGTTTTTGCAAACCAGACATCAGAACATATACGATTTTAAACTTACTTTAACGTAGGACTAGATCATTCTGATATGCAACTATAGTGTGAGTGTGAATATGTGTGTTTTTGTGTATATACATGTGCTATGCTGGTTCAGGTTAGAGTTAAAATATTTTTCCTTTCCACAAAATACAAAACCATATGAATAGATTGCACGACCCAGAGGAGATGAAATACAATCTTGTGGTTAATGTAGTGACTTAGGTCTCAAGCAATGTGGGTTCAAATCCTGGCTTTACTACAGAGTTTCTGTGTGACCTTGGGTAAGTCATGTAATTTCCCTGTGACTGGTTTCCCCACTTGAAAAGATATTCCCTTACTCTCACTCTTTGTCTATATCAACTATTTAGATTGCCAGTTTTCTGGGGGCAAGGACTTTGCATATTAGTATGTGTATGTACAGTGCCAAGAACAATAGGAGGCCCTGATACTGGTGGGAGGATCTAAGGGCTACTGTAATACACATAATAAACAGTAATAATACCCTAACAATTTCATAGTTCCACACTGAAAATACTCCAGCAACTTGGTGTCTAGCTTTCTCATCTTTACTCAGTCTCCAACTAGTTTATCTAGCTTCCTGAGCCTGGCCGAGGAGGGGATTCCTGATACATTTCTACTGAGTGAGACGCCGACCATTGAAAGTGGAGGCACGGAGGAACAGATAAAAGAAAAAGGAAGGCATTTAAGAAGAGATCCCAGAGCAGTCCTGCACAGAACTAATTCTCGTGAGGTGGGAACAAGGGCCACATACATCTTTTGTTTTCCCCTAGAGACAGATTTAGTAACATTAATAAATGTGTGCTTCTTGTGCAATGGATGGAAGCCATGTTAAGAATACTTGACCTCCCTGCCACTTTCGACACAGTTGATTTTAAGATGCTGTTGTCCTACTCAGGTAATAGAGCTAAAGTATATGGCACAGAGTAAAAATGACTCCAGTCATTCCTCTGAAACAGGACTCAGAGGATGGCAAGGGACAACTGCTTCTCTTCTCCCAAAGCCCTTCTCAGTGGAGGCCTGCAGGGATCTGTCTTGTTCCCCTCCTCTTCAGCATCTATGTGAGTTCACTTGGAGAGATTATGAGACATCAAAAGTTATGCTGCCAGGAACACACTGATGTCACCCAGTTTTATATTCTGTTTTCAACGAATGCACCCAAAGCCACTGCAAATACATCACAATGATTGCAAGAAAACAACACCTGGCCTGAAGAACAGCTGGTTCAAACTAAACACAGGCAAGACCAAAGCAATGCTACCAAGAAAGGGATAACGTTTCAAGAAGGCAGTCAAGACATTCTCTTCTCTTTCCACGGAGGGCATCTGGCCTCCATCTGTCGAAGTGTCATGATACCTTGGAGTCCTGCAGGATCTCTTACTAAGCCTGGACAGCCAGATAATGACAGCATCAAGAAATGTCTTCTTCATTTATGCTTGGTGGAATTTTTCAAAAAGTACCTGAGGAATTGAGATGCGCAATTCCCACTGACTTTCTTAATGAGAATGCTTCTCACACTCTTAGGCACCTTTGAAAATTTCCCTGCTAGGAGACTTCACCCCTTATTTCTAAATATAATTATTTTTCAAAGGTTTCTATGAAAGGTCATTTGTTCTTTAAAATTACAATAACTACCATGCTGTGTTATTCTTACCTTATTACTAATTATTATTATTATTTGTATTATCATGGTGCATAGGAGCCATAGGGCAGTCTGCAAAGTTTAACCAGTAAATTTGTACTTTATCTCATCTTTTCAATAATGAATAAGAACTGCTTAGAAAATGGGAAATAAACATTTTCATGAAACACTTTTTATCAAAATGTCATTTTGATGGTATTTTTCTTACCAGCATGGGGTCAGGTAACATTTATTTTGTTACCAAAAGCACTCTTGTGAATAAAGGTTAGGTATCTGTCTTCTCTCCTGAATATCAATATTTCATATGAATACATGTATCATAAGGTGAATTAACTGTTAAAGTTTGTCTTCTTCACAGCCATGAGGTTGAAGAGTTCTAAAGACCTTATTGAGAAAATACCTTAAATGAAATAAAAATCTCTTAAACCACGCAGTCATTTGAAACAGCTTGTTTCTCAAACCTCTGGTTTTCAAACACAGAAATGTAGAAATGCCGACAGCTGCAGAACTTCCCGGAATACACTTAATTAAGACATACAGTACCAAGAAGGGTTAATATTGTTTGAAAGTACAAGCTCTCATTCTAATAACAAGACTACTCTCTGTGCACTGCTGGGTCAGCACTGTAATTAAGAAAATTGCCTTTAGTGTGCTTGTTTGGTAATGCTATTATCATCCTTTAACAAGAGTAAACTACTTGAAGATGTCCCCATTTACTCTTCTTGCTTCTAGTAACCCCTGAACCCATCAAGTCCATACTATTCTAGCATTTAATGGCCTAAATGAGTTACTTTATCATCTGGTTCACCCTGAAGTATTTTACATATTTTTCTTGACCTCTAACCCTCAGACTATTATTTTGACAGCTATCATTAATGCTGTGTCCTGGGCAACCACACATTGACTAAGATGGATGGCAAAATGGCTAACGAGTTGAAAGTAACTCACACCCACTTTCATCTTCCTCTTGATTAAATCAAAACCATACAAAGCCATGTCACACCGTGAGTCTTGTGGAAACGTCGGAACACATTAGACACAATTTTAGGTGGTTACGCTATTCGTAGCAAACAGAGAGAGAAAAAGAGAGCAGAAGAAAAATCCTTACTATAAAACAAGTAGACCATATAAATTGAACACCTACAACTCTATAAATCTGATAAATTATGACTATTCAACTATGAAATTAGATGAATCAATATGTGGTTGGAATTAAAATATTTTATGCTGGTCGGTTAAAATGTAGATTTGGTAGTAAATTCAGCGACAGCAAGAACAACATGAAGAGTTATAGTTATGCAGAAAGGGCATAGTTAACGGTATAGTATACCACATTTTTTGATAAAGTACCCTACTTCAAAGGCTGGCTTGGCTCCTTTTGATCACTTTTATCAAACATCATGGACTGTAGTCCCACACAACTGTAAAGTCATTACAAGGCATAAGACCAAAACAATTTAATCATTCCCCTCTGAGACTGAATCCAGGTGACTTCATTTACATTTAAGAAAAAGAGTCCCAATGAAGAGGGGGAAAGTAATTTTAAACAGTGCTATACGCTTGAAATGATTGGAAAAAACAGAATGAGAAAACTCATTCAAATTGCAAGCAGAGACTTGGGTTAATCAAGCACTGAATTAATGGGAAGAGAGGTACACTAATGGTAAGCAACTGAAAAAGCCAAAAATTTAAGGGGCTATTAACGTATTATTCAGAGACCTGCTAAAATATAAAGTAAACTACCAAGGAAAGCAATAGGAACAATATGCAAAAGTAACAACACCAGAACAACATCAGAAAGGAAATTCTCAGCCTCTTTGTCTTCCAAAATGTCTTATGAATGGCCTTCACTGATGGAAAATGTTGAAATACTACAGCTCATTGATAGACCTGACACTTGACCCTTTTACTAATTAGGGAGGGAATCTGGAAACCACAGCACTTATTTGCTTTAAACAGCATTCTTTAGGGCTATAACAATTTTCATGATTGCATTATGAGCAGAAATTTTTATTACTCATGGACCAGATGACAATAAAGCTAGAAAATCTATCTATGACTAGGGCAGTTTTTGGGTAGAAGGGAGCTAAACTTACAATGACCTTGGTCTTACTCTTGTTTGTAAATGCCTTGTGCTTTCAAAACAGATTTCCTCTTAAAACATATCCCTTGGGGAGAATTTAGGGTTTGATCCTCTAAGGTTCTGAGTGCCGTACAGAGTGCTCAGAACTCCTATTAAAAGTCAAGCATGGAAGAGTTCAGCATTTTGCCTTAATTCTTAGGAAACTCTTAAGCCCTTTTGATTCTTATACAGTGTTCTTTTGTACTCTATTGAGTGAAGTCTTTTACATATTTTTCTTGACCTTTAAGCTCAGACTACTGAGGGCTACATTTTATATAGGAAAAACAATGTTATTATTGGTAAGCCTATTAGAGGCATAATTTGAGAATGGTTCACTTTATATTATTTACTTATTTTTAATTTCTTATTTAAAAATTGTAAATGCAAATGTGACCAATTAGAAAATATTTCAGGGTGTGTGAATGCAGTTTAATTCTACCAGCAGCTTTAGAACTTCAGCAAAAAATCATAAAACTCACCCCAAATACCAGCACTTACCCATGAACTCAGCACCATGCTTGTCCTCTAGATAGAAGCCTTTTAAAAGTTCACAATTATACTTTAATTAGTATTACAAATATGTGATATAGCACTAACTGAGAAACCTACATTCAACAAAACCCAAACATTTCATATTTCTTAGAGACCATGGACATCATTTTTGTCACAGTGAAACTCACATTCATTTGTGCTATTTTATTCCTAGAGGTATGCTGGTAGACAAAGCAAAAAATAGATAATCTAAGCAATGTGCCTAGTCCTGCAATTACTTACTTATGCAAACTATTCTACTAACTTGACTAGGAATACTTACGTGAGTAAACTACAGGTATGAACGACAATTTGAAGGACCACCCTAATGACTGCTTCTCAAAACGTATGATAGATCCAGACATGCCAACTCTCACAAATCTATCACGAGACATGCAATTTCTAAGTAAAAGTAAGCCTCACTCTGATCTCGGGGAAGAACTCTCAAATTTCAGGATGTTTTTTTTTTTCAGCCACAGCTTCACAGAGGTACATACATTGGTCTGAACATCATTTAAAGATAGATGGCTAGATTCTGGCTATTCAGAAATGGATATTGAATCCAGAAATCACAAAGTCCTACTTCTCTGAATTTTGTCTGCAAGACATCTGAGCTCTGGAGCCTTACAATTTCTAATTGAAAAGCACTTTCATCCATTGAATCAAGAATGTTCTTTGCTTCACAAGGGCAAGGTCCATCGGCAGAGACAACAAATGGATCTAGAATAAAAGCAAATTCTTTGGGATTTTAAAATTCTCAAATCACATTTGAAAATTTTCGATCCAATTGTTTATGAATTCTTGCATTGTTTCCATTGAAGTTTCATCTGTAGCAACAACACGCAATGTAGAAAAGTGCAACATCTTTCCTGTTAAGTCTGTCTGAAATATTTCAAGATTCCTCTGAAAGGCACACACTTTTTCAAATAGATCCCTGACACTGCTTGGAGCTGCAAGTTGAGGAAATTCAAGTTGAGGAAATTCAAGTGACCAGTAACATCACACTGAAAAGCTATGTGTCATAGAGGGGACACCACTAATAGATTCCAGGAACTCACAAGCCTTATTGGTCTTGTGGTTAAAAAAATTTATATTATTTCTTTTTGAAATGCACAAAATCTCTCTAATGCGCCCCCTACTTAATCAGCGAACATCACTGTGCTGCCACAGGTCACTGAATTCACTGAAATGTCTTGTAAAAGAGCTTTAAAAAGATGATGTTGCAAACTAGAAGTTGAGTGTACCTAGTTCACTAATCTCACAACAATACCCTTTTTTTTTTTTACAGGTCCACAGACACTTTGCCGCAGAGGACAGTTTGCTGAATGATGCAGTGAAATATATGCAGTGTAGGGTATATCACTGCCAAATGTGAAGCAAAGCTTTTCTCTTTCCTTGTGATGGAGGGACCTCTGTCTGTAACAAGCACGTTTACTTTCTGAAGATCTAAACAGTTTTTTTTTTTCAAAAAAAGCATTTTACCTTTTCAGAAAATGATTTCTCCTGTGATGTAGGTTTCTAATGGAATTAAGCACAAAAATTTTACAATCATAAAATCTAACAAAGAGCAATAACTCGACAGTGTAACTTAAATCACTTGATTTGTCCACTGCTAGAGACATGTACTTGGCGTTTTGTAAATCGGAAAGCAGTGCTGACAAATAATCCTTATAAATTACCTCCAATCTTTGCACTGCCGTGGAATCAGACAGGGAAATTTGCTTCACATGGTTCACAATGTCATCTTTGTTTTTATCTCCAGCAAAAAGCTCATCCAGCATTTCCAATGTGCACTCCTTCACAAGCTCAGCATCCAGGAAAGGCTCTTCCTTTTTAGCTAGTACCAACATTATTTGAAAAGGAGCAGCTGTTGCTTTTTCCTGTACAGTCACTGATGTTGTAAGAATGACATTTGAAGTGTGATACAAAGACTTCAGGTTTTCAATTTTGTGACATCTTGCAACACTGCCAGGAGGATAGGCCAAATTGAAGTTACTGTGCTTTGATTCAAAATGGTGCCTCACGTTGACGACCTTACAGATGGATACAGTGGTCTGGCATATTAAACACAAAGGTTTGCGTTTAATTGAGGTGGCATATTAAAAGAAATCCGCTGTCCAATTTGGGTTAAAAGTTCGGGTTTTGCTGTCGACTTTGCAACTTTTACTCCAATTCACATTTATTTTTGGTTCCATTTCCATCACTAATGAAAAATTGGCATCATCCTACCTCAATCATAGCTGATACTATCGTGAGAACTCAAGATCCAGTAAGCAGTGCTCAATTTGTGTTAGGGCTGACCCCCAACACTTCTAGACTTCCAGCATCTCTGGACTCCCGGCCAGCAGCCACTGCTCTCTGGCCACCCAGCTCTGAAGGCATTGCCGCTGTCAGCAGCAGCAGCAAAGAAGTAAGGGTGGCAATACGATACCATGCACCCTTACTTCTACACTGCTGCTGTTGGCAGCACTGCCTTCAGAGCTGGGCACCCAGCCAGCAGCCGCCACTCTCCAGCTGCCCAGCCAGTGCTTAATTTGTGTCAGGGCTTGCCGGGGCTGAGTCCCAGGACCTCTTTCATTACAAATTAAGCACAGCCAGTAAGTTACTTACTAAGGAAGTCACAGGCAAATGCAAGGCAGTACATCACTGTTTGTGAATTTATTTATAAACATATTTTTAAGGTGAGCTGGCAGGCCACACAGGAAGCCTTGGCAGGCCACATTTGGCTTGTGGGCCTCCTACTGAGTATCACTGCTTTATAACATCCCTTTTAATACAAGTTTTGCCTTATAACACTGATTAGATCAAGGCAATGATTCTTCAGCATTTAAGAGCATGTATGGTCCATGTGCCAAACAGGTGTGCGAAGGATCATTTTACAGTAGGGGCCAATGATCAAAATATCTAAAGGGAAATAGGGACCTGCTGCCCTAGAAATTATGTGCAGTTTTTCATGACAGAAGTGTATTATACAGTATTTAGCCAAAGAAAAATAAAACCATTTTATGTTTAACAATAGCCCTGGATTCAGAAATTAATCACAGCAGCTAAGGTGATCACACATGAATTTCTGAGGATATTCTACACCCTTATACTAAAGCATATTTTAAAAGGCCAAATACTGACTGCAGATTACTTATTGTTGTCTTCTTGTGCTATGTTAGTGTGAATATAATTGGGCACAACCTAATTACTTTAGAAATATTCAAGCTACTTTACACAACAACCAAATATAAGACCTTGGTCACATTTTCTTCTCTACTCTTTCCCTGTCATTTCTTTCTTCTATTTATCATCCAAGCTAGTCATCAACAAAGGACAGAAATAAAAATTGAGCCTCGCTGAGAAATTAAAGCTCACCATCTATAGTCTTTGTTTTGTTTTTCACTCCAGCTAGCAACTCTGATCATACCGCTAATACAATTCACGATATTGAATAACAGTAAAAGCTTTATTATCGCTTGCATATCATTGCAAAATAGTAAAACCATAATGCAGCTGTGTTTCAGGGGATGTTGCTGTATGCTGTATCCTCATCCAGTGTAAGAGTTCCAATGATTTTTCATTAAAATTACTGTGCTATTTGATGAGGTACTATTGTTTGTTAAAAGATAATGGTTATTACAGCAACCACATCACTATAATGTGTGTCTATGTTCTTCAAGCCACATGCTACATTTTATTAAATTCTATAATATTTTCTCTATAAAAATTAACTTCTAAGTGTCCATCTCTGAATCACCACATTGGCTTCATATTTATTGCAGGTGAAACATTGGACGGCAGTGGGTGCAACATCATATCCCAATGACCATTTACTTACAGATGCCAGTCTGCCAGCTCAGTAGCAGGTTAGGATGAGGAATAATCAGGGCTACTGTAGACATGTTAAGTTCAATAAAAAGGGTGGAAATCAGAGGAATGGGTTTATTCAGGGCATTAGTAGTAGGATACGAAGCCATACATGTCTGGGTTGTCAGTTCAAATTTTGCCCAAGCTGATAAAGAATAAAAGGCATTAACATGTGATGAGTTAGTAGTTATATGCTTGTAATTGGTGGTTTCAGTCCATTTCATATTATTATTTATTTATAAAGTCCTGATTGTATGAAACATAGATAAATGAGAACATCTTTAGCGTGATAAGTATTTTGACCATACTGAAAAGTCACATTCACACTTTCATTTCATCTCACACTCTCACTTGTTCTGTTTCTCTCAGATGGAAACTAGAAGGAAAGCCAACACCATGTGACTGTCCAACTCTCCACAGACCACAAGTGGTTGGTCCACACACCACAGCCGGAGAACTTCTGTGATACACGAACATGGAATAATTGTGAATTTGGAAGTTATTTATTAATAACGTGTAAAATAAATGTTATCAAAATGTATAATTTCTTATGTTCTTTTCAGTTACATCATACAAAATATGATGCAAAACAGTGCTAAATATTTAATTTTTTGTATCTTAATTTGAATCTTATTTTATTTAAATCTTTAAATCTTATTTTGAAAATCAAAAGTTGTAATTTTTATATTTTGTGTATTATAACAAATTTGGATTATAATAAAAAACATATATATAATGTGTACATGTGTATACACTGTATTTATGTGTCTGTACGTATACACACACACACAAAGGGACCTTGAAAGGTCATCTAGTCCAGTCCCCTGCACTCATGGCAGGACTAAGTATTAAAGTATCACTATAGACAGATATATATAGATATCTAGATCTATCTATGAATACATACCTTATGCTGTAATGATATTTTTGTTGATAATTATTTCCTTCAAGATGAACTTTTCGTTAACTTGCTCATATACTGTATTTACTTAAAACACAAAAATAAATAAGAATAAAATTAAAAAGAAAAAAGTAATTATTTTTAAATGTAGAAATAATGTACCTGATTCTGAGATCACTTACCATGATTTTTACATTGGTGCAACACCACGGACTTTAGTTGAATTTCTCCTTATTTGTGCAGGTTAACTGAGAGCAGAATATAGTTGGATGCAAGATAGGGATGGAAACTTGTGGCTTGATATTAGCAGATAAAATTGTACTTATTGGACCCAGTGGTGCATGTGCACTAAAATTCTCTCCTTCCTCCACGTTCCTCATCTGGAGTACTGTGTCCAGTTTTGGGCTCCACACTACAAGAAGGATTTGGAAAACGTCCAGCGGAGGGCAACAAAAATGATTAGGGGACTGGAACACATGACTTATGAGGCGAGGCTGAGGGAACTGGGATTGTTTAGTCTGCAGAAGAGAAAAATGAGGGGGGGGGATTTGATAGCTGCTTTCAACTACCTTAAAGGGGATTCCAAAGAGAATGGATCTAGACCGTTCTCAGTGGTAGCAGATGACAGAACAAGGAGCAATGGTCTCAAGTTGCAGTGGGGGAGGTTTAGGTTGGATATTAGGAAAAACTTTTTCACTAGGATGGTGGTGAAACATTGGAATGCGTTACCTAGGGAGGTGGTGGAATCTCCTTCCTTAGAAGTTTTTAAGGTCAGGCTTGACAAAGCCCTGGCTGGGATGATTTAGTTGGGGATTGGTCCTGCTTTGAGCAGGGGATTGGACTAGATGACCTCCTGAGGTCCCTTCCAACCCTGATATTCTATGATTCTAATAGCATGGACCCCAATTTTCCAAGGAAGAGAACTTGATTGGTGTCTTTGGTGGCTTTTTACATTAGTGGTGGAGAAAGGCTTCGGGCTGAGAGAACTGGAGATGGATAACTCTTAGTTATCAACACAATATCAGCCTGTGCAGTGGTGAAGCTGTCTTCTCTCTCATTCTTTCATTATGCCAGAACCCTGACCTAAAGGGACCACCTCTGGGAAGAGAAGAAAGATCAGCAACTAATGGAGTTCTTGGCCTCTCTGCTGAATCTGCAAACTAGTCATAGAATCCTAGAATATTAGGATTGGAAGAGACCTCAGGAGGTCATCTAGTCCAATCCCCTGCTCAAAGCAGGACCAACACCAACTAAATCAGCCCAGCCAGGGCTTTGTCAAGCCAGGCCTTAAAAACCTCTAAGGATGGAGATTCCACCTTTCCAGTGCTTCACCACCCTCCTAGTGAAATAGTGTTTTCTAATATCCAACCTGGACCTCCCCCACTGCAACTTGAGATCATTGCTTCTTGTTCTGTCATCTGCCATCACTGAGAACAGCCTAGCTCCATCCTCTTTGGAACCCCCCTTCAGGTAGTTGAAGGCTGCTATCAAATCCCCCCTCACTCTTCTCCTCTGCAGATTAAATAACCCCAGTTCCCTCAGCCTCTCCTCATAAGTCATGTGCCATAGCCCCATAATCATGTTTGTTACCCTCTGTTGGACTCTCTCCAATTTGTTCACATCCCTTTTGTAGTGGGGGGACCAAAACTGTACACAATACTCCAGGTGTGGCCTCACGAGTGCCGAATAGAGGGGAATAATCACTTCCCTCGATCTGCTGGCCATCTTCCTACTAATACAGCCCAATATGCTGCTGGCCTTCTTGGCAACAAGGGCACACTGCTGACTCATATCCAGTTTCTCATCCACTGTAATTCCCAGGTCCTTTTCTGCAGAACTGCTGCTTAGCCAGTCAGTCCCCAGACTGTAGCGGTGCATGGGATTCTTCCTTCCTAAGTACAGGACTATGCACTTGTCCTTGTTGAAACTCATCAGATTTCTTTTGGCACAATCCTCCAATTTGTCTAGGTCACTCTGGACCCTATCCCTCTCCCCCTAGCTTAGTATCATCTGCGAACTTGCCTAGGGTGCAATTCATCCCATCATCCAGATCATTAATAAAGATGTTGAACGAAACCAGCCCCAGGACTGAGCTCTGGGGCACTCCGCTTGATACTGGCTGCCAACTAGACATCAAGCCATTGATAACTACTCATTGAGTCTGACAATCTAGCCAGCTTTCTATCCACCTTATAGTCCATTCATCCAATCCATACTTCTTCAACTTGCTGGAAAGAATACTGTGTCCCAATATCCACAGACCCAGTTATCTCAACATAGAAGGCAATCAGTTTGGTCAGGCATGACTTGCCCTTGGTGAATCTATGTTGACTGTTCCTGATCACCTTCCTCTCCTCCAAGTGTTTCAAAATGGATTCCTTGAGGACCTGCTCCATGATTTTGCTGGAGACTGAAGTGAGGCTGAGCAGTCTGCCATCTTTGACAGTATTTTTTGTGATATGGGTTCCTGTCCACTCAAAACTGGCCAGAAAATAACAATTCATTTCACACAGGTCACTGAATAGAAATCACATGATTAGTATTTTTGGTCATTGCTAACCTGGGGTGTATTTTAACCATTGTCCTAGAGGTGAGGGGCTCCCTTTTAGCCCCCTGAACCATATAATCCTCAAACTGTATCATGGACTATGGACAGGGACTGAACTGAGTTTCCTGGACTCAATCTCTATGGGCCAGATCATCAACCCCATAGTTACAATGGTGAATGCTTACTCACAAAGGTGGTCACATTGATTTGAAAGGTTAACCACACTGTCTATTTTTGCTTTAAATTCCATCTCACACTTCCCTTTGTTCAATTTATTTCAGAAGGAAATCGGAAGAGGCTAGCACTATGGGAACAGCCAGCTCTCCACAGCAGACCAATGGGACTATTCTTCTGAGTTAATGCTAATCAATGTAAGTAAGAGGTTCACAATGTGTGCCCTAACTATTTATATGGTATGCACAGAAGTTACCATTTTTCAGCCCATATGAAAACAAACAAAAAAGTGTTCATGAATTTAACTGAAATATAAAAGCTGCACTATTCTGAAACAGTAAAGGTGAGTTTGGCCCATTGTATGTCAATATATTAGACAAAATTATATTGTGCATTTTACTTGTTATCAGCAGATTGTATCCTCAGATACAAGACAATGCTCTCACTAAAAAGAACCACGGAGCTGGACTGCAATTTGCCAGTGTATTAGTGAATCTAGTAACACAGTGAGTTAAAAAACGTATCTACATTAGCTTTTTCCTATATTCGAATCAGAATGCTGTTAGAGAATAGAATGAAATGTTTTCAAGCCAAGAATCATGCTAATTCATATTGCAAAGGTCCCTGCTATTCCTAACCAAATCATACTCAGAAACAAGAGCTGGCTAGAAGCAGCCATTTAAGATGGAGATCCCCTTAATTTGTTAACCTTATTGCTTCCATTTTTATTTATTAATCCAATTGCATAATTTCATCAGAGGACTTGCATTCCACCATCTCCCCTTAATCAGAGTCCTGAGCATAGTCTTTAACATTTTAGCTCAGTAGTTTGAAAACCTTTTTGCTGCATTATTGCCATATAATAAATTACCATTGTAAACAAAATATTGTGATTTCTAGGTCATAAAACAAGAGGTAGATGAAAAGATGATCTGATGGCTCATAATATAAAGTTTGCACTGTATCAACAAAAGTCTTAAATTATTGGCATTTCCGTCTCCCAGAGACTTTACAAGTAAATTTCCCAACATATCAGCATCTCATGAAATTTTTTATAGAAAGAGAAAGAAGACATTACTAGTGTCATCAGGTTCTAATGTCGGAAAGACTTTTATTCTGGAGCCAGGAGGGCTCAATACCAGACTCAATTCAGTAAATAAAACATTGATGTCAATGGGCCAAATAGGCCACACCTAAGTAACTGTAACCAATGGGCAACTTGCAGCAGTCAAAGAAGAGAGAAAAGGGAAACACTTATTGTTCTTGTGTAAAATTATTTTCATTATAATGTGATTCAGCCTTGTGTTGCAGTGTGGCTCAGTGGAAAAACTCAAACTATCAGGACATTATGGATCTGATTTTCCTCTCACTTACATCAGTGCAAATCTGGAGTAAATCTTAACAATCCTGATGGCTTAAGTGGGACTTTAGACTAAGTGGGACTTTAGACTCCCTTTTGCTGGTCTCTGCATGTGGGTAATTTTCACCCTCACAGCCTCAATTATTGTAGTTTAGTATTTATGCAGTATGAATAATGTATATGGACAAGTAAACTGATACATTAACCTTTGTGGTAGGTTGATGAGACATTAGTCAATACAGGAGAGGCAAAAAGTCCAAATCCAAACTCAAAATAGCAACAAATCAAAGAAGTAGGATGAAAAATGGTGAAGATCAGAAGCAGCCCATGTTTTATCAGGTTCACTAGCTGAGGAAAGACAACCTGCAGGAAAAATATTTTAAGCCTACCTGCCCCCGCCCCACCACCAAGTAGACAAAGAGAAAGGACTGTGAGAAGTAAACAGCAGAGAGAGAAATCACCTCCTCTGATATTGCAGCTAGGAAAGTAAAAGAGGGAAAGAAAAAAGCATCATACACCAACTTCTCTGTTGCAAAAAATAAAAAGCCTGTGTAGTGCCTTTGACTCTGAGTGAGGCTGTAGCAAGCAGTCCATAACCTGTCAAATGTTCATACATTTTAGCCATGGAAAGCATTGTATGTGTCTGGTAGTGATATACAAATAAGACTGATTACTATTTAGACCTTGAATTCCCAGTATACATCCTAGACCCTTAATTTGATCACTCAGAAACTTGAAGAATGATGTAGCAGAACGAGATGAAGATGGATGTAGAAGGAATATTCTGGCCACTTGCAAACAGAGTGTGAGGATAGCAGAACAGAACAGGAAGACTGGGCATGGTGAAGACAGGCATACTACATGGCCAGCTGTATATTGATCTTTCTTTCTTTATTGTCAGTGTCACTGACACTTCCTTGTAAAGCCCTAGGTCCCTGACTAGAGGACAATAAAACAATGATTGCAGCACCTGGAAATGTGTCTCAGAAAATAAAGTCTCTCTCATCCTAAAGCACAAGGCTTAAATTGAGAGTAGAAAAAGACATGGTAGGTGGCCCGTCTCAAAAACTAATTGCACCTGCTGGTGAAAGGGTCATCATAAATATATGTTTTTTGAACATTTTCCTAGCATAACACAAAAACTATCTCCAAGGTTCTTTCTGTACAACCAATAAAACTGAGTTACCTTTTGTAGCCTTATAGTGCTGAAAAAGAATAACTTTTAGACTGATAGTACTAGGGAAAAAGTGACTTTGGGGTGGATAAATCTCTATTCGCTACACTGTTACTAGCCTCTGCACAGGTGCTCAAGAGGAAGAGGGTGCATGAAGCCCCCTTTGTGCCTTCATGCAGAGTTGCAGTCTCTACTAGTATCCCCTAGGGCACGAGCCAACCACCCCAAAGAGAGAAGGGATGGGAACTGGTTGGCTGTACAGCAAGACTCATGCTGTATCTTCCCAAGTCGGTGCAGTGGGTACGCCAGGCAGCTCCGGAGGGATTGTGACTCCAGAAGTGTTTGCTGTGGCAGGGCACCACCAAACTGCTCCCAATTATCACTAAGTGAAAGCCACTCTGTGAGCATCTTCACAGCCTCCATACCAATCAAAAGCTACTTCCTGCAATAGCTTTTTAGTTCCTGTACTTGCTATAGACTTAGGTAGACATGAGGAAGGATATAAATCAGGATTAACACTGTTCTGTACATGATATCAGACTTAACATCTGACACATGATGCTACAACTATATAGCCTTGTTTCCGATAAGCATGTGAACAAATGGATAAATATCTGACCCCATGTAATTTCTAAAGCAGAGGATTTTCCCTCTGTTTTAGAAAGGTAGAATTACATTTGTTAACAAATTTTACAACTGTATATATGAAACTGAGTAATAACTATTTTTGAAAATAAAACCCTGATGGTCGCATTTTATCAGAGGCTAATTCTGGACATCCATTTTTCTTAAAGGTTTGGGTAAGACATCTGTCTACAGCATCATCAGCTCAGATATAAACAATGCAAGGAACTTATCGGCAGTCTAGCAAATTGGGTAATTTGAAATATACTCGAGTATATCAAAGCATCAGACTTCTGATTAGTGGTTTGTGGTTACACCATTTGTGAGTTATCAGTCCCTTCATGCATGAGGATAACTGTCCTGTGTTTATAATACATTTATTATTATTTAAATTGGTTCAATACCTGGACTCCCTTTAGTCTCTCTGGGCCAAATCCTGGTCTCACTTACTCAATATTAAGTCTGGCATAACTCCATGTATTTTAATAAAATTATTCTGGATTGACGTCAGCACCACTAGGAGCAGAATTTGACCCTCTAACTCTGTGATGTCCTTTAGGCCTGATTCTGATCTCACTCTTGCTTGTTTCACTTTGGTGTACTCCATTTACTTAAGAGAGTTGCTACCAATATACAGTGGCATGAGTGGAGAATACACTATTGTCTTTTTTTCTCTCCTGAAATGGTGACCACAATGCTTGAGCGAAGTGTATGGAGTTCCTTTTTGCTTGTTACCATATGAATAAGCCATAACTACATCCATGGAAGAAATATGAGATAATCTCGGATGAACATTAATCTTGAACTGTTCTGGAGGTATCATTTACAATTATTTTTCTTTCTCAACTCCTTTCTCATTATCCACAGCTTTTTGGTAACTCAACCTCTTCCAATTAGAAATCCTTCTCTGGTTACTCTCCCCTTTTTCATTTCTTAAAGTCACTGCTGAGAGCGTCTTTGTATGAGGCAATTTAGAACAGACTTTCAAACATGTCTACCTCACTCTTCTTGACTAATGTTCATGTAGCAGACATTGCAAATACCTGGACAAATATTGCTATGGTCAATGAAGAAGGAAAAAACAAAAACCCCATCATACTAGTGATGGATGCTTCCTCCAGCGGATGCCAGCTGGCACCTTTAGATGTTTGGAATAGCTAGCTGACTGTGCTTGGCTCTTTCCCTTTTACTGTTGGTAGTGCTTTGACAAGCCTGCATTTTGCTTTAATGTTGGTTATGTTTGGCTCATCTCTCTGCCTTCCAACTGTTTCTTAAACTCCTCTGATGGCTCCATTAGTCTCTATGGGTGTTACTGCCTTTTCCTCACCTCATTACGCTTTATCAGGGTCTTCTTCATTTCACCAAGATGTCCTGATCTCTTTTCTTGATAAATCTAATCTCGGGTTCTCGTTTTCTTTCCTTTTTCTATTTTTTGACTAAAATTCCCAAGAGTCCTCACACATTTCTCCACTTCCCTCCCCATTTACCTTAAAGGCCCTTGTACCATGTTAACCGTTGCTTTGGAGAAGACGAGCTGGAGCGATCTCCCTCTGGAGACTGCCAGTGCTGATGCTGAATCAGCTAAAGGGGCTATTACACAGTGACACGTGGCACTCTCTGCTAGGGGCTAAGCAAGCTGTTCTTCAGCGTACTGAGCCCAAGCCTTCCTGAAAGCGAGAAACCATGTTAGTCTTTTAACGGATCCTATGTATAATAGGACATGGAGCTAAAACCAGATAACTAGGCTGGCTGATATTTTATTCACACAGTGCCTTACACGTTCTTGTGTTTTGCCTTTTATTCAATTAACAGCATAAGAATTTCATCTATAAGTGCTTTTTCTGGAGTGACCTGCCTCTACTAGGGACCTCTGATATATTAGAGGAGGAGAAAAACATAGGCTGACCATGGGGCCATTGTGATTAGCTGCCAGCAACCAACGGGATAAATATATCTAGGAGGGGAAGGTAAGGAATGAAGTAGCCCAGGAGTATGTCCAGGAATGAGGTGGAGAAGGGAACCAAATGGAAGGGAAATATGCAGGGAGAGTGAAGAAGAAAGGGATCTGGCCCAGAAAAGCATCTGCTCAGTCACTGTACTCAGTGTAGCTCCAGTCCCACTGAGTACAACGGCAGCCATTTTGAAATAGTTCTGCATGGGATTCTCTGATGCAGACTATTCTTTTTCTGCCTCTGCTGATGGAAAAACTTTCAGTTGTGAAGGACAAAAGCAAAAATAACCATATATCCTAAAACCATTCCTTTCAAATGTAGCGTGTGCACAAGATTTCAATGAATTTCAGCTACTTGGCAAGTTTGGAGAGTCTGTGCTATGTTACTGGGATTATTACAAAGAAAAGTTTTGAGACCATCTGCTAAATTTCTTAAAGGACCCAAGTTAAAATTAATTTGAACTCCTAAACTAATTAATGTATTTAATTGTAAATGCTCAGAAAATCCATTCCATACTCCAAGAGTAAGTACAGTAATTTTGGGGAGGATAAGATATTTTTCATACAAGTTGAATCCCTGCTTTAAGTACAAAACAATACCCATCCTTAACTATATGGCTGAAAATGGTGTGTCCATAAAATGAGACTTGATTTTCCAACATGCTGAGTGCCCAGAGTTGCAGCTGGATTGTGGGCTGTAAAATCAGACCAATGGACTTTCTGTTTCAGTGAATGAAACTTACTGTTTGTTTGTTCACCAAGATCATTGGTCTTTCAGATCAAGACATATTTTATGTTCCTCTCAACCAAAGTCAATATTATTTTACCCATTTCACATATGAGTAAACTGATAAGTACACAGGGCAAGGTACACTTGCTCAACATCACGGAATGAGTCAGTGGCTGAGTTGCGAATAAACTCTCTCCTGCTCCAGCCACTAGAGTGAACATTTTCCTTTGTTCCCCCCCGACACACTTTGACAGAGTGAGACAGAGAAAGGCTGAAAGGAAGATAACAGACATGTGACTCCAAAGGAAGTCACTTCCTTCACAAAATGATGGCCTGAAAGCTGGCCAAAGTTTGCCCTCCCTCTCAAGCTATCCTGAAGTATTGGGAGGAAAGGGTAGTTTTTATGAGACGTGTAACATCCATTTACCACAGCCCAAGCCTTCTCTAAAAAAACTAGATCGAAAAAGGAATATAGGTGGGTGGCAAAACACCCACTGTACTTGTGGATTGGCAAGTCATCCTAATCGAATACTATCATGGCAATAAAGCAGAGCTCTCATTTTTGACACATGTCACAACATCACCCTCCAACAGCTTTGTTGAGAACTCCTTCTTCCACTGACAAGCTCTTGTTTTCACAACTGGAGGAAAAGGGTGATCAGAAGTTCAAAATACAATGGTCTAAAAATGCACTAATTACAATTGTACAATTGAGCAATGAAGAATACTTAGCAATTAAAAACCAAGAGCCTGACTGTCCTGCCAAGTTTGACGATTCTGTCATCCCCAGATTTTTCTGCTCACATTTGCACTGCCAACATTGTTTTTCGCATAGACCTGATCTTTCAGCTGTTAGGCCTGACACCCTCCATTTAGGTTTACTGGCATACATAGACTGCAGGTATATGTAAGACCTTACTAAGAAAAAACAGATCACAGGAGACCCATATGACCTTTCCGATCTGCATTAACCTTTTTATTTGTTTTAAATATTACACTTAGATTAAAAACATAAATAAAGAACATACGCTACATCTGTTGTATTTACTTGTTCACCAATATTATATAAAATATTGGCTGGAGTTGAAGATTATAGTGGAATGCTAGTGCCCCATGGGTTGAAAAAGCGCCTAATGCTTGGACATAATGACTGTAAGTAACCCCTTTGGTGATCACGTTGTCAGCCCAAAGGGCAATAGCTTCCTGGTCTAATTTTCCAGCACTAGAAAATGACAAAAAAATATTAGTATTTATTAAGATATTCAGTGTGTTTGAATTTATATATGCATATGAAAGATACATACCAGAGAAATCAATGCAGATATGAATTGTACAATTCACTACAGTAGATGCCAGCATGTTTAGTATTCCCTGTACTTAGAACGGGAAATACCTCAGACGCCAAAGAAAATTTAATTACTGTATTTGGTATATGTCCAAATTTTAATGGTACCTGCTGCATAGTGAAAATTCATAAATGCATAGTAATATATGACCAAATTCAACAAAATGATATGTCTTGCTTTATTCAACCCAGCCTGCTTGCACGGAGTGGAATGAAACTGGAGTCTATGTTGTATTGAGCTGGGACCACAAACAGTGAGACTAACCTACTATTGGGTGTCTAATTCCAGCAACTTGTTAACAGGGAAGTGACTCTTCAGTTCATATTTGCTCCATAATGAGTTTGGGCATCTCGTATTTTGCATTTTGTATCTAAATCTCTTTCTATATGCATCTTAGATACTTATTTTATATATAATGCATATATATTATAGCTGTTGTGAGTTGTGCCTATTCTCTTGATCTTCTAGATGGTCTTTTATTTATATTCTCCAGCTACATGTAATATTTAAAATAAACAAAAAGTTAATGTGGATAGGATGAGATCATAAAAGTCATATGATGGTCTACTTCTGCAGCATACTTCTGTGGGTCCATATTGTTGAGCAAATCAGATGCAAACTATATTTTGATTAGTTTGTACTTTAATGGATCATGTACGAAGAGTCCACCTTTCACATCGTAGCCATTAATTTTTCTTGAGTCTGATGGAAAAAACAGGTAGAGCGTTGTTGGGTTTTGGTTTTTTTGTGCTGATTGAAAAGTGATGGATTATTTTCATGTGGTAAGAAACACAATGTTTTCTTTAGCACAGCAGGATATGCTGTTTGCAAGGTCTAACAGTGAAATATTATGCATATCTGCAGCTGGCCCACTGCCAAAACTGGACTGCAAAAATCAGAAGAGATTTTGAATCTGAATCTTAAAACCAGTATGGCCCTACCAAGCAACTGAGCCATTCAAAACAGAAAGCATTTGTACTAATATGCGATTGTTGTCATACAGGTCAGCATTTAAAAAAATAGTAAATATTCATTGTAATGTTACCTTGAACTTTAATGCTAGATAGCTAGATATCTCTACAATGTTTTCTAGATATGGACTAATGCAGGTTCATTTATTTTAGTCCATGATTTATAGGCTAAAATATTTCTCAGACTCTAAGAAACAATCATTTAACGAGCAGGTAAAATTTAAAACAAAACAAAACCCATGCATTTTAAGTGCATTAGAAGTAGAAATTATTAACCAATAACTTTGCAAATTTATCAGCACTACAAGTTTAAGGAGGATGGCACTAGATGTGCCATACCAAAAAAAAAAAAAAAAAAAAAGACACAAATTAGGGCATGATGTAGTGTTGCTGAAGTTAATGAGCATTTGGCCATTGACTTCAATGGTTCAGAGGGAGGGTCTGCTATAAGTAGTATTTTCAGAGTTATTTTACTGCCCTTTCTGGACTTTGCAATCCTGACATGACCCTGTACAACCAGGACTCCTTGTACAGGTCCAGCCTGTGCAGTCCAAATGTCCTCCTCTGGAAATTCTGCTGCATGCTAAATCCTACACCACAGAAGTCAATGGAATTTTGGCCACTCGGTTGTACAGGAGCAAGATAGGACCCTCTGGGCCCAATGCTATAGCCTTTCTATGCATGTAAAGTCAAAGGGAGTTTCATGGGTAAGGACTGCAGAGTGGGATCATACAGTTCATGTAGTTCAAAGATCTGTCTCCCTAGGTTTTTATCCTGGGCCTATCACTGTTGTATCCAAGTGCTTCACAAGTTTTGAAACTCCCATTAATATTTGCCTAGAGCTCTGCTACTGTGGAATCTGCACTGGCCACACATCTCTAGCTTCCTCTCTAATATGAGCACATGGTTTTAAAATAGGGGACTATGCCTTACCTCATAATCAGATGGGTTTGTTTATATATATAGTCTCATGTCCTGTTATTATTATCCTGGCAACTATGATTATAAAGAGAAACACCTCTTACCCCTGTGAGCCTTCTTTCATTTGTGTGGGCTTCTTTCTTTGCTGATTTGTCGCATGATTGTGATCATGGGGTGGAGGATTTTTGTGTGGATGTGATTATGTTATTTCCTTATTAGTGTGCCTTTCTGGTGTATCTCACCCAAGCTACATGGCGCATCATCACTTGCACTGCATCCCTTTTATCGCTGGATCTTCACATTGGGTTTTAGAAAATGCTTACAGTACTAGAGAGCTTATTAAAAACAGGCTAGCAGTTTTATCAGCATAATTAATATTCTAGCAGCAAAAGATTTAGTGTCAGGGAACAATTAGCAGATGGAACTTTCAGTTGGACACTATGGCATTTTGCAAAGGGAAACAGAACATTCTGGCAAATCAGGATACATATTTTATAAACTTCTGAATCACTCAGTGCCTATTTTTATCATTCATCTAAAACAGAGCTGACAGAAGACAGAGATTTGACAATCATTATGGTAAGACATTCTGGTACTTCTTTAACAAGAGTTTGGATCAGATCCTCAGCTTTTTTAAATCGGTGTAGCTCTTTTGACTTCAGTGGAATTACACTAATTTACAGCAGCGTTTTACTTGCAGATTATGTTATCTGAGGACTCTTATTTTGAAATCAATAAATTATATTTTAAAATAGCACCAACCCCAAACAAAAAAATGTTTATTAACACCTGAAAATGATGGGTTGCCATTTTACTATAGTAGATTCCCACCAATGAGTCTATCTACTAAGTCTAAAATCTTTCCACAAAAGATTTTCACAATTTCAGATTTTTGGATGCACAAAAGTTGACTGACAGATCTTCCTTGTTTCTTTTCTAACACAAGCAAGATATAAAAAGAACCATAATATATATTATGGGAAAGCAGTACACCAATACAAAAGGCTTCCATGCTGAAACCAGACGGAAAATGGTAGTTGTTATTAATTTAGAAAAACAAAGAAGCTACCCAGCATTTCAATAATGTGGCAAGTTGTGTGCTATTGAAGGAAAGAGGATTTTTATAATTGGATTTTAGAGTAATTTAGGAGACAAGATAAGCTGTAATGATTGTATATTAGAGGTTAAAACTACAGCAGAAACTCATCAACGTATGGGTTCATTGCACTGAAGAAAACAGAACAAAGGAAAGCAATGTCAAACCAGACTGGAATTAGTGGGATGGCAACTAGGTGAGTAGGTGCTCAGAGAAGTGAACTGTTGCTTTTTCAGTAAGTGACTTGCATATGGTCACAACAGTCTGCGTGAGCAAGATTTCATAAACTGTGTGAGTGAGACATTGTAAACTGGGATTGAAAATGCCTGTTTCCTTTGAAGAGTATGTTTAGTGGGTAACTTTGTCTTCTTTCAAAAAGAAAATATGGATGGATGTGCTGCTTGACATTTCTCAGTCAAGAAGATTCTAAATTTAGTAGAGGAAGGGGCTTTTAGGGTTAAGGCACTGGGTTGGAACTATGGAGATTCATGTGCAATTCCTCGCTCACACAGACTTCCTTTGTGACCGTACACTTAATTTCTGTTTGCCATCTGAAAAATAAAGATGATAATTCTTTCTCTCTATTTATTTCGACTGTAAGGTCTTCAGAGAAGGGTCTGGTCTCTTATTATGTGCTCATTCAGTGCTGAGCACAGTGTGGCCCTGATCTCAGCAGGGCTCTCTAGGTGCTACTGTTATGTAAACAATGAGTGATAATATGATTTTCCAGGCTCCCTGTTTGCTTCAGTTAGTTTTCTTGGTGAATGTTTTCCAACATCTTCCCAACAGAGCAAAGATAGCTGAATCTGCGGTTCATCTTTCCCATCAATAATCTCACCACTTACATACATATATGTCACTGGCCCTTGAGTCACAAAACACTAAGAACATGAGTCCAGATCCTCAGCTGGTGTAAATAAAGGTAGATCCAAATGTAAATCCATTGATTTACATGAACTAAGGGTCTGGTCCATGATTTTCAAAATGATATGCTCAATTTTTGTGTGACTGTACCACAAATGAGGTATTTTGTGTGTGCCAAGAGGTGCCCATCTGGTCATCAAAATGACTGTAATTTGTGTGTGCTGCTATGTGATGTACATTCATGACCATGGCAATTTGTGTATACAAATCCGACAAAGAATTCTGAAAATCAGGCCAAACAAGTTGAGGAGTTCCAAAAATCTTGTAGTTTCTCATGAAACACCCATTTTTCCTTCCCTTTTCCTTACAGGGCTTTAGCTGTGGGCATAAATGTTTTGTAAATTGTGCATCGATCACCTGAGCTCTTTCTACAAACCGTAAAAATAAGCTACTGCAATATTCTATTACTGAGAATTCACATGCCATGGATTCTTCTTAGTAAATGAAGCACAATATAATTACAATACAGTAAATAATCCAAGCCATCAGGAAGTAAAATCTGTTGACAGAGCCTATACTCTATATAGCTGCCCTTATAATGAAGGATACTATAAAGTTTGTTTTAGTTGCCAGTGCTTGGCTACCCCCTGCTGGGCTGTGAAGTCCCAGACCTTATAAACCATTAGGCATAAACTCCAAGGCAGCATAGAACATATAAAACTAATTATTATCACAAGTTTTCTAAATTAGATGGGGTTCTGAGCCCTTAGTGGTGCTAAATATTGAAAAATTACATAGGCTGGCCATTTGAGATTAAACAAATGGTTATCAAACTATCAGTATCAATATATTTAGATAATCCACTGGTTTGTTAAAAGCTCCCCAAAGCTCATAATCAAGGACACAAATTTCAAAGGAGCCATGATGTGTTTATGTGTAGTTGGTAACCATATTTAAAACAAAACAAGCAAATGTAGTACAATAAAAATGCAGGAAAACAAATGATTTCCTAGTAAGTATAAAACTGTGAGACAGCAAATTTAGCTTCTAATTTAATAAATTCTGTAAATCTGGTGAACATATATTAAATGGTTCACACACAATTTGCTCTGGAAAGCACTCCTTAAATAAAGTGCAGCGTAGATAGTCCCTGTAGAAAACTGTAAATATATGTATTCTGTAGAGAAATTAAAAACAGAATTTTTTTCTGCAAAATGTGTCCAAACAACTTAAAGTTTCCTTTAATACCCACAAAAAGGATTAGTTGTTATAAGCTATAACACAGCTGTACGCGACAAAGGCCAGAAACATGTAAACTGAAGGGTTGGTTTTTTTCAGTTTGTCCCGTGGTCCAACTGCTTTCTCAGAGTTGCAAAATTTCGTTACTGACACATTTTTTCATTCTGTTTATTTTGCAGACAAAGCAGAAAAGAAATTGACATCTGAACTATATAAACAGGGGCTTTATATCCAGTCATAGGGCTGCCAGTTAGGCAATTACTGTTTATATGTAGCACAAGGATAAAGAAACAATGTCAAAACTTCATCCCTCAAAACATTTATTAGTGTCAGTTGAATAGTAAAATTGTATTTACCAACAAATTAATCAGAGGCTGAATTAGACTCTAACCTCTTATATTTTTGGTACCAGAAAAGACACCGTCACTGCTTGTTCCTTTATCTAAACACAACATGTGTAGCAAACATAAACTTTTCCATTATGTTAGAGGAGGAAAAGGAATGAAGTTTTCATTAAACACAGTTGTAAAAGGATCACATTACTAGACTAGAGTCATACCCCTGCTCTCAACTTTTGTCCTTTATGTCAGCTGTCCTCCATGAGGGAAGAGGCAGACCTCATGGAGGGAGGGCATACAGGACATTTTGCTTGTCTGTTAGTCAGCAGGGGCTGTCAGCAAAAGGGGAATTTGGCATAATTTGTGTTGCTAAAAATCCATCCTACCAATCTCTTTTCTTCCCACTATTTTTAGATTCTGGTTTGCTATCAAGACATGCAACCTTTTAAAGAAAATTCACTGTTGAAAGCAGAGAGGAGTGTAAAAAGTAAAACCGAAACCCAATGATAGCCTATCAAAGCTCTGGGACAAGGAAAAGGGGAACTTTTCCACCATAGTAACTGACAAAGGCCTTTGCCTCAGAATGTACATAACCTATGGTGTTCTGATACATAGAATCACTGTATGTTTTAAAACAGAAGGTGTTTATTAAAGAACATGACTATAAACTACGAACAGCTTTCCACACTGTTCAAACGCCAGCTTTGTTTCTGTTGTTTACCATTGACCACATTCTGTCAGGAACTTTAAATGGCACACTGGGACATCTAGTGGTTGAATAACATAACTGCAAGTACATGGTGTGACCATGCTATTAGATCCCTAAACCCTGAAAATTCCCCATTCCAGATGTCCTTCTCTGTCATCCCCAGTTCCCTTCCTGCTCCAGGCTTCACTCAGGAAATTCCTAGATCTGACCTTCCCTCCTCAGCTCTCAGCCTTCCTCTTTCCCAGCTTTCTCCTCACTTAGACTTTCCTGGCTCTCCATCCTGACAACAGTGGCTCCAATTCCAATAGCCCCCAATGCATTAATTCCCAGATCCTATGTTTGGTAACTCTCTTCAGCTCTTTCTTGATTGATCTTTCAGGAAGCTACATGATCTAACATTGACTCTAATCCCAGTTTCCTCCCTGCTGGCCTTCCTAGAATTCCCCCTCTGATTCTGCCCTAGTTATTCTGCAGAATTCTTCTGCCAGAGGACTTGGAAATCTTGTCCTACCCGTCACTGCTTGCAAGGAAGTGTCTGAATGCCATTCACTCCTGCTGCAGAAGAGTCAATTGTTACTCCATGGATTCTCCAGTTAACTGTAATCATTGGTTTCCAGAGTTTATTTGCTTAAAGATATGCAATGTATGTTTCTATACTGCCCTTCCAGCTTTACCAATTGTGAGTTAAAGAGAAATAGGTGATGTTTAAAGAACGGAATGACATAGTGGCTTGGGAGAGGGGGGGAAATGGGAAAGTTCCAGATAGATGAGAGATTTCCAGTATACATGAAAGTGTAATCACCAATGGTAAATATGCAGAGAGAGGGAATAGTGAAGAGATATGAAGGGAGCAAGTATGGAAGAATTGAAGTGGACAGGGAAATAAGATGGAGCTAAAAAGAAGATTTGTCTGGCTTGTTAACGTAGCAATCTTATGCTTTTAGATCTAGTTTGGGTTCAGTTCCTGCAGAAAACCCTAGCAGGGGTGGTGCTGCATTAACAATAGCGGTGACACATTGTTAGATAAAATAGCTCCCATTAAAGTGTCCCACTGCAAGTCATTATAGATGTAGTCATTGTTCCCAGTTGAATCAATGGCTCCCAGTAACATGATCCATTTCTAGATCCAACATCTGGCAAGCATTTTACGCATTTAAATCCTGCGATATGTAAAAACAATTGCTTTATAAGACCAAGAATCTTTGCAATCCACCATGTCAGAACCAAACCATCTGTCCAGTGGGCCAGCGTTGAGTTGTGCAGGTGAAACTGAAGGCAGAAGTGGGCCCACTATGTCTACTGTGTTTGATCTGTGATGTCTTCTTTTGTCTATCATCACAGATAGCTTACACTGCTCACAAGCTTTTATAAGTAAATGATAAACTTGATGGAACAAAGTTCCACTATTGCCAATTTATTCAAATCCATATGTTGACAATCAAAACCATTAGCAGAGAAGCAGAGTCCTTGAAGCTCTGCACAAATTTTATATTAAAAAAAGGACTACAAAGATGGATTCATGAAAGAATTGTCCTCTCTACATGTAATAAGCATAAATCTTACAAGTATCACTAATAAACTCTTTTCATTTCCCAGAACATTGGAAGCATCGAGTATGCGAAATTGTTCCACATCTGTTTAGCCACAGAGAGGGCAGATCCCAGAATGATATGCATTGGTTTTTTTGGGGAGGGGGTGGGGAGGGCAGGAGGGGGAAGAACAACAAAAGACGCTACATAACATTATTGCCAAAAGAGTAAATTGATGACAAAAGTACAGAAATAAGAGTTGCCTTCCCGGGCCAAATAGTTACAAATCTAGCATAGCAGGGTGAATTCTGTTGAATTCCATTGGGTTCATGAAGACAATAAAAAGACACATGAGCACAAACACATCCACTGCAAAGGAGGAGGACTTTAAAATGACATGGATTATATGCTAAGGTATCTATCACTCTGCAAAACAATCTTAATATATTTTCTCTTCAAACATAGATTTTTGGCTACCTATCATACCTTGTACTAAATCACTTCATGACATTCCAAGTCTCATTGTATATGAATTTTACGGTATGTCTTGTGTTAACTAAAATAGATTCAACTGGGCTTCAGAGTCAGATTGATGGAAGAGTAGGGAAAGCTAAATAAAAATCCTCCCTAGTTGGACAACAGAGGACACTATTATTATTTAGTAATGATATTAGGATGGTTTCTAGATGCCTCTGTTGAGATTCGGGGTTCCTTGTGCTAGGTGCTGCACATTCACATAGTAAGACAAAGTCAGTAACCCCAAGAGATTTCAGTCTAAACAGGCAAGACAGACAAACAGTGGGAGGATAAATGAAAGGCAGAAAGACATGCCAAAGGTTACACTCTGCCCGCATTACTTCTCCATAGTACCTTCCACCTTCATTATAAAGTTTGTGAATAATTAAAGTTAGTTTTCAGACACAAAATGAGTGATTAACAACATAACAGTTTTTCAGAGACAACTGGGCAATGGTGAGCCAGCAAGAGGATCTCTTACTTTATACAAGACTTTGAAACTGCATTTAACCACCAGACCATCTTATGTCATGTGGTCCTGCAGACATGGTGATCCCATGCTCAGGTGTTTGGGGTTGGCCTCAGCAAAATACATTCAAACTTTCCATCAGAAATGTAAGGTCAGAACCCATTTTCATCTTTAACATTAGCTCCTATAAGTTTAAAGTCATACATGTTTTAGTTCATGATGTACACAAGGTTTTAAATTAGCACTGCTCGCTTTATGGGACATGCAATTGCACAGCTAACATTATTACCATTATCATCATCCTAAGTCTCATTAAAATAGAATCACAGAGCTCACTGCAGTATGGAGGCCTCACTCACTGACACCAAGCAACCCCATTTTGGTTTTGGACAAGCCTCTCTCCTTCAGGAGACAGAATGAGGCTGTGATGATGCCTATGTTAGCTAGGCAATTAAGATTCGGGCTCACAAATAGGATACTGCTATTTTATACCCATGCGTGTGCCATGAATTTTTTTTTAAGTTAGACATTTGCAATTCCTCAAGGAAAACTTTCCTATTGACATAGTAACAGAAGAGTAAATTTTGACTTAATTTTTTTCCATGAAGCAGATGTCTTTTCTTGTGAGAACTGGCATATTTTTACCCTCAGAATGATCTCTGCTTTTATATGCCTAATTAAATTTTAGAGGTCCCTTGTTTAAATAAAGATTTATTAGCTGTTAAAATTGTAGCATAATTCTTCTGCCACCTACATGCTATCCTTTAACATATTTACAAGCAGACTGGTTTATCCACTATAAACAATGTGGGTGATTTAAAGTTGTTGTTATGTTATTGGTGTCAATTACTAAAATTCAGCATCACAATAGAGCTTTCTGAAGATACTGTTACTTAGCTCCAGAACTGTGAAAACTCTCTGAGAAAGAGAGGCTGTGAATTTTAGAAATTAAGTGATTGAAACACTTGAACTAACAGAGGTAATCAGCAGGTTTTAAATCCATGATCAGACACTGCTCCATATGTGAACATGGACTATCTAACATACAACCAAACTCACACATTTTTAAAAATGACAATATATAATGACATACACACCTGTTTAGGTTATTAATCTGTGTGTATGTTCGTATGTGTGTGTGTGAGAGAGAGAGACAGAGAGAGGTGTACGGAGCATGTATATTTGTGTGTGTGTGTATATACATACATATTCACATATGGACTAAATGATGAGATTGCTTTGAAAATACAATAAAAGTACAGTGCCTGCCAAACAACTGGAAATATCTACACTGAAGCTGCAATCTCCTGTTTTGGAAAGGTTTGGTTATGTATTTACTTAGATGGTAAATTGCCAAAATTAAAAGATTATTTTTCAGTCGGTCTTCTATAAACTTCTTACATTATTAAAATGATGCTTTGCTAACCTCTTGATGTCACAATGAAGACACTTTTTGATTAACTCTGAGCTTCCCCCCTATACTCTGCTATCTTTGCATCTTGCAAACACTGCTTCCATAAGCAGCAGTTGTCCATGTGCTTGTCAGATCGCGTCACCAGTACTGAATCTAATTCTCTGCCCCATCACTATCTGTCTAACACTCTTCATGTAAAACTAAAGGGTTTGCATAATTTTGGTTGCACAAACATTTCTCTTAAAAAAGCAACAGGTAACTCATTTTCTTTATTCCATTATATTCCAGTCTAGGTTGGAATCTCTTAAAGAGCCATGGAAACAGGTTAGTTAGAAATATGCTGTAAATTAATGTTACACAATTGACCTCACAAATTAGCATACAAAATCCCTTCTCTCCAACACATACCAGCTATTGTCCTTCAGTTCTGTCAACTGAAATTTGTTTCAGCACACATCAGAAGCTGTAAAGTAAGGATTACAGGAAACTGTCTTTTTGTAAAAGCAGCAGAGTCCTGTGGCACCTTATACACAAACAGACGTATTGGAGCATAAGCTTTCGTGGGTGAATACCCACTTTGTCGGATGCATGTAGTGGAAATTCCTAGAGGCAGGTATAAATATGCAAGCAAGAATCAGGCTAGGGATAACGAAGTTAGTTCAATCAGAAAGGATGAGGCCCTCTTCTAGCAGTTGAGGTGTGAACACCAAGGGAGGAGAAACTGCTTTTGTAGTTGGCTAGCCAGTCACAGTCTTTGTTTAATCCTGAGCTGATGGTGTCAAATTTGCAAATGAACTGAAGCTCAGCAGTTTCTCTTTGAAGTCTGGTTCTGAAGTTTTTTTGCTGCAGGATGGATACCTTTAAATCTGCTATTGTGTGACCAGCGAGGTTGAACAGTTCTCCTACAGGTTTTTGTAGATTGCCATTCCTAATATCTGATTTGTGTCCATTTATCCTTTTACGTAGGGACTGTCTAGTTTGACCAATGTACATGGCAGAGGAACACTGCTGGCACATGATGGCGTAGATTACATTGGTGGACATGCAGGTGAATGAACCGGTGATGGTGTGGCTGATCTGGTTAGGTCCTGTGATGGTGTCACTGGTATAGATATGTGGGCAGAGTTGGCATCGAGGTTTGTTGCATGGATTGGTTCCTGAGTTAGAGTTACTATGGTGAGGTGTGTAGCTGCTGGTGAGAATATGCTTCAGGTTGGCAGGTTGTCTGTGGGCGAGGACTGGCCTGCCTCCCAAGGCCTATGAAAGTGAGGGATCATTGTCCAGGATAGGTTGTAGATCACTGATGATGGGTTGGAGAGGTTTTAGCTGAGGACTGAATGTGATGGCCAGTGGAGTTCTGTTGGTTTCTTTATTGGGCTTCTTTTGCAGCAGGAGGCTTCTGGGTACACGTCTGGCTGTGTTGATCTTTCCTTATTTCCTCGTGTGGGTATCGTAGTTTTGAGAATGCTTGGTGAAGATCTTGTAGGTGCTGGTCTCTGTCTGAGGGGTTGGGGCAAATGCGGTTGTACCTCAGCGCTTGGCTGTAGACCAGGGCTCGGCAACCTATGGCACACGTACCAAAGACAGCACGCGAGCCGATTTTTAATGGCACGCTGCTGCCTGCCAGGTCCCAGCCGCCGGATCCATTCAGCCCGTTGCCGAATCCAGGCCGGGACCTCGGCAGGCAGCAGCGTGCTATTAAAAATCCTGCTCCCCCCCCCCCCCCCCGTTCCCTTCCTTCCCCCCGGGACAGGGTGAAGAAGCTTGGTCCTGCTGACTGCTGCTGCAGGGCAGGCAAGTTCCCCCCTCCCCCGCCTCTTCCCCCAGCATGCTGGGTTCCTGCCCCTCCTCCTCTCCCTCCCTGCCCCCGATCAGCTGATGGCTCTTGCAAGGGACGGGGAGAAGCAGAGCTGCAGCGCGCTCGCTGCTCTGGGGAGGAGAGGTGGGGATGGGGCCGTGGGGTGGAATGCCGTGAGCTGCTCAGGGCAGGGGGCTGGGAGCACCCCCACGACCCCACACCCCCAGCCCTCTGCCCTGACCCCTGCACTCCCCTCACACACACCCAGCCATGGCTCCTGCACCCTCCTCACACACCCCCAGCCCCCTGCCCTGACTCCTGCCCCCACCACGTACCCAGCCCCCCGAGACCCCATGTCCTGATTCTTGCACCCCCCACATTCCCACCCCCACCCTGAGCACCCAACGGGAGCTCCTGCACACACCCCCTACACACATTCCCATCTCCACCCCTCGCACCAAATGGGAGCTGCCCTGGTAAGCACTCCACCCCCAAACCTCCTGCCCCAACCCTGAGCCCCTCCCTCATTCTAGCTCCTGGCCAGACCCTGCACCCCAACCCCCAGCCTGCTCCTTCACCCCCAGCCCTGTTCTCAGCACACTCCCACCCTCAGCTCAGTGCAGAGAGAGAGAGGAAGAGAATGGGCTAGAACCAGGGAGAAGGTAGGTACCCACTCTATGTGGGCAAGGCCGGGATCACAGACTGGCAGCGGGCTGAGCGGGGCCAGCAGCTGGGACCCTGGCTGGCAGGAGCCGGCGGACGGAACCCCAGACTGGCAGCAGGCTGAGTGCTAGCGGGCTGAGCCGCTCAGTGCACTGCTGGTCTGGGGTCCCAGCTGCCAGCCCCGCTCAGCCTGCTGCTGGTCTGGGGTTCTGGCTGCCGGCCCCTTGCTAGCCAGGGCCCCGCAGCCTGCTGCCAGCTTAGGTGAATGGAACCCCAGGCCGGCAACGGGCTGAGTGGGCCGGCGGCATAAGATCAGCATTTTAATTTAATTTTAAATGAAGCTTCTTAAACATTTTGAAAACCTTGTTTACTTTACATACGACAATAGTTTAGTTATATAATATATAGACTTATAGAGTGAGACCTTCTAAAAAACGTTAAAATGTATTACTGGCATGCGAAACCTTAAATTAAAGTGAATAAATGAAGACTCGGCACGCTAGTTCTGAAAGGTTGCCGACCCCTGCTGTAGACAATGGATCGTGTGGTGTGTCCGGGATGGAAGCTGGAGGCATGAAGGTAGGCATAGTGGTCGGTGGTATTCAGTATCGGGTGGGTGTTAATGTGACCATCACTTATTTGCACTGTGGTGTCTAGGAAGTGGACCTCCCATGTAGATTGGTCCAGGCTGAGGCTGATGGTGGGGTGGAAGCTGTTGAAATTGTGGTGGAATTCTTCCAGGGTTTCCTTCCCATGGGTCCAGATGATGAAGATGTCATCAATGTAGCATAGGTAGATTTTGTGTAATTTCCCCTCCACAATATATGTAACTGTACTTTTACACTTTTTTTTGGTGCTACACATTTAGAGTATAGGTTATTGTGCTTAAGAGGCCATCCAAGGCAAAAATTGTCTGAAAGAGACATGACTGCAAAAATCTACTAAACATAACTAACAATACTATATGGCAACCTGCTGTACCCACCTTTTGTCCTTTTAACTGTAGCAACTGAGTGATGAAATTCTTTATATTTGTTAACTTAAACACTTGAAGCTCTAAATAAATGTATTAATATATGCATTGAGGGCCTGGTTTAGAGCCCACTAATATCATTTGGAACATTCCCTTTGACATCAATGGGCTTTGAATTAGGCCCATTCATGTTAAAACACATGAACCCAGAAGATACCAAGGTGTAAAAGGCAAGCATGCTCTAGGTGGGCAGTTTTCAGCCTGTGGCCAGTGAACCTGTAGGGATCCGCAGACTATGTCTAAAATTTCCAAAGGGGTCCACACCTCCATTCAAAATTTTTAAAGGTCCGCAAATGAATAAAGGTTGAAAACCATTGCTCTAGATCATTTGTCTCCTGCAAAACACATCACTAACCTCTTCTGTACTTCTTTAGCCAGAGTCAGTGATGCTGCCTAAAAGGGTGTGTGTTCTTTTTTCAATAGTCCTTTGCCTTTCTATAATGCCTTTAATCTTACAATCTCAGATCCCTTTACAAACTGTCTCACTGTCCACCTGCCATGAAGATATTAACTTCAGTTTATACATAGGGAAACGGAGAGACAGAGAGGCTAAGTGGCTTACCCAATGTCACAGGCAAGTCAGTCACTGAGCCAGTTATAGAATGCAGACCTCCCAGCTCTCACTCCCAAACTTTAACCACTAGACAATACTTGCTCTGAGACACGTAACACCCTTTTAACCAGGGCTTTGCTTTGTTTAGCCAAACTTATAGGCTGGGATTTTCACAGGAGCCTCAGAGAGTGAGGCACCCAAGTCCCATTGCAATCCATTGGGAGTTGGACACTTTTAACTCCCCTGAGCTGCTTTTGAAAATTCTGTCCACCACAATGAATACCTTGGTGGCAACATGTCTTATGGCAGTTCTCAGATTTTCATTGTTCCCATGCCTTTTATTAATACAGTAATTCAGTAAATCTATGTTCTATTGCACCCACTAGGTTAATTACTATAATGTGTGTTATGGCATGTTCATCTCAGTTATGGATATACTGTGTACACAGGCAGAATATTGTCCAACATGTGTTCCACTTGCTAGCCACATCCCTGCTCCCATTAACAGATATGTGAATTATGCATTCCCACTGAGTGGAGAATAAACCCCAAATGTCTGTACCAGACGCATGCAGAGTAGTATCAGAAGTGTCAAACATCCAGCCAATCCAGTATATTTTGGGGGCTCATATGGCACATTCAGATTCTGCAGAATCTTGGCTATTTTTTAAAATATGTAAATTTCTAGACCTCACGGTTGCAAAGAAAATCTGGAAAAAGCAAAGGAAGTGTAAACCGATGCAATGTCATCTTCCCAAGTCTGCAGACAGCTTGACACAATGGCTCTGAGAAGTGTGAAGTCCTTCGCCCAATTAATCTCACTGGGTGTTAACTCTAAAATGTAATCATGACACTTTAAATGTCAGTATTGTATATTTCATTGCAGATCATTTTAGTGGATGGAATGGGGAAGGAATGGACATGAAGCCCGCAAGGGATGGGAATTGGGAATTGCTGCAGGGAAGGAAATGCTGAGGGGAGAAAAGACACAAAGGAAGAGGAAAGGGAGAGAAACAGAGGAAGGGGGATGGGGGAGGAAAAGAAACAAAGGACAGAAAAAGTAGAGGCTCTTAAGAGCATCAACCCACTAAGTAATACTGAATGTTGCAATAAAGTACTGAACAAATAAATAATGGTAATGGGAAGCTTAGGTATGACATAAAGGTCATATTCCTCCCTTGATCTCTGAAAACTTCTCATAGACATAGAGGGGCATTCTGCTGTGGATTGAGGAGAGTATATAATCCTGCATTTATACCCTGGCCCACTGGCCATAATTCAAAACTGAATGTTGCCATCTTCAAGGAATGGTTTTGATACCCTGCTCTATATTGTTAACCCCATAAAGACAGAACACAGAGGGCTAAATTCACAGGATGAAAGTCAGTACCCGTTTCAGGATATATAGTCTTGCTTTCAATCCTTACTCACTATTGCTAATATCCTCCCTGCCTACAGTACTGATGTCAAAGCAAGAGGATATGTTTCTATTAACATTTTTCTTTCTAGTGTAGAGAAAGCCCAAAGCTTTAATTTCCTCCCATCTAAAAACTCCCCTCTTTGGCATGTTAAATTGTGCAAGGCACCCTAAACTCGGTCTAAGACCAGTCCTACCAATAAAGTTAAAAGTGTCATGTAACATCCTGGGGACTCTACAGTCAGCTTGTAAAATGACATCAAATGACTTTTTTGAAGAAGTGGGGGTGAAAGAGATGCTGCTGTGTTTTTACTCTGTCACAACACAAATAATTAATGGTTAAAAATACTTTTTGTTTAATAATTGCTGTTCTTCATTAGTGTGAACCAAGGGCATAGTCTATCTGAGACAATAACATCTGTACCCCATATTTCATTATCACCAAACTTCACATTTCACACAAAAGCATAGCTAGCAAAGCCTTACAGCTTTAATTAGTTTCTGCCATAGCTGTGAAGGTCAGCCAATTATTGTGTGTGAAATTTCAATATGAAGCAGCTGAATTGAAGACAGCATTGCAACATTGTGAAACTCTGCAGTGCTGTAAATCTAGCATGATAGAACCTTTGGAAAAAAAGTACAAAATAACATAAATTAATCATCAGGTGCGCACAGGTTCAAGGCTTATTGGCTAATTTAACATATGTCAAGAGGGGATGGGGGAAGAGGTAATTTCTGATTACTTTTTATGCTTTTTATTATTGTAGTATCATTGGCCATGACCAAATAGTTAGGGTTGGGTCCACATTTTTATTATTATCCCTGATTTTCAGTGATTTATAACTTTACTGTAACAATTTATTCTGCACTACCCCTTACCAGGTCTCAGACTGAGAGCTTTATTTTATTTTAATTAATTAATTAATTCATTCATTCATTTTCAAAGGAATTCATGTGGGCATCTTTAAAGGCAAAATCCAGTCCATATGCTTCTGAAGTATACAAACATTGGGAAGGGGACCATGTGGCATGACTAGAACCCATCCTGTTGACACAGTGCTAATTAGCTAGGGGAACATGTAGAGAGGGCTGTCTGCAGTGCCCCCTGCTGTTTCTTTACAAAAAAGCAGCATCCACTTCCCTGTAGTACCTATTGCCAAACACAACATAGGTGCTGGAAGGCTGGAGGCTTGGTCACATCTCAAACCAGCAGACCCCACCAACTTGGAGCCATGAAGTGCCATCAGAGCCATTAGCCATGCCCTCAGCTTAATGCTCAAGAGAGTTTTGGATTGGAATCCTAAACTGCTCCTATGGCATGTGACTGTACTAAGGTTAAGGTGGTTCCATCCCTCCACATTCCCCTCTAGTGCACGTATGCAACAGGAGGCAGAGTGTTGCTTTAGGGACATAAACTAACAGCATTTAATAATTAAGGATGAATTTAATATCCCTTTCCTCCCCACTGGTTTTAGAGCATACAAAGACACTTTGTAAACGAATAATTACAACAAAAAATAATACAAGGGTAAGATTTTCAAAAGTGACTAGTAATGTCAGGTGCCCACTGTGAGATGCCTGGAGCAATGGGGGCTCAGCATTTCCTGAAAACCAGATCTCATTATAGTGTCTCAAGTTGGTCTCCCAAAACTGGAGCCATCTAAAATCACTGCTCACTTTTGAAGATTTTGCCTCAAGTATTAATTTTTTGTTTATAAATAAGATTTTATCATGAAGATTAAGATACACAAACAATAAACACAGTATGTGACTAACTTCAGGCTACTGCAGAGGAAGTAGTAATGCAGACAAAATTATATACTCCCGTTTTGCCTCAGATAGCCTCCTTATGCATTCTATTCCTTCTAAGAGTAGGAATATTTTATGTATGTGCTGTGCAAAGATACTATAGATGTGTCAAAGGTTTGACTTGACCCTTGAATGCACTCAAAACCAGCCTTAGTCTCAGTCTGACGTGTGCCATGAACCAGCAATGGTTTGTCAGAACTTTTTTAGCATCTAAGAATTCTCCATTTAAGCTCTTTGGAACTTCCTTGCTCTGTGTGGATATTCACATGCTTTTGAAGGTTGTATCTGAAGTTTATCCCTTTATTTGGGTACCAAAGGTCATATATTAAAGTCACACATGACACACCAGTTCCAGTTCTAGCAAACGGGCAAAACCCAAATCTTGACTCTAGGTTTACAATGGAATTCATCCCAAGGCAAAAATTAATGTACTTGAGCCCAAGCCTTTTCTACCTTTAGCTCCTATGTTCCTATGTGAACTGGTTCTGATATGTAGTGTATGTGAACCTGTTCCTAATGTAACCTAATCTAAAAGCCATTGCTTCATCCATAGTGAAGTATATGCACATATACATGCAGATCACAACCATTTCTGCCTGCCTATGCCCCATTATTCCTCTATGAGGGGGACCTATAGAGTGGTCATACCGGGATTTTCCAGAGGAAGAAGAAGCAAGTGGCTAAGTTTCATCATTCACACCTTATGCCAGGTTTTCTAGCTTGTGTGTTTCTAGTACTTTTGTAGCCATAATGTGACTCACAGAGGTTACATTCAAGATTTACAAAAATGGGCACCTAAGTACATATTTCAGCACCTAAGTAAATGGCCTGGTTTTCCAAAGTATCAAACACCCACAGCTCTCATTGTCTTCAGCTGGAGAGTGGCTGTTCAGTACTCCCAAAAACCATGCCCCAGTGATGAGTACCATAGTACCCAGAGGATAAAGATAAATAAATAAATGTACAAATCAGAGCAGATTTATGCTTAAAAACTTCACAAGAGGAAAATTTCTCTCAGCATCTGGAGTCCAATGAATTACTTTAACTAAATAGAATGCCAGATTGTGAAATAGTTGATATTTTATTATATACAGTACCTTATGCAACACCTTTGAATGTGTACATATGGGAGACATTTTTGTCTCAATATTATTTTTACTTTTTCTCTTTGTTTCTAGATTACAATGACTCTTTAAAACTGACAACAATTAAACTGGCAGGAACAGACACCAAGAACAAAATTAAAACAAAACTTTAGTGTGAAACTGGTCAACAAAAACAGACACAAAAGGGTTATGGTCTTATTGCTAATGCACTGCCCTGACACTGAGGTGAACTTAGTTCACATCACACCTCTGACACACACTTACTGTGTTACTCAAGGAAGATCATTTAATTTCTCTATGCCTCAGTTTTCCTATCTATTAGATGGGAATTGTAACTCCTTTGTGTCTTATCTATTTAGATTGTAAGATGTACAGGGAAAGGATTTTTTTCTTATTATATGTATGTACAGTGTCTAGCATAATAGGATCCTGATCTCAGCCGGAGTGTCAAGGCACTCCTGCGGTAATAATAAAATCTGAAGGAAGCCTATCGTACTGGAAGCAAAGAAGACATTTATAAGCACCAGTGGGAATGCCAAGATTTGCATCATGCACAAACATACAAAATCTTCAATGAGAGCCAAAATTACAAGGACTAGAGTGAAGCTGATGTAATTAACAATTGTAGCAATGACAATAAATAAAATGTGTACTGCTAACATGGTAATACCCAAAGGGTTATAAGAGCGTGATGAGCATAATAAGAATTGGTAATAATACATTTTGATTTATCATTGCCAGAAACACAAAGGTCTCTGGCAGCCTTAGCAAAGGCCACTAAATAGAACTGAAAACAAAACAAAGGGCAATGTGCCCAAAAATCAATGACATAACATGAGCAAGGAAAAACAAATCCCTTCAAATAGCAAGGCAATATACACAAATAGAAGTAAATAGGAAACAAACCACTGACACACAATTACTAGTGAAACAGACTGAAACCTGTCTTAAGTCACCCACCCAAGGGAACAGCGAAATCCTAGCCCAGCTGAGATGGTCTTTAACTGAAGGTCAAACAAAACTGCATGGGAAACCTCAGGGATACCTTAAAGTGGTTCCTTAAGACAGGGGGCTATCTAATGGAGGTAGCCTGTAGTGCAGGTTTCACTGTATTTATTAAATACACACTAAAATATTAAACACAATAACAGAGGCTAAACTAAATCAAACATAATGTAAGTGCGATACAAATCATCATTAGGCAGTGTAAACAAACACTCAACACACACAAAGCCACATAAAGCCTTTATTGCAAATCCCAGCAATTAAATCCCTCTCCAGAGAGATGCCATTGGCCACACTCTCTCTAGGAGCATAAGCTCCCAGCAAAGGAGTCCTACTCAATTAAAGACACTTGGGATGGGCTCTCCGTCAGCCAGCCACCAGCAACAGAAGCTGCACACACTGAAAGACTCTCTCTCTCTCTCTCTGATCTGGCTCTGTTCCAGAGGCAGCAGTTCCCAGCAACATGGTCCCCTCTCAGTCAAAAACACTCAAGACAAGATCTCTTAAAGCTGGGCTTGCCAGAAGCAGCTGCTCCCAACCAAAGAGTGTCTCTCAGGAGAAAATGTTCTCTCCAAACCAGTCATGCTGCAAGACCAGGGCACCCCCCATCCCCTAGCAAAAATGGTCTTCTTTCAGAAAGAAACACAGGAAAAATTCTCTCACAGCCAATCTCTTTCCAAAGGGAGCATCTCACACATTAAACCACTGAACAATTCCAGACTGGAAGATAAAATATTTAAAAGAAAAAAGGCAAAATATCCTCAGAGCTCACGGTTTTCCAGCCAGTCTTTCAGAGCTCACAAGCTTGCTACCATTTGCCAAGTAGGATCAAGATGAAAAGTGTGATGATAAGAAACATGGAAAATTGCATCATCAAACCAGCTGGGAATTCAGAATTTAGCAAGTGTAGGAGCCAGTGAAGCTGCTGAAATGTCAAGAGCAGTAATAGTGAAAGCAATTTATTTGTCGTCCCATGATCTAATGTGTGATCCAACCAATGGTGATCATATCACACAGGGAGGAAACATAGGAATTGCCATACTAGATGAGACCAGTGGTCCATCTAGCCCAATAAACTGTTTATGACAGTGGCCAATGCCAAAAGCTTCAGCGAAAGTACAAGGAACCCTTCTGAACAATTATGGTATAACCGTCTCATTTGGAAAATTTCCTTCACCTGTCAGCTAGAGGTTGGTTTATGCTATGTAGTATAAAGGTTTATATGTCTTCAACAATGTTTTAACCTTCTCGGATGTGACTCTGTATGTCCTCCATACCGGGAAGCCTCATTTTCCATGATAAAAAACATTCTTCAATAAAAACTCATAAAAATCTGTGATTTGCCATGATTAAAATGAAATGCTGAACTTTAGTTTCCCTAGCCACAATATAGATATACAGGTATCAGTTGAATACATTTTCTTTTATATATATATTTACAATTTTTAAGCAAGTTTGCAGCCTACCAGTGTCATCAATCATTATCATGAAATAAAATTAAAAGAATTGCAATTTGTATTTCTTACATCTACCAAATACTTCAGTCTGTAGTCTATATTTTCAGAAAATTAGTTTCTTTTAAAAAATGCACAAAAAAATGAAGTGAAAATTGCTTTTATATTAACATTACTCACTATCTGAATTAGTCCTGGTTGTTACAATTCCATTGCAGCATTCCATCCTGTTACATTTTTGTCTTCCTCAGGTTGGTGCTGAGCACAGAAAAGAACTCCAAGTTTGCTGAAACGTCTTTCGCTGTCAGTCCTGTGGGGCGGGGCTCAGGCTGTCAGCCCCACCACTCAGGGCTGACAACAGGAGCCCCACTGCTCAGGGTCAGCCTGGCAACCCTGGTTTGGTTAACACAGATAGCCAGATAATGGAGGCTCAAATAAATGGGACTGTACTGTAAATGTTTTTATTTTTTCACAAAATATAAAAACTAAAGATTCTCTGGAAAATGCAAATTCCATGTTTTTCTGCATTTTTCCATGGCTAACGGATTTCTAGGATACCTGCTCATTACCCATATAAATATCTAATCCTTTAATGAATCCTGTCAAGGTCTTGGCCTCAACGATATATACTGGCAATGAGTTCCATAGGCTAATTATGCATTGTCTCAAAAGTATTCCCTTTTATGAATGTTCAGTTTCGATTTTATTGAATGGCACCTGGATCCTATATTCTGAAAAAGAGTAAGTAGGAATGCCTGATTTATCTTCTCTATGCTATTCAACATGGCATAGACCATTCAACATGGTAATACCTTTATCAAACTCATTTTTATTGACTTCCTCTCTAAAGAATCCTGTTCTTTTCAGTCTCTCTTCTTATAAAATATTTCCATGTTGCTACTAATTCTCATAATCCATCTCTAAACCCCCTCTATTGACTCTCATTCACTTCATTGGAGCCACGATCTCACTCCTAGGGACCATTCTGTAAGCTGGTTCCTGATCTATGGCAGTACCATGATTACTTAGTTTCCTTAGTAGCCTTTTGTGACGTTTCCTGTGTGTCACAAGGCTTCTGAGAATCCAAATAATCTATGTTAACCGTTTATCCTTTATCCACTTTTTTTATTGACTGGTTGAAATAATTTCAGTAGAGTAGTGAGGCATGCTTTTCTTTTGCAGAAGACATACTAGTTAGATGCTATAATATCATGGCCAGATAGGCTTTTTATAATAGTATTTTTAATGATAATTTTAACCAATTTACCAGTTACAAAAGTAAGATTTACAGGCCTGTAATTCCCCAGATCACCACTAGGGCCTCTTTAAAAAGAGAGGTACACCATTTGCCACTCTTCAATCCTCTGATTTAACACATCATTTTAATGCAAAATTGTATATTTTTGCTAGCTGTTCAGCCATTTCATTTCTAAATTCCTTCAGAACTCTGGGGTATACACCCTCCGGTCGCAGAGATTTATTGTTCTTTAATTTATCTGCTTGTTACAGCACTTCATCTATTCATACATCAATTAACTACTCCATCTTTATTATCTGTAAAGAGTTGGTATCTCCCCAACATTTTTTGTAGTGAAGACTGCTGCAACTAAATCATTTAGTTTCTCTTTAATGTCCTTAGCCTCCTTAATTGAGACCTTTCCCTGTTGGTCCAGCATTGCATGGCACGGTTTTGTCTGGCATGGTTTTCTGCTTCTGATTATACTTAACTAATCCTTAGTTATTTGCTCTTAACCCTACTAATTTCCATCTAACCATCTCCTATAGCTTATACTGCTTTCTGTCTGAAACCTCTAGGACTGAATTTCCATTTTCTGAAGAATGCCTGTTTGGCTCAAATAGACTTAACTTTTATCTACACTTTTTTTGCCCTTTGCCTCCCTGCTTCCCTTTTTGCTTCGGGGAAGAGTCAAGAATTGACACGGCAGCATTTTGAAGTGTTTATGTTTTTTTTCTCACAAATAGTCAGAGATTGATAGAGGGAGAGAGGAAAAGGTGAACGAAACCTTTAAACAGACCTTCAAGACTGAAAAGATGGAAAAGAAGGGGAGGGGAGCAACATTACTAAAAGTAATCACGCCACCAAGAATGATTGAACATAGTACACGGGGACATAGGACTTGAATTGGAAAAATGTACTGATGCTCTCCAAAGTTCCACCCACTATCTAAGATCTGACTCCCTGAGATGCCAAAATGAGATGTCACTCACAGTAGCTTGTACCAATGTTGAAAATATGATCATGCACGCTTGGCTACCCCTGTCTGGGATTTAGATACGGCCACAGGCAGAGGCCAGATTAAAGCCTACCCTCCACAGGCACACGCATCTACTCCTGGAGTCAGACGATTACATCAGAATCTCAATTTGCCTTTAAAAACATTGAAATTATATTTCTGGCCCTTGTGGTTGTGAAGAAAAAATTGAACAAGTGACCTGAGTGTCACTGATGCGTTGATGTGTGCCTGAGTCTGCAGACAGCCAGCACCAGAAGGAGAAGCAGCAACCACTACAGCTAAGGATAGAAGCTGCCCACACCCACTACCACAGCAAATCACACGTCCCTGTTGCTGGGAAGGTAAGAGGGCCCATATTGATCGGAGTAAGTCTGGGATTTCCCACTCCACACTGGAGGACTGGCTGTGCCTTGATGAGGCTCAGATGCTTCTTTAGATTCTAAAAATCTCTTCTAGATCCACGAGTCAGATGAGGAAAAAATAAGTGTGAAATTCTCCCAAGCTCCATCCACTTGTGGCACCAAAATGAGACGTCACGCAGAACAGATTGTGCAGGATCTACCTACTCTGAGCACCCTTCTCCTTTCTCTCATGCTTGGATCACCAACGAAATAACTAACATTGTTGAGATGTGATTTGCCAACACTCGAGATCTGAGTTAACACTGAGATGAACAGGGGGAAATTGACATGTTTTAGGCTCTCAGCTAACTCAGGCAGACAACACTGTTTTGGTTTACACTTAGTTCACATTTTGCAAGTTTTCTTCATAACCATAAGGGCTAGAGATGAAAGACGAGATTCTATAGAACAAGATGACAGCATCAAAAAGGTACTGGATTGTTTACGTGGTGTGACTGGGCTCACTTTGAGCCCTGAAATTATTCAGGTTTTAAGAAATCCAAATGAGCCTTTTGGGGGTCTTATGTTTCTCTGCTGGCTTCTATTTAAAAAAAAAAAAAAAACATGTTTAAGAGCCCGAGATTTGGGGCAACCTCTTTCCTTCGAATCAACACTTGTTTTTTCATTGATGTATATTACTAATATAGGAAAGAAATCCCTCATATTTCATGCAACATAAACCTGGGAAAACTTAAAAAAAGACATTGGCACAATGGAACCAAAAAACCATGGGGTTGTGCTCTGAATATCCCTCCTTCCACAAGGCTATTCCACACAAGTGCAAGGTTTCTTTACTAGTTTAAATTTTCTGTGTGCTTTCTTTTCAAGTTTTTGTAAACGCATGGGTGAACCTCAGCAAGCATGTGATGTAAATCAGCGAAAGGGAGGCTTGCAAAAAAAAATTTAACACAGAGTAAGGTAAAAAGCAAGTCTGAGGAAAAGTCTTAACTGTAAAGCTTCCCTCAGATGACATCATGATGTTATTTTGAAACAAATGTGGCTTTTTTGCAAGTCCATTTTTCTTTGATTTGGGAGCAATGGATGCCTTAATACACTAGGTGTATCTTGAACTTCTGGATTATCATTCTGCTTCAATAAGGAAGTCTTTGTTAACACTGGAAATTGTCATTTTTTTACGGTTTTGTGGCCAGTCGCCCTTGTATATCTTTGTCCTATCTGGAAAACATCACCTTTTAAGGTAGATGCATTCTGCAGAGTTGAAAGACACTTCCCCTAACCAGTTCCTATTCCCAATACACCCTTGTGGCCTTTCCACTATGACGCACTTTAAAGATAGGCTAGAGCCTGTAATCCCAGTGCAAATACACCATGCACACCTCTGCATTTTGCAGAACATTCATGCTCTGTGTAGCAGTGTAGCAACCTCTATGTGGCACTCTGATAGAAGTCCACAAGGAAAGCTGTGTCTGGGAAGAGAACAGCCCTAATAAAATGACCTTTACTGAGACTTGACACCTGCTACCTTCTAAGCTTCTTACATACACAGTTTAATCCACCTGGAGGCTTTTTTGCTTGATGGAAGGTGATAAAAAAGCTGTTAGATTGTAAGCTCTGGCTTAGATTCAAAGCATGTAGGCTGCTTGATATTCTGAGGTTTCAGGCATACAACGGGAAAACATATTTCTTAGTTCAGGTGCAATTCTCGAGATGGTTATTAAGGTGAACCCTGGTCTAAGAACCCCTTTATTGGTATGAAAATAAAGAAAAGCATCCAGACAGGAAAAAGGGTCCCATTTCCCCAGTACCACAGATGAGATAATGTGATAGTGATCATAAAGCATTCCTCAACAGGCAAGAAGATCAAAGAATCCCAACTCTAGAAATTTACAATCCACAGAGGATCAAGCAGCTTGCATTCTGGATATTTTAAAGGTGAGTGCTCTAAAACACGCATCAATCAGCAGTGATGAAAGCCCAGTCGTTTCTGATTATAAATAATCCACTTTCTTTCTTTGCACAAATCAGATGAAGACTTAAATCAAAAAGTTAGATGGCTATGATTTTTATCCTTACACAGACGGGAACAGAAACAAAAACAAAACAAAAAAAGATGTCCTGAATATGCTGGTGAATTCTATTATAGGGCTATAGGGCTGTAAGAAGAACTCATTCTCCTGACACGAACTTTGAATACTTAATCTCAGAGCCAGTACCAGACCTAGGAAGATTGAGCTGACATTATTTAAGCAAAGGGAATATCAGGAACGGAAATACTTTAAGCAAAGTAGTCTAAATATGAGGAAACTCTTCTCAGTGGTTGAGATCAGGGAGGACTAATATCCTAAATGTAGTAGTAGAAACCCCAGCACTTGAAACACTTAAAACTAGCATGGACAAAGCAAGTGTGAATAGACCACAGGGAATTATCTTGCAGTGGCAAGAGACAGAACTGCTGACCTGATGGGCCTTTAACTGAGAGGCAAAAATGTTCCTTTCTGATTACCGTAGCAAATACATTGTCTTCCTAAAAGAATAAGAACTAGAGCTCTTCTTTCCCACATTACTTCTTAAGGTGCATCATAGCCACTAACGCTGGATTTCCTGCAACTTGAAATAAAAAAATCCACAAATCAGCATTATTTTTAGGAAGTTGACGCTATGAGAGGATGCTTCCTTGTCAAATGACCTACCTTTAACTGAAAGATTTTCCCAAAACACTTCTGCACTTCCATGATCATTGTTTGTCTGTACTTGTGGTAAGACTATTTCCCAAAGGGCTGATGTCGATGATCTCTAGTCATGAGGAAGTCTATTGAACATTTGGCTTGTCCAGGCTGAGCCCAGATAAACTAGTGTCTCGTTCTAAGGGGGCAAAAGAGAGAGAGGCAAATCACACATTTAAAAAGTTTTATTTAAAGTTTTTCTACTAAGCCAGTAGCCTGGGTGTTTAGAGTTAAGCATGTGGGTCCTTGTGCATTTGCAGGGTCAGCGCTCATGTCTGAAGCATCACATTTGCATCACAGTTTTTGGACTGATCCTGCCCCCATTGAAGTCACTAGCAAAACTGCCATCGACGTCCAGCTGGAGTAGGATCTGGCCTTTTTTCTGCTGGTAATCACAACAGCATAAACCACAGATTGTTTGTATGAGGCAAGTGGAACACTGATCCCTCTTTTCCAAGTTTACTGGCGATACTCAGAATTGGTATTGCTGAGACTAGTCACAAAGTTGCTGTTCCTGTAGTTTGCTTGATAGTTTATTTCCTACTGTATATAAAGCAGCACTGTAGCAAAACCCAATTCAATCAATTTGAGCACCATTTCTTGCACAACTTTGGCATATTTTGAATTGGACCAATAAAGTAGTGATCATAACTAACATATTCTTTGATCTGCCTTCAGAGCTGCATGGCCGGAGAGTGGCGGCTGCTGACTGAGGGCCCAGCTCTGCAGGCAGCAGTGCAGAAGGGTGTTAATACCATACCATGCAATACTTACTTCTGCACTGCTGCTGGTGACGGCTCGGCCTTCAGAGCTGGGCTCCTGGCCAGCAGCCACTGTTCTCCAGCTGCCCAGCTCTGAAGGCAGTGACGCTGCCAGCAACAGTGCAGAAGTAAGGGTAGCAGTACCACGACCTCCCCCCACAGCTTCTTTTGGGGTCAGGACCCCTACAATTACAACACTGTAAAATTTCAGGTTTAAATACCTGAAATCAAGAAATGTACGATTTTTAAAATTCTATGACCGTGAAGTTGACCAAATTGGACTGTGAATTTAGTAAGACCCTACTTATGATTATGATATGTTTTGTACAGTGCATGCCTTGTGAGGTATCATTTCAAAAGTCTTGATCTGTTGAACCTTAATATCTTGTTGAATTGTATGCTCTGTCATTGTATGTGAAGTTATGAAGTATTGCCGTATGAATTACTGAAATATGTTCTGAGGTTGGGAACACCCCGCAGCTGGTCTTTCAATAGCAACAAAGAAGCAACTATCACTGGCCACACAGGCGTTGATGGCCCATCAAGGAGAATCCACACTCCTCAGAGAGGGCACGTACACTATGGGGACTGTCTAACCCCCACATTATGACAAGGATTTTTCTAGCAGCCAGAAGAAAGTATAAAGGAGGGACACTGACATCATCACAGGACCTCTCTCCTCCCCCATCGCAACACCTAGAAGATCACCTGGAAGACAAAGACTATGATCTGAGGTGATTGGTCCCAGGCTGGGAAGGGAATCCAGCCTGTGTATTGAGAACTGTGAGCTGCCTGTAACATCTATTAGGTTGAGAGACTGCTTGATTCAAATCTTGCAGAGTTGGTAGAATTTAGACTGGGAGTTTTTTCTTATTTCTTATGTAACCAACTCTGATCTCTCTGCCTGCTACTTATAATCACTTAAAATCTATCTTTCTGTCATTAATAAATCTGTTTGTATATTTTACCTAAAACAGATGAAGTGCTTGGGGAATCTCAGTGCAGATTACAAAGGCTAGTGCACGTCCGGTTCCCTTTCACAAATTGAACTAATTAATCTGCTTGCACTGTTCAAGGGCATCTTGAGCAGTGTAAGACGGTATATTTCTGGGGTGCAAGGCTGGAGGACTGGCTGGTGCCTCTCTCTGTGTGGTTCATGAGTGGCTTAGAGAGCATTCATGCACGTTTACTGGGTATGAGTCTCCACATACTGAGTGATCACAGCACCCGGAGGGGCTTGCTATTTGTCACTGGCATAGCTTTATGAGAGACAGCTCAGGCTGGACAGTTAAGGGGGTACAGTGGTCCCACAGTTCCAGACTGTACCCTGGGGATCCTATCACAACCTGTTTGACTGATACACTTACTGAAGGGGTTCGTAACGCAAGCCAGTCCTGCTCGCAAAGATAATGGCATCATTATCTGTTGAAGATTTACTTACTTGCTTTCTACATCTGTACAAAACATGAGCACTGCAACATAACTTGGCAGAAATATAAGGTATAGGAAGCTTGTAACTGCAATGCAAAGACTGAGGTGGAAGGAGAGAAAAGGGAGGTTTCTATAAGTAGCATGGGTGCAGACTGACAAATCCAATCCCTACATGGTATGTCAGCCTCATTTTGAAGAAGTGCAGTACCAACTCCAACGGCTGCTTAGACACAAAGGGTAGTGTTTGAGAGCGGTGACACTAGAAAATTACTTATTGTGATGTCCACAGAGCCACAAAGAAATGGTCAGATCCTTTCCCCATTATTATCTTTTTGTAACATTTGCACAGCAGTCCTGTCTAGAGTCCTCTGGCTGAGGTCTCATTGTGCTATGCGCTGTACAAACATACAATAACAACAGTGCTTGCTCTAAAGAACTTACAATCTCTACAGTAGCCATTTTCCAGGGCCACAAGTTGGTCACAACTTCAGGCTTGTTAGATTTATAAAACTGGGGAGCCAGATTCACCACTTCACTTCAGCTGCTGTGGTGATGTAAAGCTGCCTTAAACTCAGCTTAACCAACCAGTTAAGACATCAAAGATTTATGCCAACTTTGCATAGCTAGAGCAGCACAAAGCACCTGGAGCTCATGGGTGAATCTATCCTAATATATGTCTAATTGCTGGGGTTAAGTAACCTAGATTTTGCCCCCACATTTTTCTATTACTATAGTATCAAAAATACAACAAGAAGTTCACAGAAAACAAGGCTATACAAAGGTAAAAAATATACAATGCAAGATAATATAAGGCAAGTGTTGCCAGAAAACAGAATAGTCAATATTTGTGAAAATGAGGCACAGTTATAGATATTGTTATGAGCATAAAAGCATGAGCTAGTGAACAGTAGCAATTCAAGAGAGCGAGAGACTCACAATAATTGAGTTGCTGAGAGAGTCAGTTTGCAGACCTTTCTGTTGTTAAATCTTATATATAAATTACCTTGATTAGTTCAACCTTTCACTAACCCTTCCTTTTGTGCTCATCCTGGGTTGAATTGTACCACCCTTCCTCATACACTGTGTAGTATATTACTCTGCAATTTCCTCTGCAAGTGGCTCCATTTATATCAACTGAACTATCTGTGCAGCAAGGGCCTACGCAACTTGAGTAAGGATGGCACAATCTCTCATTATCATAAATATTGTGCATTCTATTGCCTGGTGATATGTGCCTTGTATTATCCTACAGTGAATATTTCCAAACTTTGAATAACCCAGTTTTCTATATACTGCTTACTGACAATTAATGTATTTTCCCATTGTTTAATATCCGTCCTCAACTAGTTTAGTCACTTCTATCATGACTCCCTCTCCAAGGCCATTTATATATATGATTTTTTTTTAAATAAAAGGTATCTAACCTGACTTTTTTGGCAACTCAGTTATTACCTCTTCCTCCTGAATTGTTTTTTTTTCTTTAGTTGCCATTCCCTGTCCCTATGCCAATTTTTAATCCATTTAATTAGTTTTAAATATACTCCATCCCACCCATCTTTGGAAATCAATCTGTTATGTAGATATAACTGCTTTCTTTAAATAAAGATAAACTAGCCGGGGAAAAGAGTTTCATGAAAAGGCACGGTTTTTATCAAGCCATGATGTAACTATTTGTCTAGTTTCAACCACCATCTGGATGGCCTGTCACAATCACAACCAACTTTATGACTATGATGGCCTAAGTAATGTATTTTTGATCAGTTTTTTTAAATTACATAGTGTGGGCAAGTAACTAACCTTTAACTATACAGTATCTGAAGCCAAACTTTGCAGCAAATACTCATTACATTTCATTAACTGGGACGATGCATTTTAAAATTTCTCCATTGATTTTTCCTTAATAAATAATCATAAATCATACTTAAATCATATATATTGCTCTTTGTCTCTGGAGCACTTTGCAAACGTTGGGTCTGATCTTGCTTTCTTTGTATATCCAGGCTTTTCATTGAATTCAGTGTAAATGCAGGGGCACAAAGAAATACAATGTAATTAGGCCCTACTTCAGCAAAGCCCTTAAATATATGCTTAACCTTAATCATATTCCTCAGTGCTTTGCTGAATCAGGATCTAAATATCACAACACCCCATTTTACAAAAGGGGAAATTGAGTCAGGAAGGTTATGACTTGCCAAAAGCCATAGAAAGAGTCAATATCAAAGACAGCGCTGGTTCCCACTCCTGTGTTCACATCATGAGAACAAACCTATTCTTCATTACAAATTTTATCAAAATTGCTGAATATTCACTATCAAGAACTAAAACCAAATCCCCGGAGAATTTTGCTGTGTATAAAAGTTTTGAAGTGGCCCTGTCCAATCACCCAGGATTATTTAAAACTGTGATTAAAATAACTTTTTTTTTTTTTGCTTCCTTATGTATAAATGACAAACCCAATAGCAAACTATTGGGTATAGGACTCTTGGAAAGTGTACCATTTCCTCATGGTATTCAGATTATTTCACTAGCTTCAAATCCTTAAATAAATGGGCATGCAGTCGAAGGTTCAGGAAAGAATAACACAATAACTTGACATCTGCGGGTTACACATGATGAAATGAACTGAAATCACTCTACCATGAATAAAGGCCAAACTGTTCACTACCATTTCCTTTCAAGCAGAGTCTTAAATTAGTCTAATAGGATTGTCAAGCAATTTTTTTCAGGGGGGGGACAGGGGAGGGAGGAGGAGAGCTGGCCTGAAATCTCCTCCTTCATTCTGGCAAAAATAACAGGAAGTTGTAAACTGCACATTGTGCTGAAGGAAGAACTGAGTTTACAAGGGCTTTACTTTGAGTAATACCATGTGACTTTTCCTGGTCTGGTTTATCTCAGCCAGGATAAAAAGGCTAGTCACACAAGAACTTGAAGAATACCCATAAAGCACTGCAAAGTAACGCTGCAGCTGTCAGAGACAGATCTTCTTGTTTACATTTAAAAAAAAAAAAGAAAAGCAAAACCAGGAAGGAAAAGAGTTCGTTCCAATGTCTTGTGCTTGAGCCTTGAACATGCCTCCTCAATCCAAACTGGAGTCCCTAAGCATAATGGGATTGAACTCCCAGTTCAGTCTCCTGGGAGATATAGTAATAAAACCATAAGTAATCTGGCACAATTTTCTGCGTGATTTGTGCTCACTAAAAAAACCCAAACCTTCAGACTAAGGTAGGATAGGAATTTATTTACTGTTCATTCTCACATGGGATGCTCTCTCTCCAGGAGGTGGCTGGATATTTGTGCTCTCTTGAGACTGTGGAAAGCCTTAAAACTGATTGTAACTCATTGTGCAAGACTCCGATTTATATCTGAATTCCAGACTAGACTAGATATTACCCCACATATTACTCAGGTCCCTAGTGACAGCCTTTGGGGTGTGCAGTTTCACATGCCACCGCAGTGCTAGTGTGATAACCAAAGAGCCAGCTAGACACTCCGCCTGTAGAAGATACGGGCACACAGAATGTCTGTGGTGATGCAGGGGAAGTGGACACAGAAGTGGCTTCTCTTGGAGGGGTAGTCACTATTATATTTCTTTCTTCCACCCTGTGCTTGTCTCGTCTATCCAGATTGTAAACTCTCTAAGGCAGGGATTGTCTCTCACTGTCTGCATGCACAGCACCTAGCACAATGGGGCTCACATTTTTGTTGGAGTCTCTAGGCCCTGTCTAGATATAATATAAATAATAAATAATAACTAGTTTGCATCTGCCACCTGGTATGGAAGATGCCTGACTATGGCTGCTTCCCTCCCACACCTGACACCATCACTCCTCCTAAAGCACAAGACTCCTATTTATACCTGAATTCCATATTAGTTCAAATGTGCAAGGTAATGTGGTTTAATGGAAAGAACACTGGATTGAGACACAAGAGACCTGTGTGCTGTTCCTGGTTTTGCCATTGACCTATTGTGTGAAGTTGAGCAAGTCATTTCCCCTTGTTGTGACTCTGTTTCCCCTCCCACCTTTTGTCTGTCTTGTCTATTTAGATTGTGGCCACTTCAGGGCAAGGAATGTTTCTCATGTGTATATGAGTTAGGCATGAGTTCAGTAGTTGAGAACTGAAGGCAACTGATAAGGGAAGCTAAAGATATCAATAAAAACATCTCTGGTCAGTAGTATTAAGGACAATAAAAGAAATTATTTAACAATGTCAGAAACAAACAAACTCCTAAGAATGGTATATGTATGATACTAAATAAAAATGGTAAAATTCTAAATCATGATAAAGAAAAGGCAAAAATATTGAATACATTATTAATGCTCTGTGTTTGGAAAGAACAGGATAATGTATTCTCATCTTCCAGTGATAAGGAAATAATTTCTATTTGATAAGTAACTAAGGAGGATGGAAAAAACAACTATTAAAGACAAAAACATTTTTAAATAGACTGGATATCGTTGATGATATTACAGGTTTGGTCGATAAAAGTAACTGTTGACATAATATTCTTAGATTTCTGTCAGGCATTTGAGTTAGTATCACATGACATTCTGATAAAAATTAGCACTGTACAAAATCTATGAAGACCACATTAAATGGATTAGAAATAGATTAGCTGATAGAGCTCTAAAAGAAACTATAATCTTGATGAAAAGAACAGGAGTACTTGTGGCACAAATTTATTAGAGCATTTGTTAGTCTCTAAGGTGACACAAGTACTCCTGTTCTTTTTGTGGATACAGCCTAACACGGCTGCTACTCTGAAACCTATAATCTTGATGGGGAATCAAGTTATGAGGGCGTTTCCAGTGGGTACCCACAAGGATATTCAAAGCTCTATGTTATTTAACATCTTTTTCAATAATTTGGAAAAAACAAAATCATTTGCTGATTACACAAAAATTGGTGGAGTAGTTAATAATAATGGAGGAGGTCAGTTATACAAATCAAACTGGATTGCTTGGTAAGGTGAACTCATTTGAACAACATATGTTGTAATTTAGTCAAATACTAAATGTTATATCTAGGAACATGGATTGTAGTTACACTTACAAGATTTTGGTCTGTGTGTATAGGAGCCCCTAGCACAATGGGGTCCTGGCCCATGACTAGGGATCCTAGGCCCTACGGTAATACTAATAATAAATCATCATCATCATCATAAGAGACAGAAGCTGGAATGGAGTAACATTGAAAAGGACTTGAGAGCAATGGTAGATAACCTACTGAACATAAGCTCCCAGTGCAATTCTAATAGGACAACCCTAGTCCGTCAATGTATAAGCATGGGAATATCAAGTAGAAATAGGGAAGTGGTATTACCTCTGCATACCGCATTGATGAGAACATTACTGGAATAATGTGTCCGGTTCTGGTGCCCATACATCAAAAAAAGAATGCTGACAAATTAGAAGGGGTTCAGAAAAGATCTATAAGAATGATTCAAGGCCTGTAAACCATGCCTTAGTAAAACATGCCTAAAGGCCTGTAAAATATGTCTCAAGCCTCAAGAAAGCTCAATCTATTATTTTTCTCCAAGCGAAGGTTAAGAGGTAACTTGTTGATTGTCGACAAGTACCTACATGGTGAAAAGATATCTGATAGTAAACAGTTCTTTAATCGAGCAGAAAAAGGCATAGTGAGCTCTAATGGCTAGATGCTGAAGATGGACAAATTCAGACTGGAAAAAAGAAATAAGGCATAAATTTTTAACAGTAAGAATAATTAATGATTGGAACAATTTATCTAGGGACACAGTGGATTTCCAATCACTTGATGTCTTTAAATCAAAACTTGATGTCTATCTAAAAGATAGGGTATAGTTCACAGAGAAATTATGGGCTCGAAGTAGAAATTACTTAGTGAGGTTTTATGGCCTGTATAATGCAGGTCATACTAGATGATCATAATGGTCCCTTCTGGACTTAAATCTTATGAACCTATGAACTTCCAGCATCTAGCACAATAAGGTGCAGCACTCCATAATACAAATAATAGATAATAACAGTAAGGAGGGCCCCTGGCACTCCTCTTTCCTTACCCACCCTGAAAGGCCAGCCACAATCAGACCTATTTACAATTTATTCAAGTTAGCAGGTAATAACACTGCATATGTTATGATCCCTCCCTTTACCCCATTGTTTTTAAGGGAAGAAGCCAAGTTTAAGATTGGTTTTTTCCCCGCAATATTTGTATTAAATATATTAAAAACACTAAAGTGAGAAGATTTAGCAGAGCTTCCCCTTGTGTCTCTTTCGAGCAACATTTCACTTGAAACCATTTTCCAAGTGCCACTCTCACAGAACAATTGAACTTAGAACAATCACTTGGGATGTGCCATTCTTAGAGCCCATAGGAACGGACTGGTTCTTGGTACGTGCTCCTCATTGCCCTCTTAGGATATGTCTTCACTACCCACCGGATCGGCGGGCAGTGATCAAACCAGCAGGGATCGATTTATCGCGTCTAGTCTAGACGCGATAAATCAATCCCCGAGCGCTCTCCCATGACTCCTGTACTCCACTGCGGCGAGAGGCACAGGCGGAATCGATGGGGGAGCAGCAGCAGTCAACTCACTGCGGTGAAGACACCATGGTAAGTCGATCTAAATACGTCGACTTCAGCTAAGTTATTCACATAGCTGAAGTTGCATAACTTAGATCGATCCCACCCCCCAGTGTAGACCAGGGCTTAGCAATTTCATGACATCCCTTTGACATTAAGAACATCCTTGCTTAATAGTTGCACTTCCATAGTCTTCATTAACATATGGAAATAAACCAAGAACAACCAATTATTCCATTAATGGTCATAATATCATTATATTTTAACAGGAGCAATCATATTTTATTTTTACATATGGATCATGACTTACATGTATTACTGATATAATAAACGTTAGGAGTAAATATGTGGTTCAAAAGCACGTAAGTCTACACCCCATTGAAACTGTTCCCAGTATCTCTCATGAATGTATTCAGATTGACAATGCTCTTACTATGTCCACTATGTCTACTTATGTTATACAGCTTTCCCACACAGAAGCGCATTGATGTTGGCCAAAGGAAGAGATTTATGAATATGAAGCAACCAACCAAGTACTTCATACAACTTGCTCTTAAGAACATATACTGCAGTATTAGGATCATGGCTGTTATACTGCTTGAATCCATGCTAGCTGCAGCAAATAAATGGACACATTTCAACAGGACTTGTACATTGTAAAAGGTGAGGCACATTATATGACACTGAAGATACCACCAATTCCGTAACAGGTTTATTGTTATGTTGGTTTTTTAACAAGTCTTAACTCAGGCATTGAGACACCTCCCTTTCCATAGCTAGACCCTAATTGCCACCCTAGGCTCCCATCTCATGGTAACACATGTTGTAACACTTTGAATCCTGACTGACAGCGATCACAAGTATGGCCTAACCTTGGAATGCCCACGTCATCTATTCACCTGCAGCTAGCTTGTTTACTGTTCTATTTGCTCTGTTACCAGTGCTGTATGTTCTTTATCTGTGTTAGCATTAATTACTACTGAGTGGCATACATATGTGTCTTCTTCAGTGTCAGAGTCACTTCATTATTCCGATTTTTCTATTCAGCTTCAGATTTCTTCCTGGCTAGGCTTGTTATTTTGGTGCCTCTTTGATGGGTGCTAGGTTTTGAAGGTTGCAACGGGCAAAGAGACATAAGGTTTCCAGAGCTGTCATGCAGTCATGTGCTCGGGCAAACTGAGTGACATGACAAGTGATCACTAGGATGTATTTGCAACCTTCCCTTCATTTTCTAAGATGGACATAACTGATACATACAACTTCAGATGGGTAAGTGGTCATTATATTTCAGGGATAGGCACTGGTCTCTCCACTTGTTCTCTTACACTGTATGCAGGAACAGATCATTGTCATATAGTGCTCTATAACTTTATCCATGCATGGCCAGTAGATCTGATCTTATATTAGATCAGTGCTTTTCTCTACCAGCATTAAATGGGGATTTTGATCCAGTGTTCCTTGCGATAAATAAGCACATTGCTTATTATCGAGTCCTCTTGTTATGCATTCTTCAGCTCCATTCTACTAGCTGGTTTTACTGTAGGTCTAGTGATCACTGTCAAATCCTTTTCTACTGTAACTAAGTCTGCTGCAATCACTACTGCCCATGTATCACCTACTCTAATTTATGCTCTCACTGCTGTATGAACAGCACTTATTGCATCTACCTTGTAATACATCTCCTATGCACTTTTTCATGTATTTCTCTATATCTAAAGGCATCCTTGATCCAGCATCCATGTTAACCTTGCCTTAATGATAAAATTAAAATCACCCAATTCAGCTACCTCCAGTGATTTAACTATGCTGTTGTTAGAAGATAAGTCAATGGAAGCTATATCATCGTCAGGGACAAATATTGGTACATAGTATAAGCAGTTTTAAAACTTATCTGTAAAGGCTCATACCAAAACCTTCAACTCTGATTTCCCAGAATGTGTAATGAGAGTTTCTTTCTGGATGTGTTAGTGTCCTTGATCCAAAAGCAATCACCAAAATTTTCCATTGTATTTTATAGCATCCATGCCATCCTATATAACTACAGATGTCTGAAAAATGAGGCTAACCCTTCACTGGTGCTTTAAGCCGTTGATAAGTCAGCTATGTAGAAGCTATTTTGACAGTCTTTTTCTTATTTTCTTTGCATGTATGATGCTTTCATTTATTTCTTTGGCCACAGGATCACATATTCATAATTTATAAGGCCAGAGGGACCATTATGATCATCTTGTCTGAACTTTTGCATAACATAGGCCCCAAAATTCCACCCAGTGATTCCTGTATTTAGCCCAAAATTTTGTAGCTGATCATTTTTCAGAAAGACATTCAATTTTGATGTAGAGACTCTAGTGATGGAGAATTTATCACATGCCTTGGCAATCTGTTCCCATGGTTAATTATCTTCACTGAAAAAATCTACATCTTATTCTTGGTTCACACTCTGGTGACTTCAACTTCCACAAAGGAACTTAGCAAGTTTAGCAGTATTTGTTGGCATGCTGTCTCTATTAGCTCATAGACCCACTCACACATCAAGCTCAGCTACTGTTCTAGGTATTTTGTTCTTCAAAGCCTGAGCTGCTTCAGGTCCTCCAGTTTCTCAATTTCATCCCGTCTGAGGCAACAGTTAACGTTTGAGACTCTATCTGTTTTAGTCCCCCTCACACAACTCTGAGCCACCCCACCGGTAACTACAAATGCTAATAAGGCCTTCCTGTGCTCACTACTACAGCACTCCTCTGAAGTTCACCTACCTTGCAGTTCTTCAGTATTATTATTTTTTAAATCCGAAGGAAGTTGTCTATCCCAGTGGTGTGGGCAAATCTTACAGCCCTAGACTTTATACTATTTCCTTTAACAAAGAGGCCACATTTTGTTTAAAATGTTTTTAAATAATACAAAAAGAAAAGGAGTACTTGTGACACCTTAGAGACTAACCAATTTATTTGAGCATAAGCTTTCGTGAGCTACAGCTCACTTCATCGGATGCATGCTGTGGAAAGTGTAGAAGATCTTATTATATACACACAAAAAGCATGAAAAAATACCTCCTCCGACCCCACCCTCCTGCTGGTAATAGCTTATCTAAAGTGATCACTCTCCTTACAATGTGTATGATAATCAAGGAGGGCCATTTCCAGCACAAATCCAGGTTTTCTCACCCCGCCCCCCCCCCCCCCCGACACACACACAAACTCACTCTCCTGCTTGTAATAGCTTATCCAAAGTGACCACTCTCCTTACATTGTGTATGATAATCAAGGTGGGCCACTTCCAGCACAAATCCAGGGTTTAACAAGAACGTCTGAGGGGGGGGAGGTAGGCAAAAACAAGGGGAAATAGGCTACCTTGCATAATGACTAAGCCACTCCCAGTCTCTATTCAAGCCTAAGTTAATTGTATCCAATTTGCAAATGAATTCCAATTCAGCAGTTTCTCGCTGGAGTCTGGATTTGAAGTTTTTTTGTTGTAAAATAGCGACTTTCATGTCTGTAATTGCGTGACCAGAGAGATTGAAGTGTTCTCCGACAGGTTTATGAATGCTATGTGTGTATATAATAAGATCTTCTACACTTTCCACAGCATGCATCCGATGAAGTGAGCTGTAGCTCACGAAAGCTCATGCTCAAATAAATTGGTTAGTCTCTAAGGTGCCACAAGTACTCCTTTTCTTTTTGCGAATACAGACTAACACGGCTGTTACTCTGAAACCTGAAATAATACAATCCACCAAACCTGAGGCCCCCCAGCTTAGCTTTCTCCACCTCTCTCTGCTCATCACATCTAACCTTACCCCAAGTGTTACCCTTATAGAGGATCTAAGAAGCACAATGGCCTGTGATGGGATGTTAGATGGGGTGGGAGCTAAGTTACTACAGAGAATTCTTTCCTGGGTGTCTGGCTGGTGAGTCTTACCTATATGCTCAGGGTTCAGCTGATCGCCATATTTGGGGTCGGGAAGGAATTTTCCTCCAGGGAAGATTGGAAGAGGGTCTGGGGGTTTTTCGCCTCCCTCTGTAGTATGGGGCACGGATCACTTGCTGAAGGATTCTCTGCACCTTGACGTCTTTAAACCATGATTTGAGGACTTCAATAGCTCAGACATAGGTGAGAGGTTTATCACAGGAGTGGGTGGGTTAGATTCTGTGGCCTGTGTTGTGCAGCAGGTTGGACTAGATGATCATGATGGTCCCTTCTCATCTTAATATTTATGAATCTATGAATCAGAAAAGTCAGCTGGCATCTGCCGTTTTAGTCCTATCAATCGCAGAGTAATTTATTGGTTCTTGATACTTGCTTCACATAAACAGTACCAGAACAGTGTTTATCACAACTGTATGCATGTGAGCATTTACCACACTTTTAAAACTTGGTCCCATATGTCAGTGATCACTAAAACAAAGTGATCAGTTTAGATACCGGACTGGACTCCCTAAGAATCCACAAAGTAATCCTGATAAATCATTTACTTCCTTAGAGAACATGAATTGCACTAACATAGGATTATATGGAAATCACAGGCTGTCTGATATCAGATTAGAATGGGATGACACAAAATAACGGTGAGAGTCAGAAACTGAGTGATGGGTCTAAATTTATAATGGTAACTTGGCGGTGGGAGGAAACACTGTCCATTAAAAAAAAAAAAAAAGCATATACTCCAAGCTGCCAAATCCAGACTTTGTTGAAGCTGGAACTTCAATGGGATTCACTGTCCTGAGTACAAACCCACCCAGTTTAATGAAGTCTCTGACTGGAGCCACACAGAATGGAAAATTAAAATAATTTCCCACAGTGGCATTTGCCATAGTGAGGCCTTGTGGCTGTTTTAATAATATTTCTGCTACTAAATGGGATTAATAATTATTCTGGGGCATTCTCCTCCTGGTTCATAGTTAATGCTGATTTCTTTAGCAATATTTTATGGCTGATCTAACAGTAATGAAAAGAGTATCTTTCAAAATAACCAATGACTTGGACTTTTTCAAAATTGGTCTAACTTCCTTGATCTATAAAAATGAGTATAAACTATTAAATATTCTGCTAGTAAATATCTATTTCCTTCCACTTCTCCATTTTCTTTTCAATATATACCTGTGAAGTGCATTTTAAAACATATTTGTATACATTCAAAATCTATACTATTTTGATATGCAAAACTGATTAAAATAATATAAATAAAATAAACGAGTTTTTAAGGTCAGTTTTTCAGATGTTGATGCAATGGATATACCAACCAGGTTTGAAAATATGACCCTTAAAAGGGTCTTCAGAATTGTTTCATTTTTGTAAGTAGCACAGGTCTTCACCATTCCAATTTATTTGATGCTTGATCCATGCCAGTTCCTCCATCACCTACAAGAGTATGCAGTATATTATATATATATATATATATATATATATTATAAATGTTTCTGTGCCAGGAAGAACCCCATAGCACGTCTGTATGTGAATGTATGTGTATATATACACAGACACAAACACACACACACACAGAGTGGGGCTCTTCTATTCTTACCAGAGAGTGCTGGCTTCCTTTTAGCTAGAAACATTAAAAAAAATTAACTCATCCTCTAGAAGGGGAGAAGAAGGGTTTCAATTCCAGAAATAAAAGATTAATTAACCTGAACAACCAGAAATATATTTTTGCAGGGGAGGAGCAGAAGTTGCCCCTGATAAAAAACAATGGGCCTCATTCTCTGTGCATCTTGCATAGTAATTTAAGTATAGAATTTACTATTCTGATTTGGGGGTACTGGCTCCATATAGTCCGATACATGAACACTGGTGAATTCCACTGTGCTGTCTTTGAAATAAGCTACTATGAAATAATACTGAAAATAATGTTTTTCTAAAGACAAATAATAAACATTTGAATTTTGCACAACATAGCTCTCCACCACTTTTCCCAACCAGCTTGCTTTTTCTTTTCTACGTACATGTACCCACTGTGCTTCTATTAACTATTTGTTTAAAGGCGATCCATAAATAACAATAATAATTATTATTATGTTGTGACACGGTTGGGGAAAAGCCGGTCCTGTGTGGGGCGAGTGCATTCACTTCTCTTAGGGAATAAGGGGGGCATATGTATCTTATGTCTATGTCCCTCCCAGCCTGAGTCCACATGCTCCACAGCAGGGCAGTGCGGCCCAGTGGCCAGAGTCTATATGTTTGCCCTTGTCACTGAGCAATAAGGCCTAAGGGACAGTGTCCGTCAATCCGCCCCTTTTCGCAGGGCAGTAAGGTCCAGTGGCCCAAGTCAACAATTTAGTTCTTCCTTGCAGTGCAGTGAGGGCCATTGGCGAGAGTCAGGAAATCTGCCCTTTCTCGCTGGGCAGTAAGGCCTAGTGGTCCAAGTCACTATATTTGCCCTTGTCAGCAGGGCAGTGTGGTCTAGCAACCACTGCCAGGCACAGGGGGAAGGGCTGCATCCCCAGCAGGGGGATGCAGGCCCTCCCTCTCCACTGGACCCCAGCCCAGGGCCCTATTAGTGGTCGTAGCATGGGCCACTGTGTCAGGGGGAAGGCTCCAATTGAAACACGCTGACTCAAGGTTTCGGCTCACTCACCGGTCCACTGCCTGATTCCCCTGGGCTGCTTCTTGCTGTCGTCCCTGCTGCTGTGCTCTGGGCGTCCCTGTTATCTCTAGGTTCTCCGGTCTGCCCTTTCTCCGGCGCCTCCGAACCCTGTGAGGTCTCTGGGGTTGCCTTGACCTCTGCCTGGGCTGCAGCAACCCCGGCTCCTACGGTCCCACGCTTCCGCTGAGCCTTGGCTGGAGCACGCCCTTCCCCCATGGCAGTCAGCCCCAACTGAGCCAAGCTGCTCTCTTTTATACTAGTACACCTGGAGCATGCCCAGTAGGGTAAAGGGAGCATAGCTTCCTCAGCCCACAGTGTAGGGTTAGGCCCTTCCCTTCCAGTTTGGGGTGAGTGCACCCCGTCACATACCCTCCCCTTTAAGAGTGGACCAGGCGGGGGCTCGACGTCTCTTTCCTCGCCTTCCAGCTGAGAAAAGAAATCAGCATTGGCGTGCGCCCTTCTTGGGCAGTGCATCACTTGGAAATCATAGGACTGTAGGGATAAATACCATCGCATTGTTTGGGGGTTGGTTTCTTTCATGTGATGCAACCAGCTCAGAGGTGCATGGTCAGTAACCAGCCAGAATGTGTTCCCTAATAGGTAATACCTTAGAGAGTCTATGGCCCACTTGACAGCTGAGGCCTCTTTCTCAGTGGTTGAGTACCAGGTTTCTCTGGGGAACAGTTTTCAACTCAAGTACGATGTAGGATGTTCCTCTCCGGCATCTCCCTGAGACAATACCACCCCGATCCCTACCTATGTGTCAGTCCGCAGGATGAAGGATTTCTGGAAGTTGGCATGGACCAAGACTGGCTCTTGGGTCAGCCATTCTTTAAGGCCTTGAAGGCTGCCTCACATTCCCTCGCCCACTGGCCTTTCTCGGCCTGGGACTTCCTTGTTAAGTCAATCAAGGGGGCTGCCAAAATCACAAAATCCGGTACAAAATTCCTGTAATATCCAGCTAGGCCTGGGAATTGCCGTACCTGACTCTCTGTTGTTGGTGTGGGGCAGTCCTGTAGTGCCTGTATCTTGTCAACTAAGGGTCGTAGCCCTCCTAGCCCAACAGTGTAACCAAGGTAGGTTACTTCCTTCTGCCCAAAATGACATTTTGTTGGATTGGCTGTGAATCCCGCCTCTTTCAATGGAGGACTTCAAAGAGGTGTTGAAGGTGGTCCTCCCAACTGGTGCTGTACACGATGATGTTGTCAATGTTAGTGGCAGCGTACTGTCCATGGGGCTGCAATACCTGAGCCATAAGTCGCTGGAAGATGGCCGCTGCTCCATATAACCCTAATAGCATGGTCACAAATTGGTATAGGCCAAAGGGGGTTGAGTAGGCCTATACCAATTTGTGACCATGCTATTAGGCGTCTTCGGGCGTGAGCTCAGGGTCAGAGGGATCTGCCAATACCCATTGGTGAGATCCAGAGTCAACAGGAATTTGGCTCCCCCTAACCTCTCAAGGAGTTCATCGACCCTTGGCATTGGGTAAGCGTCAAATCAAGATATATCGTTTTCTAAAGTCAATACAAAACCGGATTGAGCCATTTGGTTTTGGAACTAGGACTATCGGGCTTCACCACTCACTATGGGATTCTTCTATCATGCCCAGGTCTAGCATGATCTCCAGTTCCTTCCAAATGGCCTCACACATCTTTTTGGGCAGGGGCTGATGGGGGTTGCATATCTTCTGTCCCTGTACAGTGGCAATATGATGATTCATGACCTCTAGGTAAGACTGTAGGAGTCTGTGGAGTTGCTCTCTCTGAGTCAGGTTAAGTCCTGTTTCTATCGCTACAGGCCTTTCCTCGAAGGGTTCATCAGCCAGAGGTCCTAATTTCAGTTCGGGAGGGTAGGGAGTGATTAGTAACATCTCCCTGCTCCTCCAGGCTTTTAGCAAATTGACATCATACGTGCCTGTCTCACGTCGCCGACCTGGTAGCCTAACCTCATAGTTGACCGGCCTGATCCGCCGTATGACTTCAAAGAAACCTTGCCACTTAGCCAGTAGCTTGGATTCAGTTGAGGGCAACAGGATGAGGACCTGATCTCCAGGTTCAAAGCTCCATAGCCTGGCTCCTTTGTTAAAGTGTTGTTAAATCTGCTGCTCCTGTTCCAGATTCTCTCTGGCAAAGGCCCCTAGCATCTGAAGCCTCTCCCGTAGCTGTAGCACATGACGGATGACCCCCTTTACCTGGGTCTCCTGCTTTAAGGATCCTCGGGGTTGTTTCCCCATATAGGAGTTCAAAGGGGGAAAACCCTGTGGAGGTGGTGGCCACATGCACCCTTTTCTAGTGGGCTCACCATGTCAAATCCTATTCGCTCAAAGGGGGCCCCGACTATTGGGAGAGGGATGAGGGGTGCTTTTGGCATTCCTTTCGGGCCCATGTGTTGACACTCTGGGCATCATCATCATGTTCCTATTATGCCTCTGGCATTTAGGGCAGTGATGAAGCTCCTCCATTCCTGTCTGTTTCTGGCAAGTCTTTCGATGGTTCCCTAGCTGTGCTCCAGGTTTTTCAGGCTGGCTTCCACAGCTCTTCGCCATGTTTTTTCGGGTGGCCTCATTTTCGCTTGCCTTCAGGTAATCTTCCAAGTAATCTTCCATCAGTCCCACCACTTCGGTAAACATCATGGGCCCGTGTCTACGCACCCACTCCTTCCCCCCAGCAGGGAGGATTTCTGCAAACTGTTCCAAGTTTACTGCTTCTGCCACCTGAGCACCGGACTGCTTGTTGGGCTCTAGCCATCACCAAGTGTAGTCCTGGAGACGTTGAGCCACCCCTTGAGGCCCACCCCCTACAGCATACCGTTCCCAGCAAAAGTGCTGGAGGTACACCTCTGGAATGATACCTGTCTGGTCCAATATGGCCGCTTTCACCTTTTCATAGTCCAGGGCATCCTGGGGGTCAAGGTTGCGGTGGGCCACCTGGGCTGGCTCCATCAAATAAGGGGTTAGAAGCGTAGCCCAGGGTCCTATGGGCCATCGTGCAGCAGTGGCCATCCATTCAAATGTCTCGGGATCATCCCTGGGCCCCATCTTCATGAGCCTGAGGGGGAGGCCAGGCAGTAGAGATCCCAGGTCCGGGTCCACTAGAGTGCTGCCTTTCCTGTTGGGCTTGCTGCTGGGTGGACAACTCCCGCATCATCTCCTGTTGGTGGCTCGTCACCTGTTGCAACAGATGAGTGTATTCCTGTTCTTGTATGACTTGTTGCTGCTGGCTTTCTAGGAGCCGTTTCAAGACTTTGTCCAACTCCATACTGGCATCGACTCCTTTTGAGTCACTAGCACTCGAGGATAATTCAGGGAACTGCTTGTACCCCCACTCGGATCGGCTAGTTTAGGCCTCTCCTCAGGCCTAGGACAATGCCCACATTCTCCACCACATGTGACAGTGTTGGGGAAAACCCCATCCTGTGCGGGGCAAGTGCACCCACCTCTCTTAGGGAATAAGGGTGGGCATGTGTATCTTAGTTCTACGTCCCTCCCAGCCCAAGTTCACATGCTCGCCCTTATCAGCAGGGCAGTGCAGCCTAGTAGTTGGAGTCTATAAATTCACCCTTGTCACTGGACAATAAGGCCAAGGGGCCAGTGTCCGTCAATCCACTCCCTTTCACAGGGCAGTAAGGCCCAGTGGCTGAAGTCAATAACTTTGCCCCTTTTAGCAGAACAGTAGGGCCCAATGGCCAGAGTCAGAAAATCCACCCCTTCTTACAGGCAGCAAGGCCTAGTGGTCCAAGTCAATACATTCGCCCTTGCCAGCAGGGCAGTATGGTCTAGCGGCCACTGCTGGGCACAGGGGGAGGGATTGCACCCCCCACCAGGGGGATGCAGGTCCTCCCTCTCCACCGGTCCCCAGGCTAGGGCCCTGTTAGTGGTCGTAGCACGGGCCATTGAGTCAGCGGGGAAGGTTCCAACCGAAACACACGGACTCAGAGCTGAGGCTCACTCACCAGTCAGCCGCCTGATTCCCCTGGACTACTTCCTGCCATCATCCCTGCTCTGGGCGTCCCTGTTATCTCTAGGTTCTCCGGTCTGCCCTTTCTCCAGCGCCTCCGAACCCTGCGAGGTCTCTGGGGTTGTCTTTGTGTCTATCTGGGCTGCAGCGACCCCGGCTTCTATAGTCCCGTGTTTCCGCTGAGCCTTGGCTGGAGTATGTCCTTCGCCCAGAGCAGTCAGCCCCAACTGAGCCAAGCTGCTCTCTTTTTATACTGGTACACCTGGAGCATGCCCAGTAGGGTAAAGGGGGCATGGCTTCCTCAGCCCACAATGTAGGGTTATCCCCTTCCCGTGCAGTATGGGGCAAGTGCACCCCGTCACCTCTGTACATACACTAGTAATGACATGTAGGGCCAAATTCTTCTCTCCAATGTGATATTTTATAAGGTGTAAGTGACAATGTTTAGCCCTTATTATGTTGAGCAAAGAACTTAATTTAGACAATTGTTAACACAAAATTTATAATAAGAGATTTTTATCTTCCATAACACAAATTAGGACTTATACCCTCATTCACACTGAGTAGTACCACACTTCACAAGTAGTACCACTGAAATCATTCAGGCTGTTTGAGATATAAGATTCTACAAAGGGTATGTCTACACTGCAACTAAAACCCCACAGCTGGCTCATGCCAGCTGACTCAGGCTCACAGAGCAGTTTAATTGTGGTGTAGAGGTTATGGCACGGGCTGGGGACTGGGCTCTAGGACTCTGTGAGGTGGGAGGGTCCCAGATCTTGGGCTGCAGCCCAATCTGGAACATCTACACCATACTTAAATAACTCCTTAGCACAAGCCACATGAGTCTGCGTCTGCTGGCATGAGCCAGTATCAGGTGTTTAATTGCAGCATAGGCATACCCTCAATATGAATAAGGGTGTCAGAATCTGGCCTTCATTTTGTTATCTGTTTTACTACTCTCAATTTAGTATTGAGGTGGAGACAAGGACAGTTGCTAAATGCCAAATAACACAGAAGCCTTTACATTCCGAACCTTATATAGCACTCTACAATTAGACTTATAAAGGAGCAAAAGCGGAGATAATTTTCCTGACAGACATGAGTGAATGTTAATAAATGTTACTTGTTAACATAACAGATTTAATTTTTTTAATAAATGATTTTTTCCATTTATGAAAAACAAAACAAATACAAAAGTGCCGGGAAGTCCTTTCTAGTGAATATCTCACCAAGGAATGAACTGGTTAAAAGTATATTGGTGGGATTTTCAAGAGTGCTCAGCATAGGTCTTACTCTGATTTCACTATTAACTTTGAATGGCAGCAGATTTCAAACAGTGCCGAAAGCCTTGAAAATCCCACCTTTAACTCCAAGTCACTAACAGGCAAAAGTCAATAAAAAAATTAAATACTGCTTAAATCCAAATTATATAATTAAATTAGGTCTAAAGAGTGCATAGAGTTCTGCATGGGCCCTTTGCACTAGAGTGAATTTCATCCCAAAAGAAGAGATAGGTTAGCAAATCAAAATATATTTACTAACCACTGAAGCTCTCTTAACCAAACACCTTGATAAGGAAAGAGATTTGTTACAAGAATGATGTATGTGTTGGTGCAAAAAAGGCATCCTTGTGGAATGTCTTTTTTTTTCTACTTTTGCTGACATTTACCATCAAAACAGACACAAAAGACTTAATAAGTGAAAAACCAACACACTATGGCAAATAGGGAAATCTAGACAAAACATTACAAAAATGCTAATGGGGGGGCCTGATCCCAAGCCTACTGAAGTTAATGGGAGCGCTTCCACTGATTTCAATAGGTTTTGAATTGGGCTTATTGAGAAAGTGCTGGTAATAACATTCCAATTTCTTTTTCCTGAATGCACTCATTACCTCCAGTCCTAGTCAGGGAACTCCTCAGTCTATTCAAATCTGGGAGCTGAGGGTACTCCACAAATGGCTGTACCATGTCACAGAGGATCAGGAATCACATAAATAGGAAGGAGTCTGGAGTCTTTCCCTTTATGTTTGATCTCTTCCTTTATCTGCGCTCATCAGTGAGTCCACAACCCTTCCTACCCAGAACAAATGGTATGTCTATACTTGAATTTTTAGTCCTTTTTAAAACACGTGTTAATTAACACATGTTAACAAACACAACTGTGAATTCTAGTGTAGACACACTAATGTTTTTGCTTAACCCTAGACTGCAACAATGTGAGCCAGTGCAGACTAGGGATAAATAAGATCAACAACAAACTTTTATGTCCTGTTTACCCTGGAATTTACAACGGAGTAGGTTAACACATGTTAAGGTTACAATTTCAATATCTTAGAAGCCATTTCCAATTTTGCTCCCAAATTAGCCAGTCCTGTAGGTGGCATCATGGCAGAGGTACAGCAAGCACCCTATAAGATTAGAGTGTTACCTTTGCCATACATGTCACCATCAGCAGCTCAGGGCCTAGAAGCCAGGATTGGCTCATAAACGTAATTCTTCCTGCCAGAAGTGCAATGTGCAGCCAAAGGTCTGGTTGTCTCTTATTTCTGAAATATTCTATCCGGCTGCCTGGAACGGCTGAAACCAAGAAATCCAAATGGTTTAATGATACAAAATGCTTCAAATTAGTGTCTGTCTTGTGTTTCGCTGTAGTCTGGGGGATCAATATTAATGAAGAGAGAAGCTGTAAACATCACTAATGAGGATGAAGTGGAATATCCCAAACTATAGGTATGGGCTTCAGCTCCTACCAAACAAAAATGACATCTACCATTAATGGCTGCATTTTTAATCCACCAGCAATAACAACAGAGAAGTTAACGCTATCGGTAAATTTTAATAGATGATGTCTTACAAAAGCACACTACTTGAAATTCAGCCCAAAGACTAAATTAAAGTCAAAGCCCTAGTCAGTTAACTGGGCTATAACATTTGAAGAATTGATTTTCTTATTTTCAGCTGTCAGACCTGCTACAAAGAATGAGTTTTAATTCTGGGGATGTTATTAAACTCCTTGCTTAACTGGCAGAAAAATGGAACCGCTAGCTGGGCAACAGTGGTGCTGCTGTCGGATTGAATGACACCTGTCAGAGTATGATGAATGACCCGCTCTGCCCCACAATCCCCTTCTCTGTCACTCAGGTGAGGGCCATTAATCTTCATCGAGGGCCTGTCAGGCCAGGCAGCCATGACGACAAAATGTCTTCTAGCATTTACCACCAAGATGCACGTAACAATAAGATATTCTCATTGTCAGAACACCACCAAATTAGCATAATTTATGATGACGTTCCTCCCCCATAGCACTCTCCCCACAAAAAAAAGAGTGGGGGATAGATGTGATTAGACAGATGGAGTGTAGGCCCAGGCTGCCAGCCACCAAGCCCCCTGCAGTGCTTGATGAGGAGTGGAGCATCTCTACAAACCAATCAAAAAGCTGGCAGTTCAATTACGGAGTAATAAAGGGACATTCATCATTCAATTAGGCACCTGTCATGGTTTCACAAAAGGGAAAACTTCTAACCTGAGACTCCAGGGAGAAGATGCTACAACCAGGAGGCAGGAAAATAAATGAAAAAAGGACAAAGTCAATTACAGGCCAACCAGACAAAAGGAAATATGTTAAAATAAAGGAAAAGTTATCCCTAGGCAAAAATCAGAAAAGTCAGATGACCTTACAAAGATTATAAACGGCCAGCATTAAAAGTGCCATGCCATGATACTCCACAACACAGACACTATTGAATTTCCCCTTTACAAGCTTCGCTGAATGTTGTCAAGAAGAAAGCTTTAGGGAAATGGGATTGTTTTATACCAGGATATTGCTACTGAAATGACATACTGCAGACGTAGCTGATGTATAGAAGAGCTGTGCCTAGGCAGCTCAGCTTGTTGCTGTACATTACTTGAAAAGGAAAAATAAACCCATGTTTACGGCATACATGTTGAAAATGTTAATAATTTTGTTAACCATCAGTAACAATAAGTGAACTCTATCAAAGAATCACGAAAACACCATATTCCAGCCAAGAAGTAATTAAGCTGAAGATCACAGAGAAACTGAAAAGAGCATATTTTATTCAAAGTTCTCTTGCCGAACTCATATTGTTCATAATCTATAGCACCATGAACATCTAAAATGATAACATAGAAAACATTAGGATATTTGAGGGACAAAAACTAGATATTCTGTGGAATTATGCTGTTGTATGGCTGCAGATAAGAGAGTTAAGATTTATTTTATAATAGAAGACTGCCGAATAGTTGCATGCATAATCAACTTGGTTAAGTTGATTACTTGCCTGTTAAGAAGACTTACGCTATACCATGATTCAATTCTTAGATTACAGGAGTAGAAAAGGTAGAGTTGGATAGATAATGCAAGAATTTATTAAAACATATTGTTTTTACTCAGTGATGAAAGAAATGGTGTGACAATTATTATTTGATCATCTATAAAGGATAACATTTTCAAGTGAATAATTAATTTAAGAATCCAAAATCAGATTTTCAAACATGACCTAGAAATTTAGGACCCTGAATTTCACTGAAAGTCAAGGGGATTTAGGCTTCCAAGTGCCTGGGTTATTTTTGAAAATGGACTCAGGCTATGAAGTCACTTAGGCACTTTTGAAAATTCCATATGCAAACATATTCAAAAAATAAAGAAAATCTATTTGTGAACAACTTTTTTTTTGTAAATTGACAGGGAAAATGCTTGTTAAATAAATTGTTTGGGATTATTATAAAACCAGCTCTAAATGTGGGTTATTATTGTACTGCAGTATTTCTCTACATGGCTATTCACGGGAGGCACTGTCATTATGCCGTGTTTTCTTTAAAGAGGGTCTAAGTCTACAAGAGGGTGCAAAATAAGCAAATGATCTGTGTTCTGAAAATTTCCTCCCATGCCTTTTGCATTTACATTCCAGTTCATAATCAAGTTCTGATGCGGCACAACAAAGAGGCTAACAATGCTTACATACCTCTCTCATGGGGGTGCTGCAAAGATCAATCAGTCAATGTTGTCAAGTGGCTTAAAAATTAGAAGCTCTACATAATGTAAATGCTAGTCATAGTACTGTGCATTGTTTCCACTACACTTCTTTGAAAGAGTCATCATAATCTATTGTGTCAGTTCTTCCATACTTCTAGCAGGGGGATTTTCTTCTCTTCTATATAATTACAAATGCAATTATTAGTTTACAACCACCCTCACCATAGGTGCAGGCACTAGGGGTGCGGAGGGTACTGCAGCTCCCCCCGACTTTAAGTGGTTTCCATTATATACAGGGTTTACAGTTTGGTTCAATGGCTCTCAGCACCCCTACTATTAACATTGTTCCAGCACCCCTGATCCCTACCATCGAAAAAATGAACAAAAAGAAGAAACACATTAACACTACTGAACTGGAGACCCAAGTTCTATCCCAAAATATCTAGCCTTAGACCTATGGTGGCTCCCATCCAGACTAGTCACACTGTCAGAGATTTCAGCTCAGGAGAGCAGGGGTGATTCAGCAAAGATGTATGGTGGCATTGGTCCTTGAGGTCTTGCATGCTCAGTCTGGTTTACTGTGCAATTATCTGCAATTTCAAGGCAGAGCTCTGGAGACCGGGTTACAGGGCCAAAACAAAACAACAAATTATTAATGCCAGGTAGATAACCTTTAAAAACTCCCAAGGAATTTTAAAATACCTGCACTAGAGAAACAAGAGGATACTAATTTAGCCCCACAAACTCTGAGTACTGAAACTTCCCACATCTCCTTCCTGGCCTATAAAAAAAAAGATCCCTGTTCTATGAAAATCATGGGTCTTCATTCTAAAATTCAGAAGTTATTATTAGGTTCTGGTCTGTAAAGTCTTTTATCAGAGACACACCATCTATTTTGTGGAGTAAAAGAGCCCTAATGATCTCCATAACTAGCACCTTCAGATCTTTGGGAACAATTTACTGTGGCTTGGTTCAGCTCCAGGGTGAGTGGACAACATTTAATCCTCCACCATGAACAGGCTTTTACGTTAGAAAATGTCACCACACTAGCAGACTCTGCTGCTGCTATTGTATTCCCAGTCATTATTTTTAGTTGAAATTTTGTGTATTTTAGAACTCTCGAAAATCAGCTTTTCATTGCAACTTGCTACATTTTACAGACTAAACAAGAAATATGCAGATGACTTGCAATTGCAAGATGGCTGCTTTTAACAAATATGATTAGCAGGCGCTGTCCAAGCAGTTATTTGGCTTATTAAGTCTTAATAATCCAGGCACATTTATATGAATGCAACACAAATGGCAGACTCTTCAGATTCCCATTCTTGTTGCTATGAATGCCTGTTTGGCTGCTTTGAGAAATACAATTTCCTAGGAAGGAAATGCTATGAGGGGAACATGTCAATGAATCCACGAAAGGAAAATGAGGATAAAAAAAAGTAATCATGTTGAGACAAAAAGGGAAGACAGCAAAGTATCAGGACTACAGCTGAATGAATAATTGATGAGCTGGTGGCCTAAGAGTGAGTTTCATTAATATTATCCTGCAGGTTCATTAAGTACTGTTCCAGGCTCATCTTAGAAGGTTCCTCCTGAGTTTTGATTAGGCACTGAAAGTCTTTTGCTTAGACATCAGAACTTCAGACCTTTGGTTATGACAACTGCTTTCTAAGCCCCAGTCCCTTCAGCCTAGCACCTTTTGGAGCTGTTTTCTATTCCCCTCCCACTAATCACAGATCCCTAACCATGACAGCAAGTCTTAGTAAATAATATATCAAGATAAATGATAATTGTTCTGTTTTAAGTGTCTCCTAATGAGCATCATAAATTAAAAATTAATATTGCAAAGACTGTGTGAATAGCATCAACGCTATAAACACAGCAGCAGGGATCACAAATGCAAATGAAAGTAAAACACCACCCTTATCCTCCCTCCATCCCCCCAGCCCCGATATAGAAAAAAATCCCAGAGCCAGCAGATTGTTAGGCATTACAAAGCTAATAAATGACTTTAATGAAGTTCTGTAACAGGCAATTTCTTCCTATTTTTTTCATATTTGCTCTTTCTGGTTATTTTACAGTCTCTCTAGAATTGTTGGTTTCTCATTAGGTGCAATAATAATTTTAAATTTAAACATGCTTGTGGAACAAAAAAATATTGAATAGACTATTTAACAGATTGTTGGTCCTGATGATCATGTAGGAAAGCTAAAGTGATTTGGCAGTAGCCATTCTGTTATATGATGTTATTATTATTGTGCCTCCTATTCAAGGAGTGCATTCAAATGGTGTCTTTTTCTGGGTGAGTGAATAAGGTACACTTAGCTATGCCCTTGTACCTCCAAATGTCAATGAGACACAAGGATGCAGCTGAGCTGCATGACAGAATCTTTCCTTTTTTCTGGACCATATATAAAATAGATAACTTATTAAGTCTAAACCTAGCTGAAGTATTTGTACAGTTAATGGTTGACCCATTTGTGAACTGATTCCAACCACCTTCATGTGCATTCCTTATTAGTAAATATTGGGCAGCTACACTGCATGAATAATTTTCAGAAAGTCTGTTATTGCCAGACTGCTTTGACTACTGCATTCCATGATTGGTCTTGTGTGGCATCCCATAGCATTGTTCCTGCACACTGATTAGCTGACAAGCTTTTTAAAACAGGAGAATAACATACAAAAGCCAGCAAATACCGAACAACTCAATTTGGTATAATTTTTTGGATGAATGAGAAAATTCTTGACACTTATAGAATGCACATTTTCACAAATACACAACAGTTGTCCAAATCCTACTGAATAATTAATAATATCACCCCAGGAATTATAGCAAATCAAACCTGGCCCTTTAATTCACAAAAAAGTTTGTATTCATGCTGTGCTTTTATTAATGTAATCATTTTAATCTTCTATAATTGCTTCATGCAGGGTCAGATGATCCCAGCTCAGCCAAATATATTATCTTTGAACCCTTTGCAGTTCAGTTTTCTCTTCCTTCTCCTCTCCATCTGGTTTTATCTTCTGTTAGTTGTTTAAAAGGGATGACATTTTGCTTGCCGCTTAGTTGCCTACCTCTCTGCCAGGACTTCACATATAGTGGTAGGTTCTTTACTGCTGACCTGTGTATAACCAATGCCTTTAGGGCAAATATATGCCAGTAAGTTCTCTTAACCAGCTCCCCAAAGCCACACAGCTCATTGGGTAGAACTACCTAACACATTGGCCTGCTACCCTCTCGCCCCACTTTCTTTCTGCTTCTCCGTTTTTTCTTGAGATATGGTTGTGAGGTAAGGAATGTGGACAGACAACAACCAGATGTCAGCCGCTAAAATAGTAAAAGGATAAGGGAATTGGGTTGCTGAAGCAGACAAGAAAGACAGGAATTATGGGGAAGAGGTTCCTCATCTCTCACCCTCCATTTTTAAAATTATGGAGGCACCAGTCACGGCTCCATACTTAAAGGTGAATTGAGCTTTGTACTTACAGTACAGACTCAACTCTTCGTTATAGAGGAAGAATGCACTGCATTCTACCCAAACTTACAGCACTTACAGAATTATTTTGCTCAGAAAATACAAGTAAATATGTTAATTAGTTTATGAATTCAGGCTAATTTTAAAAAATTAAGCAACTTAGCATTCTGCTGCCCTTTTTTGTCCCAAATGATAATAAGAATGGAATAATACAGTCTCTTCAAATTTTCCATACTGCAAAACTCATTGAAACAGAGCCTACATCAGAAAAAAATTAGCTTGCATCTAAACTAAGTTATTAATGATTGTTTTATCTAATTGTTATTCTAACGCAGTCTATGGATCAGGCTAGTTCAACAGCTCAGATCACTCTGAACTGAGGCCATTGTGACATCAGAGGTAACTCAACCAATCATCACTCTTCCTTTACAGCTTATCTGCATGACAATTCTATTGACTAATAAATCAATGCTATGAGAGAGACTGGACCCAGTTGTCAGGAGTTTTTAATAGGTAGATGATTTGGCCCCAACCATCATTGCTCCTTAAAGGTTCAGTGGCTGCATGCTCGCCTAGGTAGCTGTGCTTGAAAGGCTCCCAGTGGAACTACTCCTTTGGCTTCTCTGCCAAGAGGAGCTGAGATAGGAGAATAGGGAAAACCCTCAAAGCAGAGTCATTGGGACCCAGTGACTAATGCGTCTTTAAAAACTAGCTTTATCTAATCTGGGGCCACAAATACTAAAATGCATCAGCGGTAATTGTTTGCTTATTTCATGGCATCTCTACAGGGCAGAGTTAAGGTTGCTTGTGTGCCCCAAATGTCCATTTCAGAACTTTAGCACGTCCGGATTTCTTTTAAAGATTATCTTAACTCTGAACTCCCCAGATTTATCATTTTGGGGTTGGGATTAATTGAAATGTCCCTGTAATAACAGTAATCCTTAAATTATTGATAGGTACGGTACTCTCTATCTTAACTCTATTTTAATGTTGTATTTGTTTGGCAATATACATTTGTGTGGGGACCCTCAGCTGGCGTTAATCTGTGCAGTTTAACTGAAGTTAATGGAGCTATACCAAATTTGCATCAATTTAGGATATGGCCTTATAGATTTTCTGTAATTAATTTTTTAATTCATATAGAGAGAACTATTGCCTCTTGAAATTATGAAACGTGGCTTTGCTCATTACACCTAAGTATAACTCCCCTTTTCAACCAACAGTGGATTTGCAATACTCTCTCAAGTTTGGTCTGTAATGAAGACACCTGCTCACTAGGAAATGAGCTGAGGCCACCAACTCATTTCACATATCCATTGAACAGCTGTCACATGATAACAACTTCCAGGCACTACTGATCTGTGACAAATCTGAACCAATGACCTAGAGGTGAAAGGTGCTGTATCTAATTACCAATCCCCTAAAAGCCCAGGACTAAGTTATTTAAAAACAATTTACAAATAGGTGCACAAAAAACAAAATCAAAAGCCACATAACCTAAAATTTATATTATGAACAATATAATAGCAATATCATTCAGATTGGGAAAAAATAGAACTGAAATAAATCCTCCCCACTGCCATCCTTTCTCTGTCCTCTGTGTATGTGAAGAAAGGAGAGAAAATAGGTAATGGGGAGAATGAAACAAATCTTCCATCTTCTTTCCCCCCTTGTCATTTCCACAAGAAACATGGATATTCATGCAAGGTTGCCACTAAGAAAAGAAAGAGGCTTATTTCATGGCCTCACATGAATTCATCAATGTAAACAACACTTTCCTTGGAAACAGCTATATGTAAAGCATAAAAATATCCTTAGGCTGGGAAGTAAGACATTTGCTCTGGCTGCAGGTTCAAGAAACCAGCCATTTCGTGATTGTGAGGCTGAGGAAGTGGGCTGCAATACTAGCCAGGCAAAGTACATTTGAAGAACACACTTTTCTGTACTTTGATTCTGTCCCAGTCACATTATTTTGTGATGCCACCAGTAAGCAGCATCGGGAAAGAGACACCGTCCCCTAATTTTTAAAATCAATGTCTCTGCAGTAGGATTCTTTATTCATTTCTGTCCAAACGCTAAAAAAAAGTCTAATTTTCAAAGTAATATGCTGTTCAGCCAGTGTGATAATCTGCTGCAATCCTTTTATAATTACAATGATGCCTCTTTGCAGAGTAGTACAATTCGAACTGTACGTGTAATAGGTATACATGAAATGAGGGGAAAGAGGGTTATTAAAAATAAGTCACTGAAAGTTGACTTACTTCTTTAGACTCCAGAATGTGCCATGCTAAACCCTCTGGGTCTAGAGAAACATGGACTGCATGCTCCGGGCTGTGTGGCAGCTTGCCATCCATCTGCCCATCTTGCCAACATCTTCCTCTGTCTTGCCCAAGAGAATGATAGCTTAGTAAGAAATAATCTAATTCTATAGTAAACAAGAAAGATCACATGAGTCCTAATTTCAAACAGAAATATATAGGAATGTTTCTGTAATCTTTCCAGTGGTTTTAAACATTTCTACCCAGACTACTACCCTTCCTGAAAAACATGAACGCATGGTAATATGATGTCACTCTGCAGACAAATGCAGACATTATGCACTCAACAATAGCTCTCACACAGCTGTTACATTAGCGTCTGCTGTAAATGCTGCGCTCACCACCGAAGGTGCAGAGAACTTCATGGCAAGGGACTTGCTGCACAGAGGTTCTGTGGCCCAATGGATAGGGCAGTGGCATGGGAGTCAGGCAATGTGGGTGCTATTCCTGACTCTGTCACTGGCCTACTAAGAGACCTTGGACAACTCTCTTTACATCTCTGTGCCTCAGTTCTCTCATTTGTAACAAAAGGAGGTAACAATACTAATCTCCTTTGTACAGTACTTTGAGATCCATCCATAAAAGCTAGGTTATATTATCATTACTGCAAGAGTACAGGAGGCCAAGATCAGGGGAATGTACTCCCCATGCACTGGGGAGGTCTCCTTGTGGTCCAGTATTCAGGATGTTTTTATCAGTGGGACAGTTAGGATGTTCGGGGCAAAAGGTGAAGGATCTATCACTACGCTGATCCTTTGGTTATTTCCCCCCACAGACTGGGTATACTGCAGCTGTGGAAATTACTACAACCCTGAGGCCACTGAAATGGCTGCAGTGAGGCTCTGCTGCTACTCTGAAATCTTGGAGGAAGGATTTATTTCTCCCTGACGCCAGTGGATCTCCCTGGAGCATAGCCTGGCTATTCAGGCTGTGTGCTGGGAACAGCATTTGCCCCATTGAGAGGGAATTGACCATGACACAGCGGGTTAGCCGGTACTCTTTTCAAAAAGACCCATGTAATTTTTATCTTACACTTGGACAGCTGCCAGAGACAGGCAGAAGGGTCTGGGTTTAACATAGCCTTTGAAGAATAGCACATTCAACAGTGCAGCACCCGTGATACTGCAAAGTCAGTATACTTGAGCTCAACCATCTTCCCCACAGGTAAAAGTGCTGCAAAAGGCACTCAGCCGTGGGTGCAAAATAGAAGCCGAACTGAAATATACAGCTTCTCTTAAAGTCTTCATCGCCTGTATGATATCACACAGACCCTCTTTAGCATGTAAAAACTTTTATGGATAGCAGACATGCACAGCTGTTTAAAGATTTCTGAGATATTTAATGGAACTGCATCATAATGTACTAAATAGCCTAACTTACATAAGTGAAAAGTGAAGGTTGCAAATATGAGCAAAAAAGAATCATGGTATGCAACTCCTAGGAGTTCTCCTGGTTCCCATTAACTTGCTCAGACTGCACGTACAACATACTAATGTGAGAGTAATTGACAGCGTTTCAGTATGTGCCATGCGGACAAGTTAAGGTAACTATGGGAAGCTGCTATTAGCATCTCCTGACTGTTGGGGTTTAAATTTGCAAACTCAATTTTGCATTAACATAAATTATGGCGTGTTATGAATTTGTGTGTTTGTTTACTGGGGGGGAGGGAAAGGAGGAGGAGAGAAAAACTGTAAATAAGCGAGCTGCAGCATTAAAGCACTAATTGCATAACTCCACAGCGCGGAGACAATTGTTCAGCTCAGATCCTAACAGAAAGTTTGAAGTGGAAGTTTGTACACACAAAGGTGGACTTTTAATCACTTATAACACTGCTGTTAAATAAAACTGTGAGTTGTCAAACTGACTATACCTCACTGAGGTCTATCCACCTGCAGTAGCTGAGTTTTAGAGGCTATTTCTCTACTGTGTTACACTGGTTTAACAGAGTGAAGAATCATGCTCAATCAAATATCTACTGAAGTCAATGGGAGCAGTGGCAGAGTCAGGTTTTCAGCCCGCAGGGAAGATGGGTCATTGGTCATTGAGCTAGAGAGTAAGGCCGCCCGCATTCATGCCACAGTGGTGGCTCCTCTCCTGTGAGGCTGGACCCAGTTCCCCACTCCCAGCATTGCAACCTGGCCCATGAGATTGCAGCATCATTCAGGTTTGGCCTGGCTGCCCCTCCAGGGCCATAATTTGAGTGTGTGGCATTGCAACATAGTGCATGGAATCACAAGTGCAATGTGTGCACCATGTTATAATGCCTGGAGCAGCGAGGCAGTCCCAGTCTCTTGGGACAGGAGTTGCTGCTGCCAGGTGAGTGCTGGATAGGCTTGCTCACCAGCCCCTTGTGAATTGCACCACTTATACACCTAAACACTGCTGGGTGGGAGAGGCAGTTGTCCTATTAGTTCCACCACTGAATGGGAGTCTTTATATTGACTTCAAGGATTAGTTCTTAAAAACAACTAGATTTTACTTATCTGTAAACAAAGAAATTCTTAAGGATTATTTTAAAGAGGAAAAAAAACAATATTTTTCTGCTGACCTAATCTATAAGTAGTTGAACAGATTTTCCTTAAAATAAGTCATCATCATCTTTGGTCTAATGTGAAGAGTCAGTCCAAAAGGAACCATTTTGGAGCAAGTTGTAAGTGAAAAGAAACAGGCTATAATGTGAGTTGAACTGCAACCTTAACTATAGTGTTTGCTATCATGAACGCTGTTACAACAGATGTGCCGTTGCACCTTGGGATGAATTCATTATGGCCTGAGAAACATAATCATGCCATTCAGACCATCTTTTGTCCATATGCTCATGTGGTTTACACCCTTGGTTTACTGGCATTGTACTTGGTTGTAAAGCAGGAGACTCCCAGAATCATAATTTGTATTTATTGTTACGGCTCAGGAGAATCCCTTTGTAGCCTGGATTTGCATTACAGAAGACACTCCCTTTTTGGAAGGGGGAGGGTCTGCACCATAGGCATCATAATCATAGTACGAACACTTAATATCATTTACGTAAATTAGAAAAAACTGAAACTCTGACAGAACTAAAAAGAGAGCATAAGTAAAGCTTGAACATGGCAGCCAAATTTAAAATGAAAATGAAAGGTACTGTGGGCTACTGTTCAGGACATTTTAGTGCTATAAAAATGTAGATTATATTGCTATTTTACCCCATAATTTATGAGATGAATATTGTAATTCACTGAATGTCACGACTTATCTTTTATTCATATAGTTACTATCCCATTACCAAAAAGGGAGGTTTGTCAAAGGTTAATTATTTTAAATTGCTTAGGCAAATTTATTTTGATTTGTACATTTTTTTTGAATAATCAAAGGTCTATATATTCATAAATCCTTATGAAGTTTCATTTTTAAAAAATAATATTTGTTCATGAAGCAGATTAAACAAGTGCTTTGGTAATGTCTGAAAAAAACTATGTTTTTACCTCTAGGCTGAAGCTTGCAAAGAATTGTCAATCTATTTCCCCACCCCCTTCATTCTACGACTGTTCTGGTGGACTTCTAATAAAATGCCCCCATCTTTACAGCTGCCTTGTCTTCACCATTTGTCGACTTATCCAAATGTTACTGCTTGTAATAATCCATGATTGGGAGCTCTCTGGAGCAAGGACTGTTTTCCTTGGTTTTTTAGTGCCTAGCACAATGGATCTCTGATCAATGTTTCCAGGTGCTATCACAATATAAATAGCAACAATCACAACAGTGCTTTGAAGCACAAGTCATTCAGCACTTGCTCATAGGCCACAGAGCCTTGCACCTTTAAATGTCTAGGTTCCAACGCCAAAAGGATGATAGCGACTGAAAGTTGTTACCAACACAAGGAGCTGTTCAGAGTCCTCTGCAGGGATTAAAGTAATTTAAAGGACTTCCTGGTACACCGGAGTCCTGAGCAGGGAGAACCAGAAGAGGCATGGCCTCAACTGGAAGAGGCGGGGCCTTTAAAGTGCCGGGCCCTTTAAATTGCCACCAGAGCCCCACTGCTGGAGCCCCCGGGTAGCAGAGGCAGCCAGGAGCCCTGGGGCTTGGGCGACGATTTAAAGGGCCCGGGGCTCCCGGCAGTGGCCACAGCCCTGGGCCCTTTAAATTGCCGCCCGAGCCCCAGGCCGCCACCGCTACCCCAGGGCTCTGGCAGCAGGGCTTGGGCAGTGATTTAAAGGGCCTGGGGCTCTGGCCGCCACTACCGCAGCGAAGCCCTGGGCCCTTTAAATCGCCGGCGTGGGGAAGCCAGTATGGTCGGCGGTGTACCAGCTCTTGCCGGTACACCTTACCGGACATACCAGCTTACTTTCACCTCTGGTCCTCTGTGAAATGAGTTGTTAGGCTAGTTCAAGTAGACAGCTTTTCATGTCACAAAACATGCGGTCAAGGACGTGAATTCTTAAGGGCAAACAAATGAAAGGATACGGAGATTGAACTAGCCTCCTTCCCCCAAAGAGGTGGAATAAGACAGAAGCACATTGGCAAGGCAGGAACATGCATTATAAAGCAGGATCAATACTCCCAGGAAGCCTGTGAGAGAGGCAGGAACAGAACGTGGCTCTCATATGTCCCCCAAACCATCCTTCCCCTTGAACAACTCACTTAACCTATTTCTGTGTCTCAGCTTCCTCGTCTATAAAGTTGAGATAACAATACTTGCACCATTGGAGTGCCGGAAGTTTAAACTAATTCATGACTGCAAAGTGCTCTGAGATCCTTAAACTGAAGGTGCTATGTAGGTGCTAAGTACAGTAGTAATAAATAGTAATAATTATTAATATTACTGAACCTCTGCCGAGCCCGCTATACTTGTAAGAAGAAAGAGGAAACTTCAGGTTCTAGTGCTGTTCATCTGGATCCTTTCATAAATGGTAGAGTATTTTCTAAATGTAATGATGCTGGTAGATGGCAACATTCCCTGGAAAAGGAATTGTACTGGGACATGGCAAGGGAGGTATGTTTAATAAAGTTGCTATTGGGCATAATTATGTATTTTAGGTTACTTTGAGGTGTACACAGTGGGCCAGCACCGAACACAGGAATAAAGTATACTACAGCATGGATCTTCCAAATCTGGCATAACCATCCTACAGTCCACCTGCAGTTAGTTTATTATTTAGTTACTCTTCTTAACCACTGAGCCACAGTAAAGAGAAATTGGAGAAGGGAGAAGTAAGCGTACCTCCCCCATGCCAGCTGAGTTCCACATTCTAGAAGGGGGATTTGCGATGGGGCGGGAAGTGGGGAGGGAGGGGGAACGCTTTAGCTGCTCTACCTCAGGCTTTTCTGCCACAGCAGAGCCACTTCATAATTGTATTGACACTCCATAGCTGTCCTGAGTGCACAGCCTGAGGTGGGGGATGGACTGAATCAGCGTTTGCCCACTACACTGGACACTGCCCCTTACCAGGCAGTGCTGCCCACTGTTTGAATTATGCTGGCTCCCTCTATGCTCCCTTACTGTCAGGGAGATTGTAGCACTTTCTGTCACTGTCCTCAGGGAATTTTGTGCCTTGGGGGACCACTGCCAGGGGTCTGCTTTGGTTTCTGTCGGAGGAGACACTAGTCTGAATTTACCCCAATACATTTAAGTGAGGTAGTTAGAAACAGCAGAGTCCTATTGTTTGAGATCTACGGTCCACAACCTTTCATGTTTTCAAACAGCTCTTGGACAATATTAGGAGTGGGGGGAGAAAAAACTCAGGGGAAACAGCTGATTAGATTCTGGCAAGGAGGACCAAACATCTGCTTCCAACAAAAGACATCTGCATATTTCACATTTATTTTTCATAATTTACAGAAGCAACCTGCCAAAATTGAGCAAGGGAGAATAAACTAGCACATAATTAGCTAAAGTTTGCTTGCTTTAGAAGTTATTAGCATGAAGCCCAGTAGCTCACCTGGGAGGACATCAAGGAATGTAGATAACTACAGTTTGATTTTGTAAATTCAATTTTCGGTCTTGTGTGCCAGGCCAAAAAGACTCAATGTTGCCATGCATGTAGGGGGATGAACGAGGGTGCCAATTAATGCACAATCCAATGAATGTTGTGATGTTCCTGTGTCAAGCACTGTACAGCTGTCTCACAGACATCGATAACATTGTTTATTAAATAAGGTTTGATTAGACAGAAGGTTTTTGCTACAGCTACTTAGTACAGCAGGCTACTCTTTAAAAAAATAGTCTTTTAATCAGGAGGGTGCACTATGTGCTGTGTGTACAGATGGCACAGTGAGTGCTGCTATATTGGGCTTGTGGATTTTTGAGGCATCCAAAAATCTTTTGTTAAACACTGAAAATTGTAATTCTTTGCCCAGGTGATAGTGTGTTTAGAATTTGTGATGAAAATGGAAAGTGAAACACAAAATGAATTATATGATTGGCCTTAATGTTTACCGGGGAATAAATACAGCAAATTATATTACTTTGGTGAACTGCACCTTCTCAATTGAATTTCAAACTCTGCAAGGTCATTAGTGCATTTGACAACTACAGTAGAACCTCAGAGTTACGAACACCAGAGTTATGAACTGACTGGTCAACCACACACCTCATTTGGAACCAGAAATACATAATCAGGCAGCAGCAGAGACCAAAAAAAGAGAAAGAAAGCAAATACAGTACAGTACTGTGTTAAACATAAACTACTAACAAAATAAAGGGAAAGTTTAAGAAAAGACTTGACAAGGTAAGGAGACTGTTTCTGTGCTTGTCTCATTTAAATTAAGATGGTTAAAAGCAGCATTTTTCTTCTGCATAGTAAAGTTTCAAAGCTGTATTAAATACAATGTTCAGCTGTAAACTTTTGAAAGAACAACCATAGCGTTTTGTTCAGAGTTATGAGTATTTCAGAGGTATGAACCTACATTCTTGAGGTGTTCGTAACTCTGTAAAACCCGTTCAACAGTATTAGAGTGGAGAAGGAAGAGCATTAAATACTGAGTCAAATCTTGAGGTTTTGAAAGTCAGTTTTGAAGTCAATGAGTGTTTTGTCCTAAGAAAGGAATGAGTAAGAGCTGAGTAAGGCCCTCACGATTTGGCTCACTGTACCTAATACAACAAATCAAAACTTTGGTTGACATCCTGGCTCCATTGAAGTCAACGGCAAAACTCCCCCTGACTTCAGTGAAGCCAGAATTACGTTCTAGAGTTGTGTGAACATTTCACAAATAGGAAGGAATTTTCTTACAAACAGAGGTTAAACCCAGTTTCATGGAATATTTTGCAAATCTTTCAGGAGAATGAGGGCTGATGATTGCCCTTCTCACTCATAGGAAGGATTTATAGTTTCAGACAAAAATCATGCAAGACTTATTCTCTGGGACTGAGTACTGCTTTGAGTTTCATATTTAATTGAAACTCAGAGTGAAATTCACAGAATGCAAACTATACTACCCAAAAAGTTCTGCAGAACCCCACCTGAACCCAAACTGCCAAATATGGCACTGATCTAAAAGACATTTAGAAACCTTCAATCTGGGTGTTGTGGATTGACTCTGTGTTATGGGATGTATTCAAACACTGGATCCAAACACCCTGAAATTTTTGGAAAAATCATATTTGAGATTGTATTAATTACACCCAAATTCAGGAGTGTTTAAGTCTATGGTCTTGATTCTGTAGTAACTCTTGATTTACAATGGTGTAACTTAAGGAGACAGATTCTGATCCAAATGTGGATACCCACCTTTATTTTAAAATATTGATAGAAAAATTCTCTCTCTCTTTTCTGCATATTTTACTGGAATTGGGTCACAGGATCCAAATTAGATACGATATTGTCCTAATAAAAAACAGTACACTGAGGTCCTATACCATTAACATTAACCATTATTGTAAGATGTTGTGTTTTGAACCATCACTGTAGAATACACACTATTTTTATATAAATAATACCTCTCACTTATATAGCACTTTTTATCTGCAGATGTCAAGGAGCTGTCCAAAGGAGGTCTGTGTCTTTATCTCCATTTTATAGATGGTAAAACTGAGGCACAGGTCCATTAAGTGACTTTGCCAAGGTCACCCAGCAGTCCAATGGCAGAGCCAGGAATAGATCACAGGTCCAACAACCTATGCTTTGGCCATACTGCCTTCCATACCTGACAGAGCAATGGGAAGTTCAACTGGTTGACAATAATTGTTATTTTTAATATTTATCAAAATTATCTAGAGCACTGGAAGATTAATTGAAATAAAATAATATCTATAAATGAGTAAGTCGAACCCACATTTTAAAAGTCTTCAATTTCAATATCTTTCAGTGGGGTTTTTTTAACATGAATGGTGCTGCACAGCCAAAGACTGGAGTCCCATATTTAGCCACTGGAACATGGACAGTATGGGCAACTCATACTTCCCTACCAACACACCTCTGCTCTGACATGTACTCATAACCTTGAGGGCTGGGAAGGTAGTGCAGTCTTCATGCTCACTAGACCCCTGATTCATCAAAGCACATAAGCATGTGTTTAACTTCCATTAGTAGGATGGATCTCTGCTGAATCAGGATCTGAGTCACTGGTCGCTCTGCTGAGATTGCCAGTTAGTGCCAAATGCAGTGATTTTTGTGACATTGTCTAATGTCTGCTAGCAACTGGACTGAGGCCACTTACTGCTTTTGCAAAGGCCTTACACATTCATCAGACAGTAACAGCTTTCAGTCATTACTGACCTGGACCAGGCAAACCAGACATGAAAAAACTACATGTTTCATTACCAGGGTGTATAGTCAATTGTTTAACTGTCAGGTAAATAAGCAGCAGAAGCTCCTATGGGCAGGAATAGCGTTTCCTTTCTGTATGGAATGTGATTAGCATAGAGTGGACACCAACAAATAATAACTAATAAAAAACTGACACTACTGATCATAGTAAAAAATGTAAACTGTATCTCCTTAGAAAAGCACAAAAAACTTCTATGAATGTCTCCTTTTTACCATTGTTACACTTGGTCTTACTCATCCAGTTAATTTAATTTTCATGTTGCAGCAATATTCAGCCTTTTGATTGCTTTTAATTTTATATACAATAATTTATCATACATATTTTGTAATAACATTTAATTAAATATATATTAGTATAATTTCATGATCTTGCCAGTGACCAAAACTCTCCTGTGGATTAAACAGAAAAGAGGCATTGAACATAAAAAGAATGTGTGTAGTAAATAAATAGAACAGAGAGAGCCTTGCAAAGCAGGAATACAAATAAGACTTGCAAAGCCAATCTGTCACAGGAATGTTGGAAATGGGAAGAGTTTACTAATTTTAAAACATCAATCATGCACTTGCTCAGTTTATTTAGTTATCTATGTTTTTCATGTCACTCTGACTTGCAAATGTTTAAACAATTTAGAATTAAAAACCAAAAATGAAGTCACACTTGGTATTTTGCCTATTTACATTACAATTACGTAATCTGGCTTAAAACTAATGAGCTAGAAGCTTTCCATTCGAACAACTTGTGACTGAAATTATGCTCTTTCACAACTCAGTGAACTACTGACTCTCCAGTCCACTGCCATGTCTTAACCCTCTGAATGTGTTCTTACTGGCATGAAGTATATAGACACAGGTAAACTAGTTCAGAAAAAGTAGACTCCCATCACTCCGTGGATCATAACTAAGAACTCATTAGAGGTTCTACAATGTTTGGTTAAGTGACCTTCATTTCCTTCCCTCTGCAGGGAGACAGAACAGTTCTTACAATGTTTCCCTATTCACTCCTGATTAGGGTGGAGTGTTGCTTTGTATATACATGGGTCTGTTTGTGTATAGGCACGGCAGCCTGCTATTCTCCTTCCAGGGTTTTAGAAATAACTGGAAGATTTATTTCTTCTTCCATGTGGGATCCTTCCCAAGTTAAAGATCTTCAAGGGTGACCAGCGGGACTCTATGGATGTTCAGAAACTGACCTTTGTCATCCTGATTCTTCAGGTGGGTGTGCTCATTGCTGGACCTGCTACTACAAATATGCCATGTGTAAACTATCGTAGGTGGCTTGCCCGTTCCCCCATTGGAGAAGAACGTGACCCAGAAGCTTTTCTGCTTCTGTCTATTTAAACGTTAATCACTCTTGAGCTAAGACACCCCACAGTGTTACAAGGTATATGGAATTCTCCAATCTCATCAAATAATTCAAGAATACCCCATTTTACCCTGGGGAGTGACGGACACTGTGCTTAAAGATTCACAATAGTGAAGCAGCAGAACTTAGCAGAGAGTTTCTGGGCCATGCTGGGGAAGCAGGCAGTTCACACATTGCTCCCACTTCTGATTCTCCCAGAAGATGCTAAGCAAGGAATCTGGAGGGAGCAGAGAAGAAGGGCAACGTTATCTTGCTGGACACCCTCAAAGATCCTTGAAGTGGCTGCCCAGCAATCTTCAGAAGAGCCAAGAGTATAGCATGCTTGCTGACTTTTGAAAATTGTATTGAGGTTGCAAAATCCTCAAGGCCTCCTGTAAGAATAAAATTAGTTGGGAAGAACCAAAGGCTGCTTGCTGGAAGGGGGACTAGCACACAGAACAAGGGATAGCTGGAACCCTTTCCAAAGGTTTGGACAGGTTATATAAACTTTGAATAAGCATCTGTACTTTTGGATACCTCAAATTTCAAAGCATTGATGGTTCTCTCATCGTTAGTAAGAACTAGCTCACATCTCCTACTCACTGAGCTGCTGCTGCTCTCTTAATAAGCTGACTCCTTATCTGTCTTGTAGACCCCATCATAGTAACACTGCTACAAAGAACCTCAATTACATCATGGTGGGTGGAGGCAGATTGACATGAGGAACGCCTATAGCCTATAGGAACAATAGTGAATTAGTAGCTCGGCGCCCAATCTGCATGCTGAAGGTCACCTTAAACTGATATAGCCTCAGCAGTGCCTACTCTCTACCCTCGCTGGGCTCCTTTTTTATTCTGCACATTTAAGAGCACAAAAGTGGGTGCATTGTGAGCCTAAGATTTATTTCCACTTAATATCTCCGAGTGGTTATCTTACTTGTGCTGATCTGTCGCCTCTGCTCAGACTTGTGCGGGAGAGCAACAAGCTTGCACTCCCTGTTGCACAATCCACACAAGCTTGCAAAATCAAGGTCAGAATATCACTTGAGTTCCTTGTGGGGGCGAGCTGTCCCTGAGGCATGTGACTGTGGGGGTGCTCATCATTTCACCCATCACATGATTAACTCCTGCCCATGTTGAATCCACCTAGGTACATCAACAACACTCTGTCAGACTGGCGGTGTAGTCTGGACTTGGGTGACTGATCTCCATAGGGGAGATTTTCAAAGGCATAAATGGCAGCTAGTGGCCCAAATCCCATCAACCTTCAGTGCAAGCCAGGCCTCTAGCTGCCCTCTGGGCCTTTGAAGGTATCCCCCAGTATAACAAATTGACTATGTTTACCTTGTTCCCCTTTTTTATAATGTGCACATGATCATAACTGAAACAAAGATCAATCTTAAATTCAAACAATAGGAAAAAAGACAAAAGACAAAGCTGATGGTGTGCACTCCACGCACACAGTCCTTAGGTCTAATATGCACTGCAATTCTAAGACGAGTAAACTAGAGATCATCTACACTGACAACTGGCCCAAACCAACACACCCAGATTCAAACACCCCCAAACTTTACTGTGTCTTTAGCACCAAGCACAGATTTGTTACCTAGTTCTATCTCTACTTGCAAACAATGTTGACAATGCAATTTGCTTCAGCAACAGTTCTGAATACTCCAAACTGAGAAGCTAAGAAGGAGCTGAGCAAATAGGAAATTAAAAACATACCTTTCTTGAAATTATGTTGGTCTCCCGAAGTCAAAGCAGCCAGTTCCTGCCCTGCTTTTGTCACAGCCAGCACCATGTTGGAAAATTAGAGCATTAACAAGGAACCTCAGAGCAAGTATAAAGCCAGCCTGAAGAAAGTCAGGTATGTGGTAGTTTTCAAAGTCGCAGAGACAGAACATGACAGGTCTATGAGTGACCTAAAAAAGAAAAAAAATCTTTCATTTATTATTTAAAATGGTGTACCATCATGATCTTTTCCATTTCAATAGCACATTTTATTTAAAGCTTTCAAAGTGTGTCACAAATTATTTTTAAAAACAGCCACCTCTAGGCTAGAATACAACAGCTGTTTAATAGCTCACAACACAGTATTCAACAGCTTACGCTAGCAGGTCAATTTGAATGGAAACATACAGGTAATTTAAGTATAGTATCCTATTCTTCAGGAAAGTGCCTTCAGATTTTTAATGAACAAAAGTGACAAAGAGCTTATCTCATCTACATCTCATTTTATAGACAGCATCTCCAGAAGCATAAAGCCCCCTGGTACAGAGAGAGGGTACTGGTTCACTACTTATTCAGAGGGGTAAGAAAGCCACCTACTCACACAAGAACAACACTTTCTGCCTCACCTAAGTGCTCCTTGGAGGTTTCCTATGCAAGCCTTAACTGTTCCATCTGTGTTTAACATGTGTTATTTGATGGGCATTCTGCAAATTCAGGCAAATATTGATGAAATAAATAGAATGTATTGTTTTATTTGACGGTTCCCTTTTACCAAACTTGAGCTAGAACAGCAGCTAAGGTTGCCAGCTGTCCAGTTTTTGACCGGAACGCCCGGTCAAAAAGCACATGCTGCCATCTCTGCTTCTCTGAGATTATACACCATTAGGTGAGCACCGCCTGAAGAAGGGCACACTTGTTAACGCTAGATGACAAACTGAGACGAAGAATCAGAGCCGCTGATCAACATCAACAGGAGACGCTCCTATCTCCCTGGCTATGGAATAAACCAGAACGGACTGTTTTAATGATAACAAGAATGTGCAGGACTCACAGCAGCTGTCTCAGTGGCAGTTCCGAACCTGAATCTCAGAATCCTGAATCTGAGGAGGAGAGGGTAAAAGACTATGCTAACAGGGACTTCAGCAGAAAACAGAGTGTAGAGAAGGAATGGTAGTTAAAAGACACAAAACAGCAACAGCTTTGACTCTCAGAAAGTATATTGCCCAGACTCCTGGAAGCCTGTGTAAGGTGGGGTGATAACAAAAGCTACAAAATCAACATGATCATCTGAAGTGTGGAAGTTTCTTTCGCTACCGGTGATGTACATAAGGCTATATGTAATAAAAGGTTGCTATACAAAAGTCCAAAGCCACTACACGCTACTTGACAACAAAATAAAGTTTCAAAGCATTCAAAAAAAAAGTTTTTAATCATACATGTTGAATTATAACCCCATTCATGTGGCCTTGCTTCTTTTGTAAGCATGAGAAGTAAGGCAGCTGCACTGTGCAAATGGCATCCTCAAGTGAAACACTAGAAAAAGAAATCGGTCCAATATTTTCATGCTTGGCCCTTTCTCAAAATAAATAATCTGTATCTATTTCAAAGGAAGAACAAGCCTAATGTATTTATTTATTATTGTAATACTTTTTTTAAAACTAGGAAGATGATTCTGATTTTATTTTAAAGTCACCATTCATTGATTGATTTATCTTTATCACTTATTGTGGGCAACAGCTAATAAGATTTAATTCAGGGCCTCTAGCAAATAACCTAATAAAGGCTTCTGGGCAAAAGAGCAGATGAGACTTAGATGGATGAAAAGCTAAAATTCTACATATATGGGGGCTTCTTTGTTTTTGTTTTTTGTCACAAGCTACTTCCACCACAAAGGAGGATTATTACCTCAGCTACACTCCCTCTCCTCCCAACCGCAGTCATATATCACTCTAGAATACATGTAAGTCCCAGGGGGGGTTACCAAAAAGCAGAGTAGCTCAAAGATGCTCCCTTGTTTGGATTTTTTCAGCTGCTTTGACTTCAGAGTCCCTCCCACTGGGATGGACAGAATGTGGGTCATCTAAACTTCTCTGTCTGTTCTGAGTTGTAGATGGACAGCATTATGTGTCAGAAGTGATGAAAGTCACAGCCTGTGGAGAAGAGCAGCTGCTTGCCCAGCAGGAAGCCCAAATGCTCCCTTGCTGACTGAGGCAATTTATTTCACCTGAAGTAAACTTAGCCTTTGTTCCCCAGTTTATGAACTCACTAATTTACAGTATCCCAGTGGGGGCGCTATGCTTAAAGATGTGAACTTGTGGTAAAGAAAGGGGAGGAAGAAAAACCTCTGTGAGAACTGTATAATCCAGCATGACTTTGAGGAGGGTTTTATAAAACATCCTTATGAAGCTCACTCTCTCTCTCACCCATTCAAAATTAAGGAACTATGGGCCTAATCCAAAGCCCGCTGAAGTTGCTGAAGACACTGTCATGGAATTCAGTGGGCTTTGAATCAGAATCCAGATGAACCAGAAAAACAAAATACCTGCATTCAGTCTGAGGACATGCACATTCATATTTTGCTGTGTTTTTCAATCAATGCCATTAAAACCACCTGTAGCGGTACTAGTAGAAACTGTTATTATACAAGTGATCTAAACCAAACAAAAACAAACCACAAAAACAAATAAAGAAAAACCTGCAAAAGGCAATTTGACCTGTAGGGCCTGCTTGATTTTGACTAAATATTTACTTTGGAGGTGCTTAAAAAAATAGAAAGAGAAAAGAAAAAGAAAAATCACCTAATTACCTTCATGACCTCACTTGTTATTATCACACCCCTCAGTCTTATGCAAGTGTCACGGGGCTCTGTAAAACAGTGAGAGGCATTTGGTGATGAATAACCTGGCATAGGTAGAAATTATTCTGTAACTGAACCTGTACTACTGATGAGTTATCTGTAATTTGTTCTTCCTCCAAAATTAATCTAGCATTTGGTTCTTGAAACAGACGAACAGCCTCATAAATAATACACTTCTCAATGTTAATACAACCAAAAACATTGAGACTGACCTAAAAAGGACAACGTTCGTCTGATGTTTTCTTTTACTCTAAACAAATTCTCCTTCTTTTAAAATTCTTACTTAAAAAAACCCCAAAACAAAAAAATCATGCCTGAGTGTAACTGCTAGTGAGCCTTTGGTTTTTACTGAATCTAGCTTGAATCAACTGCCTTCCCCTCCAACTCAGAATCTTTCATAGTAGGTAGAACCCCTTTAAAAACCTTGTAATGTCAATGGGTAATTTTTTCAAAAGCACGTGAGTGATTTAGGAGTTTGTCTCATTTTCAAAAGTGACTTAGGAACTTAGACTAAGTCTCACTGAAAGTTAATGGGATTTAGAAGCCAGATTTTAATTGATTTTAATGAGAGTTAGGTGGTTAAACACTTTTAAAAATCAGGGCCTAGTTTCCTAAATCACTTAAGTGCTTTTGAAAAATTTACCCAATGCCTCTTTTCTGCAAGGAGAGCCCTCTCCCTTTGACCAACACATATACTTTCCTGTGATCATATTCTGTGAGGCAGCTCCTCTTCCCATTTACTCTCTCATGGGAATGGCTCTTTTTTTCTCATTTTGTACCATGATCCTACTTCTTACCTGTGGAAGGGTACCTTAGGTTAGGGTATAAACCAAGACCCCCCACAATGTAACAATGAAAGATTTCCAGAGGTGAGAAATTTAAGATGTATAAAATATTTCCCTACTATGTGATGGGGGGGAAATAGTACCTTCAATTACTGTTTTATTTGACTTCAGGCTCAGGCACTCAGGTGCCTATGCAATAGAAGCCAAAATAAATTCCTAAGACACTGACCAATAGCCCACTGAAGTTCATGGAAATATTCTCATTGACTGCAGTGGGCTTTGGATCAGACCCCATATAAACAAATAGGTAGCAACAAATGAAAAGGCTCCAGCTTCAGAGAGAAACTTTAGCACAGGATGTACAAACTATTAGGGATAATTTACAAATCCAAAGGTACCGTAAAGATGTTGTGCCTTTGGTTCTTCCAGACCTATATGATTCTCTGAGGCTAGAGTTACTGGATGCACTCAGTTAAGCTCAAAGTGCTATGTCATGTGATGTACAATAGACCTATTAACATTACCTTAGATCAGTTTAAATATACTTACACTTACTCTATCAATATGGAAAGGACTCTAAGGTGGTGTGATTTAAATATCAGAAGAAAGAATAAGGTGTACATTAAAACAGAGGACCATCTAACATCATCTGGCACCATCTTCCATTCTCCTGTTAGTTATTTGCACACACCTCTCTCTTGGACCCTTGGAATGCAAGGTACACCAATTTATCCCTTAATTTAAGTGTGGTAAGAGGCAGAAAAAAGTATAATTTACACCAATTTGGACATCTTCTAGATGACTTAAATTTGTTTAGATGTAGATTCACCTCTGCATTTCCCCCTCCAAGTCCTAGGCTAGAGATCACATTTATACTATTATCCTGATTTCTCAGACCAACCACAGAGGAAAGGTTGTAGGAAGATTATATGCCGTAACTTGACATTTTATTTCTTCGTTGACAAGGTGCCCTACATTTATTTAATTTTTGTCCTAAAATGAAAAGTACAGTTGTTGAAGGAAGGGTTTAGGAGAGTTTTTTGCATACTATATCTCCCACCACACATACTGGAATGCTATTTGAATATAGCATTTGGGGATGGTATACCTTAGTCCTGAAGATTTACAAAGGTGCCTAAATACTTTTGTAAATTTGGCCTGAAGTAGTTAATAATGGAAACATTTGTTCTGAGCATTTGTCCTGAAACAGTGAGGCATGGTCTACATTAAAAACTTAGGACAACCTAGCTACATGACTCAGGTTCCAACAGGATGATCTTTTCTCTACCCTAGTCACACAGAGAGGTTTTTATTTATTATTGTTCCTTCTGAATAAACTGATAGAAAATTTTTCAAACAAAAAAATTATCTGTTTTTTGTGACTTTCTAACTATTCACATAGCTAAGTAAAATATATTTTAAAAATCGTTTGATTACATTGGAGAAAAAAAATGCCAAACTTTGATCCAGCCTCAGTCTTACTGAAAGTCAACAGAAGTTTTGCCATTCACTTCAATGGGAGGAGGATCTGTCCCATTGCAGAGCTGGGGACAAAGTTTTTTTCACAGCGGCAAGTTTCCCCCAGTGTTCTGGAAACCCTCTTTTATTTTCATAAAATCATCATTTCTTCACCCAGGAGACAATTTTGGCACTGGTCTATAATACAGTCTGTTCTTTGGGTTCAGGGATTTGCAATCTTGTTTTGCAGCATCTTTAATAAAATGAAAACTTGGAATACCTGCCTACAACAACCCCAGAAACATTTACCTTACCGAAAAAAGCAAACTTGCTTGAATAATTTCCCCAAAAGGCCAAGTATTCATCTAACCATATCTAGAATCCTTTCGAACTCACATTTAATATTACTCTGTCATGATTTTATGGTTTAACCCCAGTTATTAAACTATTTATTGTGACTAATAATAAAAAATATGGACAAATGCTACACTGTCAATGCTTTAACCTCAGAGCAAACTCTGGAAAGTGGGCCCCTTGCCTTCTGTTAGGAAACGAGGGGTACAGTTTGAAATCCAAAATTTCACGGAAATCCCCTGCCCGATTTGATGAAAATATTGACAATTTTACCAGTTTTCCATTATAATTCCCCAACCACTATAACTTACAAATCCAATTTTTCTATTACCAAAAAAGAACTTCTGTTCAAGAGTGTAAACTGACAAAACATATATAAAGCAAATATTTTACAGCTGGTTGAAAATTACATTTTTTCCCAGGAAAATGCTTAACAAACACAAATTTTTATCATTTTTGTAAAAAACAAACAAAAAAACCTTGCTTTTTTGAGTTATTTGTGTGGGTGGGGAAGTCTAACCATTTTCAATTTTTTCATCAAAAAGCAAACCTTTTACACAAAAATGAAATATTTTTTGCCAAAAAATTAATTTAATTCATAAGCTGTTTTCTGCTAAAAAAAAAAAAATCTACAGAAATTTTCAGCCACTTCTCATAAACACACACCAGGCATGAAAACAAACTACAAACTCCCTACAGCAGCACCTTTGCATCTCCAGCAGCACAGACTTGAACCTTGCCCCTCCACTCTATGGCATGGGTTTGGACTGATTTGTCAAAATCTAAATGCAAATACAGAATGAATCCATATCATGATTCATTGACTGCTGAGCCATATGCATTAGAGCTAGGTTAGTGAAACAGAAAGTTAACTTTCAAAATAATTGACTTAAAATAAAATCTAAAGCACTAATTTTGTATGTTAGAACACTTCCTTTCTGATTCCAGTATAGTATTCTCATTTCAGACATCAAGGTAAAAGTCATTATTTCAAACTCATTTTACCTATGCTATTTAATTTGTTTCTCCTGTTCATTTATTCCAAATAACAACAACAAAAAAAAAACACTAAATTAGTTATCATCATGCACAGAAATGTACAAAGCTGTTTGAAATCTTGTCTCTCTTTAGATTTTTGGACAGTCACTCACGGCCAGGTTCAGTTGTCCAGGATCATTTTAAACAGTCCCTACATGTAGGAACCTTTCTAGACTCAAGATATGTGTAAGTTAGAGTGCTGGTCAAAATTTTCCAAATTTCAATTTACCAGTGCAATTTTTCATCAAAACTTCAAGTTTTGACAAAAGTAAATGGGGTGGATTTTTTTCACCAAAAAAATCCCATTTTTTCCACTCGCACTATTACGTGAAGAGATTACCAGTGGGAAAGGATAGTGAGGAATTGCTTCAATTCTGTTTCCTGCACGGATGATGCAATTGGTATATTTTAGAACTGTTTTTTACCAATGTTTTTTAACTCACCAAATTGCTACTGGATTTAAATGCTGAAAAAAGCTTAAAACATTGTAAATTTGTGCAGCATGCTCAGGAGGTTATTAATTAGGAGCAACTGCTCTCTATTATATCCTCTTACTGGCAACATGAACATGATGCCTCTAGGATGTGGCCTCCTCTTAGAGAGAAGAGATTAAGTATTTTCAACCATTTCCCCACTCAAAATGGAACATTCCAGCCTCAGGAGACACATCTCCATTCAGGGAACAGGAGCAAACTCACTCCTCTCTCACTAAAATGTCTGCAAGTTATACTTATCTACCCTGAGACTCTTGTAGCCTATTCAAGTAGCTGAAGTCAAAGTATCTTACTTCGAGTTACCGGGCTGTCCTCACAGCGGTGAGTCGACCGCGGCGGCTCCCCCGTCGACTCCGCTTACTCCTCCTGCCGAGGTGGAGTACTGGCATCGCTCCCTGATAGATCAATCACTGCCCGCCGATCTGGTGGGTAGTGAAGACGTACCCTTAAGACACAAGCTTTGGGGGGCTATCAGAACTGCCTCCAGTTAGCACTTTGGGGACTCTGAACTTTCAGGCATGCTGCAGTTGTGGATAGACAGATGCCATAGGAGGAGATGCCACAACTGTTAAAGTAACACTAAATAGAGATGGAATCATAGCAATAAAAATACTTGGCGCTTTTCATCCCAATTAGAGAGATGGGTACTGTCCAGGCAGGCCACCCAAAAAACAGTTCAACTTGCGAGTCACACACTCTTATTGAGATTCATTTAAAAGCGTGTGACATGAAAACAATGTACTAGATATCGTCTTTTTTTTAAAAAATGAAAGGAGGTGGAGGGTTGGCCTAGAGGAAAATCTCAGCTTTTAAATTTCCTCTTGTGATATACAGATGATGATGATGATGATAATGAAGATGATGATGACAGAGTCTCATGTTGATGTCAACATACAAGAATTCAGCAAACACTATATGCAAATATGTATATGGGAGGTCAGACCCATTTGAGAACTGCAAACTTGGTTACATGTGGGACAGACAAGATTGTCCCTGACCACTGCAGGCCATTCTATCCTTGCTTTTGCCGTTCATGTTTTTCACATAAGGTGTTAATGTGTCTTGCTTCAATGTGGTTAATGGTGACATGACAAATCTGTTGCCACCTTGCTCTGTCGTGGGCTGTTGGTTTCCACTTGCTGGTATCAACCTGACATGCTTTCAAGTTTGACTTCAGTGTGTCTTTATATCATTTCTACTAGTCACCATGAGAACAGGTGCCTTACTTTAGTTGACCTTAAAATATGACCTTGGGTATTCTCGACTTGGTCATACGAACAAGTTGTCCAGACCAAAGCAGCTGAGCTTTTATGATCATGCTTTGAATGTCAGTCATCTGATGAGGAGAAGGATTTCAAAATTGGCAATTATGTCCCACCATTTGATCCTGCAAACAGACAGAAGACTTATCAAATTGATCAAGTTTCCTAATATGGCTGCAATTTGTTGTCCATGTCAAACAATCATATAGAAGTGCTGTAAGTATGACTGCCCCATAGACATTTAGCATAGTGCTTATTTAGGCATCCCTGTCACTCCATAGGCAAGTCAACAGCATTCCAAATGCAGACCTGGCTTTGTCTATGCACTGCATAATCTCAGAATCATTTGTGGCATTCTGTGACAGCACACTCCCTAAGTAACAAAACTTCTTCATAGATTTGAAAGGAGCATTGTTGATCTTAATAACTGGGTAGCCATGAGCACCCCCTGGCACAGCTTAGTACAGTACTTCAATTTTCTTTAGGTTGATTGTGAAACCAAAACGATTCACTGCACAAGTAAAGTGATCAGTCATAAATTGAATGTCATCAATTAAGTGAGCAACCAGCTCACAGCCATCGCCATTTTCTTTTGCTGCCACTGGTTTTTCATTTGCCGAAGTCTGGTCTGAACCATCTGTTTTACTAGATGATATGCAGCCTTCCTAGCTGCTGAATCTTTGTTCACGATGTTAGCTTGATGGGTAGCATGCAATTAGCGATGTAGTGACTACAAAAGCCAGCATATATTGGAGTTATCCTCATCAAACCAGTCCTGATGTTTCCCCTTAAAGCCAAGAACTTCAGAAGCCATATTACATCCTGTGTCCCAAAAAGTTTCCAGGCTGTCTAAATGTTCACTGAGACTTCTGTAACTGAGGAAAATGCTTCTATATATTTCTGCTGCAATTCAAACAGTTTGTCACAGTTTTCCAGGCTTGAAATACTGATTTGCTTCACTAGCTTGAGTTGCTGTCTAGTTGCTTGAGCACACTATGGAGGGATATTTGACTTCTCACAAGTCTATGGTCTGACCAGCAGTCAGTGCCTCTCATGATGCAAATGAGCCTGACATAGCGGATATCTCTTTGGGGTACAATAATGTAACTGGTCATGAGCCAGTGACTTGAAATAGGGTGCATCCAGGTCATCTTATACTTCTTGGCCTGTTGAAACACTGTGTTGGTGATGACTAGGTTATATCTGGTATCTGAAAAGTAGTAGCAAGCTATGAGAGTTCACATTACCAACTCCATGATGACCTATCCCATTGCCCTACGATGCACAGTCACGACCAACCTGGGCACTGAAATAACTGAAAATGATCAGCATATCATTACATGGGAGCAATCTGATGATGCCATCAAGGGCTTGATAGAAGTCCTCCTTAACTTTGTCTGTATGGATCATTGCTGGTGCATATGTGCTGATAACAGAAGCATAATAACCTTTAGCAAGGCCAATGTGGCAGAGCACAAGTCCGTCATTAAAACCCTTCAGCAGTGATTCAAATTTGCAGGCAGTCAAAAAGTGGATGGCAAATCCTCAGATTTGCCAGCGAAAGACGTAACCAGCACTCACTTCTTCTAGATGTAACTTACCAGCAAGATTTGTCTGGCCCAGTGCAGCAGTATCTATATTGTACAGCGCCCGTACTCTACCAAGTATAATGGTTCTAGGCTGGGGCCCATCACCTCTGTTGAGGAGTGTGTGAACATTCCAAATTGCAAAATGTATTTGGGCTTTCCTTATATTTAGAACATGAAAAAGCCGAAGGACCAGTCAAGTGCAGCACTTGGACAGGTTTGGATGGGGTAAACATTTTTTGAGATCTTTTTCCATCCCCTTCACCATTCGAGGAGAGCGGCACTGTTTCTAGATAGGACTGCTTTGACATCTAGTAAGGATATAAACATGGCATCTGCTCCAGTCTGTGACAAACAACCATCACTCACAGGCCACTTGTGTGCAGGACTGTGACAAACCTGCCAGCAGCATCCTGTGCCAATCTCCATCACCATGCCTCCATTGCCACAGGACTTGGATTAAGAGGTTACAGAGTCAGGGTTGCATTGCTGAATCACCTGCACCACATAGTGGGAAAGCTGTGTGCAGTTCCAGTCTCACTCTCTCATCCACATGAGCCGTGTGCCTTTTTGGTGCAATGGCTCCAGTGAGTAGGGCGACAAACGTGGATGCAGGTTTAAGTTTGGAGTTTCTTCTCCTAGTGAATGCTGTTGACCGCTCGTGGTTCCTCCACCTTTACAAAGTTACTTCTGGAAGGGCAATTACACGGCCTTGTAATTGTAATTCACTGCGGGCTTATTGGATGGCAGTCTACATTTGCCATGTCCAGTTCCATTTTGGGCACTTGTGGCATTTTTTTAGGAGCCAGAGATGCCACCTGCTGCTCCACCACACATTGTTGCTACTGCTGTCAGATTGTCTGTGACTGCTTATTTGACATGTTTCTCTGCTTATGTTGCAACTACCCTCTATATTTGGAGGGTGTTCCACTATCCACATCCCGTGGACATGCTTGTTGGCCAATGACATTGCCCCTGGGAAGATGCAAAGCTGTTACATCTTCCAAGGGTATGTCTACGCTATAATCTTAACCCATGCTCCTACATGGGGTTTGGCTCCAATCCCCCTATCATCCCCTAACAAAACCCTGAACACATGCTTATTTGTATATGGAATCCATGCTTGTTTGCACGGTTGTGGGTATAGGTTAAAGCCCAGGCTGTGCTTTAGTTCAGGCTGGAACTCACCTCCTGAGTAAGAACACAGGAAAGATGCTGACAGCCCTCTAATGCCCTTTCCACAGTTTCCCCCAAGGGACACAAGTTCTCCCGCCACTGACAGACTTGATGAGGAAAGAATCTTAGAGCATCTCAGCACAAAGAACTTTGGGATATGCCCTGAGACACACAGAGATGAGTGCAGCAGTAGCGGGGATACAGTAACATGGGTACGGCTTTGGAGAGGGAACATTCACACTCAGGCTAGGCTAACTCAAATGCTCAGGTCTTGGGTGCTGAGCACCTAGAATACCTATGCAGTATAGTCATACCTAACTGGGAGAAGAGGATGTGGCTTCTTCTCAATGTCTATTTTCAGCAGAAGTCATAAGCAGAGTAGGCCACTACTCACTCAGTCCCTGGGAGTTAATGTAATCTTTCAGTTCAAACCAGCACAGGAATCAAGAGTCTTAATTCAGACCCCATGGTCTTCCTCCAATGTTAAACAGAGACCTAAGGCTTGACTACCAGAGGAACTTGTATAGGATTTTCAGGATCTGCAATTAGAGTCAATGTTTAGGTAATTCAATTCCAATCACTTCAGATTGCTTGCATTTACCAGAACACAAAATGGAAAGGCATGGATTAGTCAGAGCCTCACCCATTCGCTGCTGCCAGATCTTCATTTCCTTCTTTAGAAATTAGAAAGAAAACATTTTACCAAAAGCATTAACACTGAGAATGAGTCACTTCAATACCTTCAAGTGCAAACAGCACAGTTTGGTATCTTCTTAGCTTATTAACATCCTGTCTGATTTTACATTTTTGATGCCAAATATTTGTAAATTTTAACTAGCCCTATTTGGTATTGACAATCAAACTGGCCAACACAACTTGGCATCTATATTCCAGCTATATTTGCATCTTCATTTTTTTTATTACTACAGAATACACTATTCCACTTAGTTGTTTTTATGTACACTTGTTTAGAAGGTGATTATCAGTTAATACATATTCCTGTCACTAAGGTCAGCATCAGTGACTGAATCTGCACAGGAGGCCAACCTGATGAGTAAAATGGTGTCATATTAACATAGTGTCATAAATATAAAGGGAAGGGTAAACCCCTTTGAAATCCCTCCTGGCCAGGGGAAAGCTCCTCTCACCTGTAAAGGGTTAAGAAGCTAAAGGTAACCTCGCTGGCACCTGACCAAAATGACCAATGAGGAGACAAGATACTTTCAAAAGCTGGGAGGAGGGAGAGAAACAAAGGGTCTGTGTCTGTCTGTATGCTGGGCCTTTGCCAGGGATAGACCAGGAATGGAGTCTTAGAACTTTTAGTAAGTAATCTAGCTAGGTATGTGTTAGATTATGATTTCTTTAAATGGCTGAGAAAAGAATTGTGCTGAATAGAATAACTATTTCTGTCTGTGTATCTTTTTTGTAACTTAAGGTTTTGCCTAGAGGGGTTCTCTATGTTTTTGAATCTAATTACCCTGTAAGATATCTACCATCCTGATTTTACAGGGGGGATTTCTTTATTTCTATTTACTTCTATTTTTATTAAAAGTCTTCTTGTAAGAAAACTGAATGCTTTTTCATTGTTCTCAGATCCAAGGGTTGGGTCTGTGGTCACCTATGCAAATTGGTGAGGCTTTTTATCCAACATTTCCCAGGAAACGGGGGGTGCAAGTGTTGGGAAGATTGTTCATTGTTCTTAAGATCCAAGGGTCTGGGTCTGTAGTCACCTAGGCAAATTGGTGAGGCTTTTTACCAAACCTTGTCCAGGAAGTGGGGTGCAAGGTTTTGGGAAGTATTTTGGGGGGAAGGACGCGTCCAAACAACTCTTCCCCAGTAACCAGTATTAGTTTGGTGGTGGTAGCGGCCAGTCCAAGGACAACGGGGGGAATATTTTGTACCTTGGGGAAGTTTTTGACCTAAGCTGGTAAAGATAAGCTTAGGAGGTTTTTCATGCAGGTCCCCACATCTGTACCCTAGAGTTCAGAGTGGGGGAGGAACCTTGACACATAGCATGCAATTTTCAAAAGTCCTCAGCATTTGGCCTAACTCTGCTGCCATTGCATTCAATGATCAAACTCCGATTGCGTTCAGTGAAGGGTAGATTTATGTACCCTGATCACTTTTGAAAATTCTACCCATGTCACTTTCAGAGTAGAACCACGCTAAACACTTCCATACAACTCCAGTCACATTATGATTCACAGTATATAATGGACAAATTATGCTTTATTTACTATTATGTATAGACATGTATAGAGATAGAATATGAGGGTGTGGCAGAAGGGTTTTATTTGCAAGAATATGGGATGAGTACATTACTCACAAGTGGTTAAGCCATTTGCAAGTAACGTAGTCATACTAAATGAATTCTAGTATTCACTATTATTTCAAAAACAATTGTGGTTATTTGAAAGCTGCTCAGAAAGTTGAGAATTTTAGAAGTAATCCTGGCAGAGATGGACCAATGACCTGAGGTAGCAAACGTGCATAATGAAGAGAATTTAGCACATGGTTTTGCAACTATAGAAACTCAAAATTCCTGGATGGGATAGAAAGGAAAAAGGAAGTTTTCTCTATTTTCTTGAATTATTTCTCCCTTTTTCCTATGATTTTTGGCATCATAGCTAGTTACCTGATTTTTATATAGCAACTTTCCAATATTATTTTGTCCTTCTGTTGTAAGAATATTGAATCCTTTGGGACAGACTTTCTACTGTACCAGTCTGAAGGAAAACCTTAAGGTGCACGTTCGGAGCTGCATATGCACAGATTCGTGTTTCCTAGGAAACAAGTGACTGCTCACTTATGTGCAAAAATGAATTGATGAATCAGCTTTAGCTTCCCGCAAACATTAATATTTTGATTCATAACCAACATCAACATATGAGAAACCTATGTATTTTAGAAACCTAAGTATATCATCATTTTTGAGTGGCATAACCTTATTTCTGCCAATTATTGGCTTTCTAGCAAACTGTAGTAAAATTATATTGATTTTTAGAATTGCTGATGATAGGCTCGTATTATGCTGTAAGTTACAGATCAGAACTGCAGATCAGAGACGTCAGTGTACTCTAACCAGTGAGCCGGTGCCATAGGCATCAAAGTGTTCATGTACAACCATATGGGAAGAAGAGAACTGAGTGCTTCCTGCTGTAGCGCCATCTGTTGGCTATATAAAGACATACAAGGCTACGAAAAGGGAATATCGGCCTCTGAAATATCTTTGACTTCTCAGCTCCAACATTTGAAGTGCCTTCAGAGTAAGGTTAAAGAGCTAATTTAAATATGATCAGTCTGAAACTTCCTGGGGTACTTCCAAATCTATTCTTCTAAGCAGGACTTGGATTTGTTTTCCGTTAACTTTTTCAGTACCTGTTGGAATCCCTTTTTTTTTTTTTTACAACTTATTTATTTCTAGATTCTTTATGAATTGATGTTAGAACTGCGTTCTAAATTTTAAATTATTATTTAGTTGATGGTGTCATTCTAAATATTATTAGTGGGATTGTCAAAAGCGTTCAGAGTTAAACTAACTCTGCTCCCACTGAAGTCAAAGACAAAAACTCCTACTAGCAGAGATAGCTTATTAGCTTCGCAGTGCACTAAGTGCTTGTAAAAGTCTGACTGTACAATTTTAAAAAAAGAAAAAACAAAAGAGCTGGGACTGCATCCAAAGCTTCATGAGAAAGACTATTAAGAATGTATTTCACAGTCCACCTGATTTCAGTCTGACATTGTGCAGCACAAACTCAAGGTTTCCAAAGCTAAATTTTCTGAAACTCCTTGTCATTGGAAAGATGGTCAAGTCTCTCCATATCTAGTAATTAAATTGAAAATGTCCTCTTGATCAAAAACCTCATCTATAATAACTTATTTAACATCTCCCATGGCACTCAAATAACTGAAACTGTATTGCATAGGGGCTAATCTTGCAAATCTTTGAAAAGTGTTGACTACTCTCATGAGTAAGGCTTTGCAGGATCAAGCCACACACAATATATATGGGAAACATTCATTAAAAATAACTAGATCAAATACAACCAATTATTTTCAAGGATTGGTATTAAAAATAAATATATTTCAATGGTAAATAAAGTCTCTTAATACATATAATGTGTAGAGCTTTTTTCTAATGAAGTATTACCAACATTTACCAATATTTGATAATGATCATCCATCCAGCCTGAAACCACAAATAAAAAAAATATAACCTATGTCTCTTTCTCTCTCTTTCTCTCTCTTTCTCTCTCTTTCTCTCTCTTTCTCTCTCTTTCTCTCTCTTTCTCTCTCTTTCTCTCTCTTTCTCTCTCTTTCTCTCTCTAAGTTTCCCTCATATGTGTATACATACATGTGCCCACATACCAGGCTCATAAAAGGCCACCTTGTAGAAATAAAATAATTTAATTTTGCAACCATTCCTAACAACTATTTCTCTGTATGAGGCACACCTGTCCACCACTTAAAATTCTCTACAATCAGGATGAAGCTGAACTCACATTTTGTAAAAAAAAAAAAAGGAAAAAAAAAGTTTCTTCTACATCAATTACCAGGAGAAAAAGAAGAGCGTGCAAAAGTCAGGAAATTTTAAAAAAGAAAAAGGGGGCGATGGGGTTAAGGCACGGCCACACTGCATGTCCTATATATTTTATGGTGTATGTGCAATACTTTAAGACCTGATCCTACAAAAACATACCTGAATAGCCACATGAATAGTTCCATTGCATGATTGCTCATGGCAATAAATATTGTTCCTAGAGTAGGTGCTCAGGATGCCGGAGTGCTAGATACTACAGTGTCTTGAAGACATACCTACTTTGGGAACAGAGCAGTGCAGGCTGGGTTGTGTTGCTATGAGGTGGGGCTGGAGTGAGGGGGTGGATCAGCAGCAGCAAGGAAGAAAAAGGGTTTTCCTTTCTTCCTTCCTTCCCTCTCAGTCCTAGCTACCATGGGATTTTTCAAACTTATATTGTTGTTTCTCACCTGATGGATTTACACTGATATTTCAATCTGAACTTCTGGAGGGAAATAGGTTTTTTTCTCCCACTTTTCTTTTACTCAGAAATGGCTGAATTGATGTTTCATCTCTAACATGAAATACTTTGGCCTGAGAATAACTTTTTCAAGGAAATTCCTAACATCTGAAAAGGGAAGGCTATAGTAGAAACTGGACATTAACCTTTTGTTTTTATTGACTATTGTATGTGCCCCTAGAGGTACTGTTTGGGCACATAAATCTTAACAATAGTGTTCTTTACCAAGAAAGCCAGACAGACAGGTTAGAGATATACACCCATATGTTTTATTTTCTTCTTGGATTATTAAATACATGTATGCTGTGTATTAGGCTCAATAGAACATTTATCAGAATTTGACACCTGAAATGTACGCTTAGGGCTGGATGGCCTAAGGGCAGCATTGCATGACCTACAAAATCAAGCTGAACAATGCAAAGAGACAAGAATCAGTGGGGTTAATCTTAAGAAAAACATTAGTATTGCCAAATGTTTCTATTTTTCCATCTGTAACAAAACTGTAGAATTTCCAAGAGACATCTTTTAAAGTTAATAGTGTTATTTGCTAAATGCACAATATTGGAGGTACTACACAGAGATGAGTGCAAACCACAAAATAAGGATAATGTATTCTATCAGAAACTATACGGGAACTTTCTCTTAAAACTAAAATCTGAGCAATTTAAATGACACTTTAGGATCGTAATCCACACTTTCAGCTCACAGCCCAAATATCAGGTTGTGCACTAGTTATACACCAGGAGAGCAACAAGGAGGAGGAATAACTACAATCCTAACACACCCTCTTTATGGTAGGGCTGGGAAGGGTAGAACAGGTGGATCCTCATAGCAGCAAACATCCTGTTCTACCTCCTACACTCTCTTAGCCTATTGCTACCCTGTTCCCACCCAAACCTGTGGACTGAATATAAGAAGCTTTTATGGCATAGAACTCCATGCCATTCAGATGTGTCACTCCCACCCTCAAATCTCCCCACCCCTTGTCCAGTGAAACCACATGGGTTCCTTTGTCAGGGGTCCTCTGCACCAGAGGAAAGGCAGGATTTGCTCCTACAAGCTTCATTTAAAATAATTGTTTACCTGAAGTACAATGCAGTCTGTGTTTCATAAATCATGTTATTTGTTACAAAATTTTCAAACTAAATTGTTTCCCTTTTCTGGTAAAAGCTCATAGCATGTGTCACAAAAAGCATAAAGAAAGCCATTTGATTTTATAGCATGTGTTATCATCTACCAAAGTTCAAAAAGACAGCTTTCTGGATTCCTTTCATAAGTGTACCTGCATCTTTCTCTCGCTCTGTTAATAATGAGCTCTTTAGTTAGACAAAGAGGCAGGCAACTACATAACTGGCAAATTAAGGGTTCATATACATTTCTGGTGTATTTAAGTCTGCTATTTGTCAGCATTTGAAAGGAGGAAACACTTTTGCCTGCGTGTTGGTAATTGGTGCCTAATACAGGCAACAATTGAAACCGTAACCCTAAATCCTAACGCTAACTAGATACTAGTAATTTTACTAAGAAACATACAGTGTGATGTGGCTCAACCAAAACTAAACCTTCCGTACAATGAGGAAAAACTGTAGATACTAACATACCTGCAGTATTAGAGCTTTCACTCAGCAGACCAATCTAACATCAAATCATCTTGTAACAACCCTGAAGACAATTAATAAATTATATAAGATCTTCATTTGGGAAGAACACTGGATTTCTCCATTAAGACCACTACAGCGGGATAACATTATTAAAAGTATGTCACCCCGTAAAAAGGACTACCACTTCACTTTCTTTCACTTGAGCACAAACTTTATATCAAGGCAATCATTTTAACATAGCATACTAAATTACTCCAGAGTTCATTCCACACGCGGCATCATAACATCCATTCCATTTCTCAACTATTCATCATCTGCTATGCTGTATCTCCAATTGCATTTTTTTACTCCTCTTGCAAACTTTATTTTCTAATTCTCTAAACAAAGGATTAATTAGCAGTCTGCTGCATAGTATTTCCTGCTTAACATGCCCTCTTCCTCCTTTATTTCCATATTTATATTTCTGATATCTATTAAATGGAGCACGTAATAATTCACCAAAAATGCATTTTGGGCGGAAATGAACCAGTTTGTGAATTTGGGCCAATTTCGGTGAACAGTTTCAGGGGGGTAGGGGGGAACACCACGGCTCCAAAAAAAAACGCCGAACAAACATGAAAAAAGTCAAAAAGTTTCATTTTGATCATTTTGACATGTTTTGTTATGACAATTCTGAAATGTTTTGACTTTTCATTATGAAATGGTGTTTTGTTTTGAAATTGAACAAATCTTTTTGAAAGGGTGAAAAATGTCTGAAAACAGCGCAAAATAAAAAACTGAAAACAATTTGTTTCATAAAAAAAGGTTGCTTTTGTTTTCGTTTTTTCCCCCCTCACAAAAACAAACAAACAAATAAACAAACAATTGTTTTGGGTAGAATGAAACATTTCACTTGACCCAAAACAACTTTTTTTTTTGTCAAACAAAAATGAAAAACTTAAGAACATAAGAACGGCCATAGTGGGTCAGACCAAAGGTCCATCTAGCCCAGTAGCCTGTCTTCTGACAGTGGCCAAAACTAGGTGCCCCAGAGGGAATGAATAGAACATGTAATCAGCAAGTGATCCATCCCCTGTCGTCCATTCCCAGCTTCCTGCCCATCCTGGCTAATAGCCCTTGATGGACCTATCCTCCATGAATTTATCTAGTTTTTTTTTAACCCTGTTTTAGTCTTGGCCTTCACGACATCCTCTGGCAAGGAGCTCCACAGCTTGATTGTGCGTTGTGTGAAAAAATACTTCCTTTTGTTTGTTTTACACGTGCTGCCAATGAATTTCATTTGGTGACCCCTGGTTCTTGTGTTATGAGAAGGAGTAAATAACACTTCCTTATTTACTTTCTCCACACAAGTTATGATTTTATAGACCTCTATCATATCCCCCCCCTTATTTCACCTGGAAAAATCCCTCACAAAACTCTCCTGTTAGCCGCTCCTGTTTGCTTCAGTACCTAATCTAATTTTTCCCCAAGATTTTTTGGTTCAGCCCCCAGACTGAAAAATCAATTCTTCTTCAGCTCTAGTATTAAATGCTAGCAGTCCATTAACTGTTCTGGGAAGCAAAACTTTTTCTCATGGGCTGTATTACATTTTAGAGCCAGATTTTCAGACATTGGCCTCCTTTTTGGCAGGCACAACTAAGGTTACTTAGATGCACAAATCCCTAAATCATGGGCATAATTTGGGTTTTATACATAAATGTGTCCTACAGAGAGATCTGGTTAAGATTGGACAGAAAACTTGACCTTTAATGTATGTACAGAAACATTCTAATACATGTTATCCTATTGTCTTTATACCAAAATGCTCACATTAAACAAACCAAATGCACAGTCACTTGGCTGCATACTGTGCCATTGTTTTATTAACTTATGATTTCACAATAGAATGACAGTACGTACATAACTTGAACTAAAAACAGTATTAAAATACAGTCAAAGAAAAAAAAGTCATGTCTTTGTAATTTATGAAAAAGAGGGGAGGGGTCAAAGATGCAGATGGAACCTGAGTTACCTTCCCTAAATTTTCCTATTCATTATGGCTAAAACTTACCTCTACCACATAAAGCCCAAGACACTGGGATTTATGGAGAGCACTCAGTGGAACTTGGAGCAGAATAGATTCTCCCCTGACAATCTGCTGGAAGACTGTGGAGATATAATGCTGACCATTCACAGTTGTTACTTCAGCCCGTGGACTGGGTTTGGGGTCAATGCTCCTTACTCTTTATATTTAAAGTCAACACCTGACTATATGCTTTCACAGAGACTCCATAAGCCCACACCAAAACCTCCCATATATGTGCTAGCTTGCAAATGACCAGTATGGAGCCCCATTCTTCTGTACACAAAGGGTGGTGACCCTTTTTGCAACCTGCATGGAACTTGGAGGGAGGAGCACAGGTTGCAGGAGGAAAAATTTGGAGAAGGCACCAGGAAGTTAGTCTTTAGTCATATGGTGAGAATGCTAGCTCAATTGCAACATCTCTGTAAATAATTCTTTTAATAGCGAGCCAGTTTTACAAGCATGGAGTCCTTTTATGTTATTATCCACCACGCAGCCAATCTATCCTCAGCTACCCATTCAGCTGTACAGGGTTTTAGATAGCTCCTCACACTATGAATATGTTTCTTGGGAGATGCTGAGTGCTCACAACTCCTGATGAAATCAGGATTAGGTGTTTTCTGCTCAGGCAACATATACTGAAGCAAAGACAGGCTGTTTGAATAAAGGGGCTTATTCAAGGCTAGTAGATCATCATCATGCAGAAAGTTGTTATCTTCCTTCATGTCCCACCTCATGCGAGGGAACCTTCAGAAATGCTTACCCAGGTTAAGAAATAATGTCATTTTCCACCATGTCTTTCAAGGGCGACCCATGCATCAGACGTGGTATGAAATAGTGTGTGGGGGCCATTGCATCTATGTACCAGGTTGCATATTTAACTATCCCATGATGACTTCATAAAGTTATACATGCCCCTTGTACTTCCAGGCTTTACTACTTTCATGCACTCTTAGTAGGGCTTCCAGCATGTCTTCTCTGCCACTTACACAGTCTAGACTGTACAGCATGACTACTCACAGGGTCAAACTGCTGTTACCATATTATAAACACCCTGTTTATACAGTTCTATAAAATGGCAGATTGGTTTTAAGATAGCCCTGCCAGTTTGCAGCCACTTAATGGGAAGGGGTATGAGTATATCTGAGATTTCCTATGTGTGCCTTGTCTTGGTGAGCATCTCCACTCTGAGACCACCCACCTTTTAGGGGTTCAATTGTTATGTCAAAAGCTGGCAAGCAAATGAACCATGGCTGTGGTAGCCGTTAGAATGTGGAATTTGTTCCGTTGAGAAATCCACCACCTCCTCAGTTCAGAATACAAAATTTCCCAAAGTTTATTTTTTCCAAGGTGTTTTTAAACGTGATGACTGTCAGCCCCTGTTTAGGAACTCTGCTGACCCTCATAACCAATTTTTTTTTGTGCGTGCTTGGCTAAATATATATAGTTGCATTTATGGCTCAATGCCTTAATGAGGTATGAGACTGTATACAATTAAAATATATCATCATTTTATCACATAACCAAAAATAATAGAAATAAATTTATTTCAGACTTTTAACCCTATATTTGGGCAATCATGCTTTACAACAATCATCTTTGTTGTGACCCTGGCAAATGTCATATGTATTTTTTAATGTAACCTTAACTTTCCTTTCTGTATCTCTGATGTGGAATACCATGGGCACATTTAGTCAAATGGTCCTTCAGAGGTCTTTTGTGCATGAGGCTTTTTTCCCCTTTATGCTTGAGAAGACCTCATAGGCTCAGCTTTAGGAAAAGTAAAAGAGTTAAACTTTCTTTGTTCCTTTCTGTTAGCTGAATTTGTGTTGTGGGCTTCTGTTGGGAACACTGCATTTCGTTAGCTGGCTATGGGCTGAAATACATGATGATAATTCAGAGAGTTGGGTGCATCTTGGTATTAAATAATATATATGGTTCTGCAGATGTTTTTTACTCTACACTTCACTGTCTGTCTATGCTAGAGGAAGGACAGGAAACACCGGATGTGGTTTAATTAGACCACAATTTTATTATTAACTGTGTGGAAGTACCGAGCAGATAAAAGTGTACTGTGCAGGTAATCCCATGATCATTTCAATATATACCCAGAGGGCTTCTGTCAGGCCCCACCTGCCCCTTTTGCATTCTGGTCCCCAGACCACCCACTGCAGAGACCTTACCATCCAAGTTCTGCATAGGTAACTGATTGAATAGCCCTGCAACCCCGTTCTCATTTAATTCCCATGCTATCTTTTCCTTTACAATATGGCCCATTCCCCCTCAGGACTTCAAATTTTTAGACATCACATGCATTCTTTTCCCCATAAAGGGAACCCTAAACCCTCGCCCCCCATCCCTGCCTGTGTTTTGTTCCCCAGATTCTGCCCCTGCCTCCATGGGCCTGAAAGTGGCACCTGGCCTACTCTCCATCCTGTTACCCCACTGCAACTTTCCCCTGCTGCTCTGGCAAGAGCAGGCTGAAAGGGCCCCAAAGCACATTTCACAAGCATGCCTAAATTTGCAGATGCTACAAAAAAAATTGCATTCATTGAATGCCCAGAAAATGTCATTATGTGCTTCAGGCCTGTCAGGCCTGCTATGGAATGAACAGGCCACTGTCCATATGGACTTTGGACCCCTGTGGTGTCATCCACTCCAACCGCAGCGTATGAGGTGGTATGTCCCGCCTGATCCCAGTTTATGTTGCTGCCCTCTGTCTAAACTGTTTTTCATAGTTAAACCAAGCCTGATTATATCTATATATTTAAACAACACAGGACTTATGTCCAGGTAGGCCTCTGCAATAACTCCCCCAGAGATCAAGATGGCAGCCTCCCAAATTTCCCATATTGTAGTCATAGAATCATAGAATATTAGGGTTGGAAGAGACCTCAGGAGATCATCTAGTCCAATCCCCTGCTCAAAGCAGGACCAACACCAACTAAATCATCCCAGCCGAGGCTTTGTCAAGGTGGGCCTTAAAAACTTCTAAGGATGGAGATTCCACCACCTCCCTAGCTGACCCATTCCAGTGCGTCACCACTCTCCTAGTGAAATAGTGTTTCCTAATATCCAACCTAGACCTCCCCCACTGCAACTTGAGACCATTGCTTCTTGTTCTGTCATCTGAGACCACTGAGAACAGCTGAGATCCATCCTCTTTGGAACCCCCCTTCAGGTAATTGAAGGCTGCTATCAAATCCCCCCTCACTCTTCTCTTCTGCAGTCACCCTGGGCCACTTGGGCATTTCATTGCCCTGCTTGCTCTGACCCAGCTTATTGTCTGTCAGTATCTCCCTGTGCAACAACGATAATATGCCCACATGTCCTCCCCTCTCAATTTTATCCCTAGTAGTACTGAGAAAGTGAACTCCCATTGGGTCAGCCAGCCCAACATAACCATGCTTGAGATTGCCTGTTGGGGCACCCTCAGTGCCCAATTACTCTCCAGCAGTTCTATCCCACGAATTTACAGTCCTTGGCAATGGGTGAGTTGAAAGGTGCCCAACCCCAACCCCCCATTAAGAGCTCCCACCCCCTGGTGAGGGGACTGCCCTACCTGACTATCACCTGTATCCCAAACTCGAGCCCATGCTGGGCCTGCATTACAACCACGTCCCGACCCCAAACCCATGGGTGCTCCCAGTTGCTGCAACAACTGAAGATTGGCTTGTAACAGCTGAGTAATACCATTAGCACCCACAGAAGTTGTGTGTGTCTATCCCAGACATCTTTGATACAGCTCCTAGGACATCTGATCCTCCTGCAGCCTATTTGCTACCCTGCTAGCTCCACCCTCCCCTCCCCATTTAAGCTCCAAAAGGGGAAAAGTGGGCCAGGTCCCTGAACCCTGTTGAGGTCCCCATTACAGACACCCTTTGCCACATTGGGTGGAGGGGGCTCACTTTCACACCCTGCTCTTGAAACCTCCATCTGGTGCTGATCAAACTCATCCCTGCCAGCCATGCTGCTCTCCTCTCCTGAAATCCATTCAATCGAATGTCCCAGCTCTGGGCGACCCACTGCACCTTACAAGCCCTGCACTGCTGAGGAAACAATTTCAGAAGGAACTGCCTGGACCACTTGAATCAATTCTATTTTGGCAGTCCCTCTCGTAAATGCAGCCAATTCACCACTAGGGAGATTTGCTTCCCCAGGATCCACATCACCTCTCAGCCAAGGGGAATCCAGCAGAAAAGCAGACAAACCATTTGGCAAGGATCCCACCCATTGGTCATCCATGGCCCTCCATCCCCACTCTGTCCACGGCCCTCCATCGCCACTCTGTCCACCCTGTGCAGGGTTTGATAATCCCCCCCTCCCCGCCGCTCTGGCACCTCTGCTATGCACTGTTTTTGTTTTTAAAAATCTGCATTGATGGTATGTGTTTAGAAGAAATCATTGCACATCAGAGTAAGAAAGTTAAAAACTGAAAGAATCCCAAATGCCATTCTATACACCATACTACATAATGATGGACGGCTTGCTCCTTAGGCATTTGCTGGAGGCACAGTCTCTAGAGAATCTCTGCTGCTCTAGGAGACTTAATATTTCCAAAAGAAACATACCCATGAGAGCATGTCACTGAGGTTAGTGGGTGTTAGCCCAAGCCTTGTAAGTTAAAAGCAACATCTCATAATCTTTGCTAAATGTAATGGGTAGTCAAAGTAATGAAGCTAACCCAGGCGTAATGATTAATCTTAGTGTGAGTCATGACCCCGGCAGCCTCTTTGTGAACCAACCGCAATCTATATAATGCATTCTCAGGAAGACCAGACAACAAGGGGTTGCATTAGTACATAGTGCAGCTGGTGTGAATCCATGTACCAGCACATTCAGTACCAACTATAGAGAGCAAAGGTCTTCATTTTGTAATATTCCTAAAAGGAGAGCAATTTCTCTTACATATTTAATGTTTATCAAAATTAAAGAGCTTGCTTCCTAGAATTAATCTTTGTAATGCTAAATACATATATACCATAAAAGAAATTGCTAGACACAATCTCCAGGCTATACCTAGAACTAACCATCATCAACACTAATTTTTCCTGTATAGTCTCAAGGTCGCTTAAAGTTAAACAATAAACACAAGATAGCTTCCGTGGAAAGTGTAGCAAGTTTAGTTGGCCGCCCTATAGACACAACGTAAAATTTCTTAGCAAGATGAACTGATTGAAATAGGATGAATGGACAAAATCACTCAGTGAAAAGGCTGGTTTATTCAACAGAAAAGATTTGTGCCTGAACCCAACTTTGTTATTCGATATTTAGTCTGATGATTTGAAAGGCTAGTGTGGGAAGGATCACCAGTGGCTGGTGGTTTAAAAATGCTGATAGCCTCATTTTGGACAGATCTGTAGACCTGAAATAATTTCATTTTGATGTATCTTCACTGAAAAGGGCACTGTCATGTCAAAAAAATATCTTTGAATGGATACTGTCAAGGGCTAGAAGCCTCAAAATGTAATGTGAAAAATTTAGAGGGCTTTGTTACTGATTTCTTGACTCTGAAAGAATATGTGTCCTTCATTGCAATGGCTGCACCATCACTCAAGTCCCACCTTCTCAGTTTGATAACCCACCAACACCACACACAGGATGCTGGATTGTTTGCACTCATTGGTTACAAATTCATGTCAGGTGCCCCTTCCTTTATGACTGACAGCTCCAGGCTTGCAAACAGTGATGGTGTTCTGAAATAAACAAGGTTTCTCTCCGTGAACATGTTGTCTCTCTTCTGTGTAGTGTTCTCATGGGCTGTAAACAGCTGTTGTGTTCCATTGCAGAGGTGGTTGCATCTGTTCACTTGCAATGGTGTTACAAGGCTTAATTAATTAATGATTGTAAAACACTTTCAGATCCTCATATGAAAAGTTGCTGTAGAAGTACAGAAGTATTATTTTAATACTGTGCCTGCTCATAAGAATGGCGCTGCAATGTGGAGCAACAGCCCAACGTGCTTGTGCATGCCTGTAAACCAAATAAGCTGGCAGGTTTAATTTTGGGCCTAATGATTGCTGACTGTCACTTCCCTTTGATCCCATTCTAGTTTTGCTTTAATATAGTTTGCAAGCTATTTGAATCTGGAATCAAAACCCAGCTCTGAATTTCTGTTCTCTCTAGTTTCTCATAATGTACCCATCCCTGTGGTATCTGAAAGCCAAGCACACCCAAACTCTGGGGAAGTTCACATCCAGTTCTTAATTTTATAGCTTGTAAAATCTATATTGCAAATGATATCAAATGGAATCTTTCCCATACAATTAAAGTTGATGAAGAAGCTTTTTATAATTAAACTGGATAGAACCAAGCTGATTCTTAATAGCACAGTGTATTTTTAAAAACTCTTATGGCTATAAGCTGTTCTCTTATTGGCTAAAGCACACACGCCTGTTCCTTATGCCAATCCAAATGTACACTAGAGGTTGAATAATCCTGCAGTGAGGTGCTGTCACATTATGTCTAAATCATTCAAAAAACTCAAAGCATCTGCATCAATAACTTGGTATAATAGAACCAAAGACATCATTGCAGCAGAACTTGTGTTACAAGATGAGCAGGGTTTATTGATTTTGGCCTTTCCTTAATTTACCTTGTCAACAAGGCAAGGTGATTTTGTGCCAGTTGGGAGCAGTGTTTTTATTGGTTCAGCCACTATATTGACTCACATATTGAGCCTGGTGGCTCCCCACGCACCCACCCATGGGAAAACCTGCTGGGAGTATCCTGGGGATTAAAGCATCCAGAAGTTCCCCTCACTGAGTTTCCCCCAAATCATTCTAGGAGGAAAGCAGTGTTCTTCTACTCTCCCTCCTCCCCCTGCTTCCGAAAATGGGACATTTTACCCCACACAACCTGTAGATCCCAAAGGATTTGCAAGAGCCAGGCTAATGATGTGAAGGTCTTTATGAATCTAACCCGTCTGTGAAATTCCTGCCTTTCTCTTCTAGCTCTCAGAGTCAGAAACCGCATGGGCAGCTGTCCCTGTACAACTTACTAGGTTCCACAGCAGGAGGGGAGAGCCATGGAAAAGTCAGTGCAGTCTGAGGATAGTTTAACTTTCATAGCTTCCTCCCCCCCCCTCCTCCCCCGGGGGCTTTGGGTTGAAAGGCGAGGTTGGCTCATCCTTCAGGCCTACCATCTCCCCCGCTACAGATCCTAATCCCACAGAAGGCACTCAGTGGAGACACCTGACTCTTCCCCATATGAGCAAAGATGAGCTCCTTCACATTAATGAAATACAAGGGCCACTAATTTTGGTTGGGGCCTCTGGGTGCTACCATAATACAAATAATAGAGAAGGTTCCTAAATGAGATGCCAAGTAGTAGGCATAATATAAACCTGTATAAAACATAAATAAGGTCAATATTGACCCCCTACTCATTTCAGCTTGGTCTCTACCATAGCAGATCATCATTTACCTACAATAATTTCTGCTCCATTGATATTCTTTCACCATTGTCAGAGGTGTGCAGAAGCTCTTCTGTATTAGTTTTCAAAAAGCCCCAAAGAGATGCAGAACTACAATTCACTGGATCTCAAGAGTTTTATATACTGGAGGTACATTATCAGTTTAACAGTTTGTAGACAAACTCACAGTGAGTTTAAGCATTCATTCATTAGATCTAGTTAAAAAGAAATTGATGGAGCAGTTTCCCATCAAAAACTGCAGTTTCATTGAAACTGAAACAGGACATTTCACAGGAACATGCTGATTTTGACTACATTATTGATGGGAAGAAGTTGAAATGAATCTTTAGGTTCTCATTCCATTTCAGTAATGTCAAAACATTTAATTTAGATAGGGTAAAAACATTTTGTTTCAACTTTATCATTTTCATTCATTTCACTTAGACTTTTATATTATAATAAACTATGAATTGTGATATATGTATCGTATATTAGATATATTTTAGATATATAAATATATATTTCATATTTTAATATAATATAAAAGTTTGAAGGAAACTATTTGACATTATTGAAACAAAGTATTTTGATGGTTCTGAATCAAATTTTTTGGAATTTTCATTGTGTGGGAAATTCTGAAATTTTAACTTTCTGAATTTTTGTTCTTGTTCTGGAATTTTGGAAATTCCTGCAGAACTGAAATTCCAGTCTCTGATTAGCTCTGTTCAGCATAAAGAGGTTCGCTGAGTCTAACGTATAAATGGTGCCCTTTTCATCGTTGTCCTGGCACTCATTTGCACCAACTAGACTGAGCAGCTACGCAGAGGTAAGGGTGTCAGGAAAATATTCCCTTGTGCTCATTACACAGCCTGCACAGAAGCCCCAAGCACAAGGTGTGTTCTGGATTAGGGCAGAGGTGGGGGGTGAGGAGGTGCGGGGCAAGATGGGGGCCAGCCAGGGGCATAGCCAAGATGTTCTTTCTCTGCTGCTATTCTATATCCTTGCAAGAGGCCATCGAAGCAAAGGCACACGTTAGAGATTCCCCACCCTGTGCCTGGAGACACAATGCCCCCAGAAGACACTGAATAAGGCAGGTACAAGCTTCCTGCTCTTTTCCTGGACTGGAATTTACCCCAGCATAAGGATGAAACTGGCTCTGTTAACTGATGGGGAATGGCCTGGCCACCACCATCAATACTATGTATTATTACTATTGGTTATTAGATTTCGCCACAGGACCATCTTTTTGATCTCAGCTGAAGTGGGGAGAGGATTCACTACCAGAACCAACAAATCTATGATGAAATCTAGTTTGTAATTAAATACGACCATCTCCTGTCTGAAAGAGAAGCAATAATAGTTTGCCTATTTAGTATTTTTTTTCTACAGTTCAAGCCTAAATATGACTGAAAAGCCAAGGAACGAGACATCCAGATTGGCATGCCAATGACTGTAATTCTAATCACAAATTCCTCCCATGAGAATTAGCTCTTATTCTTTAAGAATAAGAGGAAATATAGTTTCCTTGCTACAGTCCAGGGTCTCTTCTGACACACTTCAGCTGTCATTCAAACCGACCTGTGTCCGTTTCATTGAGGACCATGTGACAATACACCAAATTCATTTCACTATTATCTCAAGCTGTACTCAAACCATGGTGTCAAAGGTAAAAAGTCCATGTTTTATCTGCTAATCCAGCAACCCTCTCTTTTCTCTCCCTTTAAGCATCACATTTGACAACATGTTGCCTGCATTTCAAACAACCTCAGAGGCATTCACATAGCCGTACATTTTTGTTGTTCATTTTACAAAATGTAGAACACTAAACATAAATGTCTCGAGTTTCCTTTTACCTCCCAAACTAAAATATGTTTCTATGATTCCACATCAGAACTGAACAATACTTTGTTGTGCTTGATACTTTGTGAATAAGTGTTTATAGACACCACTTCTGAGAAGAAATCCCAGGAGTTATTGTTGTCATCCCTTTAACTCCTGGGTATTCGAGCACAGGATTGCCTGCAATCAATTTACTTTTGCATACAAGTATTAAACTCTCCGTGCATAAAAGTATCACAAGCATTTTCTATATTATCTATGTAGCAATCTTCTAAAGACGGTTTTTATTATGCTGCAAAGAAATTTCAAGGCAGAGTAAAAACCACTAAAGCTACCTGACCATTACCAAGCAAATACCAAAATCAGTTGGGCTGATTCTCCTCACACTCTGACGGGTGTGAATGAGCAATGTCTCCACTGAAGTCAAACACTGGTAAATGAAAAGAAAATCAGGCCCCGTCAGTCTACCGTAATCTCAAAATAATGAAAGATAATAAAGTTAAAAATACAATTTGACAGCCAATGACAAGGCATATTTAATGTAAATATAGGAACCATTTTTTTTGTAATGTCATTTTTCACTTTCACACCAAAGGTTTAAATCAATAGGAGTTTGCTTTTATAAGGACTGAGTAACAGTTACAGGATTTGGCCCAATATTAATAGAATTCCTAGAGTACAAATAGTCTTGCTTCTTGTTAAAAAGTGAACTACTTTTTATAAAAAATAGTTAATTCAGTATTTATGACAGTACTAGAATGTGAAGGAATTTATGAATCCACATAGACAAGGGCAATAGCAGTGCAAACTATCCCACACTGGCCCAACACAATGCCTGATCCTAGGGACCATCTTCGTGAGTTACATGGTTTAACCCTTGGTCTGTCTTCTGAAACCACTAAGAAGTTTGCTAATTAGCACTTAATGAGATAGCAGTTTTATTATGTGAATACCTATCACTGAGACCATCATTTCGGGTGTGAGATTGTGTTGACTTTTGGGGTGAGACTCTGTAGCCTGAGGGAGGGAATGCCAGGGTAGCTTTAAAGAGGCTGCACCCCTAGCACATCCTCCCCACTCCAGCCCCACCTTCAGTAGGCCCCCTAAAGCAGGGCTTGTGGACCTCCTGAGGAGCTGTGCTAGGGGGATTTATACTCAGTCACATCCAGGGCTTTTTAAAGCCCACTTACACATTCCAGGCAACTTTTACTGAACATAAAGGGGCCCCAGCAGAGGTGAGAATCTTGTCCTTACTAACTACTAGAGCTGACAATAATTCACAGTAAATAATGCACTTCTTTTCTGCTTATGTAACATCCACAAGCAAATTGTGATGACCTCAAATCATGTTTTTCCAACAATATTCAACAATTTGAAGGAGAATTCTTTTAACCCTATAAATGGATCTTAAATAAGTTATCTGTGGACATTCAAAAATTGCTAGTTGAACTGTATTTGTTACTTATGAGCATTCGTATAAAACACATGGCATTGTTTCTGTTCCCTGATTGCATGTACATGCAAACATTTCCAGCGCAGACTCATATAGATTTAAAATTCATTTTCCATGACTATTCACCCATACAAGTTTGAAATTTACTTTCTGCAAACATTCATCCAGAACAATCTGATTGCATAAATATTTCCAGGAAGCAACAAAGAATGGGTGCAAACATGATGGAAGCAAACTCATTTAAAAATTTGAAGTTAGTCAATGTTTATTTTAGTGAGTTGACTCCATTCGTGTGACAACTTGTGCAGGCTGGCTTTGATCCAATGATTGTGCAGGGAAAGATTTCATAGCCAGGTATTAATCCTTTAAACGAACCCCAATTTTCTAAGGAAACTTTGCATTTTGCAAGATTTCATTGTAAATTACAAGGAATTTTAGGTTAGAGATAATGTCAAGTACAATAGTATAAAATTAATAAAAAAGAAAAACCTATTCATACAGTTAAGTAAGCAGTGTTACATATAGGGCAAAAACAAGAACTAGCGTAGACAGGCAATATAAGTCACCAGATGGTATAAAAGATAAGATAGGTGTGATAGAACTGTAAAACCAGCCCAAGTGGCTGCTGTAACTGGTGTTTAATGAAACTGAGTTGTGTGTTGTGTGTTGGCTGAGTTGAAGAAAAACAGGGGAGTGCCCTAAATAAAAAAAATGTGTGTTAAGGGTGGGATCCAGATATGACAGTTCAGTCCTGACCGTACGTGCAAGTCTACGTGCAAGACCGTAGAGCTATTTTTAATTGCTGGCCTAAAATAAAGCTGCCTTTGAGCAACCCTGATTAAGAAATTAGGTCACACACAGTTGTGTCCCACTGCCATGTATCGTACTGCACTTGGGGTAAAATCCTGGATCCACTGAAGTCAATGGCAAAACTCCCATTGATTTCAGTGGGCCCAGGAATTCATCCCTGGAATTCAACACCTACCTTGCAGGTGTAATATATACCTACAGATTTAGTTTATGTGATACAGCTTATTTTCTGAATTTGGCCCATAATATTTACTTCTATTCTGTTTTTACCATGCATTTTAACCAATATGATTAAGCTAGAAAAAAATCTTACATAATAATAGGTTTAAGAATACTTGTTAGACTTCAAAGAAAAACAAATCTCTTATCTGATGTCTTACGGTACTACATAATTACTGTGTAATGAGAAAGATTGTCATTAAAATTTTGTTTGTAATAGTCATGTATAAAAATGAGAGTTCTTTAATCACTGCAAGGTACTTTAAAAAAAGTATAAACAGTTTATACACTAAAATTCTAATAATTATCCCAAAATCAGGGTAACAAAGATGCTCATTAAGAGGAGCATCAAAAACAAATCCTCTTAATTTAGCAGCTTAACAAATTTAAATAAAATATTCACATCAAGGGTGAAATATGATCTCAGCCCAGCAGCAGGACGTTTTATTTCCGTTTTAGTTTTGAATGTTAAAATTACTGCAATGCACAGAAAAGAAAAGGAATCAGTAGGTTTCAATTATTTGCACCTGTAATATGAAAAGGGCTTTGGGTGCTTATGTTGAAAGTGGTAAGGATTCTCCAGAATTCCTCCCGTTTCCCACTCTACCTTTTTCTTCCCCTATATTCACAAACACATCCCCTCAAAGGCTCTCATTGTAATGGCTCTTTTTCCAGCTGCACGGGAACCAATCTTTCTCTGAAGCTTGTCAGTGCTGTTTGGAATGTCAGCAAGAGGGGTCTGCTCAGGGGTAAAAGTAACTTAAAGGATTTACTGGTATGCCTGAGTCCTGGCTGGGGGTGTGGCCTCAACTGGAAGAGGCGGAGCCTTTAAAGATTTAAAGGCCCCAGGGCTCCGGCTGCGAGCCCCGGGGCCTTTAAATTGCTGCCCGAGCCCGGCTGCCGGAGCCCCGGGGTAGCGGTGGCAGGGCTCAGGCTGTGCTTTAAAGGGCCTGGGGCTCCTGCCGCTGCAGGGAGCCCCAGGTCCTTTAAAGCGTTGCCCAAGCCCTGCTGCCAGAGCCCCCGGGTAGCGGCGGCAGGGCTCCGGCAGTGATTTAAAGGGCCCAGGGTTCCCCGCAGTGGCCGGAGCCCTGGGCCCTTTAAATCGCCTCTCCAGCCCAGCTGCTGGAGCCCTGGGTAGTGGCAGCAGGGCTCGGGCCGCGCTTTAAAGGGCCTGGGGCTTCCCACAGCGGCCGGAGCCCCAGACCCTTTAAATCACCACCGGAGCCCTGCCACCGCTACCCCAGGGCGCCTTGGGAGGCGATGTAAAGGGCCTGGGGCTCCAGCCGCTGCAGGGAGCCCCGGGCCCTTTAAAGCGCTAGCCTGGGTAAGCTGGTCTGGTCCGGCATGGCGTACTGGCTCTTGCCAGTACACCGGACCGGCTTACTTTCACCTCTGGATTTGTTCAAGAGGGATGCAAGGTGCCTGCCTTTCCCCAGGCATTTAGGGCTTGATTCTACACCCACTGAAGTCAATAGCAAAGCTCCTATTGACTTCAGTAGTGCATGATTAGGCCTTTAGTATGCTGCCTCTGCAGTACTCTTTATCTCTGCTGTTCTGGTGGGCATGGGACTGGGCTCAGAACCCAAAGTGGCATCAATTTTTACTTTCCCTTTCACTTCCTCCCCACCTCAACTCCCAGCTAAAATACTAAGGATTAAAAGAACCTGTTTCATGTATAATATAGTTGTACTATATTATTCCACAATATAGTATGTTAGTATATTAATGCTCTATAGTAACAGGATATTATTCCATGCAAGATATTATGCCATAATATACATGTGCCATCACAGAATGCTCATACACCATAATGGTTCCTTTGGAGTTATTCTAGGTATGATGTGAATGGGGAGTGGCTAAGGTGAATTCCATATTAACTACTGGCAGGCCTTTAGCATTATTTGAATGCAGGATTTTTAATGTGTGGTTGAATACATCTATATACTGAGCATTTTTCAAAGAGAACTCTGGAATCCTACAGAGTTGTCTTTAGGAGGGCTTTGATCTTTCCAGAGTGCCTATCTTGTGTTTCTGTAATTGCTCTAGTTTAACAAGGCTCCATAGCACGTCAAGAAAAAAAATAATTTTATTAAGGCTATAAACTTAATTGACCACAGTGATGGAATGTGCCTCCGTGGATGTCTCCCTAAATCCCACGGAAAAAAATATAAAAAGAGAGGATTCATGATGAAATGAAATATTTATTAAACATTTTGCCAGTGTCCCAGGTGGCATGAAGAAGCCTTGTGGTATGTTGAAAAGCTTGATCTTCCGAAGTATTGTGAATGCTGATTTAAATGATTGCGTGAAAGCTGAGGAAGTTCTGGCTGAAATTTTGGCTAAAGATGACAGCTCTGGGTTTCAAGTTGCTCAAAGCTGTCTGAGGGATTAAGCCAACAAAACCCACTCAAAGATATCCCATTTCAAAAAGAGTAATCTTCATATCAGCGATTCACACTCAGACAATGGCGAAGATTCCTCATTACTCTGACTTTACCATATTAATCTTACTTTACAAATACATGCAGTGATTTATATCATATTTAATTAACTGATTGAGGGCTCCTGTGGTAAAATGGCATCACATTAAGCTCTGTCCTTATGGCAAATGCGAATCACATCTTTACCCTTGCAAGAGCAAAATATCATGGGATTCACTGATGACAGGATGTAGGAATCGAAATAAGGTCCCTCCTGTTGTTTGAGAATCCAGTGAGGGTGGTTGCCATATGTTCATCATTTCTAAGGGGAAAAAATGACAGGATAGAAGAAAGAACTGCTCTAGTTCTTCCAATATGTTCAAATCTCAGATGAAAATGATTGTACAACAGTTCTGTACTGAGGCCAAGTTTTACTTGAAAGTACATAGAAAACTTTCAAAAAGCTTCTAATGAGAGGTTTTAAAAATGACTTTTCTATTTTTAAATAACTGTTGTGTGAAATTACTCCATTTTTCAGGGCAATAAGAGGATTGGAAGAGCTTAAAGAAAAATCTTCTTCACTAGTGAAATAAGATACCACGAAATTAAGTTAGCTTTTGTCATAGAGTTATTCCCCTCAAGCAATCACAACCTATTTTTGAAAGGTACAAACTAGAAAAAAGTCTTTTTGTCTGATAAAATTGTACTGTGCATATAATTTCTTGTTACCAGTACCAGAATTACAAAGGTTCTTAAAATTCAGAACGTATTTTATGAAAAAGATGCATCATGAAGCACTATCTTCCTACTTTTATATAATGCTTTAAATCCTGTTAAATCCCTAAATATTTTCAAACTATGTTACATGAGCCTGAGCTTGCTCCCATGAAGTCAATGGAGTTTTGCCATTAACTTCAATAGGAGTAGGATCGGATCTTATAAGAATCATTTCATCAAGAGTATAGTGAAGCCATCTCTGTGGGGAGGGTAATAGCAAACTCAAATGGCACATATGACAATGTAGCAGGAATCAGGACACATTTTTTTCCCCCAAGAACACCAAGGTAAATGTTTTTCTTATTAAAAGTGCCTAGGAGATCTTAAGTATATCCCTGTAATCTCTTGTTGCTTCTTGACACTTTATTCAAAGTTCATATTCAATCCAACAGTAGGCTGTGAGTCATGACAGCTATAAACATTAGCGTGGTATTGTGATTAGAAAGATTTTATATTTTTTACAATCAGTTAGTCTTATCCTATCCTTGTTCAGGTACCTTAAATGAATAGAAACAGAATAATTACAGTATTTGCCTTTTATGAAGTACATACATTCTGATTCTCATCATATATTTTTATAAAATTTCATCATGAACAAAATCAAAACAAAACAACAAATTTTAAGGAGTTTTTAAACTGTTTTCTAATGTGAACTACAAACAGGAGATCTAAACAGCTTGTTTATACTTACTTTGTAGGATAACTGATAGTACAGTAACTACAAATAATTGTGGACTATAACACTGTTAATAGTTCTGAAACTCCCAGTGTTTTTAACACCTGAAACATGATTCTATGATTTGTGGAAATCCTAAAATATATTTTTAAATTTCAAAAAGAAATTGTAATATTTTAAGTATGAAATTCAACACAAAGCATAATGTATTCCTGTTCAGTTGTTCAAGTTTAAAACTGTGTGTCTAAGAGATATGTTTGGTGATTTTAACATACAGAGTTAAATGAACATGCTCAAAATCCACTGCACTTGAGTATATTTCAGTTTATAATTATTAGATTATAATATGGATGATATTGACATTTTAAATATTCTGAGATCAACTTCATATTATATACAAATTCAAACAATTACTTTAATTTCTTTTAATTAGCATTGTTTTAAAATGTATTTAATAAGTTTAAGAAATCTATTATTTAGTATGGAACATACACAAATTGTTTGATTTATTAGCAATTTGTGTAGCCGATATTTCTCATAGACAAGACTTCAAATTTGATTTACATTAATTTGGACTCTAGCTTTTAGCCGTTTAAGGATTACCTTAAAAATATGTGAAGGTCAAAGCAGTCCCTCATTTTAAATATTTCAAACTGCTATGTTTATTGGTTTGCACTAATATGACATTTACAGTAATTGCAACATTCCAATTATTTGTAGTAAAAGCTGTTTCTTTTTGAAAATTAAAGATGTACCATATATTTTGTTGCTGGAGAAACACTTTTAAAGTAAAGGCAATTAATGTGAGTTTAATGATACATAATGTACTGGACCTACATTAAAAAGACTTTTTCTTGTTCCATTGTTTACCAGTTTTGTCTTTAAATAATAGTCTTCTTTTGGCATTTAATGTATATCTGCTTCCACTAAACATAATTTATGAATATTTTAACACATGTGTACTCAGTGGGGTGTATTATCATACTGATATAAATAGAATTAATGAGCAGTCAACCTGCCACATGTCATGACGTATGACGGGGAAGCTAGAACATGGGAATAATTCTTTCTGTTTCATATTAAAGATTCTTTCTCCAGTTGAACATTTGTTCCCAGATACTAACAGGCCTAATTTTCTAAACACCGTTTTAAAACTTGTAAGAAACTACAATCCCAGAACATACCCAAGACTAATTGTTTTCATGTCATTTTAAAATGTGTAAACAAACAGATTAACAAAATTACTTCTTTTCAGTTTACATTTCAAGGACTTTATAACAAGTGACTAGATGTCGCCTAAACTTTTACTCCCAACAAATACATACCATTTTATTTGTTGTTGTTTTGGGTTGGGTTTTTGGGGGAGGAGGTGTTGGTTTTTTTGTTTTTGTTTTTCAACATTTTTTTCAATGTCATGCTTATCTCTTTCAGCTGTCACTGAACTAGAACCCTTCTGAACAGATCAACTTTCTAAACCCAAAATGATGGGCATAATGCAGGTAAAGAGCTATTCCAAAAAATATCCCTTAAACTAATTATTTGTTCTCATTCCAAATACAGGGTAGCAATCTGTTAACCATGCCTAACAAGATTTTAAAAGAGAGAGGGAGAGAAGCTGCAGGTTGACAGGACTTGCAGAATATTAATTTCAGACATAACCCACTATTTAGCATTGTAGTTCAAAAGATGAAAACTGAAATGCGACTTCAGTTCTGATTGCATAATACAGTATGGTCAGTTATAGTCCAAGGGTCATAATAAAATTAATTAATTAACAATATCAACCAGATTTCACTGCAAGAGTCTAATTAAAAATCCATGACACTAAAAGTTTTCTTTGCAGCACAGAAAATGCACTTAGATCCAATGACGGTGGGGCTAAAGAGAAAGAGAGAGCATGATCTCTCCCTTTTTCTGTCTAAAATCACATTTTAATTTTAGCTTTCATGAACCTTTGAAGCTATGACTCACTCTTAATCTTTAACACAATTGTCTCCTAAAAGATGAATATCGTTGTTCAGATGGCCTGGTTTCTGAAGGCTTGAAAGAAGTAAAAGAATATTACATTGTGCTCTCAACAATAACATTAAAGAAGGAGACCCTACAAATCTAGCGCATGATGATCTCCACGACAGTAGCACCTCTCTTGGGAAATCCAGCACTGTCACACACAAAGAAAAGGGGCACCATCTAGTGCTTTTCTGTAGGAAAAGCCTTTAATGCTGGCATGGGTGTAAGGAGTTGTGGAAGAAATTACATTCCATTTTTTTTCTTTTTTTTTTTGCAAAGGACAAAGAGAACCTGTAGGTCAGTTTCATATTCCGTTTACGCTAATGTGCAGCTTTAGGATGTAAGTAAAAAGCATCAGCTTTCACTAATTACAAAAGAAAAAAGTCCTAACACCTACAATAATGTTAAATATGTACAGACTTTAAAATCTGATATTTTGCATGTGACTATTATGCTATTAGAAATGACGTGTTATGATGCTTAAATATTTCTCATCATCCTTTTTCACTGTACATTTTATCTTTCATTAATTTATAAGAATATCTTTTTTCACACTATTTTAATTTCAGTTCACTTGAGACTACACCCTGGTGTTAATGTCTCTGAAAATGCTTTTACATATAATCTACCCAGAGTTCACTTAACACAACAAAGAGATTCTATGAAAAATAATTTGTAGCACAAAATCCTTTTTGTTGCAATAAGATCACACTAACCACTCATGCCACTAGGAAAAAACCTGGAAAGTTTTATCTGATTGCTAAAAAAGACTCATATATGAGACCAAAGAATGAACACACACTGATAAAATTTCACAGCACTGAAGTCTTATTATCTGAATGATTGCTGAAACCTGTTTGAAAACAACTTGTGGATGGTGTGGGGGGCACTACTATTTGTTGTTCTTCGGCAAATAGATGATTTTCTAATAACGGTGGAATAACAGCTCAATATTGTTTGACTCCTTGATACTATGACTTGCTAAAAGTTGTGTTGATCAACTACTAGTACTCAGTCATATCAGCCAAATTTTCAAAAGTGCTACTGATTCTGGGTGCCTCAGATTTTGTTGTAAACTTGAGACACCTTGGATGTGGGTTTTAAAAAGTGCTGAGCACCAGTAATTCCAAATAAAGTAAACTAGAGTTACAGGTGCTCAATATCTCTAATAATTAAAGGTACACAGAAAAATAGACACCCCTAAATGACTGGCCATTTTGAACATTTTGGCCTTAGAGCATGATCTTACATTCCTTGCACACTCAAAGCTCCCACTGAAGTGAGTGTTGAGCGCAGAAGGAATATAGGATTAGGCCTTAAAGCAAAACAAAAAAATCTGCATTTCTCCTAGAAAACACTTTGCAGTGGAAGTTGGAGGCCTGACCAACAGTTTTGTGAAGGATGACTGACTGGGGAAAACAGAATCATATTTCACATTCCTATAGTCTTCTCCTTGTGAGGATTTCAAAACATTTTACAAACATATATTGATTATGCCTGTGGGGTAGATATTAGGACTTCCGTTTTACAAATTGGGAAACATACACTGAGTTTAAATTACTTGCCCAAGATCACACAGCTAATGAAGAAGAGTCAGGGATAGGATCTCTGGGTCGTCTTCTCTTACAGTTCCATATTTTCACTTTCTTGTGTAACCCTATTAGAGAAGGTCTGCTAAACACCTACAAACAAAATGCGAGACCTTGAAAGCATTGAAGTGTTATGATCTAATGGTCTGAGCATGGGGCTGGGAGCCAAGCTCCATAATTCTTACCCCATCTCTGATAGAGACTTGCTCTGTGGCCTTTGCCAAGTTATTTAAGTCAGAATCTTCAAAACCTGGGTTTCTAAAATTAGGCATCTAAACAATGTTCAGAGCTGCTGCACACCCACTCCCAAAGAAATCAACAGGAGTTCACACCTCTAATAATCAGGCTACTTGCTGAGGTGCCTAATTTTAGGCACCCAAATTTTCAAATGTTGCCCTTAACATCTCTGTGCCTCAGTTCCTGACTCTGTAAAATTGGTAGTAATTCTTACCTCAGACAGGTGTCATGAGGATTAGGTAGTGACTGTGACGAATTTTGAAAATGAAAAGCAGAACCAAGCGTTAGGCATTAGTTGGTATCTTCTTATCTGATAAACTAAACAACTGAAGATACAGATACAGCCCAGACTGTGAACTATAACAAAATGTTAACTTAATCAAAATCTTCTTTAAGACTCTGATCCTGGAACTGCTAGTGCCTAGGTGGACTGCACTGGTAAAATGGTCTGCCCACGTGCTATCAATGCAGTATTAGAGCCTAAGTTAATAACATCACTGAAGTAGCCACGATCTTGCATGGTTATTTTGTAAGTTCTATTCTAATCTCTATTTGTCATTTTTACTATAATCCAATCTACTGGTGCAGTTTAGGATATATTTAATTATTTTAAATGCTATTTAACAAAGGAATCTCTGAAAAATAGCTTCCTCTAAAAGCTGGAAAGAAAAAGTTCACAACAAAATTCTCTCTTCAGAGCGTTCTTTGGTACAGAACGTACCTCATTAAATTTAAGGCAGACACAATCTTGCCTTGACAGGTTTCAGAGCTTCTAGAATTGATTAGACAAGCCCATTAGAAAAGACTGTGCTGGTTTCCTTCTAAACTTATACATGAAGAATCATTCCTGTTTGTATCCCTTTTGGAAATAAGCACTAGCATGCCTCACAGGTAGGGTACCTTCACAAGCTCTTAATATGTCTCCAAGCTTTTGCCTGCAGTTTTTTTCCCCACCCTAAGTGTTCCATTTTTCTCTCATCTTTGCAGCCTAGCTTTCCCGAATGCTATAGTTCACAGTGAAACCCTCTGGTAATGACAGCACTAGAGTGATAATGTACTTTCCTGATTTCCCGTTAATAGTAGCGCTTGATCCAACAATGTGTGCCAGCTCAGTGGCAGAGGATGCTTTAATATTTTCTAGAGGTAAAAGGACCAGTTCAATTTACAGCCTTGGCTAACTCAGCAGTTTCGCTCAGTGCTGGCACAGAAATAGATGTTTTAGTTAAAAAGAAAAATCTCTTAGTTTGGTCAGTTTCATACTGTTAAAGCAATCAATTTCCCCTCCCCCCCCCCGCTTAATTTTCCCCTTTACCCCGGTTCTCCACCCTCACCTCAGGAAATGTTTGAAAACTGCGTAATGCACAGGAGTTAAAATTACTATTGTGGGGGAACAGTGCCGTTAAAAAAGAAAATAATTTGTTTTTCTGTGTTGTAATAAGTAATAAGTAAGGATGGGCCAACTGATGATACATGTATCCTGGCTGAATAGCTGCTGATATTCTACATTAACCTTTGAGAGTGAGAAGTGTATTATCCCTGCTGTTTTCCGCAGTAAATTAGGTCATATCTGGCATCCAAAGTGCTAGGAAGTGTTCAGCCAGTTGGAAACACCAGATTGGATCAACAACCTTAATGCCTTTATTAGCAACAACCTTATAAACAAAGGATTCCTCATACTGCTGGTGTAACAAAAACAAACAGTGTGAAGGAGGGAGAACTGCCCCCTCCCACAGAAGAGAACTGCTTCAGGTGGGGAGAAAAAGGAAGAAAACTCCAAGAGCTATCCACTGTGGGCTTTCCTTCCAAATTCTTTCATTAAGGAAACAGTTACTCCCATTCCACCACAGAAAAAAAACCGAACAAACATGGGGCAAAATCCTGGATCCACTGAAGTCAATGGGAGCTTTGCCATAGATCTCAATGGAGCCAGGAGTCAAGTCTGAAAACATTATGAACCTCAGGGATCTTCTAGAGAACCAGGCCATCTTACTCCCAAAGCAGGGTTTCCCACTCGCTTCTACATACTAGTAATCACCAAAAGCATTAACTCAAACAGCCACAACCTTTAGAGGATGTGGGAAATGTGTTATGACATGCACATTTTTTGAAACCGCCATCAAGCCAATGTAACCCACACACCACCTGGTCCCACCTAGTGGCACCGAGACCACTTAGAGAGAGAGAGAGAGAGAGATAAAATGAGTTTGCTCCACAGCCTTAGCTAAGAACAAGTTGGCTTTTAGCTCATGCATTAAGCTCCAGATGCCCCAAGTTCAATCCTGCCCACTGATGACTGGGGTCTGTCGGCGTCACGCCAACATACAAGCTCTGAGATGAAGGTTGATAAAAACCCCACCTATTATATTCTGGAAGACAAAGGCATTAATTAATTAATTAATTAATTAAAAAGGGATGGAGAATATTTACAACAGCAACAAGAAATGTAAATTCACATTATGGCTAACAAGAGATACTCTCAGTTAATATGTGTTACATAAAATAGGACAAAAAAAATTAGACATGAAACAGATTTCAACTTGGATTAGTTAGCTGCCAAACCATTTAGGCTGTAGCCCACCACTCCTGAACATGCTACTTATAACATCCAGGAAACAAGACAAACTCACTATAATAATCTCTCAAACTAAGGCTCTCTCTACACTACAGAGTTAAGTCGATGCAAATTACACCGATGATCATAAACCGCTATAATTATATCACTTGTGCATGTTCACACAACGTTCCTCGTGTTGGTGGAGCGCATCCACAGTTGGTGCCCTAGCACTGAGAGAGAGAGAGAAAGCAGTGCAATGTGGGTAAGTATCCCACTGTGCAACTCACCACCTTCTGCCACTAGTAGTTGTGGGAATGGATCACAGTGCATCCTGGGTGTGGGCTCAACATCCTGTGATGAAGTATTTTCTGTCCCATCATTCCATGGGCTTCCAACTACATGTTGTGCCATTTTTCAACAGCCCCTGTAAACTGTGCACCCGCCATCTCTGCCTGAAAGTATTGATCCTACACTGCTCACCAGTCTTATGATGAGTTTTATGAACACAGTGCGGTTGATCATGCAGTATTTCATGAGCTGCGAATCCGAACAGGAATCTGTGGTGTCTGCCCTGCTGTGTGCCATGAAAAGAAACAATTTCAGATTGATGTTGGCATTCACGGAACAGCTGCACACGGTGGAGTGTCGCTCAGGAAACAAGCACTGAGTGGTGGGATCGCTTCGTTACGCAGGTATGAAATGATGAACAGTGGCTGCAGAACTTTCAGATGCATAAAGCCACCTTCCTGGACCTGTGTGCAGAGCTCGCCCCGCCCTCTTGCGTAAGGACACCAAAATGAGAACTGCCCTCTTGGTGGAGAAGTGAGTGGCAATTGCTGTGTGGATGCTGGCAATGCCAGACTGCTACTAACCAGTCGTGATTCAGTTTGGAATTGGGAATCCACCGTGGGGGTTGTGGTCATGCAAGTGTGCAGGGACATTAATTGCACGCTGCTTAGAAGGACTGTGACTCTGGGCAATGTGTGTGAAATAGTGGATGGCATTGCGGCAATGGGATTCCCTAATTGTGACAGGGCGATAGATGGGATACATATCCCAATTTTGGTCCCAAGCCATCTTGTGCTGGAGTACATCAACAGAAAGGGGTACCTCTCTATAGTATTGCAGGAGCTTGTGGATCACCGGCATCATTTCACTGTTATCAACGCAGGGTGGTCAAGGAGGGCGCATAACGCTCACATCTTCAGGAACACTGGCCTGTACAGAAAGCTGCAAACAGGGATTTTCTTTCCAGACCAGAAGATTCCAATGAGGGATGTTGAAATGTCCTTAGTGATCCCGAGAGACTCAGCCTACCCCTTACTCCCATGGCTCATGAAGCCTTACACTGGAAATCTTGACAGCAGCAAGGAGCACTTCAGCAACAGGTTGTGCAGGTGCAAGGGATCACTGCAAGCAACTAGGGACACTATTGTAAATTCTCTCACCATTTTCCACAGGCTGGGGTAATTGAAGCCGATATCTCACTCCTGAGGGTAAACAAGGATGCAAGAGTGCATCTCCTGCATGCGTACAGCTTCAAACCAGGTCCCTATGCTGCTTGCCTGTGTGCTGCTTTGGTCCCTGCACAAGATTGCCAGTTGGAATGACAAAGTTTCCTACTGCGGGGGAACAAACAAACCAGCTCTCCCAAGGAACCTTCGGCAGAGGACTGGTGAGTACCTCCAGGAAAGTTTCCTAGAGATTTCTCTGGAGGATTTCCGTGATATCTCAGTGTGCATTAACAAATTTTTCCCACAGGGTCCCCTCTGCATAGCTGCAAAGGGGAATGGGAAATAGATGCAGACACTGCTAGTCTTGTATACTTCTATACCTTAACTCACTTCTATGATATAATGAAACAAAGGACAGTATCAAATCAAACTGAACACTTTTCAGAGCTCCCCTATCCTGCATCATGCATGCCAGAGCCGGAGTGCTGGGACTGGCTTGAACCCTCTGGAGTCGAGAAGAGGTCCTGGCTTGCCATGCTACCGGATGACCCTGTCACCTGTCCCACCTCAATCTCCAACTCCACTTCCTCATCCACCACTTTGTCCTCAGGGTTGAGTCCGCTGGCCACTGTCTCTAGCCCCCCTCTTGCCCAAAGTATCCAAAGGGCTCCTGAAGGTGGAGGTGTGGTCGCCGCCAAGGAGGGCGTCCAGCTCCTTGTAAAAGCAGCAGGTCTTTGGTGCGGCACCACAGCAATGGTTTGTCTTCCTTGCCCTCTCCTTGATCTTTGCATAGCACTGATGTGCTTCCCCAACCCTTCCCCAACATGCCACAAGAAATCTGCCCATAGGTATCAAAGTTCCTATGGCTGAAGCTAGGACTGCACAACCTCCTCTCCCCACAGACCCAGCAGATCCAACAACTCCAGTGTACATTTGCTGCATGGAGCCGCCATGGTCAGCTGGGAAGATGTGATGTGAGCTCTCCACGCTGAGCAAACAAGTAGAATTTCAAAAATTCTACGTCTTTTGAAGAGGAAGAGACAGATGCCTGTGTACCTGGCTGCAGGGTAGCAGAGTTCGAACTGCTGACCAGAACAGTCAGGATGGACATTGTGGAGACATCCTCTAGAGGCCATTTACAGTGATATAACAAGCAGTGTCTACACTGATCTAACTTTTCCACAAAAAGCTCTATGCCTCTCATCAAGGTGATTTTATTTTGTCAGCATAGCAGGAGACCTACATTGGTGGGAGGAACATTGTAGTCCACTGTTTTGTCGAGGAAAGCTGATTTTTGTCGACAAAATTATGTAGCATAGACAAGGCCTAAAACTGCACTACTCTGTGGGTGGGGTTTTCAAAAGAATTCAGCGTCAGCCCAACTCTGCTCCCATTGAAGTCAATCCACTAAATGGAAGCAGAAATAAGCTAATAATGAGTGCCTTTCAAAACCCCACCCTGTATCTAGAAAACTGTTAACCTCTTATTTCTATACTAAAGGCTAGATTATGACTGAGTCTTGTGAGGATATGTAACAGGGAGGAAGGGAAAGATTAAAGGAGCTGTTCTCTCCCCAACTTGCATGTCCAGTACAGGGGCTGGCCACAGCTGCACTCCCCGCAATCTCTTGAGGGCAAGAATTAGCTTCAAATTGGCACATTCCATCTTCATTACACCAAAGTGGGCATGTTCATTATACAAACGTGACTATGCACCATCTTATTCATTAAGATGAAAAATGGCAAAGAGGATCCACAAATTAAAGTTAATAGTTCTGAAGCTGGCCTGAGTACTCCTCACTTCTCTCCCCCATGACCTGGCTCCTACCCATTTCATGGCTCCCTCTCCCCCCTCTACCCTTCCCTCTGACTATTCTGCTCCCTACTATGCTTTCCTCCTTCTCTCCCTTCACACGGTAGTTTCTCCCCTACGTTATTCTCGCTCATGCCTTCTCCCCCCATTCTGTTCCCTTTTCTCCACCTCCTAGGGCACTTCCCTTCTCCTACTCCCCATAGTTACTTTTCCCCTCCATGGCTCCTTCCACCCCTATGTGGAACCAACCTCTATGTCACAATCAGGTTCCTCTCCTGACAGCAAAGCTGTCCCCATCATGATGGCTGAGCCTACCATTCTCTTGAACATTCAGCTCCAGCTCTACACCAATGCTATGAACAAGGGGGCAGGCAGGGCCTGGAGCCAGTTGCTGCTAAAAGAAGAAAAAGCTGGGAGGTGTTGCTGCTAGGAGAGGAGGAGGTCAGTTTAGAATAACTGTCTTTTGATGCCACAGCACAGTCCTGGGTCATTGGTCAGGGCTGTCAGATGCTATTGTTTATTTTTTAATTTCCTTGACTCCTATTCATCATGGAGCTCAGGGCCCCGTAATGAAAAGATGCCTGCTCCTAGGGGAAAGACTGAAGCCTGGCTAGAAAGGCCCTCTGCCTTGGGGGTCCCTGTAATGGAAGGATAAGGGAGAAATGAGAGCTTCTATGGAATCAGGTTGTCTCTTAGAGGGGAAAGGATGGCCTCAGTAGAGGGAGAAGAGGATAGAGCTGAGGTAGAGTCTCATATCAGAGAGGTCTGCACTATGATAAGCACAGTGCTAGGAAAGATCAGGGATCTCTTATTTAAAACAGAAAAGATGGTATCTCTGGGAGCTGGAAATAAATGATGATTTTTGTATTCTTAGGAGGAAGAATCAGGCATGGACTGAAGAATAATCTCCTCTGTGGGAAGGATGCCATCAGTGGGAACAGAATGGATTAGGGAGATTATTATTGGAACAATTGCCTTAGTGGGAACATGCTTCCAGAGTTACAAAGGAGAGGAAATAGGAGTGAATGAGAATCACCAGCGTAGTAGAGAAAGAGAGCAGTGGAGCAAAGCAGCACAAAAAATCTGTTGTTGTAAGTGGAATGTAGAGCAACACCTTCCCTTAGTGCTGCCTAAACACTTCTCATTATACTTGCCTGTTTTCATTTATGTTTATGTGTTTTCCAAATTTTAACCATTCAGGCTGGAATCATCTCTGCCTCCGGCTAGATTTGTTTTGTTTGGAAAAGTAGGAATTTTGTCAATATAAAAAAAAAAAATCAGACTCAAACAGATCTCATGTCCCAGGAACTAGAAACTTGGCAGGGAGATAATCCCAGGTTTGAGAGATGACTTTTGCAATCAACATGAAAATCTACCTAATTTGACCAAGTTATAATCTTCTGAAAATCACCATTCAGCATTTGATCCTTAGCTTTCTGGATGATTTATCTGCATGCTTGCAAGCCTCACTGAGCTATGTGTACCTGCCAATCAGGTAGTTTGCCTTTCCTTATCAGAATACTATGTAACATATAAAAAATGTGCTAGGTTGGGAGCAAGGAGACCATAACTTTATATTTCACCTCTTCCACTGGCTAAGTGCTAATAACTCTGTACATTTCACAACCCTTATTACAGAGCAAGGCCTCATAACATTACCTTAGGAAGCAGGTAAGTATGACTCCCACTCCCCTCCTTTTACAGTTAAGATTACTAAAGATATTAGAAGTTACAGAGAGTCACTTCTGCCACAGCAGGGAATAAAATTCAGGTTTCTAATATGGCAGACTTAGCTTAGGCTCTACTTAGTTACGCTGCTTGTCAAAATGAATGTGCCAAATCTATGTGCTTGACTATGCTATCTACAAAATGGTGATTCTCTTCTACACACAGGTTCACAAATCACGTGGACCCCTGAACACTATAAATGAACACTATGTAAATGCAAAGCATCATTAATAAGCAAATAGTACACAAAAGTTCTCTTAGTCCCTTGCTTTAGCCACTAGATTAATAGTTTCATCGTCCATATGCACAATGGTGGGCAAATTGAGTTTGCATAGACAACTTTAATTGTGATATTTGCAAACTTTTGAGCACTTAGTTTTGCAACCTTACTGTTCGCTTAAAGTAGTTTTTTGTATGAAATTGTGCTAAATATGTGATGGCACCTTAAAACATGATGAAGCCAACTGTTGTTTCCAGCTTTTCTCTAACAACTGATTATCAGAGGTCATCTCGTTAAAATATGCCTTTTAAAACTAAATTTAAAAACTGAATAAAAAAAACCCTATTTTAGACATAGAACATTGAGGTACTGTGCTCTGATATACCTGCAATGGGGCTGTATTCCCATCTGTACAACACAATACACTCATTCATTTTTTTCACCTCTGGCTCTCTTATCATTGAAAATGACTGAATTGTTTTGCAATTCCACCTACACAGATTTATGGTCTCATGCCAGAGTCTACTCTCAGATACATAGAATGCACAGCCTCATGTATCCCAGATAATCTGCTGCTGTACATGCATAGAAGATCTTCTTAGGTGTGAGGGAGCATGGAGTAAATCCTCATACTTTTTTTTTTTGTCAGTTCCAAGCAGAAAAATACAAACTGAATGTAGTAATATTCATGTGAGCTTCAACCACAAATTCAAAGAGGGCAGGGAGAACTACATCTTTGAAGATCACTTTCCATGTCCGGCTCCTTTTGCCACAATCCAAAATGTCCATTCTAAACTCACACTTCCCTCTCCTTACCTGTTCACCTCCACATGCCAGTCTCCGGTTGATTTGTCTCACATCTCTTCACCATCACTCCCCCTCTACAAAACAATGCTGGCTCTGTTCCTCTTTCCATGTTGGAGCCTGCCTTTTGAGACAGTTCTGGCAGTTCCTGCAGGCCCCCCCTAAACTCATGGTGCCCCAATACCTGCAAGGACTACTGAGGAGAGAATTATGCTGCAAAAGTGGTTGTCTCCATTATGAAATCCACATCCTGAGAGCATGGGTCTTTGTTCCCCTCTAGAGGCTGGTCCACATAAGACACTTAGGCATTTGCTAGTGATTGTAGCTAATAGATTTGTCCTTTAATTCATGAAGTACAGGTTTGTGCTTTTAGCTCAGCAAGTCACTTGTTCAAATCCCAATGTTGACCCTAGATGGTCATTTAAAGAAATGATGCATCAGCATAGGGCTTGAATTCACTATAATTATACTAAACAAAATTCACATCTACAATATTGTCTATGTTATTTTTTTCTGTGTGATATATTGTACAGATATGGCATTTTTATAAGAAATGTGCAACAACAACAAAAAAAGGTCCATGCTTTATTTGCACTGTCACAGTATCAAACAGACACATCCAACAGCTTGTTAAGGATTCTGAATAAGTAGTTCAACAGGCATTTCCTGTACTAAGAAGTACTCTATTTAGAGCTAGCAAAAGAGCGTATTCAAAACATTATCTGCACATAATCACTACATTATATTACATACCCCTTATTTTAATTCCTCCTTTCTTGCTAATTACCTAGCAATGCTAAAGGTTTTGCAACTGCCGTCCTTTTAGCAGCTTTGTTTGCAAAGTGTCTAGCAATAATCTCTCAACACTGCATTATCATGCCCTTTTCATCACATTATTTAATCAATAGGGTAATGACCAAATAAGCCAGTTCCAAGGCCATCTTGTCATGCAGTGCTAAATAAATGAAACAAACAAAAGTACTGGTGTGCATGCCTTCTGTTTTACAGAAACCATTTCTCTGTTAAATCCATCATAATTTGTAAAAATTGCAGAGTCTTCGAATGTCTTGCCAGAGAACAGAATCTAAAGTGCTTCAAGTAATTGTTAGTTTCTTTGAATGGAGCTAATCACAAAACATGTATGGTTTTGGTCAAATATTCACAGGAGATTTTTTCTGTTAATGGTGAAAACAAACCTTTTCTCCCACACATCATGTCCTCACTTAGAGCACTACAGGTAAAAGGGCACAGTGCCAGCAGCCAGACAGGAAAACACTCACTGAAGGACACCAGATAGCTCCTCCCCGTCTTGGAGTCTCTGGCACCCATTGGCCAGCTGGGCTGGGAGAGGAGAGCTGACTGATCAGCATTCCCCAGGTTCTCTCAGGATTTAACCTGGAACAAGGCCACTGCAGTTTCTTTTGGCTCTGTCCCAGCAGCCCCACCCTAGCCTCCCTGAACTAGGAATCTGGCCTGACAGATGCTGTGGTTCTAGTCAATTGCCCATTTTGGGGTCTGGAAGGAATTTGTTCTTCCATGTGCCAGTTGACAGAGGACCAGAGAATTTTTTGCCTTCCTTGCAGCACCTTCAAGCCACAGTGGGCTAAGCAGGAAGAAACTTAGCATCCAACGGAGGTAGTTGGTTGTGTTGTTAATTCATCACAAATTGTGGCTGGTTTCCAGTGCAGTTAAAAGGATAAAATAAATGGTTCCCAGAGGTAAAACACCTGTTTGGCGATGGGCCTTGGACTTACAGGATAGAATGAGATGTTGTGGCCTTCCCAGGCTGTGGTCGGACCTTATGGTCCTTGCATGCTGAGGTCCCCACCCTTCTGCACCCTCTGTCCCACTCGTGGTAGCACCCCTCCACTGTGTTAAAGTTTAATAAAAGATATGATCTGCTGCTTAAAATCCATCCACGTGTCTGTCCCCATTTCACCCTGTGTCTAAAATTCATGAATTTTAAGGAATTCTTAAAAGAAAAAAAAATCAGAAGGCGCGCAGAGGCTCCCCTCGATGCAATCTCTCCCAGCCTGCAGGGGTGGAGGGGAAGGTGAGCTGTCTCCATGACACCGTCTCCAATGGCCTCCACATAGCAAAGGGGTTTCCCATCCATACTAATTTTTATACCACGTTCTTTGGCATGGTGCGATCCACAGTTGGGGAGTGGGGAGGCCAGGGACGTTGAGAGGATGAATACTGGGGAGTGGGTGTGTGTTAGAAGCAGCACAGAATCACCAAAGAACTTAGCATGACAGGCAGTATTGTCACTTTCACTTCACATGCACTGAAATTCCCTCAAAAACAAATGAAAATCAAAGAGAGTAATTAAAGCAATAAAGATCATATGAAACATTTCAAAGCATGTTTTACCCCAAACATTAACTAGAGCCACTGTATTTCTGCTGCTGGGCCTTAGCAAAGTAGAACAAGAATGGAATTTTTTAACTGTACCAATGCTGCTTATGTTTTTTGGCACTTTCCTCTTTAGGTGTGTTATGAAAATGACAATGTGCCAGTCATCCAAGCTGCCAGGCACTAGCTAAAATCTGTTCTGAGACAGACTAATTTACACTTGGATGAACACCTCCCAAGAAGTAATCACTTAAATATCTACTGGTCTAGGTGCAACTCATTGCTGGTTAGGTAACTCCTATAATGAGCCTAAGTGTGAAGTGTCCCAATGGTTTCAGTGCAGACACTCAGTTAAGCTTACATAAGAGCTGCTGTAGTGGTAACTGTCATAGTACGTGCACAAAGCACTCACTGTGTTACAAAATATTAGTTCTGGACTATAAAATTGCATTTTGGAAAACATTCTCCTAAAATATCCCACATGACACTAGTTTAGCAACGTAAGATCCTAAAAAGCACAGCTCCAATCCCTTAATGGAATTAAGCTCTCCAACTGGTCCATCTGGCGGGCTGGCCACTGCAATTCTACTACCATGGCTTCTAATGTAGGGGCAGAAGTAGTGGAGAACAGTGAAAATGAACAAGGTAGTAAGGTAAAATAAAGAAAAGAGTGAAAATTTCACATGCCTCCAAATGTAGCAATCTAACCTGCATATTGAGGATGGGCAGAACACTTACTAATTACTTGCCTGAGATTTGGCTCCTAGACAATCTGATTTATTTATTATTATTGGAGTAGTGCCCTTGAATATCCTGTGTGGGCTCTACTAACATGCCTCCCCTCTGTTATGAGTGGGATGAAACCTTGTTGTGGGTTGAGTGTAAACCCCATTGAGATTGATAGGTGCAAACATACTCTTCAATTAACATGACTGTAAACATAATCCCCTATCTAAAACAAAAGGAGTGTGTGAACCCACCCAGGAGCTTTTGGCTGAGTATTGTTTTGGGTAGGGGTATGGGTGTGTACATGTGCATGTGAAGGCAGAAGAGACAAAAGACTGAAAAAGACAAGAACAGAGAGAGAGAGGAAGGGGCAAAAAGCAAGAAAACCAAGCAGTAGCCTGTGAACACAACATGACCCTGGAAAAAACTGATTTGGCTGGCTAGAAAGGCCTGGAGCTGTGAACTAAGAAACCGGTCCTTTTGTTCTTGGTTCCTCCTGAAGAAGGACCTTCCCTGGAAATAAACAAGAATGCATCGATGAAAATACCAGACCCTTCAGTTTCTACTTCCAGATGGAACATCCACAGAGTTCTGGAACATCCAGAACTTTCATTAGCCACTTTGGTCGAAAAGGGGCAACACCTCTCTAGAAAATGCATTTTCCCTGCAGATGGAAATAAATATTATGCCATTCTTCGAGACAGTGATTAACACTGACATTGGCAGACTAGCTGCAAGCTCATGCTGAAGCCCCAGGTCAATTCACTTGGGTATGAGTATAGATCAAAGTAATTGTTAAATGTATAAGAGTGTATTTCGTGTTTAAACTTCATGAAAACTAATGGGATGTTACATGCATTGTTTTCACGTATCTGTATCCTGTTATAATGCAATAGCAAACATTTACATTGTGACAGGTTTCAGAGTAGCAGCCGTGTTAGTCTGTATCCACAAAAAGAAAAGGAGTATGTGTGGCACCTTAGAGACTAACAAATTTATTTGAGCATAAGGTTTCATGAGCTACAGCATCCGATGAAGTGAGCTGTAGCTCACGAAAGCTTATACTCAAATTAATTTACATTGTGGATACCACTGTAACTAAATAACCCATCAAACAAGAAAGATGCCTTGTGTAATGCAAATGAAGAACTTTTACAGAAGAGTGCTAATTTCAAAGCAAATGGTCATTGTGTGTGATGACTGGAAGTCAACGGCCCAAAATGCATTCCTCACTCTCCATCTCAAAGGAAAGCCCATGGGGTAGTGACAATGTGAGCTTGTTTTCTGTGAGAAGAAACTATAACAATGGATTCAAGGAAAGATCCTTCATCTCTGAACTGTGTGGATTCTAATAGGGCAGAATAACTGAATGAGAAGATGGAGATCCTCAGAGTTATTCTGGGTAGTCCTGAGAGACTTTTGGGAAACTGGCAGATTACTGCATCTCTGCCACCATTTCGAATTATAGACTGTGACTCACCTGTACGTATATTTTACCTGCTTTAACCTCTCAATAACACTCTTCCTTTTCTTAGCTAATAAACTTTTAAATAGTATACTGTAGAATTGGCTACCAGACTTGTCTTTGCTGTAAAATCTAGAGTAGCAACTGATCTGGGCAACTGATCTGGTCTCTTGGGACTGGAAGCAACCTAAACATGACATGATATAAGTGAGTCCAGTTGGTCTGGGTGGCAAGAGAGACTGGAGCATTTAAGTCAGTGGTGGGCAACCTGCTGCTGTGGGCTGTGCACAGCCCGACAGGGTAATCCGCTGGTGGGCTGCCAGACAGTTTGCTTACATTTGCATGGCCGCCCACAGCTCCCACTGGCCGTTCATAAAAAGGTGCCCCTCATAAAAAAGGCTAGCAAGTCCATTTTAAAATGTTTACAAGACATTACTCCATTAATAAAGAAGTAAAAGGGAGTAATATAATTAATGCCAATCAGAATGAGTTTATGGACAGAAGATCTTGTGAAACTAATTTTAATCTTTTATGAGATTACAAGTTTGGTTGATAAAGGTAACTGTTTTGATGTAAAAAGAAAAGGAGTACTTGTGGCACCTTAGAGACTAACCAATTTATTTGAGCATAAGCTTTCGTGAGCTACAGCTCACTTCATGCATCCGATGAAGTGAGCTGTAGTTCACGAAAGCTTATGCTCAAATAAATTGGTTAGTCTCTAAGGTGCCACAAGTACTCCTTTTCTTTTTGCAAATACAGACTAACATGGCTGTTACTCTGAAACCTGTCATTATGTTTTGATGTAATATATCTAGACTACTGGATGACATTTGACTTGGTATCACATGACATTTTGATTAAGAAACTATAAAGATACAAAATCACCATGGTACATGTTTAAATGGATTAAAAACTGGCTAATTGACAGCTCTCAAAATGTAAATATAAACAGGGAACCATTAGTGAGTGGGTGTGTTTTAGTGGGGTCCCACAAGGATCAATTCTTAGCCCTCTGTTATTTGGTATTTTTTTCAAAGACCTGAAAGAAAATTTAAAACCATTACTGATAAAGTTTGCAGATGACACAGATTAAGAATCTGGAAAATAATGAAAAGGACAGGTCACTGATACAGAGCAATCTGGATTGCTTGATAAAGTGGGCTCAGTCTAACACTGTGCATTTCAGTGAGGCTAATTAACCATTGCAACAATTTACCAAGTATTGTGGTGGATCTTCCGTCACTATTTTAGAAGTAAGATTGGATCTTTTCTAAAGCTATTGGTCTTGAATTAGGAATTAATTCAGGGAAGTCCAATGGCCTGTGTTATGCAGGAATTCAGACCATGGGCATAGTTTGGAGAGGGATAACAAGGGGTCATTGTTCCCCATAAACTGCAAGCCTCAGGCAGGTGCGGAATTTGCTCCTCCTCCATGCGCAGCCCCATTGACCTGACGGGAGCTGCCCCCTCCCGTCCCCCCAATTTAGAAGTCAAACTACGCTATGTTTCACACTAGATGATCACAATAGTCCTACCGTCCTTAAAAATCTATGAATACATTAATCTGTAAATGTATTTAAAATTCTCTGAAAATGTTTCAGTACTCAAAAAGTAAGTGCTCTACGTTTGGGAAGCAGGCTTTTTGTCATTCATAAATAGCTAAGAGATTTGAGTCCTACTTTAAGTGCGTATGTCAGTGTCTTCTTAACTATGGAACTACTATTGTGCCTTCTGAATACTGTACAGTCACAATGATTAATGAATACTAACTCAAAGTGAAAGTGTTCTTCAAAATTAGGAAACAAGCAGATACCACAAATTGCAATCATCACTGCCAGAACCAATACAATGCACTGCTTTTCAGTCAACTTAACTATACCATTGTTTTGCAGGTATCAATGTAAAACACAAAACACAATAGTGTAAAGATCTCCCACAAGGCAATTAAACTTTAAGGAACTAATTAGATCAAATAAACAAGAAAATAAGATTTAGGAACACACACATTCTCCTTGAAGCTGATGGATAGAACTGCTGCCTTTCATTTAAGATAGCTATAAAAAGACAGCTAAGTTCCTTTATAGCAACCAGATCTAGAACAAAGGCATATGTGAGTCTTCCTAGGAATTAGGACTACATGGGTGGAAGGCTTCGCTGTGCATTGCTTTGGATAAGGGGGTGGGCGTCACTGAAGAGAGAAAAGCAGAGAAGCACACAAAGACAGAGATAGAAGTCCTGGGCACAGACTCGGCAAGCACAGTGTGGCCCTGAGGGAAACCTAGAGACAGATTTTGAGTTGGGTGCTGCATAAGAGAGGCTTGTAGCCAGTGCCAGGTTTGCAATGGCTCCAGTGGCTCCACGGAGCTGGACCCATGCTCAGAAGGGGCCCCGGCCTGCTCCGCTTGCACTGTGCCCCAAGACCCCGCTGGCTCCCCCAACCCACCACTTGCTCCTCTCGGCCTGCCCGCCAGCTGGGTCTTGGGGGCCTCTGGCCATAGGGAGTTGGGGGGGGGGGTTGGCGGGTGGGTTGTGTAGCATGGCATGGGCCCACCCCAAGGGGAATGGGCACACTGGCAGCACAGGGCCAGACAGGCCACTATGCGTGGGGCAACTGCCAGTTTGTAAATAGTGCCCTCGCATTGGGCGGAGCGGGGCTTCCCCTGCCACACCATGCCCTTTTGCCTCTGGTTGGCCCCTCGCTCCAGGGACTGACCACCCCGCGCCATGCTCTATTTCCTCCAAGGGTGGCCCACAAATATGTTTGACGCCGGGTCCACAAAAGGTTAATCCACCCCTGCTTGTAGCTGTGAACAAGGAAATTGTCTGCTGTTACTTGATTCCTCCAGTAGGACTTCATACATACTTTGTAAACACATAAAACTGCATCACCAACTTCTCCTCCCAACTGAGACAATTTTTGGCTAGCCAATCATGTCAAAAGGGATAGCAATAATATTTACATGCTAAAGATCTGTTCAGACAAAAAAAATCATTTTATGTCAAAAACCAAAACAATAAATAAAAGGAAACAAACAAATCATTGCTTCTCACCTTCTCATCACCATGACTGAAGTCAAAAAAGAAATGATAGTAATAGTGTATTAACCTATGTATAGCTGTATTAATTTCTTATAACTGATTTCTAAATTTGTTCACCATTTGAATTCTAAGATTTTAATGAATATGTACTAAATTTAAAGGGACACGACCCCAAATTGTGAAGGCTTTAGTTTACATGAATCATATTCGAATCTCTGAAGAATCCTTTGGCTAATTAAAAATGGAGCCGATGGGGTTCAAAGCCCCACCTAAATTTATCCCTCAGCTAGAAAGTTTCCTGCTACAACACAGGACTTAACAGTGGAAGAGGAGGAGGTTAAATTGAAAGAACAAGGGAGGAATTCTCAAGACTTTCTCAGTGATGATAACAAGGACTCTCATGAAAGAAAAGAAAATTTTAAGGCACCTTAATAAATACACCTCACCCTTTATGGATAAAGGATCAGGCAATAGAACAAGGAAATGGGCATGGTATAAGAACCTATACATAAATAGGATAGGTTAGAAAAGTCTATAATTAGAAGAGTTCTCCAGGTGTTTAGAAAAAGATGTCAGATTTTTTGCTTCTACATTTTTTCTCAGGTGGGGCTTATTTGGTTTAGCAACAAGTTTTGCAAACACTGATGATGGTAGTTACACAATTAATTTATTTCAATTTGATCACCTAACCTAGCCCACAAAAAAAAAAAAAAAAAAAACACTGCAGTATTTTCTTTGGCAGAAATTAGTACCTGTAAGACTTGCAGTGGATATATTATTTCTGTTAGGGCTTGCATTTTCTTCCTGATCCACTGCTGTAAAATCCAGAGGGACAGAACAGTGGAGCAAAATTATTGCAAGAATACAGTGTGACATAGGAACAGTCAAACTTATTAAGTGTGAACAATATGACAAAAGTGAAAGCCACCTGAAAAATAAATGAACAAAATTCATAATCATAGTGGGGATCTATTCTTCTGTGTGTGTTGTTCAGTGAATTCAGTAGCACTTGATGAAGGGCATCAGATGTGACAGTCCTGGAGAAATTCTCCATCCATAAAACAAATGCAACACTGGAAGTGCATGCTTCTCTGTGCGACTCTGACCATATGCTTCAATCCTGACCTCTAGGGGACCACATCTTGGGGCAACAGCCTCTATGTCCATTCAACCTTGGCATCTCCAAAAAGACTGCCAACAATGTTGCCAATTAGTGCCAGCTGTGGTGATGGTTTTGTAATGTGGACATCAGTAGTAAGCCGAGATCACTAACTCATTTCATATAGACTACCAAACAGCTGTCAGATGGCAATAACTTCCAATCACCACTGACATTTGAACCAGCAGTGAATATACACTCTTAATAGGAGTTACATATGCATATGGAATAGAGAGACTTCATTGTTATGCATTTCCATGTAAACTGTGGCTTACTCTTAATGTGATACAGACTCAATGGATAATGTATAGAGATTATAAAACTAAAGCCGCAAAAATGCATTTTGCTAATAGGAGCTGTTTTTTTCAACAGTAAGCCATGAACATTTGACATGAAAATATTTGATTCAGGAAAAACAAAGAGTGACTGCATTTTAAGTGCTGGAGTGTAGTTTGAATATTAGCTCTTCAGCAAGCTGTTTAGCACTGCAGACTAAAAGTTCTCCTAAAGTGTACATGTCAACCAAAAACTATGCTTACTTTAAATAAATAAGCAGTGCCTATTATCTTTCTCCTGGATATCTCATCAAAAATGTTTTCTCTGAACATTGTCCGCTTTTTCTTTTGTAATTGACAAACTACCTTACTAGTTTACACTGCAGTTTGTGAGAGTTTTAGTAATTCACACACACACACACACCCCCAAAACAGAGAACCTATTTTTCACTCTGAGATAGCCTGGAGCAGTAATACAGTAGGGTCAACATATAAAAAACCTTGCTTGCTGTAATTTTTAAGAACATTTTTATCCCTTTACTGTTTATAGCCTGTTTTCATTTATTAAATAATAAGACATGACAGACTGTGTGGAGGTGCTGATGGATGCATGTCTCAGGTGCACAGCAAGTCCCAGGGCACATCCAAAAGGTGGGTTAATCAGCACTACCACATCACCTGAAGTGTTATATTACAATTATAATATGGCCATTAATCAAAATATAGTAAAAATCTCTAACAGAGCACTTCCAAGGTCCTGGACTATTGTTCATCATTTTAAAGATAACTTTTCTTCCTTATGTATAATTATACAAAAAAAAAAAAAGACTTACATTAAAAGAACATTATTAATGCTGCAAAGTTAAGCACTCAGAAGTTAGGTAATGCCAGAATTAAAGTTGCACATGCAACCTTAATAGGTTGTGTCTAATTTCTGAGATTTTTAAAAATGCAAACTGAAAAAACAGAAATTCCATTATGTGGCATCATATTGACACTCACAGGACATCAGCAGAGTTGGAACCTTTAGATCCACTGAAAAGATCTCTGCCACTTGAGCCAATGAAGCATATGATAGCAGTAGTGGGTTGTCATCCTCTGTGCAGACTAGCACTTAAAACTGATCCACTCTTTGCCCAACCTTCCCAGTTGTCCCCCTGCACCCTGGCTCCTCCTCATCAGATCTGTCTCACCTCCCCCACAGCCAAAAGCATTGCCTCTTGAAACTTTTTTCTTCCAAAGGTTCCCACTGTGGCTTTTTCTGTCATTTTGCTCCCTTCCACACTGCACAGCAAGGGGAAAATATGCCCTCGATCCAGCAAAACTCTTCAGTAGGTCTGAAACTTTAAGCATATGAGTAGCCCCATTGAAGTCAATGGGACAGCTTATATGCTGAAAGTCACACATGTACTTAAGTGCTTTGCTGGATCAGGGCCTATGTGATCCATATGATGCTGCCTTAGTTGACTCACCTTTCCTAGTATAATTAAATAAATATCTCAGTGAATAAAGAAATAAAATAAATATCAAATGGGAAAGAAATCTGAAATACTTGTAAAAATATTTTCAAAAAGCTGTTAAGAAAGCATTTTGTCACCCAGTTTTGTGAGATCCCTTTGTAACTCTTCACAGTCAGCTTTGGATTTAACTATCTTGAGTAATTTTGTATCATCTGCAAACTTTGCTCCCTCACTGTTTAACCCTTTCTCCAGATCATTTATGAATTTGTTCAATAGCACTAGACTATGCCTGTATAATTTACTGTGACATTTTATATAATATTCTACTAAAAATTCTGAAGCAAGGCTACTTCAGATATGTTTAAGGTCTTGTATCATTTATTATCTAGAAGAAGAAGAAGAAGAACATTAGAAGAAAAGTGTTGCAAACTTTTCTATAGGTCATTTAAAAAATACGGCTACGTGTAATTTTGGGCCATATTTTCCTCATAAGCTCTGCATTCAGAGCATTTAACTTCAGCAATTATAGTATCAACCTGTAATAAGTGAACTGGGTATTATATTTCAAGGCAAGTCAGGACAAGCTTTATAACCAGGCTATTAATAAAAGCAAAAATATATGAATGATACTTAAGTTCCATCATGGACAGAAAAAGTTATAATTTCAGGTATCCTCAGAATTTTTTCTAAGGTCCCAGTAAAGGTAATAGAATCCATCTCTCTCTCTTATAATTAACTTCATACATTCCTCAGCTATTACTGTGTAATGTTATTTTAGAAACCCCACCCCCCACCCCTACGGCTTGGGGTAAGAAGGATGAGCTGAGGATTTGGCTTGAGAAATATGGCTCGAGTGGTTTTTTCCTTCCTTCCCAGTTTTGAGAAGGCTGCTTAGTTTATTTTTGTTTGTGTCCAATTGGCTATATTTTTAATACGTGGCAAAGGCAGTAGTGCCCTGGACAGGTAGTTTTTATAAAATTAAGATTTTTTTCAAAAGAATTTCAAACATATGTGTCTAAAGCTAGGCATCTAAGGATTTGTGCATGTGGCACAGCAAAGTCTTCTAGAAGGGTGTGATTTGTAGAGTGCTCTAATGTGTCGAGCGCTAATTGCCCCATATAGACTACATTAGTGCACTCTAAAAGGTACCTACTTCACTTTAACATAGTCCTGTTAGAGCATGCCAGAAGGGTCTATAGGGGCAGTTAGAGCACAATATGTTAGGGCAGTCCACAAATCACGCTGCTCTAGAGCACTTTGCCTTGCCTTGTGGACAGGTCCTAAATCTATCTATCCATCTTCTTATACAGCTCCCAACACTGTGGCATCTGATAGCTTCATAATTATTAACATATTTATCCCCACAACACCCCCCCGGGGTAGAGAATTACTATTATCACCATTTAATAGATGGGTAGCAGAGTCACTAAGAGATGAAGTGACTTGTTCAAGATCAAACATCAAGACTGTGGTAGAGTTCTGCACTGAACGCAGGTCTCCTGAATGCTAGGTCAGTGCTTTAACCATATAACCATACTTCATTTCTCCAGGCACTTAAGTAAATGGCATGACTTTTACAGGTGCTGCACACCACAGCTCCCACTAATTCCTGCTCAGGGAGAAGAGTGACTCATAGAAACATAGGGCTCATAGGGACCTCAAGAAGTCATCAAGTCCAGCCCCCTTTACTGTGGCAGGGCCAAGTAAACATAGACTACCCCGATAGATGTTTGTCCAGCCTGTTTTTAAAGACCTCCCTTGGAATCCTATTCTAGAGCTTAACTACCCTAATAGTTAGAAAGTTTCTCCCAAAATCTAACCTAAATCTCCCTTGCTGCAGATTAAGCCCATTATTTCTTGTCCTTCCTTCAGTGGACCTGGGGAACAATTGATAATAGTCCTCATTTTAGCAGCCCTTAACATATTTGAAAACTGTTATCAGATCCCCCCTCAGCCATCTTGTCTCAAGAATAAACATGCCCCGTTTTATTAACCTTTCCTCATAGGTCAGGTTTTCTAAAGAAAGAAGCAGAAAGGGAGGAAGAAAAATAGTTGTGCCAGTTTTTTCTATCCCTAGTTAAAAAAAAAAAGCACAGGCTATTGTTTAGCTGCACACAGTTTTTAATTTGACCTTCCTTGAAAAAAAAACCCGTGTTTAAATTACAGAAGAGAAGGTCCTCAGTAGCAAAGTTCAGATCCAAATTTCTCCAATGTTTGGTGGCCCAGGTATCTCTAAATTTCAGGAATAAAAATTGTGAGAATGTAAATTGGCAAGTGAACTCCAGAAGATTCACCAACCTAGAAGACCAGTGGCATCTTAAAGACTAACAGATGAATTTGGGCATAAGCTTTGATGGATAACCCCCCCCTCCCCATTTCTTCAGATGCATGGGGTGAAAAGTACAGAAGCAGGCATAAATACACTGGCACATGAAGAGAAGGGAGTTACCTTACAAGTGGAGAACCAGTGTTGACAAGGCCAATTCAGTGGCAGCTAAACAGTAGCCTGTGCATACATTAGCAGCCTGTGCACACATTTAGCTGCACACATTAGTTTTTTTCAGCGGTATCCCAGCACATCAGGTGGCATCTCAAAGTGAGGGCAACCCGTCACAGTCACTGACTAAAGCAACATGACTTTCTAATAACACACCTTCAGAAAATAACCATTTTTCCAGATCTTTCATACAGGCTTTCTTTTCCTTTTATCTGAAGTGGGACAACGTATATTATTTTAAATGCTGATGCAGGCAAATGACATTTCTAAAATGGTGTGTATTATACAACTGTTATAATACAATAATTTGCTGTGGGGTAAGAGTGCTCACCAGTAGCCCTGTATCTGCATAATCTAGACATTTTCCTGGTTTGTAGCCTGTTTAGATTATGCAATCACACTTTATATTAGGTTCTATTTATAAATGGTTTATATAGAGTTAATACATGATTAATGGCTGTTATGTGCATCTTAGAGATATGTATTTATTTTAGATGGTTCTAAGCACATCAGTGGAAGGTGTTATAGATTATTAAAGGGACAGTTATAACAAGCCAATAGGTTGCTGATAACTATTAATTAAAACAGCTATTAACCATCTATTAACCATTTATAAACTATAAATAGAACATCAATATGAAGTGTGACTAATTATGCATTCAGTACAAAATGTGTGAAAAACATCTATCCTGCTTATGGACTCTAGCAAGTGTTTATGAAAGAATTTTGGTCTAACATGATTAGAAGAGATCTGTCTCTACCCAGGAAATAAAGTGGTCATGACCAATTATCAACAAAGGTTGTGAATGGAGAGGGATGGGCATTTACAAATCCAGGATGGGAAAAAAACAACAGAGAAATTGGCACAAACAAGCCACCTCCTTTGGTTCATCGACACTCAGTGTGCACGTTAGATCACCCCATTGCCTGTTGCTCACTAAGGAGGAAACTAATGGCAAGCTGTGCATTGTTTTAAGAAACACAAAGCTCCTAGAGGGCTTCATAAAGTTTTTATGTGGCAGGCTAACCAACTTTGGAAACAATGAGTTCCCTACTGGACGAGGCTGGATGGTCCAGTTTTTAAGGAAATGGCCTGAGACTTCAGTTTAAGTCCCTAATCTGCCATTGTCTTCCTGTGATGATAGGCCAAGTCACTTAGTCTATCTGTGCCTGAGTTTCATATTTATAAGATGGAGATAATAGCACTATCCCACCTCACAGAGGTGTTGTGAGATTAAAGACTGTGAAGATCTCAGATGATAGTTACATCTGCATCTGTTCCACAGGTGAGTGCTGCAACTGTTGCAGGGGGGTACAGAAAGTGGAGAATTCATGGCAATAAGCTGTCTGCTCCCCTACATGGAGTTTAACCTGCTACTAGATCTGCATAGGTTACTGAAGCCTTTTGAAATACTGACAGAAGGGAGTGAGTTCCTCCTCTTGCCGTTAAAAAATGAAAAATACAACATTTTTGGTGTGGGGAGTCTATCTCCTGTCCCTGCCCCCAAAATTGATCTAGGGAGGGGTCTTTAGCCTGATGGCTCTTACAAGCTGACCCACTCTGTTTTGGATTTAGTTTTCAGCAACAGTTCATTCTCCCCAGGTCTCAGGCAAAAACTGCCCTCTGTTAGTACTTCAGAGAGACACTGTCTCCCCTGACATTACTCCCTAAAAGCTGATGATCATATATGGAAGGAAGTTGAGTAGAGCAGAATCATACCGTTAGGGAGGCATTAGGTGGCCAACCAAGTAGTTTATAGCTACACTGCATCCATGTAAGCATCAAAGACTGCAGTGCCTAGTAATGCTACAAAACTACTGAGGGCTCCATGTAGGGTTGCCAGACGTCCAGTTTTCGACTGGAAGACCCGGTCACAAAGAGACCCTGGCAGCTCCGGTCAGCACTGCCGACCGGGCCATTAAAAGTCCGGTCGGCAGTGCTGCGGGTCTAAGGCAGGCTAGTCCCTACCTGTCCTGTTACCACGCTGCACCCTGGAAGCGGCTAGCAGGTCCGGCTCCTAGGCAAGGGGTCACGGGGCTCCGCATGCTGCCCGCACCCCAAGCAATAGCTCCGCACTCCCATTGGCTGGGAACCGCGACCAATGGGAGCTGTGGGGTGCGGTGCCTGCAGGCGAGAGCAGCACACGGAGCCTCCTGGTCCCCCCACCTAGGAGCCGGACCTGCTGGCCACTTCCAGGATGCAGGGTGGAGCAAGGACAGGCAGGGAGCCTGCATTAGCAGCCCTGCTGCGCCACTGACCGGGAGCTGCCCGAGGTAAGCCCATGCCCCAAACCCCAGCCCTGAGCCTCCCCCAAACCCGGAGCCTCCTCCTGCACCCCAAGCCCCTCATCCCTGGCCCCACCCCAGAACCTGCACCCACACCCCAGAGCCTGTACCCCCTCCCACACACAAATCCCTGCCTCAACCTGCAGCCCCCTCCCACATTCCAAATCCTTTGGCCACACACCCCCAACCTTGAGCCCCTTCCTGCACTCCAAACCCCTCATCCCCAGCCCCACCCCAGAGTCTGCATCCCCAGCCAGAGCCCTCACCCCCTCCGACACCCCAACCCCCTGCCCCAGCCCAGTGAAAGTGAGTGAGGGTTGGGGAGAGACAGCCACCGAGGAAGGGGAATGTAGTGGGGGGAGGGTTCGGGGAAGGGGCAGGGCTAGGGTGTTCGGTTTTGTCCAAATAGAAAGTTGGCAACCCTAGCTCCATGCAATGAATCTGGCCTTAAGGTTAGAGAGATAGCAGACTCAGGAAGATCAGAATGACTAGCCTGTTTTTGGACACTAATCTTATCCTATGTGGTAAAGTCAATATTTTATAATAAAACTGATATGTGGACACTTGCTGTATCTTATTTTATTTTGCTAGAGAGACCATATTTTACTATTGTTATAGATATACAGTAGTATAAAACAATACAAGTTGTTCTATGAAAAAAGACAATATAATATTTGAATCAAGTTCCCTGCCAGCAAAGTATATAACTCTGTGGGTGCAATCCTGACCTTACTGATTCAATCGCAAAATTCAAGAGCCAGAATTTTACCCCTTGAATCTGAATGAGCTATTTGTCTGAAAGTGACAGGTGCTTTAGAGATTCTTACGATAGATGAGAACAAACTTTACAAACACCATGAATTGCACCAATAGAATTTGCCTTAAACCTATGTGTTTTTTCTGATGGGGCTTTCAAACTCACCCTGGACTTTGGTGACGTTTGTGCCCTATGCTTGAATCAGGCAAAGCAATAAGGGTTTCAAAAATCTACATAGTTAATAGCTATACAAATTTTGTGTTATTCATCATTCTGATAAAGATGGGTACAATCTGAAGTTCCTAGCTAGATTAAACATATTTTTACAAAAGAAGTTAGAAGATTTTTCACAAAGTGAAATTGACATCAATTTTTTTCAAAATCTTATATAGAATTACTCTGTCAAATCAACTTCAGACTCTCCCCCAGAAGTTATCTGAAGTTAAGAGGATTTGGGGTGTTTTCTAATTTAGTTAGTCTGTGAAGGTCAAAATCAGATTTACAATGGAAACTGATCTATAACCTGAAGTCACTGTCATGCCTTTGTTAACTGGTCTAATTTAATTTGTTAGAAGATTTTGAAATACTTTACTTAATTGTGTGTACATCTTCCCTCGTAAGCCTTAAAAACATAAAAATTTTCAGTTAAGGTTCTGTGCTCTTGTCCACAAGCATCTTAGACGAGAAGGTGTTTTCCGCTCATATTTTCCATGCTCATGTTACATTATTTGGGTTTCATTATGAAACCCCTCTAGTCTTCCAGTTCTACTTGTTTTTATTTTATTTTAGATCCTTAAAATCTGTTCTTTGTCTCCTGTAAAAAATGTCCTAAAAGTTCTCAGACAGCACCCTATTAAAACTCACCTAACTTTATTATTCATCCAATCTCCTCCATTATTTATCCCTCTTGATTTGGAACTAGGACTCAGAACTTAGCAGCACAGCACTAAGATTTTGTTGCTATTCCCTGGAACAGAGCCTTACCACAATTAGCCATGATCCAGCTGCTGGTATCATGACAAGGGAACTCAAACTCCCTCCTCCTTGAGGCAATCACTCCACAGAGAAACCTTTCAACATCACAGACTCCCACTACTACATTTCTTAACTGAATAATCAGCATCAGCCTCAGAGCTGATTTCTCAAAGTGCAGTAAGATACACATACTACTTTAATTAATTAGGAAAGTGTTTTTCCTTCATAAACCTGTTCAGCTTTACTGCATAAGAAGTTTCAACCCCTAACCCCCCCACACCCCAAAAAAAAAGAAGCCTTGGAAACTCAACTTTGCATATGTTGAGACTGATGTAACAAGATCGCTCATGCAGAACTAGTTGTACATCATGACATTTTCTTTTAAAAATCATTTTACTGTAAGAGTAAAACCTCACTAATGTCTAATAGATGCAATGTGAATAATCACATTTTGTGAACAAACACTACGGGGAGTGGGGTGGGTAGGAATCAAGGAAATTGCATCAGACAATTCAAAGTGCTCATTTAATTTGACAGGTGTAGTTTAGTTTTAATTATGACAATACTTCAGAGTAGACTAGTGAATGAACTGTAGTATGAAGTAATATAACCTCATTACAGTACTCTGCAGTGGTCACTAGGTGGTCAGTAAGAAGTGGGGAGGGACAGCAAGGTTTTTGGTGAGACTTTTCAGATTTGTGGATTGCCAGATTCTTTTGTAATTCTGCAAAATACTATTATAGATATACAGCAAAACAGTGTACTTCAACTCATTGCACTCTCTAATAAATAACTTTTGCTTCTGACAGCATTTTGATATAGCTGCAAATTACAACCCTCCAGGATATGCTTGGGTTCAAATTAGGGCTTTTGATTCATCACAGTTAACTCATGCAATTAACTCAAAAAAATTAACTGCAATTAATCGCACTGTTAAACAATAGAATACCAATTGAAATTTATTAAATATTTTGGATGTTTTTCTACATCTTCAAATATATTGATTTATATTACAATACAGAATGCAAAGTGTACAGTGCTCACTTTCCATTATTATTTTATTACAAATATTTGCACTGTAGAAATGATAAAAGAAATAGTATTTTTCAGTTCACCTCATACAAGTACTGTAGTGCAATCTCTTTATTGTGACAGTGCAACTTACAAACACAGGGTTTTTTGTTACATAACTGCACTCAGAAACAAAACAATGTAAAACTTTAGAGCCTACAAGTCTACACAGTCCTACTTCTTGTTTAGCCAATCACTAAGACAAACAAGTTTGTTAACATTTACAGGAGATACTGCTGACTGCTTCTTATTTACAATGTCACCTGAAAGTGAGAACAGGCGTTCGCAGGGCACTTTTGTAGCTGGTGTTGCAAGGTATTTATGTGCCAGATATGCTAAACATTCATATGCCCCTGCATGCTTCGGCGACCATTCCAGAGAACATGCTTCCATGCTAATAATGCTCATTAAAAAAATGTGTTAATTAAATTTGTGACTGAACTCCTTGGGGGAGAATTGTATGTCTCCTGTTCTGTTTTACCCACATCCTGCCATATATTGCTATTATAGAAGTTTCAGATGATGACCCAGCACATATTCGTTTTAAGAACACTTTCACAGCAGATTTGACAAAACGCAAAGAAGGTACCAATGTGAGATTTCTAAGGATAGATACAGCACTTAACCCAAGGTTTAAGAATCCGAAGTGCCTTCCAAAATCTGGGAGGGGCAAGGTGTGGAGCATGCTTTCAGATTTAAAAGAGCAACACTCAGATGCGGAAACTACAGAACCCAAACCACCAAAAGAGAAAATCAACCTTCTGCTGGTGGCATCTGACTCAGATGATGAAAATGAACATGTGTCGGTCTACTCTGCTTTGGATCGTTATCGAGCAGAACCCATCATCAGCATGGACGCATGTCCCCTGGAATGGTAGTGTAAGCATGAAGGGACATATGAATCTTTAGCACATCGAGCATGTAAATATCTTGCGACACCAGCTACAAAAGTACCATGAGAAAGTGTTCTCATTTTCAGGTGACACTGTAAACAAGAAGTTGTCAGCATTATCTCCTGCAAATTGTAACCAAATTTGTTTGTTTGAGCAATTGGCTGAAGCAGGACTGAATGGACTTGTAGGTTCCAAAGTTTTACATTGTTTTATTTTTGAATGCAGTTATTTTTTGTACATAATTCTACATTTGTAAGTTCAACTTTCATGATAAAGAGATTGCACTACAGTACTTGTATTAGGTGAATTGAAATATACTATTTCTTTTGTTTTCTGCAGTGCAAATATTTCTAATCAAAAATATAAAGTGAGCACTGTACACTTTGTATTCTGTGTTGTAATTGAAATAAATATATTTGAAAATGTAGAAAACATCCAAAATATTTAAATAAATGATATTCTATTATTGTTTAATAGTGCGGTTAATCGCACGATTAATTTTTTTAATTGCTTGACAGTCCTAGTTCAAATACTTATTAAGGTATATAGAGCATCTTCTCATTTTTCTTTTTTCTCCAAACCAAAAAGCATACACCACATTTTCAATATATATCTTAATAGATCCAAGCAGGCAACTCCTGCACCAATATGAAGCATAATGGATTTCAAAATGGATATGCTAAAGCAGATGGCCAAAAAAATTTTAAATAGCTTTACTCTGGATTTATGCCTGTGTCTGCCACATAGATCTGATTGCAAGACTGACGCCTTATTTTAGATTTCTAAATATAGATTTTGGAGCCTAACTTTAGGAACCATTTTTTTAAAAACTTTTGCCTGCACTTTATATTCAGTATGTGCAATGTAACTGAGTTGTGCTGAGAACTTTAACTTTTAAATGTCCCAATTTTTCGAAATTAAGTATGCAATCTTAACCATATACATAATACATGTTTTTTTCATTTGATATATAATACTCATTTTTCCTCGGCTTAAAAGTTTTCCATTGGTTTTAATTGTGCTCATGAGACTGGAGAACTGGGGGAAAAAACATTGTTTGCCTAGGGCATAGGGTGGGAATGGAAGCGTTCACAATTTACCCAATCAATGCTGGGGAATCACTCTTTTTGAAGGTTTTATACTTTTCGTATTCCAGACCCTAAACTAACACCCACTAGTTTTGCACTGTAAGGAAATGTGATCCTTTTAAAAAGATTATTCCAAACTGATTAAATGAAATCCTAACCTGACATTCCACCAAAATAAAAGCAATTTATTCCTTGAACTATACGCTTGGTAGATATGCTTATACTTCAGGTTTAATTTTTTGCAGGCAGGAGAGGTGGGGTGGGAAGAGTTGTCACCCAGAAGTATCCAGCTTGTGATGTACTACATACAAGACATTACAAGAAATTTGCTTGCTTAGTAAGAACATTCATACTCACTATCTGGCTTGGTTAGACACTGGAGAACCACAGTTACAGGGGGCACAGCTGGCAATCTAAAATTTGAGCTCACACTGGCCAAGCTAGTGCACCCAGCCACTAAATGCCCTCTACCTATTTCCGAAGTGCTTAGATAGCAGCTAACAGGTACCTTCAAATACCTAAGAGAGATCTACTTAAATGACTACACACAATATGATTCCTAATAAAGTGAAGGGAGGGGTGTGTAGTGAGGGGGTCGGCAGTGGGAGGGGTCTATAGTGACTGGTGGATCTGTAGTGAGAGGAGGGCCAGTGGGAGGGATCTGTAGTGAAAGGAGGGCCTCTGGGAGGAGTTTGTAGTGAGGGGAGGTGTAGAGATATGTTTGTAGAAGATTATAATTTAGAAATGCTCCCTCATAAGGGACCCTATTATGAACATAGGCATTTGGAGATGTGCCCCAAAGGCAGGGGTTGGGCATAGGCGACAAGTTATATGGGCCGGTGGTGCCTGTGCTCCACCAATATTTAGGAACGTGGGCCCGGCTCCACCAATGTTTGGGTTTACCGTGCTTTGTGGGGCCCCGCACTTCAGGACGCGGGGTCCAGGGCAGCCTGGAGGGTTAGCAGGGGGCCTGGCACCCTGGCCTGTCCCCTCCCCACCCCCATTGCACCCCTTTCACTGCCTCTTTCCAGCTTCCACCGCCTCCCTCGAGCCATGCCAGGAGCCAGTGGGGCGAGGCGGGGCGGGGCAGAGTGGAGCGGAGTAGGCTGGGGCCAGGTTGCTCGCTGCTCGCTGCTGCCCCCGCTAACACCCCAGGCTGCCCTGGAACCCAAGTCCCCCTGAAGCACGGGGACCCCAAAGTGCTGGGCCCGGGGTGATCGCCCTGGTCCATCCTATGAACGGGACGGCTCTGCCTGGACCCTGCATCACCCTGAAGCGTGGGTCCCAGGCCGGTTGCCCCAGTCCATCCTATGGCCGAGACGGCTCTGCTTGGACCCATTCTGGGCACCACGAAAAATTATACAAACCTGGCACCCATGGGGTTGGGAACACCACATGGCTGTGTGCAGCAGTTCACCAGAGATGCTTTCTACTTTGTTTTATTAAAGTTTCTTTCCTTTTTCATTCACTAGTTTGTTATTTAATGAACCCCAAGATTGATAAAGGAGGGGTATGTAATGAGGGGGCAGTGGGAGGGGTCTGTAGTGAGGGCTGGGCTGGGCAGTGGGAGGGAGAGAGAGAGAGTCTGTGGTGATGGGAGTGGTATGTAATGAGGGGGCAGTGGGAGGAATCTGTAATGAGGGGAGCAGTGTGTAATAAGAGGGCAGTGGGAGGGTCTGTAGTGAGGGGTGGGTCTATAGTGAGGCAGGGCAGTGGTGTAAGGAGGGGGTAGTGGAGCGGGTCTGTAATAAGGGGGGTAGTGGGACGGGTGCATCGTGAGGGGACAGTGGGAGGAGTCTATAGTGAGGGGGGACAGTGGGGGTGTAGTGAGGGGTGGGTCTATAATAAGGAAAGGAGTTCAGACTAACAGGGCTGCTACTCTGAAATCTGTAATAAGGGGGCCAGTGGGAGGGGTCTATAGTGAGGGGCGGGTCTGTAGTGAGGTGGTGGGCAGTGGGGGGGTGCGTAGTGAGGGGATTGGTGTAATGAGGGGGCAGTGGGAGGGTTGTGTGGGGAGTGGGAAGTGGGAGGAGTGTGTAGTGAGGGGCAGGTCTGTAATAAGGGGGGCAGTGGGAGGGGTCTGTAGTGAGGTGGTGGGCAGTGGGGGGGTGCGTAGTGTGGGGATTGGTGTAATGAGGGGGCAGTGGGAGGGTTGTGTGGGGAGGGGGAAGTGGGAGGAGTGTGTAGTGAGGGGCGGGTCTGTAATAAGGGGGGCAGTGGGAGGGATCTGTAGTGAGGAGCGGGTCTGTAGTGAGGTGGTGGGCAGTGGGAGGGGTGCGTAGGGAGGGGATTGGTGTAATGAGGAGGCAGTGGGAGGAGTCTGTAATGAGGGGACAGTGGGCGGGGTCTGTATTGTGAAGAGGCAACCGGCTCCATTAAGCGCTGCTTCGCTTGCTGTTATAGTTCCCTGCCGCGTCCGCCCGCCTCTGCGCTCGCGACCAATCACACTCTCAGCCGAGCTGGTTGTGACCAATCCGGACCGGAGTGAGCTCGAGGCGCTAGGGAAGATGGCGGCGGCGTGAGCGGCCGGTTGGGGGCCGCCATGCTGAGCCGCCGGGCTGCGCGCCATGGCTAGCAGACGGCGGAAGGCTGGTGACAAGCTCCGCCTCAGGTCCCCGGCCCCGGAGACGCGGAGCGGCGGCGGGAGGTGCAGGAGGCGGAGGGCGGCGGCTACCGGGGAAAGCGGCCCGGAAGATGGAGGGGCGGCGGCGGCTGTCGCTGCCGATCCCAGTAACAAGAGCAAGGCGGAGGGTGAGGCCCGAGGAGCTAGGCCGGGCCGCCCCGCCCCGCATGGGGTGACTGCTTCCCGCCCCCGGGTGCGGGGGTACGGCGCAGCACTCTGCAGAGACGGGCTCACCCAGTTTGTTACCCCAGAACCCTGTGGGAACGGATCCCCAACGGCAGCCCAGGAGGGGCGCCCCAGCCGTATTCCCACAAGCGATAACCACTCCCTGAAGCTCCGGGGGCACATAGGGGGACCTCCTCACCCTTCCATTCCGTTCTCTCCTTCCCCAACCATAACTGCTCTCAGCTGTGCAAAGGCCCTACCGAGAGCAGGCCCCTAATGCGCTAGTGCTGTACGTTTAATGCAAGTCAGTAACTGCTAAGCTTGTTGTTTTCACGCTGCAACGGTTTGGGTGTGTGTATAAGGCATCAGACAGGTTGGCTGGCCCAAGGAGAGGGGGTGTCTCTTATTTCAAATTGCATCAGTTTGGTTCTCCTTATAAGATTCTGATGCTCTGAAAGAGCTTATTGGTTAATGGGGAAACTGGCCCAGTTAGCCTTGTGCTTCAGTGAATTACAGCTGTCTGGGAAATAACCAGGATTTGTTGTAAACAAAAAATTTAAAAACTGGTGTTGGTGTTAGCACCATTTTTGCTTGATGATTGAATTGTCTTTTAAATTTACAGGCTAGACCTAAGCTTGTAATTTTCAGCACTGCCTAAACTGGGTAACTGAAGTTCAGTCACACAACACCCATACCCTCTAGTTATGTGAGACCCTTTTTCCAAAGATTTCATCTGTCTCCTGAATCTTTCTCTCAACTCTGGGAAAAAATGGATTCTATCATAATTCATATATGAATACTTAAGCAGCATCTCCCTGTAGTCATGGAGCAGATCGTGCCATCAACTTCTAAGCAGAACATTCCCATCTGTACAAACAGGGAATCCAGTATAAAAAACCTCATGGTGTGATCTGACTGCTGGTGACTTATTTTCGTCAGTGCATTGTGTCATGCAGCTATAGAATTTTCTGCTGAAGTTCCATTTATTTTTTCTCTTTTCTAAGTCAAGGTGCTTTCCACTTTTCAATTTCAATGTTGTTTAATGGTACTAAGCAAGAAAACATTTAAATAACTTCGGTCATGGTCCTGTAATTTATTCCATGCTCTCACAGAGCCCCATTACCTTCAGGAGAACTTCATTCAATTGCAGAACTCATATGGAATAAGTTGTAGGATTGGAGCCTAATATTTTTTAAATGGAGGGCAGTAGTGGAACGTGAGACACTTGTTTGTGCCTCGACACCTCTCCCAGTCCTGCTCCTTGCGCACATTCAGTTCCTTCCAGTTTTGTCAACACTGACCCAGATCAACCAGAAAGGAATGTTTCCTGTAGAGAAAGGCAATCCTTTCTCTATGCTAATACCTCTGGATTTGAAACTTGAATGTATGATTAAGGATTTGCTCATTTTTAAGAGGTCACAAATGTTGAAAATAGACTGAATTCTAACTATAAAACATCTTTCCAAAATCAAATATATTTAAAGTTAGTAGCGTTGTCTTTTAAAATTCCTTTATCTGTAGGCTGCATCCACACTGCCAAGTTCATTTCAAAAAGGCAGGTGCAACAAATTGTGCTTCATGTACTCTGTTCTGTTTATTTCACTGGAGTCATAGCTAATCATGGCCAACTGTCTTTACGCACCCATGACCTGTTTTTATCCATTATATGTGAAAATGCATAGTGATTGGGGATTATAAGCTTCCCTACAGGACAAGACAAAGGGCACTCTAGAATTACCTTAATGTTACAAATATAGGGTCAGATTTTGGGGTTTGGTTGAACTGTACACAGTGTTTGGGGGCAGTGGGGTGGGAAACATTTTCCCAGTCCTGGAACGGCCGTGCACGGCCAGTCTCCAGGGGTAAGTTAGAACAGCCCTCTGTTGGCTGTTCTAACTTACGCTGACAGCTAATGGATTTGAGGGGTTAAAATTGTAGCCAGAGATCACTATAGTGTAAGGTCACAAAACTCCTATCCCAGTGGAGGGAAAGAAAAAGAGGGAGGAGCCTCTTTTCTACCAAAAGATCTCCTCTCAAGTTGGTAAGATGACTTTTATGATCAGATCCCACTGGTGGGGCAATGCACTATATTGACCTATTCGATAATTTTCATTCTTACTGCTAGGTGCTGAATATCTTGCTTTCTGTGTCCTGCAGTGCATTCTGAAAATGGATTTACTGTTCTGTCTGCAGTAATGTAGCTGACAAGTCATATTCTGAACTTAATATGTAATCATGAAAAATGTAGTTTGTCTAAATTGAAAAATTGTTAAGGAGTGATTGTATATAGTTTCTTTCATCTTGCAGGTTATAAAATGTGTGCACTTGGTCCATGGGGTCTGTTTTGTGTATTTTGAGTTAAATTCAATCATAATTTTTTTACTAGTGCTAATTTCTTATATGGGAAATCTTACTTTATGTTCGCACAGAATCATGTTTATATAAGACTCCGAAGAGATCATTAAATAGCAGATCAAGGTTACCTACCTTCAGTTCTCCAGCCAATGATACTGATATACAACAAGAAATTTTTTGGGATCCTCATTCGCCAATTACACACAAACTAGGTAACTATTACCAAAGAGTTCTTATTTCTAGTGTGCTTTTTAGAAAGTGAATGACCATTTGAAATGTACAGTTGGATGGAGTAGACTGTAGATGTTTGAACTTTTTTTTTTTTTACTACAGAAACTCTTCATCAGTAAAATCCATTTTTAATGCCATTTCTTAGTATGGCTGGCTGGCTTTTTATTGACATCATAGTAAATACTGTGATACCACACTTAATATAATTTTGAATTTAGCAGCTGTATGTGAAATGTTTCTACCTGGGAAACTTGGGTTTGTCATGTTTGACAGTTTATACAAAGGTTTTTCTTTTATAGGTAATGAAAGAAAGAAACAGGCTACCAGTAGATGTACAGTTGACATTTCAGATATTGTTAATCGTATTGCTCCACAGGTAATTATAATTTCCTCGAGCAACACTTAGTACTTTATGCAAAAATCAAAGGTTAAAAATGGTGCTGTGGTTGCCTGTGCCTGCAAACCAGGGGAAAAGGCAGTTGGTTAGTCTCCATAATCTCTTTCTCATAGTAAAAGACTGAGATTCTTAGTTTTTCTAATATTTGCATTAGCATATTTGTCATGTTGAATTTAAAATCCAAGCATAACATTTGACTATTTTGATTCTTTTTGTCAGATCTTTGACTTCATACGTTCATTTTTGGGGTTAAAAAATTACCCATATGACATTCCGTGCAGAAATTTGAACAGGCACCAGCCCCAATTTTTAGAAGACGTTAGCTTCAAAAGGGGTGATAGTGATCCATTTCTTGTAGAAAATGCAGTGGCATGTTCTATTTCAACCACTTTTAGTTTCAAATGTATAATTTTAGGCATATTATATTTACTAGGTGGTTCCTCTCCATTTACCGTGCTAACACCATGCAAGTTACCATAGCTTTCAGTTTTTTGTGCCCTCCTTTTTGTTAAATCATAGTGTTCTCTGCTTATGGTTAGTTCTAGCTTTCCAAACACACATCCATGCCATACCTGTAAAATAACCGAGTTCTCCAAATGATTTAATGTGTTCCTGGATTTAGAGACTGATCCTGCTCCCAGGTTGAGTTCTGAAATTACTTGGAAGAGTTACTTTTTGCCTTCCTTTCAGAAGTTCAGTCTTTCCTCCTTATTTCTCTTGTGTAACTTGCTTTTATTCCTTCCCTCCTTTTACAACGTTCTCAGTTTGTTTCCTTGCCTTGCCTCCCTCTGCCATCTCCATTTTTATTTTTCTGTTTCTGCTGCTTTCTTGTTTTCTTAGATGTACATTCTCCTTTGGACTACTTTGCCTGTTGAAGCCAATTATGTTGCTCAGAGGCCTGCCCTTGGGATAATTTTTCAGGCTCTCCATGCAGCTCAGTTTGTTAAAATAATATTTCTACTATTAAAATTAAAAAGTTGGAGCAGCAAGAAAATGATACAACATGCAGTTCTCTGCTGGCCACAGACTCTCATAAAAGGCACCATCAAGTCTGAATTTCCTGTGAATGTAAAGTTACAAGAAGTACAGTACAGTAAAAGATAAATTTTATTATTCATATCTTAAACAAGTCTGAAATAAGAATTTTAATTTTGAGTGTCTTATAATTGGTGGTTGTAAGATAGCCAGCACATTGCACTCTTGGGGTTAAATCCTCAGCTGGTGTAAATTCACATAACTCTATTAAGACAGTGTATAACAGGTGACGATGTGGCCCTTTACATTTAATCTTGTAAATTGGCTAGAAGGAGTAGCTTACATAATAGATAAAAGACAGTTAGTGGCAAGCAGGAGCTTGCAGAATTCGAGATTAAAAAAAGAATATCAAAATTGAAGTCAATTTAAATTTGTATGTCAGATTTGTTTTAATTTTTGCCATTTCCCTTTGAACATTTTTATAAATTATATCCTTTTGTGTATTCCCAACATCTTTCTAAAGGTACATAATGTTACGTTATTTGTGTAAATCAGATTAAATGAAAGGATGGTCCAGGCTCTAATATATGTATACACATTCTCCCTCATTTCCAGTTTCTGAATGCCTTTTGGCTTTGATTTCTTAGTTACATTTCTAAAAAGCAATATTCTTAGATAAAGCGTTCGTATTCTGCTAAACATGAATGGGCTTTCAAGAATACTTTGTTTTTTTATACTTTGTTTATATCTAATGTACGGAATTTTAATACAGTTTTTAGTATTTTAGTACAGTTACTGATGTAAACTGACTATAAATAGTAACAGTTGAGTGACTGTTAATCTTGTCAACTTTTTATATTGGTGTTTAAACTGGAAATCCAAAATCCTGGAAATATAGTAACTTTTAACAATTTAAAATACCTTATTCATTTTGTGTTGCCATTCCAGTCTTATTCCTTTTTATTTTTTATTGTTGAAAGAAACAATCTAACCTTGGAAAGAAGACAATTAATCTTATTTGCCCCTAAAATATGAATGATCTTGAAATAAAGACTAGCAAAGTGCAGGAACCATACAAGATTAAGATGAGGAAAGACTGTGCAATAGCATTGATATAACTAAATTGCTTGATTATTCTAGTAGATGAAGTTAGTAATGTCTGTTTATAATCCTAGTCAGTTTTCATGGTTGATGCCAGTGCACCTGTGTAATTGTCATCCAGAGCCTGGAATTTGACAAAGTAAACAAGATGCTATTCTAGCAGCTGGGCCATCTTTTACTGAAGCATAAGATCCATAAGAAAATCTGTCTTTCTGACACAATTGGGTAATCTTCAGCAGGCAAAAATATGCCTACTATTTTACACTGTTTAAAATGGTTTCTGTATTTTGAAGCAAGAGCATAATATTTGAAAAAGAAAAATCTTCGTCTGGGATTTGAAAGTCATTATCAAAGAAACAATTAACTGTGCCTCCCCTTTTGTGGTATGTTATTGCTCTCTCTTGCACCATTTATGGCCCTGCCTTGGACTGCAGCGTCTTATTCACACTTTTTGACTGTGTGTGAATTACCTTTTGCTGGTACCATCATTTTTCCCTAAAATAAAAGCTCTTTTCCATTACTGGCCAGTAAAACTCGAGCCACTTCCTCTGGCTTATATACAGTAATTCTGCATCTTCATTCTTTTTTATTGTTATTTATAAGTATCCGTGGATCACATTCACAGATCTGTATACCTAAGAACTTTGAGAGAGTTCAGATGCAGATCTGAACTTTAGAGCTCTGGACCAATTTTTATTTAAGTTCTAAATTCTATTTATTTCTACTAATTTATCTGAAATATCTTGTGGTGGTGTAATGGAAGAATGCAGAACTTGCTCCTGTTCAAGAGACATCCTCAATATGATTTTCTGAATTTCTGTAATTTGTCAGCACTGTTTTAATAGGTAAACAAAGAGAGCACATCTTAGGTAACTGTCTTAGTAGATTAAAATAAAGTTTGCTAAGTGAACGTTGTAGAATATTTTATTGTAATCATTCGCTTTGGTACTTTGCCTCTTTAATATAGTAATATCCTAAACTAGGTCTAGACACAAAGTTGCACCACTTTATTTAAAGTTGTGGTTTTTAAACTGGTGTAGTTAAATTCGTTCAACTTTGTCTTTGAAGTCTTACATTGGCTTAAACCTGGTTTATGTTGATTTAGCTTGTGCCTTTAACTTATAGCCAGGTTTGTACCAGTTTAATCTGTTTTAAAACTTTAAATTAAAATTTAAATTAAACCAGGGCAACTTGTGTGTATAGGGAAATCTTTAATTTAAATCAAATTGCTAAGTAGTGCCAATTTAATCTTAATTGTTCAGGATGAAAAACGAGGCTGTTCTGAGGGATCTCTTCTAGGGATGTGGATTGGTGAGGATGCTATTCCCTGTACACCTGGAGTAGTAAAAGTGAGAACTAGGACAAAATTAAATGGTACACGGTAAGTTCAAATTCACTTTAGCTTATACATCAAAGAAGTTGTGCTTTTGTGTAAGGGAAGCAGCATTTCATTGAATCCATGAATTTATGGGATTCATGAATACAGTCTGTACATTATCAGAGTCAATACATGGTAATACTTTTATCCTTTACTTTGTAATCTTTTAAAATGGCAGGGTCATTGGTTGCAGTAAAGGGATATGCCTTGACAGTTAAATTAATTATATATGTTTTGTTTAGAGATTTTTAATCATATCCTATCTAGATACATTTGTTAAACTAGAGAGTAAGCTGGTTACACTTTGCAAAGTATTCTTCAGTATTTGACTTTTTCTGTTTTTCCATTTAGAGATCATAAAATAAAAAATACTGAAGAGGAACTGATGAAGTTGGCTAAGCAATTTGATAGAAACCAGGTAGAGCTAGATATAATCCAGGAGCAAGATGGTCAGTGCAATGGTTTTATTAAGACTACTTCAGAGGCAGAGACTTTAAATAATTATAAAGATGATGCACAGATGAAAAATCTGCAGTCATTCCTTGATGAAGATTCTGAAACACCTACTGTTCTGTCCTTGAAGCCAGTTAAAGAGAGCACTGGCATCCCTGCTCTAGAATGTCAAACTAGCAGCCAGAAGTCTTTAGACCTTGAGGCCGAAGTGGCCCTTAATGCCCTTTTTGATTGCTCTACCCAGAAATGTAGTGGACAGTTGAGCCAAGACCTATCAGCTATTTCCCTAAACAATAGTTTCCATGAAAGCAAAAGCCCCTTGGTGGAGGAGAAGCACGCTTTTAAGGAAAGTACAGTAATCAAGCAGCACATTGCTAAAGAGATGTGCCAGAAGCAAGATTCAACATGTGCATCAGAAAGTGTGAACCAGATTGCAGCTCCAGAAGCTAAGAATATTCCTTTGCTGCCAAAACAAAGTTTAACATCGTCTAAGATAGAATCATTGATCTCTAGTAAGCCTGCTGAAGTAGCTCATGATGACTTTGATGATTGGGATATTGATTTATTGGCAGATGATTCCTTTGTAATGCAGATTACCCAGACACCTAAACTGATTAGTACTCCTGAAAAAGCTTTATCAGCTCGTAAAAAGCCAAGCACACATGCTTTCAATGGCCTTAGTAAAACTAAGGAAAGAACAAATACTTCTAATTCTGTAATTGGTGTTAGTTTTTCATCCAAATCCAACAGTATTCAATATGCACCTCTGAAACAAAATAGTAAAACAATACAAGATGCTGCAAAATCTCTTTCTTTCCAGAAACCAAATAATGAGATGGAAAATTCAAAGATACAGACTGGGTTTTTACATGTGGAGCATGATGTTAAAGCTTATAAGAAAAATTCCACTTGGAAAAGTGCCCAAAACAAAGTTTCTGACTATACTTCTCTTATTTCAGTGCAATCTGACCTTAAGAATGGAATGGAACGAATTCAGCCTAAATGTGGTCCCACCAGTTTTCCTGTAAAAGGATCCTCTTCCATCTTGATACACTGTAATCCTCATAGAACACAGGCTGGAAAACATGGAAATAACAAACACAATATTTTCCCTCAGTCATCCATTTCTACTAATGCGAAGCCTAATGATCTAGTGAAGATGGTGACCTGTACTGGCGTGGCTGACCTAAAACAATCTGAAATGCCTAAGAAATGTCCTGTGTCATCTGATGATTGGAATGATCCTAAGTTTCCTGATGAAGTTTTAGATATGTTTTGTGAATCTGATAGTCTTTGGGACACAAACTGCGAAGATGATGATTTGTTGTATCAGGTGTGTGATGATGTAGAAAAACAAACTCAGAACCAAGACATTAGACATGGAAACAAAAAAGCAATAATTATAAAAGGAGCCAGTATTACTTCCAAATCTGATGCTGATAACAGCTTCACAGCATCTAAGAAAGGACTGCCTAATCACCCATTGGCACAAAAAATCAGTGCCGACCAGGACACCAGCTCGATGGGCACTCCTTGTACAAAGTCCTCAAGGGTTACAGACAGATTAACTACATTTGGAAATGTAGTGAACTGTACAAATTCTGCAAATCCTATAGCTGTAATGGCAAATGTTCCTATACAACACAGGTATACCCATTCCCAAAACTATAATAAAACTGCTTCTGCAAATACTACAACCAGTGTTCCAGGAAAATGGTATCGGTCTAATTCTGTGCCTGCAGGAAGCCTCAGTTCTGAAATTGATCCAGTTAACATAACAAATAGGTGTGCTAATGCTTTTAATGGGGGCTGCAACCAAGATCTTTCACACAACACAGGAAAGATACAAAATAACAGTTGTATGAACAAAATGTCAGTTGTGCCTTCAAAGTTTACATTTAAAAAGATTAACAATTCCCATGTTGCTGTTCATGTGGATCCTAAAAGTATATGTGTAGGAGGCACTTCTGGAATCAAAGTTACTCAGCAGGGTTTAGAAGAAAGCAAGAATCAACTGAATATCCCTTTGGATGGGAAGATTAAAATGAATCAAAAGCCACCTTTTAAGAGGCACCTTTCAGAATCTCTGGCAGAGTCGACAACAGGTATGTTTCTTTTTTATTACTAACCTGGGGGGGGCAGGGGGGGTAAGGTGTTAAATCACATCAAAGCAAACTGAGTACTATAAGCTTTGTATGGTATTGAAATGTTCGTTATAAACTTAAGTATTTAGTCTTCTCAAACTAGGCATGATGAGACAATTTTAAAATAAACATTCTTACTTTTCCTTAAGTTAAGTATCCTCACACCTTCTTGTCAACTGTCTAAATGGGCCATCTTGATTATCACTACAAAAGGTTTTTTTTCTCCTGCTGATAATAGCTCATCTTAACTAATTAGCCTCTCACAGTTTGTATATATGTATGATGTATATATCTTGCTATGTGTTCCATTCTATGCATCTGATGAAGTGGGCTGTAGCCCACGAAAGCTTATGCTCTAATAAATTTGTTCGTTTCTATGGTGCCACAAGTACTCCTATTCTTACTTTATCTTACTCTTTTTCAAAAATGAAAATCTGTTTTGGAAAACCTCCCTTTCCTTCCTATATTTGAAGGAATACGCCCTCCACCCCCACTTTTCACTCAGTTGCCAAAATACTTGACCCTACCTATAAGTGCTCATAGGGTCCAGTGTGTCTTGATGACACTTCTGAACATACCATATTTCAGCATTGCCAGAACGTCTCACCCTTTGTCAGTCACTGTTCTCTGAAGCTTACGTTTGATTTTAAATGTGAACTGCAAATTAAATGTCAAAATGCCACTTACTTCAACCAAGATTTTTAAGAGAGACTTGATTTGGGAATGCTAAATTTTTGGGTGTCAAAGATTGGATACTTTAAAGGGGCCTGATTTTCAGGGGATGAATGTAAGTGTCTCAAGTTAGGCACCTCAAATTGGCACTCCAGACACTAGTCACTTGGGAAAACCTTGGCCTGCATCAGTATCTGCTCTTTGCACAAATGTGCCAGTGAAGTAGGGTATTCACCATGTCATCTAAAAACTTACATTTTCCTATCTGTTCCCAAGTCTGTCAGTTGGTTTCTACTGGTTGCTGATGGGGGAATGGGCTAACTGATTGGCTCTTGTATCATTGTCCCCAAGCCTATTTAAGCTTACCCAGCTCTTTCCAAAGCTTCTTGCTGCAAGCACTGATCAGTTACTAGGGAAACATGCTTGGGCATGGAACCAGCCAACAGTCAGTTCAGGATTTTAGTTCACTGCATGGCTTTGTGAAGTTTCTTTTCAATATGAAATGTTGGTGAAGCTGAACTACTGATGTTTTGTTTGTAGTTCACCTTTAAAACACACCGTGTCAGTGCAGAAGTTCAGAAATCACAGCTACAAAAATACCAAACTCTCTCACATAGTAACAAACATCATCTGCATTTGGAGGTATCTGTACTTTGCCAAACCACTGACTCATTCAAGTAGTGTTATGGATTATTTTGTTTTGTGTCATATCTTCCAGTCCTTTTCTTTTTTTCATACCTGGGACAGCGGGTAAGTGGGAAGTAGCAATCTGGGAAACTATTACAAAACAAACATAAAAAACCACACCACCCAAAAACTATTAGAATATGTTCTAGAAGAAAATTCAGCTCCTTGATGTCATTCGTTGACAGCACTGGTCTCCAAAACAGTGACCGGTGAATGCTTCAATTACATTAGCACTTAGCAACAAGGAAATCTTGTCTCCTTATACCAGGGAATTGGTGTGAATTACTATATCTGCTTGCTGCAACACTTTCTGATTTACCTTTTTGGAGAGTTAACCTCAAGGAATAAATAGCTTTCCTTGATAGTAATGTTTGGACTTATTGACAGAATACATTGGTCATTAAATATAGGAAATATCTTGTACTCTGTGGCATTGCTTTCAGTTCTTTTTGGGTGGTAATTCTGTATTTTAATCTAAATTTCCCATCCTCACTGAAAGGATAACAATCCGTCTCGTTGCTGAGACATTAACCACAGATACGTATAGAGTTTGGCAAGTAATCTCTCTCGAAACTTGTACTTATATTTTTACCCACATATGTAGTTGCCTTAACTGACTTTATGCCCTTCGTCTTATTTCTCTAAGGTGAAAGGCCACATATTCCAAGCTATGTTAATAGGAAAATAGCATCATAGGTGAAATCCTGGTCATACTGACTTTAGTGGGAGTTTTTCATTTGATTTCAATGGGGCCAGAATTTTAGTGCATGCTAATTTACTGCTCTATAGGAAAACACATAAAATGTTATGCTTAGCTATCATGTCCCTGTCTCCTGTTTTTTGTTGGTTTTGACCTTATTTCTATCCCGCTGGTCCTATCTGTTTTGACGCCTGTGCTATACCTGACCCCTGTGTCTGTACAATCTGATACCAGTATCTCTACCTAACCCACTTGGATTTAGAACCCTTTTCACTCCAATAGCCTTAACTTTCTTAACCCATTGTAGTCTATTTTTTGATTTCTGATGTCATAAAGTTCACTTGAAGGGCAGCAGTAAAATTTCCTTTAAGCAAATGTCTGCTTCCCTGTACATTGAGTAGTAAGTAGCCTTCAGCAGCAATACAAAGGTAATGTATGTTTCCGCTTCCTGCCTTAAGGATGGACTTTATTTTATAGGCCATTTTTTAACTTGGGTTCCTCATTTGTCAGTACAGTGTGTTGCTGCCATTTATCTTCAGACACTGAAGACAGACAACTAAAAATACATACTGAACAAGTTTGAGGGCCCCTAATGCATATTTTATATTTGCAGCATTTGTGATAGAACAGAAAAACAGAAAATGTTCTCAAGAAGAAATTGAAAGGAAAAAACAAGAAGCTCTTGCTCGAAGAAAATCCAGAATGCAAACATTTGTCAAAGATACTTGAATTTGGTCTGGATTTTTTTGCCTTTTAATTAGTTGGGTAGGAAAATTTGTAATGATTGTAATAAAGACTGAATCATTTTTAAAATTCTGCCTGTGATGCTCATCTTGATCTTGTTTACTTGACTTCTGTGTGAGAAATTGATGCTGGACTATATGTTAAATTCATTTAAAAAAATAGTTTACAGTTGTAAACAGTTTCCTCCAAGTGTCTTAATAGCCATTACAATGAAGTTCAATATTGTGTACACACTGGTACTCTCACATGTTGCAGCTGTGTGGTTTAAAATTCACGTGAATAGTATTTAAAGTGCTCAAAGGAATACAGCATAAAGTTCATTCACATTTCTGTTGTTTTTCTTTGTTTCTCAGTTATCAGCAAGATTTTTTTTTTTTTTTTTAATCTATGAAGTGAGTAGGCTCAAACATTAGTGTGTGCATTTATTATATCTTTGTGGTTCTCAAACTGGTTTTGGTAAACTTGAAACTAATTCATGGAGATGAGAGCCTAAAAATTCAGCTGTCAAAAGATGAAGTTAGTGCTCACTGATTAGAACAAGTCCAGCCCTCAGAAAATTAGTGGAAATACACACAATCTGGAGAGTCTGTCAGTCTGCTTCTTTTAAGTGATGGACTAGTATACATGTGGTAAAGAAGGAACCTAGCATAGCAGCTAGCTAATCTGTAAGATCGAGACATTTTATTGAAAAAAAACACACTTTTTTTTGTTTCTTCCCTTAAGAGTTAGAGATATTGTTTTCCTGGTTACCATTTTGAAGGGGTTCCTGGTTATGCTACCCATCTTCCAAAAACAAGAATTAAGTGGTTAATTAAAATGCAGCTAATGCTACTTTACTGACCCATCAAACTGTGTAGGGAAAATAGAATCTATTAGGCCAGATCCTCAAATGGTGTAAATCAGAATAGCTACATTGACTTAAATGGAATTACAGTTTTTGTTTTTGTTTTTTGAGTTAATGATCTGGCTTGTTGACTCTTGTATAGGTATGACTTCATTTAGTTAAATGTGATTGGAATGAACTACACAATGCAGAAGATTACTGCTTTAATCAGTTCAGTGTTAAAATGCCTGAAACTTCCTAACTATGTTCTCAGTTTGAAATAGATTTTTGGTGTAACCCTTGGCCAGTAAAGCACTTAAACATGGTGGATCAAATGCTATCCTCTTCCTTATTTGACCTGATGAACTGGAGTTTTGAAGCTCTGTTTCAAGTGATACATGGTGAATGAGTTCAAATTGCAAAATTACGTTTGGTTAAGCTGGTAGGCATGTCACAACAGAAAGCTGCTTTCAGTTTAAAATGTTTTGATATCACTTACGACATTATGAAGAATTATTTGATCTGGTTTTGTAAATAAATTGAGTGCAGCCAAAGGGTCAAAAAGTCTTCATCTCCTGTAGACTGTGCTTTTGGTTTGTAAAATTTACAAATGTAAATATTGTATATTTGTAAACCATTATTAAACTTGCAATTTTTACATCTCAGTATTCTATTTTGTTCTGTGATTGGGAAATTGTCAGGCTAAAAGTAAATTTTAGTGAAGAATGTTCCAAAGCATGGAAAAGAAGGAAGGCTGGTCTTGTGGTTAGAACACTGGACTGGGAGTCAGGAAATCTGAGTTTAATACCTGATTTTTTGTCATGAATTTCATCTGTCACTTTGGGCAAGTCACTTAATCTTTCTGTGCCTCAGTTCCCTATCTATAACATTGGCATAATATCTCCTTTGTCTGGTCTATTTAGACTATAAGCTGTCTGGGGTAAGAACTGACGTCTACTATGTAGATACAATGGCACCCTGATCTCATTTGTGGTCTGTAGGTGCTGCTGTAAGACTAGTAATAATGGTGGTTGCTTGTACTAGTAAAGGGACTTTTATTCAGCTGGAAAGCAGTTACCAGGCTAGTATGATCATGGTGCTGTTTATACCAATCTTCTTAAATGTTAACTTAAAAGATAATATAAAAAGCAGTAGCACATTTCCAAATTTGAAGATTTAGCACTGATGAGGACTACTGTACCTACATTCAACTGGCAGCTGTGTGCAAACAAGAAGACTGGAGAGGCATCTAACAGATTTTAGTGTTCACTCTGCCACTTAAAAGTAACCCCAAGTGGTAGTTACAGCAGAAATCATGTTTATTCTACAACATGGTTTGAATTGTATATCTGATGGGACTTCCTGTCTCCATTTTGCTCTGGAAAAATGTAAAATATCTCAGGACAACATATCTCATCAGAGTACTTTCTTGGCCAATACTGCATCTAGTAAGTAATTTTGTTGGTTGCTTTATGGAAAAAACCTTTATAATCAGCCTTAAGACTATAGGAAAAGCAAAATAATATTTAGGTGTATTGATATAGGCATACCAGAAGCAAAATAAGTACTTTTGCTGTTGGAAAAGGTACAAGTTAGGCTTCATTGGGAACAGTGTTTGGTTCCGGGGGGTGTCCCTCCTGAAAGCTGTTTATCTGGAAAAGATGCAGTGTAAAGGAAACCTGGATAATTTCTGACTTTAAAAATATTATGATAGTGATCTTATATTTATTTGAGAAGAGGGAGTGGAAGGAAGGGAGTCTTTCATGTTGGTAAGTGCTACACAAGTCAGGATCCACAGTTCAGAAAATTAGGGACTAAATTTACCCACCTGTGGAATACTTAAAGGAATCTTCTACTCCCTGATACAGAGGGACTAACTTTAATCAAGTTGTACTGGAGATAAACTTGGCCCATTATGTTTCATATACCTCTGACCCCATTATGGTCATCTGGACATCTTCCTCTAAAGTCTTAGATATTAGCTGCTGCTGGAAACCATACCAGACTAGGTAGAACACTAGTATATGCCAGTATGACAATTCCTACGTTTTTACATGCCTGTCTATCAGTTATTCATGTTTCATGTCCAAATATTTGTGTATCCGTTAAATACTTTTAATTAAAATATACTTGAACATACTGTTTCTTAGTAATCCCTGGGAGCCTTGCTGACATATCACTGCCATTTTGAATTGGTATGCTGTTTAAAAAGATTATCCTTGCTTTGCAGTGGCTGGTGATCCAGACATTGCCCCCTTCCTCCTATCCAACTGCTTATAAGAAGTTATCAGGAAGCAGAGAATTCGCAAACTCCACAGGAGAAAAAAGGAGTAGCTGTAACAGTGCCTTTGTGGGTCACAACTGAGAATACCAAATTCACGACAACCTGCTGAGAAGCAGGGAAGCTCTATCCCAAACCTGGAGGTTATTCTCCCATTAGATACACCAAACCAGCAACAAAAGTAAACTTCTGTTTTACCACACTGGCTAATGAGTCATAAAAGCAGTTTCCTTAGATATTCCAGTCCTTATATCACCACCAAAAACGCTGGATTTAAAGATGAGGGGTTCTTTACAACCAGCCTCATCAAATAAAAGGTTCTTCTGATCCCAAAGCCATACACCCAGGTCAATATATAACTCAAATCTTACCCAAAAATCACACTGTTGCCAATCCTTTAGTATCTAAAATCTAGAGGTTTATTCTTTATAAGAAAGAAAGGTGAGAGTTAAAATTGGTTAAAGGAATCAAATCCAATAAATGCAAAGTTCTTGGTTCAGGCTTGTAACAGTGATGGAATAAACTGCTGGCTTGAAAAGTCTCTGGTTGCTTCCAAATCATTGGGAGGACCTCAGTCCCTTGGTTAGAATGCTCCCATTAGTATAAGTACATAGTCCAGAGATTTGAGCAGGAAAGAGGCAAAATGGGGGGTGTTTCCAGGGCCTTTTATAGCTTCTGCTGTGTGGAGGAAAATTACAGGTAAAAGATGGGGGTTGGAATCACATGAGCAAGTCACATGTCCATGCACGATTTTGCTTAGTCAAGGCAGGAAATCATTACCTATGCCTCAGACAGTACGTTTGTAGGATAGTGCATTCAGTGCATTATAATATAGCCTCAGATCGTTGTCTGTGGCAACTCAGCTGCAGGGTGTATCATTGGGTGAGGGTAAAGCTACCATTGCACAATCTCAGAGCAACTGTGCACCAGACCAGACCCCAGTGAAAGAGTAGCCAGAGAATTGCTGTAACCTGTTCAAGCTACCTGAAGCCTCAGGGGTTGACACATTAGTTGGGACACAGGGGAAGGCCTGGCTGTGCTTTTGTTTTCCCAGCTCCATCCCCTCCACTAGCCATGGGATAGAGGTGTTTCCTAGAAGCCACAGTGCAGTCTTAAATCTAGCCTATTCTGAGCTGCATCACTCAATGATAAACTCTTGGTTGTATACCTCTGATATAATCTCCATGTGTCAATTTCTATCCTGCAAGCTTTTATTTAATAATGTTTGCAATAGACAATTCTTGATTAGTAAAGTAGCTACATCATTTAAATTAATTAATACACATGTACAGAAATTTGGTATTTCAATAGCTGATACTTCACTCTGCAGCCACAATTACCTCAGGGCAAAAAAGACCTATACAAAAAGTAACAATAATTTAAAATACATTCTAAATTAAATTATGACTGTCATGTTTCATTATAAATCAATTTATGACTTTGCTTAAGCCCTCATCTTCATTTCATTCTGAGCATAGTAATTTTTGACATGAACAGAGTAGTCAGCTTAAGTTTAATGTAAATATGCAGATAGATGTATATAGCATTCTCATACAGTGTATTTTTTTTATTCCATAGCCTAACTCATCTTGTTAAGAAAAAGGTCCATGAGCAGTTGAGGAATTTGGTTGGTACTGTTCTACCTCTTTTACACCATGTTCTAATTCCTGCTAGTGAAGTATCTTAATCATGTTTAACTTAACACATTTGAGTAGTTTACTCATATTGTTTTTCAGTGTACTGATAGGGCCAGATTTTCAAAGTGCTTGCCACCCCACAGCTCTCAACTCTAGCCTGTAACATATAATTAATCTTGAGGCTGCAGTCCAGGAATGGCAGTGTAATCTTATAGCGTGTGTACTATTTATTACAACTTGAGCTTTATACTCAAGGAATAATGTTAGATGAATTCTTTGATTATATCTTTTAAGTCTAAAAAGAGCTGTGATTTGTCTGGAAAGGATAGCTGGGAGCAACAGATAGTGACCTAAATAGCAAAATTCCAAAGATAAAATGGAAGAAAATGAACACAAATGCTTCATTGTTTGAGAGCTGAATTGTCTGTAACACACTCCAATGATTCCAGTGTTTGTGGAAGAGGCCAGTGCAGATATAATCTGTGCAGCTACAGATGACAGCCTGAGTAAGTGTCCATCAAAGATGGAGCTAGGAATGCATTGGCAATTGTGCTGTAAATCATCTTAACTAATATTTGTTCAAAGCTCTGGTTACTATGTATACTGGTATTTTTGCCAGAATAGTCAGAGAAACCCTGCCTCAGAAAACATTTAACAATGTCTAATGTACTGTTTTTGTGGAACTAAACATACATTTCTTTGACTACTGTCTGCATGCAATCTCAGTATGGTAGCTGGCAAAACATTAAGGGCCTTTTACAGCAACTTTACAGCACTGGCTTAAATGGAGTGACTACTTACTCCATGTGAGTGAAGAATCAGGCCCACAAATTTAATTATTTTTAATTGTTTTGTTCTTTGACTCTGATTTCTGTTGGTGGTACTGCCATGGGGCTTTTCAGGTTAGCCTCCATAAAGGAAAATCTTGATTCAAATGTTAACTCTGGAAAATTTTGATCCATTAAGACCTGGACAATTAAATTTAGGATTATATTCAATCTGAAATGGAGTTTTAGGTTATCTCGATGTATGGAAGGTGGATGAATACAAATGAAACTTTAGACTCCAGTTCAGCATAGCACTTAAACACATGTTTTGTAAATGGAATTACTCCCATGTTTAAACTGAGCATGTGCTTAAATACTTTGCTAAACCAAGGCCTTAGGGCTGGATTTTTTTTAAAGTGTTTAGGTGCCTAAAGATGCCAAGTGGGATTTTCAAAGATGCCTAGGCACCTAACTCCCTGTGAAATCAATGTGAGTTAGACAACTAGGTGCTTTTGAAAATCTTCCTCTGCATCTTTAGACACCTAAATACCTTTAAAAATCTGGTCCTTAATAACAAAACTAGGCATACTGCAAGAGAGAAATTATGTACACACAGACTGGAGTAACAGTTTGACTGACAATGTTTTCATGCCTCATCTATTAATGGACTTGTGCTTAAGTATAACAAAGTCCAGAAAAGTTCGTTTTGTTTAATTGGTTTAATTGGTCTTCCTTGGTGTTGCTGCTGGATTCCTTGAATGTCTAAGGGTATGTCTACTCCTGAGCTGGTGGGGTAATTTCCATATTGGGTAGGGCAATGAGAGCTATCACGGTAAAAATAAAAGTGTAACCATGATATGTGACAGGATTCAGAGTAGCAGCCGTGTTAGTCTGTATTGACAGAAAGAAAAGGAGTACTAGTGGCACCTTAGAGACTAACCAATTTATTTGAGCATAAGCTTTCATGAGCTACAGCTCACTTCATCGGATGCATTCAGTGGAAAATACAGTGAGGAGATTTATATACATAGAGAACATGAAAAAATGGGTGTTACTGTACACACTGTAAGGAGAGTGATCACTTAAGATGAGCTATTACCAGCAGGAGAGCAGGGGCGGGTGGAGCTTTTTGTAGTGATAATTCAAGGTGGGCCATTTCCAGCAGTTGACAAGAACATCTGAGGAACAGTGGGGGGTGGGAGGGATAAACATGGGGAAATAGTTTCACTTTGTGTAATAACCCGTCCACTCCCAGTCTCTATTCAAGCCTAAGTTAATTGTATCCAGTTTGCAAATTAATTCCAATTCAGCAGTCTCTCGTTGGAGTCTGTTTTTGAAGTCTTTTTGTTGTAAAATTGCGACCTTTAGGTCTATAATCGAGTGACCAGAGAGATTGAAATGTTCTCCGACTGGTTTATGAATGTTATAATTCTTGACATCTGATTTGTGTCCATTTATTCTTTTACGTAGAGACTGTCCAGTTTGACCAATGTACATGGCAGAGGGGCATTGCTGGCACATGATGGCATATATCACATTGGTAGATGTGCAGGTGAACAAGCCTCTGATAGTGTGGCTGATGTGATTAGGCCCTGTGATGGTGTCCCCCACCCTCCACTGTTCCTCAGACGTTCCTGTTAACTGCTGGAAATGGCCCACCTTGATTATCACTACAAAAGGTTTTCTTTCCCCCCCCTCCCCCCGCTCTCTTGCTGGTAATAGCTCATCTTAAGTGATCACTCTCCTTACAGTGTGTATGATAACACCCATTTTTTCATGTTCTGTGTGTATATAAATCTCCTCACTGTATTTTCCACTGAATGCATCCGATGAAGTGAGCTGTAGCTCATGAAAGCTTATGCTCAAATAAATTGGTTAGTCTCTAAGGTGCCACTACTACTCCTTTTCTTTTCATAGAATCATAGAATCATAGAATATCAGGGTTGGAAGGGACCTCAGGAGGTCATCTAGTCCAACCCCCTGCTCAAAGCAGGACCAATCCCCAATTAAATCATTCCAGCCAGGGCTTTGTCAAGCCTGACCTTAAAAACTTCTAAGGAAGGAGATTCTACCACCTCCCTAGGTAACACATTCCAGTGTTTCACCACCCTCCTAGTGAAAAAGTTTTTCCTAATATCCATCCTAAACCTCCCCCACTGCAACTTGAGACCATTACTCCTTGTCCTGTCCTTTTCTACCACTGAGAATAGTCTAGAACCATCCTCTCTGGAACCACCTCTCAGGTAGTTGAAAGCAGCTATCAAATCCCCCCTCATTCTTCTCTTCTGCAGACTAAACAATCCCAGTTCCCTCAGCCTCTCCTCATAAGTCATGTGTTTCAGACCCCTAATCATTTTTGTTGCCCTTCGCTGGACTCTCTCCAGTTTATCCACATCCTTCTTGTAGTGTGGGGCTCAAAACTGGACACAGTACTCCAGATGAGGCCTCACCAATGTCGAATAGAGGGGAACGATCACGTCCCTCGATCTGCTCGCTATGCCCCTACTTATACATCCCAAAATGCCATTGGCCTTGGCAACAAGGGCACACTGCTGACTCATATCCAGCTTCTCGTCCACTGTCACCCCTAGGTCCTTTTCCACAGAACTGCTGCCTAGCCATTCAGTCCCTAGTCTGTAGCTGTGCATTGGGTTCTTCCGTCCTAAGTGCAGGACCCTGCACTTATCCTTATTGAACCTCATCAGATTTCTTTTGGCCCAATCCTCCAATTTGTCTAGGTCCCTCTGTATCCTATCCCTGCCTTCCAGCGTATCTACCACTCCTCCCAGTTTAGTATCATCTGCAAATTTGCTGAGAGTGCAATCCACACCAGCCTCCAGATCATTTATGAAGATATTAATTTTCATGATATGTGAGCTGCAGGTCAGGCTAACTACCGTGAGTACATACCTAGGGTTTCAGATGGGATTATACTGGGGATGACGTAGCCACTGTGGCTACACTTCTATTTTTAGCACATTAGCTCGATCAGATGAAAATAAGATGAAAATTACGCCTCCAGCTCTAGTGTAGACATGCCCTAAGAGGGACTAAGTGCCATAAAGAAGGATCAGGGCATTGAATATTTCACAGAGATGATCTTTATCCAAAACTATTACGTAGTTAGTGAAGTTAAGTAAATATTAACCAAAACCAAAAAAAAACCCCGTACCCCCGAGTTTTATAAACTGTCTAAAAATTCTTTTACCTCTTTATTCCTCAACTTTCACTATCTTGACTTTTGTGATTTCACCATTTCACTAGTAGTTCAGTCCTCATACAGTCTGCCAGATCAGGTAAGACCTGACTTTCATATGTAAAAGACCAGCCAATTTTTTTTTAAATACCCATCTTTAAAACCAACATAAGGAAACAAAAAAAGACACAAGTCTCTGTCCTGCCTCCCCTCCCCCCCCCGCCCCCCCGCTCAATTGCTCGTGATTTGAAAGAGGTTTTTTTTTATATATATAAACTAATTTTCTCTAGGCTAACAAAAGCTGAAATGGAATTTTTATAGAAGATACTGCAATCCAAATAACATTTAAACTTTCCAGAACTCCTCAGGGTGTTTCACCTTTGTGAACTGTAAGCTCTCAAAGCCTGAAGAGGTCCTTGGGTGTGCTCTTGTTACCAGTGAAACAAGCTAGTAAGCCTGCCCTTTTAGGGTTTATATGGCAATCAAACTCTTATTCCTTTTTTAAAGGATTGGAGTTACCTTTCATGTTCCTAAAGTTGACACTCCTTTCTGCATATATCTTGAATACTTGGTTAAGTCATTAACTTCAGAAGCTTTAAGGACCAGAGTTCAATTCACTGAAGTATCTAATATTGGCCAGGGAGCCAGTTAAAAAAAGGACTACTAAAATTACATAGATTTCTAATGAATAACCATATAGATATAGAGGAAAGTGGGAAGGCAATTTGCAGACAGAACTATGAAGATGAATGGAAAGAGGTTTGAAAACCTGTTAAAACAATATCAGCAAATACAAACCAATTCTTTTTCATTTTATTGAGAAAGCTTGGGACACAAGTTAGGTTAATAAAATGCTTGTCAGTTATGATATTATGTACAAAATGTAAAACTAGGCACTTGGAGTGTGCACTTTGGCACCAAGCCCCTGAAAACTGCCAAGGAGGGAGTTTTGTTGGATGATCAGATGTTTTACAACCATAAATTTGTTATCTTAGCAATTTGTCTACACTTGCTCCAGACAAATGCAAAACAAGATTCATGGGTGCCACATTCTCCATAACCAGAAACTGTCTTATGCACCATTGGAGCAAAAAGACACAGCCCACCCTTAACAAATGGACTCCTTGAACCCTCATTGACCTGAGAAAAGATAACATGTAAAATAAGAGGAGCTCTCAAAATGATTGAGAAACGCTGGGCTCTATGCATTGAGATGACCTAATGACTATGTCACACCACATGTGTGTTAGTCTCACCTAAATACATGCTTTAACTTAAACACGTACCTTGTTCACCACCTTCCCAGTAGGAACTGTGTTGGCTCCACTATTGCGTCATGTTCTTTGCCGTTTGAAAAATCAACAGAGTGTTTGTTTATAAGGCTGTAGTGGTAGGAAGGTAGTAGGAAGCAACTGCAGTTCGTCATGCTCCTCCCTATACTGCATTTTAGAATGTGCTGCTGATTTATTTAAAGACCTCTTGGTCTTCTTTCTTCCCTCTTCAAATATTCAATAAAGGGAACTGTCCTTTGTCTTCTCAAATTTAAGCCCCGATCTAATAAAACTCTTAAGTGCATGCTTAACTTACTCTTCTGGCTTGGCACCACAGTGCTCAGCATCTCGTGACATCAATCCTTTACTGCACAAGTTACTTTATATTAATGAGAAGATCAGCACTATCCCTCAGTTGAACCTTTCTCCTCACACCTGACAGCTCTTTAAGGAAATCCAAGCAGGTTTGCTGTGATTCTTCAGTATGCATAATGTGTGTTTGGATGGATTAGGTATTGGCAATGGGATAGGAATCATTTTACTTCGAGCTTACTAGTTCCATTCTATCCTTGAGCTAGGATTTTCAAAAACTGAAATCTTGGTGGATGTTCAGTATTTTTGAAAATCAGGCAGGTGCCTAAACATGGATTTAAAAGACTAACTTTGGCTTCCTATATTTGAAAATCCTCTCTTAGGTTGATAGTAGGAAAAACTCAGTCTATCAATAATTTAGTTGATGGCTTTCACCTCTTCTTTTCTCTTCAGAGACTGGCCATGAACAGATTGCCCCCCTCTCTTTTTTCTCTCCTGAAATTATCAACATTTCCTATTAATTTCATTTACTGTTTGTTTTGCCATTCAAAATAAGACCTATGCTGCTTGGTGTTGAATAGGAATATTGTTTCTGCAGATGTTTCTAGCATGAATACTCAAAGAAGGCATACTTAAAAGTCTTTTTTCCCCTCAAGTATTCACCTGTGTCAGCTTAAAACTTGCTTTCTGTCACCATTGGTGGTGCTAAAACTGAATTTCATGAGTATTTGTGAGAAATGAACACAGAAAGGGTGCAAATGAAGCCAAAGTACTTGTTTAAAAAAATTAAATGAACATTAGTGATTTTTTTTTTGCAGTATTCACCCAGCTATAATAGTGACTTGAAAATAATTACTATCTAATGGCTAATCATTGGGGTGTGTGATATTAGGGGATGGTTTCAGGTCAAATTCTTAGTGGGCAAAGCCCAGATCTACAAAGGTATTTAGATGCTTAACTTCAGTTGAAATCAATGGAAATTAGGAGCCAAAATACTTTTGTGGATCTGGGTCCAAACATCTGATCTTTAGGGCTAACAGTCTGGTTGTTCATGAGCACTGAAATCTCCTTCACGCGCCCAATGTTAGAAATTAATTTAAAAAAATACACCAGAAGGATTTTTAACTGTCAAAATCAAATATAAATCTAACTTAAAAATAATTCCAGCTTCAATATTTAGTGCAATTTAATGACAGCTTTCGACAAGAACTTAATTACAGACTGTCAGGATATCATATATATTGTATGGATGCACTATGGGACTTATTTTAAAGTGTAATTTAGAATATAACTTTTAGCTTGCTCCTTCATTTGAACTTAAAATGTCCTCTTCTTCTCAGCGTATGCGCAACGTGCCTCAGGTGGCACGTGATTCATCATCTAATTTGGTCATATGTCCACGGATGGAGCACATTCTTCAAAATTGACTACAAATGTAGCTACAGTGCTAATGTAGGCTTGCTGTAGTTTTATGTATATTAGTGTAAATGACCTGCAAGAATACTCGTGGGAAGCTGTTCTGTAATTCATTGTAAACAAAAAGCTAAAAATTGCAGGGTAATATTTTTTTCCTGGATCCTACTTTTTTCCTTTAATTTACAAAAATAAAATAAAATAAATAAATCTGACTCCTTAAAACCTTATGGCCTAGTCCTGCAATTACTTCTAAGCATCGGCGTTGATTTTGATAGCTCTACTGTGGTCCAGGGGGTATGGCACTAGATTAGGATTCAGGAGACCTGGTTTCCAGGCCTTATTCTCCCAGTAGCCTGCAGGTGATGTTTGGCAAGTCATTTCATAGGATCATAGAATCATAGACTTTAAGGTCAGAAGAGACCATTATGATCACCTAGTCTGACCCCCTGCACAACACAGGCCATGGAATCTCACCCACCAACTCCTGTAACAAACCCCTAACTTAGGTCTGAGCTACTGAAGTCCTCAAATCGTGCTTTAAAGACTTCAAGGTGCAGAGAATCCTCCACCAAGTGACCCCGTGCCCCATGCTTCAGCGGAAGATGAAAAACCCCCAGGGCATCTGCCAATCTGCCCTCGGGGAAAATTCCTTCCCGACCCCAAATATGGCGATCAGCTAAACCCTGAGCATGTGGGCAAGACTCACCAGCCAGATACCCAGGAAAGAATTCTCTGTAGTAACTCAGATCCCACCCCATCTAACATCCCATCACAGGCCATTGGGCATTTCACATTTATGTTCCTCAGTTTCCCCATCTGTAAAATAGAGATATTTACCTCCTTTCTAAAGTACTTTGAGATCTACAGATGAAGCATGATATAAGAACTAGATATTATTACTACATTTGGTAGTAAGTATATGCAGATTGGGGCGCTATTCCCAATAGTTTGCAGATGATAATGGATTGTGTGATATGTCCTGGATGGAAGCTGGAGGCATGTAGGTAAGTATAGCGAACTACCTGATCAGCATCCTGTACAGCAAACAGGAAAAGGTCAAGAATGAGCTCTCAAAGATGGAGACTCTCATACAAAACCATCCTTCCACACAAACTTCCACATGGTTGGACTTTACAAAAACAAGACAAGCCATTTAGAATGCACACTTTACTTCTCTACAGAGGAAAAAGGACAGTAAACTATCTAAACTCCTACACGCCACAGGGGGCTACAACAGTGGTACCCTTAACTCACCCAACAATATTGTTAATCTATCCAAGCAGACACTTAGCCCAGCAGAAGAGTCTGTCCTCTCTTTATACCCTCCACCCCCATGCACATGATACAGTTCTGTGATGATCTGGAAGCCTACTTTCGTCGTCTCTGACTCAAGGAATATTTTCTACACACCACTGAACAGAGCACTGACTCACAGGAACCTTCCTACAAACGCTACAAGAAGAAGAATTCTGCGTGAACTCCTCCTGACGGTCAAAATGACAGACTGGATTTCTACATAGAGTGCTTATGCAGAAGTGCACAGGCTGAAATTGTGAACAAACAGCATCACTTGCCCCATAAACTCAGCTGTACAGAACACAACGCCATCCACAGCCTCAGAAACAACTCTGACATTATAATCAAAAGGGCTGACAAAGGAGGTGCTGTAGTCATCATGAACAAGTCAGATTATGAACAGGAGGTTGCCAGACAAAATCCAACACCACATTCTACAGGCCACTATCCTCCAATCCCACTGACAAGTACCAAAAGAAACTATACCATCTCCTCAGTAAACTCCCTGCTACAGCACGGGAACAAATCTACATGGACACACCCCCAGAGCCCCGACCAGGGGTATTCTATCTGCTACCCAAGATCCATAAACCTGGAAATCCTGGATGTCCCATCATCTCAGGCATTGGCACTCTTACACCAGGATTATCTGGCTATTTAGACTCTCTCCTCAGACCCTACACTACCAGCACTCCTAGCTATTTTTGAAACACCACTGACTTTCTGAGGAAACTACAATGCATTGGTGATCTTCCTGAAAATACCATCCTGGCCACCATGGATATAGACGCTCTTTACACCAATATTCCACATAAGGATGGACTACAAGCTGTCAGGAACAGTATCCCTGATGAGGCCATGGCACACCTGGTGGCTGAGCTTTGTGACTTTGTCCTCACCCACCACCATTTCAGATTTGGGAACAGCTTATACCTTCAAGTCAGCGGCACTGCTATGGGTACCCACATGGCCCCACAGTATGCCAACATTTTTATGGCTGACTTAGAACAACGCTTCCTCAGCTCTCGTCCCCTAGTGCCCCTCCTCTACTTATGCTACATTGATGACATCTTCATCATGTGGACCCACGGGAAGGAGGCCCTTGAAGAATTCCACCTGGATTTCAACAATTTTCCACCCCACCATCTACCTCAGCCTGGATCAGTCCACACAAGAGATCCACTTCCTGGATACTACAGTGCAAATAAGTGATGGCCACATAAACACCACCCTATACCGGAAACGTACTGACCACTATACTTACCTACATGCCTCCAGCTTCCATCCAGAACATATCACACAATCCATTGTTTACAGCCGAGGCCTAAGATACAACCGCATTTGCTCCAATCCCTCAGACAGAGACAAACACCTACAAGATCTCTATCAAGCATTCTTAAAACTACAGTACCCACCTGAGGAATTGAGGAAACAGATTGACAGAGCAAGACAGGTACCCAGAAGTTATCTACTACAGAGCAGGCCCAACAAGGAAAACAACAGAACACCACTGGCAGTCACGTACAGCCCCCTGCTAAAACCTCTCCAGTGCATCATCAACAATCTACAACCTATCCTGGAAAATGATCCCCCACTCCCACAGGCCTTGGGAGGCAGGCCAATCCTTGCTTACAGACAGCCCCCCAACCTGAAGCAAATACTCACCAGCAACTATGGAAACACCACACCATGGAAACGCTAACCCAGAAACCAATCCCTGTAACAACCCCTGTTGCCCACTCTGTCCCCATATCTACTCTAGCGACACCATCATAGGACCCAACCACACCAGCCACACCATCAGAGGCTTGTTCACCTGCACATCTACTAATGTGATATATGCCATCATGTGCCAGCAATGCCCCTCTGCCATGTACATTGGCCAAACCGGACAGTCTCTACATAAAAGGATAAATGGACACAAATGACATGTCAGGAATGGTAACGTACAAAAGCCAGTAGGAGAACACTTCAATCTCCCTGGACACTCGATAACAGATTTAAAAGTAGCCATACTTCAACAAAAAAATTTCAAAAACAGACTTCAAAGAGAAACTGCAGAGCTACAATTCATTTGCAAACTTAACACCATCAGTCTGGGCTTGAATAGGGACTGGGAGTGGCTGGCTAACTACAACAGCAATTTTCCCTCTCTTGGTATTTGTGACAGGTTGGGTCACAGAAACCCTCTTGGGATTGCCACCTGATGTGCTGAGGCTATCTCTGAGCCTGTTTTCCCTGGCAGCTTGGGACTTCAGTACCCTGTCTTGTTGAGCCAGACATGCTAGCCTGCTACAAACACAGAGCCAGGTCTGAACCATGTCCCCCAAAAGCTGCAGACTTAACTGAAAACAACTTAGAAAGTGCTCCTGTCTCTAGCACCCAGATACCCAGCTCCCAATGGGATCCAAACCCCAAATAAATCAGTTTTACTCTGTATAAAGCTTATATAGGGTAAACTCATAAATTGTTCAACCTCTATAACACTGATAGAGAGATATGCACAGCTGTTTGCTCCCCCAGGTATTAATTACATACTCTGGGTCAATTAATAAGCAAAAAGTGATTTTATTAAATATAAAAAGTAGCATTTAAGTTCTTCCAAGTAATAACAGACAGAACAAAGTGAATTACCAAACAAAATAAAACAAAAACACGCAAGTCTAAGCCTAATACAGTAGGAAACTAAATGGAGGTAAATCTCACCTTCAGAGATGTTCCAATAAGCTTCTTTGACAGACTAGACTCCTTCCTAGTCTGGATCCAGCAATCACTCACACCCCCATAGTTACTATCTTTTGTTCCAGTTTCTTTCAGGCATCTCTTTGAGGTGGAGAGGCTATCTTCTGAGCCAGCTGAAGACCAAATGAAGGGGTTTCCAGGGCCTTATATAGTCTTTTCTATGTAAAATCCCCTGAACAAGACAGAGTTTTGCAGTCAGCTGGGCAAGTCACATGTCTATGAATGATTCAGCTTTTTGCAGGCCGATGCCATTGTTTACATGTTAGTTTGAACATTCCCAGGAAAGCTCAGGTGTCGATTGTCATCTCCCATTGTTAGTTAAGTATGCCCAATTACTTGAATAACCCCTTCACACTATGTTGACCAAATCTGTCTTATGTGCTTCCTACAGCAAACACTTTAAATACAAGCATAGAGCCAATGCTCATAACTTCAGATATAAAAAGGATACATGCATACAAATATGAATATATTCAGTAGATCATAATCTTTGCAAAGATATGTTACATGGCATATCTAGCATAAAACATATTCCAGTTATGTCATATTTACACTCATAAGCATATTTCTATCAAGCATTATGGGGTGCAACATCACAGTACTGACACCTCCTCATCAATTATTGGGAGTGGACCACATCCACCCAGACTAAATTGGCCTTCAACATTTGTTCTCCATTTGTAAGGTAACTACCTTCTCTTCATGTGCCAATATATATTTATGCTTGTATCTGTAATTTTCACTCCATGCATCTGAAGAAGTGGGTTTTTAACCCACGAATGCTTATGCCCAAATAAATCTATTAGTCTTTAAGGTGTCATCAGACTCCTCATTGTTTTAAGTATAATAGAGTTAACGATCAAGATAAAAAAGGGAAGTAGAAAAGGATGAAGAGATAAGATAAGAAGTTGAGGTTTGCAGACACTCAGATTTGAGATGGTAGCTGGACATCCAGGAGGAGATATAAAACAGGAAGCTGCAGATGAGAGATTGGACAAAGAGGGAACAGTCCAAGTAGAGGTAGATCTGAAAATTTTCAGCAGGTCGTAACTGGAATACAGGTGTAGAGAAAGTTGAGAGAGAAAATGAAGGGACTGAGAACAGAGTCCAAAGGCAAGATGAGTAGAGGAGGAGAAGAGGAGAAGCCATTAAAGGAGACAGTGAGGGAGCAGTCACCAAGGTGAGGGCTGGGACTAAGAAGGCACAAAATTGTAGACGCCAAGAGGGGAAGAAAGTGGACCTCAGTCTGAGAGGCAGCAAAGAGATAAAAAAAGAGAAGTTTCAGAGTAGCAGCAGTGTTAGTCTGTATCTGTAAAAGGAAAAGGAGTACTTGTGGCACCTTAGAGACTAACAAATTTATTAGAGCATAAGCTTTCATGAGCTACAGCTCACTTCATAAGGAAAGGTGAGCTATTACCAGCAGGAGAGCTGTGGGGATGAACCTTTTGTACTGATTCTTTTACGTAGAGACTGTCCCATTTGGCCAATGTACATGGCAGAGGGGCATTGCTGGCACATGATGGAATATATCACATTGGTAGATGCGCAGGTGAACGAGCCTCTGATAGTGTGTCTGATGTGATTAGGGCCTATGATGGTGTCCCCTGAATAGATATGTGGACACAGTTGGCAACGGGCATACTGTGGGGCCATGCTGGTACCCATTAGCAGTGCCGCACGGCCCCGCAGTATGCCAATATTTTTATGGCTGACTTAGAACAAGAATAAATGGACACAAATCAGACGTCAAGAATTATAACATTCAAAAACCAGTCGGAGAACACTTCAATCTCTTTGGTCACTCGATTACAGACCTAAAAGTGGCAATTCTTCAACAAAAAAACTTCAAAAACAGACTCTGATGAGAGACTGCTGAATTGGAATTAATTTGCAAACTGGATACAATTAATTTAGGCTTGAATAAAGACTGGGAGTGGATGTGTCATTACACAAAGTAAAACTATTTCTCCTTGTTTATTTCCCCCCCTACTGTTCTTGTCAACTGCTGGAAATGGCCCACCTTGATTATCACTACAAAAGGTTCCTCCCCCCGGCTCTCCTGCTGGTAATAGCTCACCTTTCCTGATCACTCTTGTTACAGTCTGAATGGTAACACCCATTGTCTCATGTTCTCTGTGTATATAAAATCTCCCCACTATATTTTCCACTGTATGCATCCGATGAAGTGAGCTGTAGCTCACGAAAGCTTATGCTCTAATAAATTTGTTAGTCTCTAAAAAAGAGAAGGAGAGAGATGTGGCCTTTAGATTTAGGATTTTGGTGATGATGTTTTTTGTGGAATGCAGAGAGTGGCTAGGGATAAAGGAGAGAGCAAAAGGAGTGGTAGTCAAGGCAATGGGAGTAAATAGCATGTTCTAATAATCTGGAGACAAAGGGGAGGAGGAAAAAAATTGATAGAGAGGGAGAGTAAACTGAGGAGAAGTTTTTTCAAGACAGAGGAAACAATTTGTTTGAAGGAAGAGAAACATGAGCCAGAAGCAGGAGAGAGAGCAGTTAAGGATAAGGGAGTAATTAGAGAGGGAGCCAGAGATAATAGGAGACAAGAAGGCAAGTTCAAGGGAACAGGTGGAAGGGTTGGGCTAGAAATATATATTAGATGAGAAACCCTAGAATCAGATATAAGAGTGAAGGAACAGAGGGTGGAATAACAGGAAGAACAGGTATGGGAGAGGAAGCCAGAGGTCTTGTTATTGAAAAAAACTGGCTAGATCCTAGCAGTGGAAGGTGGCAGAGTAGGAAAGGTGCTGACATTGTTTGTATCCCTTTTGTGAACTTATACCCACCATCTTTAATCAAGCATCTGTTATACAATTCTGATTCAAAAGGTGATATCTAGCCAGATTTGTCAGTGTCCTCAGAAAAAGTCTTGTATAGATGGGAATCACAAACATGTGTCCAGTCTCCTTGTTGATGCTTGCTGTGATTTATTGCCCTGGCTCAAGTCAGAAAAGCACTCTGATGTGGAGATCAGTTTGTCAAAAGTGCCATATGAATTTTCCCACAGCCTTTGTGCATCCATCCATTTGTGTGTGTTGACAGGAATTTTTGCACTACGATCCTGCTTCCTTCGAGTGTGGTTCCACAGCACAAATAGTGTTGGGATCTTGAGAACCAGAACAAGGGGTACATACCTCTTGTGCAGCACAGAGTCTGGCTCCACACAAGGATGGAGGGGTGTTTCCTCCATGCTGTTACATGGCATGGAGTTGGGAGGAAGGAGTGGGTGTAGTAGGTTAAAGTTAGGGGTTGAGATGGGTCAGAAGGTCTGTGACTACATCGATTTTTATAATCCTTCCCTGTCCATGAGGATAGGTGCAAAGCTAGCACAGATTAATCCATGGCTGGAGCAGTCACTGCAGAGTGGTTACCATTACCTTGCTGCTCAGTGGCTTGGGAGGGAGGATGATTAGTTTCCTCCATAATCCCACAGAATGCTCCAGGACTCTGCTGAGCCAGATGTTACGGAGAGTTTTGCCAATTTTGCATGTATTGCTCTGGAGTTTTGTTCTTACCGGTAGGCCCATACACAAAAGTTGTATACACCGTAAAGAAGACGCCTTTCAAATTTTTGCCCAAAGTGCAATGTGTTAATTTGAGAAGGAAGGCCACGTACATCTCAGTCCACAACTCATAGTAAGGTGAAAAGACCCAGCCTCATCTCAGCTTGCATGTCTGGTCTCACATTTGGTCTCTGAGTTCATCTTGGAAATGGGAGAGAGGGGTCTACAGATATAGGGGAATGTGCTACCTGGATGGAATCAGGAGCCTGTGTCAACAGCCACGGCCATGTATACTGCCACATACTGCTACATATACTGGTTTTGAAGACAAATTTCCTGGAGGACTCATAAAACTGACAGTCCACTTCTAAGATATCCAGGGTAGACTTCTGGGCTTGGGCTGGAGCTCGGACTCAAGGAACCTGCAAGGTGGGTGGGTCCCAGAGCTCAGGCTGCAGCCCAAACCCAGAAGTCTACACTGCAATGAAATAGCCCTTGCCCAGTGAGCCCGAGTCTGCTGGCACAGGCCAGCTGTGGGTTTTTAATTGCAGTGTAGACATCCCATGGGTGAAATCCTGACCCCACTGAAGTCTATGACTAAACTCCCATTGCCTCTAATACAGCAGTTTTTTAATCTTGTATGTCCATTTGTTGCATGGCTTCTCCATTGAAACTACCAATACGAATGTCAATTAGTGCTAATTTCAAAGGTTACACTTGTGATGTGGAAACCTGAAGCTGAGTTGAGACTATCAAATTGGTTTTGTATAGGCTGCTAAGAAGTCATCAGGCTGTTTAGAAATTAGTACATCATTTCCTGGATTAAAAACTGACTGAAGCAAGTAAATACACACATGGAAATGTATTTTAAAAGTGTTTCCACAATGTATTAAAAGTGGCATCATTGACCTATAGAAAAAAGAATAAAAGGAATTAGCAACTCACTCTGTAAAGGGCAGATCTAAATGAATCAATTAGTATGTTAAAAGCCGTGCATAAAATAATGTTTGATTAAAAAAAAACTTTAAAGTGAAAAGTGTCCCATATTTTAAATTGAATGAATACAAAAATATGACCCGAGGATAATGAATTACTGCTTAGAGACTTTAAGATGCGAGGCTTATGAGACAGTCACCACTAACATATTCAGATGAACAGTTCAACGGTAACTGGAATATTAAAAAGGATGTGTCATTTTGGTTTTGTAAAATAAGCATCAGGGTATTTTACCTAAATCTCTGGGTTGATCTAAGAGGCACAGGATAGCACAATACTCAAAATAGCAGACTTTTTTTTAAAATTTTTATTTTGATGGTGTGTTCTATACATTTGGAACAAAACCAATGCACTCACAGTCTGATTGAGTAATCTGTATAAAGTCATACTCCAAATATTAATGGACCTGATTTACCTCTGCATTGCTCCAGTTTTATCACCCACCTCATTACTCCAGTTTTGCAAGTAATTCAGTGGTGAATCAGGCCCAGGGCTTCCAGTTCTGCTCTCCCATATACTGGTATAACTCCATTGAAGACAATGGCATTACTCTGTTTTTAAACCAGTGTAATGGAGATCAGAATCTAGCCTATTATACACTTAATAGGCCTGATTCTCTACTCTGCTACACCAGTTTTACGTTAGCATAACACTGTTTAAACCAATGGAGCACACCAGTTTAACACTGACGTAATGGAGTGGATAATAACTCCCTCTATATCCTAACTCCAATAATGTGCTTTGGGAAGTGGGTAACCCACTATTTCCACTCCCAAGAGGTCTGAGTTAACTCCTACCTTAGGTCACAAGTGAAATGTGTATGACCTTCTGAGCCAGGTTTTGAATGAATATATCACAAAATCACCACACACTCTGTCACATTTTGCAGTGCTCAGTCTCAGGGGCAACCCTGGACTGGGATATCAGAAATGTGACAAAGATAGGATGAAAGTGTGTTGAACGTGCTACATGTGGTAAGCTTGCATATCACCTGTTCATGTTATTCTTGGCTCAATGAACTGTATCTCATCTTTCATGTTAGAAGCACCATATTCAGCAACAGCTTTAAAACACAGAAAGGAAGCTATGTAGCATACTTTAAAAATGTTCCATTATGTACAATAAACTAAAAATGACTGTCAGTGATGAGCATTTGTCTGTCACTATAAGGGACTTAGGCCCAGATTCACAAAGGTATTTAGGTACCTAGTGCCTGGGAGTTAGGTGCCTGTATACCGTTGCAGATATGGACCTAGTTCACTTACTTATATGAGTAGTCCCAATGAAATGAAGTGAGTAGTCATGAACAAACTGGTCTCATAGCATACAGCGTAGGGTCACTGTATCGAGGGGGAGGAACCACTGCCCACACCTGGTGGGCAGAGCCCGGCAAGCCATCCCCACCCTGCTGGAAACAGAGGGGCAGGACAGGAAGTATAAAAGGCTGTGTTGGTGAAGGAAACTGACGCCTCCTAGCCCCTGCAAGGGCTTGCGCTTGAGGGGCACCTGTGCAGCACCAAGGTCCTGAAGGGACTGTCAGATCTGCCAGCTGACAAGAACAGCCAAAGAGCTGCTGGAACTGCCACTAGCTGTGTACCCCGGGTAGACGGAGGACCCCCACGAAGTGAAGCTACCCAATGAAGGGATCACAGGAAGTAGCCCAGGAAAACCTGATACTAGTTCATTTGTATGGCCAGAATACTGGTCAGCATTGGTGGGATCCCCGCTGACCCAGTGGTGGAGCCCTCTGCCACTGTCAGAGCCCTGGGTTGGGACCCAGTAGAGTAGGGTGGGCCCAGGGGTAAGGCAGCCACCTATATACCATAGGTTGAGAGGCCTGCATTTCTCTAATGTCTGCCTGAGGCAGGAAGCCGGGTGAAAGACTGCCTATGGCCCTTCCCTGCCTGAGGGCCTGAGCCCCTAGACTATTTGGTGCTCCGCCCTGCCTGAGAGCCTGAGCTCCTCAGACTGTTTGGTGCTCTGGCCTGCCTGACAACCTGAGCCCCTAGACTTTTTGATGTTCAGCCCTGCCTAGAGGGTCAGGATCTCTGAGGCTGCTAATTTCCCTTTATGCCGGTCTTTACAAAGATGCAGCAGCAAGGGGGCGTGGTCTCCCTCCAAGTCTGACAGGGAGGGATGGACATGACCCTCTACATGTGGTGGAGAATGCAAGCAACACCCAACCCCTTAGATGAGGGGAATGTACATGCTTCTAGCCCGTTGCGCACCCGAGTGACTATGATGGAGCTGGATAAGCTTATAAAATAGTGGGTGGAGAACCCTGTGATGCCAGTACACATCACAAAGATGGGGCCTGGAGATGACCCAGAAGCCTTCCTGATAACATTATAGCTGGTTGCGTCAGCAGCCGGATGGCCACTGAACCAATGGGCCACACTCTTGCCCCCTACCTAACGGGGGCAGTCCCTGACGACAAGGGCCATGACTACAGAGCAGTAAAGACGGCCATCCTGGATGCTCTAGACATCACCCCCAAAACCTTTCAGCACCAGTTTTGGGGGAAGACCTACCCACTGGGGGCCCAACCCCAAGTTGTGGCACAGGAGCTCAAGGACACCAGCTGGTGGTGGCTCCAACTCTGCCACTGAAGTAGCCGAGCAGGCGGTTGTTGAGCAGTTCATTCATATTCTCCCACCCTTAGGGAGGGCCTGGGTCTTCCAACACCAACCCACCACCCTCAGGGTGGTAGTCAGCCGAATGGACAATTTTCTGGCCACAGAGACCCCAATAGTGCCCGGACCCTTCCCTGCCCCAAGCTTGGAAAGACCCTCCAGCCCTAAGACAATGACCCGGCCGGACTTTAGCCATGACAAAGGCTGTAGTAGCAGGCCGCAGAGGAGGAGGGAAATCCCTGAACCAGAGCCCTCCAGATCACCCACAGAACCCCAAGGCCCAGGCTGGCCCCACTGAGATTGGACCCCGTTTTGCTTGCGGTCAATTGGGACACCTCCAGCGACAATGCCCAGCCATGGACTGCTCCTTTGCCCAGGTTTACACCGGAAAGGCCTGCACCCGCATGCGTCCTGCTGTTAAGGTGGCTGTCCCCATGGTCCTTGGCATGAAACAAGTGCATACCCTGGTAAACTTTGGCTATGGGCAAACCCTGGTGTGTCAGCGACTCACCCAGCAAGCAACCTCACACTGGGCCAGATTCAACACTTCTGTATCCATGGAAATGTGAAGTTGTATCCAAGTGCCTGGGTACCGCTAACTGTGGACAGAGTGACCCGGGTAATGACAGTGGGGGTCACCCCGAAGCTGCCCAACCTGTCATTCTCGGACAAGACTGCCCAGAATTCACTCAGGTTCTGCAAACCGCAAGCCTCTGGGACCCACTGGCGCAGATGGCCCTTAAGGGAGACCCCCTTGAGGGCAAGGCCAAGGGGCCTAAGAAGACTAACCCAAGTGACCCACCAACTCCACTTGGGACCCTCGATGCCCCAGAAGGAAACAAGCCACCCTGGTCAGACAGCAGGGAAGCCCCCCTGGACGTGGGACTCAACTTCATCTGGGGTCAAAGAGAGGACCCCACCCTCAGCCGGGCCTATGAAAAAATAGCCTATATTGGCGGGGTGGTGAAGGACCCGAAGTGAGCGGCCCAGTGGCCGCAGTTCAAGTTGACAGGGGAACACCTGTAGTGGGTCAACTGAAATCCTCGGACCTCTGAGCCCCATTCCCAGCTGGTCATGCCACAGTGTCACCATCAGGCAGTAATGGGATTAGTCCATGAAGTCCCCAGGGTTGGCCATTCGGGAAAAGAGAAGATCCTGGCCTGAGTCTTGGCCTGGTTCTTCTGGCTGGGCACCTACGAGGATTTCGATGATTACTGCCCTTCCTGTCCAGACTGCCAGCTGTTGGGGTCCCTAGGTTTACAGAAAGCTCCGCTGATCCTCTTGCCGCTGGTAGGGATGCCTTTTGAGAGGATCACAATGGACCTGGTGGAGCCCCTCGTCAAAAGCATCACCAGCTTCCACTACATTCTAGAAGTGATGGACTAAGCCACCCGCTTTCCAGAGGCTGCCCACCCCCAAGGAACGCCACTGTGTGGACCATCGCAACAGAACTCCTGAAGATCTCTGCCTTGGTGGGCTTACCCCAGGAGACCCTTATGGACCAGGAGATGAACTTCACTTCCCAGCTGCTCCGTGAAGTCTGCGGCCTCCTAGGGATCAAGAAGCTGCAGATGTCAGTCTACCACCCTCAGATGGACAGACTGGTTGAGTGGTTCAACCAGACCCTCAAATATATGCTCTGGAAGTTCCCACTTAAGGACTTGTGCCACTGGGATCAACAGTTTCTTCCCTTACTGCTTGCCATTAGGAAGGCGGTGCAAGCCCCCACCAAGTTCTCATCACTTGAGCTACTGTAGGTTGACAGCCTCAGGGTCTGCTCGACTTTATGCAGGACACCTGGTAACAGACCCCATCCTGGACCCATGGACTCCTACAGTATGTACTGCAGCTGCAAGAGTGCCTGGCTCGGGCTGGAGACTTAAAGGAGAATTTGCAGGCCGCACAGGGGGCCCAGGCACAAATTTGCAACAGGGGAGCTTGGACTTAGACCTTTGAACCAGGTGATTGGGTCCTCGTACTACTTCTCTCAAAGGAGTCCAAGGTCTTAGCTTGGTGGCAGGGCCCATAAAAAGTGATCCACCAGACAGTGCCCATTATCTACGAGTTCTGGCGGCTGGATGGTGAAAAAAACTCACCAAATATATTATGTGAACCTCCTGAAACCATGGCATGAGCGGGGAATGGGTGTGGGGAGAGCCTGCTGATCGCCTCTATACCTCCATGAACCAGAACTGGGGCCCCAGGTCCCCGCAGCAGCCAAGACCAAAGAGCCCCTGCTCGGGGACACCCTCACAGAAGAGCAGTGGAAGCAGACCAAGCGGCTGCTATAGGCCTTCTCTAAAACCTTCACAGCCTTACCTGGACAGACCACCCTGGTCCAGCACACCGTTCAGACCACCCCTGGGGAAATGGTTTGCGAGGTCATTGAGAAGTCACAGAGCGAGTGGCACAACCACAGTCCTGGTCCCCAAGCCAGAGGAGACCCTCCGGTTCTGCATCAATTTCTGGAGGGTGAACGCCATCTCCAAATTCAACATATAGCCAATGTCCTGGATTGACGAGCTATTCGACCGACTCAGAGAGGCCCGCTACATCACCACCCTGGATTTGACCAAGGGCGATTGGCAGATCCCGCTGGAACCCAGGCTGAAGGAAAAGACAGCCTTTGCTACACCCAGCAGGTTCTACCAATTTACCAAGAAGCCCTTTGGCCTTCATGAAGCCCCCATGACCTTCCAGAGGCTGATGGACTGTCTGCTGCAGCCCCACATAGAGTACGCCATGGCCTATTTTGATGATGTAGTGATCTACAGTCACCACTGGGAAGACCACCTGAACCAGGTGGCAGCCATCCTGAGGACCCTCTGGGAGGCAGGACTGTCTGCAAACCCTAAGAAGTGCTGTATCAGTTGGCAAGAGTCCACCTACCTGGGTTACACCCTTGGGCGAGATAAGTGCACCGTCTGGTTGGGAAGGTCCAGGCTATACAAGACCATCCAGCCCTGATCACCGAGAAACAGTTGAGGCAATTCCTGGGACTAATGGGGTATTATTGACGATTCATTCCTGGCTTTGCCACAATTGCCGCACCCCTGACCAAGCTACTCACTTAGGGCAGCCTGCATCAGGTACGCTGGTCACCTGAATGCGAAGAGCCTTTTTGGACACTGAAGAACCACCTATGCCAAGAACCTGTAGAGCCCTGACTTCACCCGTGGCTTCATTGTCCAAATGAACACCTCAGCGGTAGGACTCGGTGCTTTCCTCTTCCAGAACATGGACAGGGAGGAACACCCAGTCCTCTACATCAGCTGGAAGCTGTTCCCCCAGGAACGCAACTATGCAGTCCTTGAGAAAGAAGTCCTAGCAGTCAAGTGAGCAGTAGAAGCCCTCTGTTATTACCTCCTGGACAGGCCCTTCATCGTACTGATGGACCACACACCCTGCAAATGGCTCCAAACCATCAAGGACACCAATGCAAGGCTGATGCGGTGGCACTTTACCCTCCAACCTTTTGCATTTATTGTGCAGCATTGTGCCAGGAAGGAACATGCAAATGCGGACTCCTTGTCATGGTTGGAAGACGGGGACCAAGCCATCCCCGAAGGTCAGGGGCTGAACTTGAGGGGCTGTGTATAGCCAGGGCGGGGGGCATAGCTTCCCTCCAGACCTGACAATGAGGAACCACCGGGGGTGGGCACAGCCAGGCCTGCCACATTCACCCTACCAGAAACAGAGGGGCAGGACTATAAAAGCACTATAAAAGGTGGACCCTGCAGCTCATTTGGGCCAGAGTTAGCGAAGGAGACAGATGCCTCCTACCTGCTGCCACAGAATAGTCCAGTTGTATGGCCAGAATACTGGTCAGTGTGTTTCAGTGGGATCTCCCCCAACTGAGGGTTCTGAGCCCCCAGACTGTTTGGTGTTCGGCCCTGCCTAGAGGGTCAGAGCCTCCAAGGATGCTAATTCCCCTTTACACCAGTCTTTACAGAGACGCAACAGCAAGGGTGAGTGGCCCCCACCCCAGGTCTGACGGGAAGGACGGACGCAACCCTCTACAATCGCAATCTGTTGTCGTTCCATGTGATTTCAACTGGAGTTTTGTGCAAAGATGTGACTTATTGGTCTGAGATCATACTAATGCGAGAGACAGGAGGGCATGATCCTGAAAGGTGCTGAGCACACACTGCTCCCACTGTAGTCAATGGATCAGGTTCTAAACAACCAGACCAATGGCTAAAAACAAGGGTTGAGAATGTTAATAGCTTTTCAGCATGAATCTGTGAACAAGACACGTTTTTCTTATCGTGGCGTTGATTTGTCCATTCCAGGAGACAGACAGAGGGGGTTCAATGCTGGGCAGGCAGGGGGATGGGGAGGAAAGGGGAAGAGAAGGAAGATAGGTTCAAGTAATCTTAAAGGTCTTTGCAATCCAATAATTGTAGACCTGGAACAGTTCCTGTACTAACATGATTAGCAAATATTGACTTCTGAGTACAATAATAATGTGTCATCTGAAACCCTTGATAAGTAACTTAAGTACTTCCTTAGCTTGCATCTTATTAAATTAGATGAGGCACAGTTGAGACACATTACACAAAGCCATTGAAATAAGAACTCAGACCTAAAGATTTTAGCATTGATTAAAGAAGAGTTAAAAGTTACAATAAAAATAAAACTCCAAGGGCCATATTCTAATCTCCATTATGCTGCTGTAAATTTAGATTGGTTCGACTGATGTCAATGGAGTCACCCTGGATATACAACAGTAAGAGTGAGCTCAGAATCAGGCCAATTGTTTCGCTACTAGTTTGCCTGAACATGTTCTTTTTGTTTTCTTCTGCAGTGTTCTAATTTTCACAGATGTAACTGTGACAAACTATTCACTATTTATGACTTTTTGTCAGATACAATCAATCACCAGATTATTGTATGATGACCATATCATTTTAGTTTTATGGAAGGTTAACTGACAGATTATGAGCTTTTGAAGTTAAAACGTGGAAGAAAAGTTGGGTCACACTTTCGTGCCTATGAATATGGTAAGTATAATTTACTCAGATCTCTTCATAAGGTTTAACTTTAAAACATGTACAACAGGGCAACCAAGAAGGGAGTTAAAAGCTGTGATGGTCCTCAGCTGCAACCTGACAAATCTTACTATATTGATTAGTTTTCAAAGGCTGGGCAGTGAGGGTACTATACTTCCACAGACTTCAGAATGAGTAGAGAAAAAAGCTCCAAATGTCATCAAAGCAAATGGTCTGTGAATGTTGCTTCGAAGCTAGTCATTAGTTGCCAGGGTATTTTGCCACAAAGCTTGTAAAAGGGTTTTCCTGGAGGGAAAGGTATGACAAAATGCACTTCTTGGCAAAATGACTTCTGCTTAACTAGCAGGACACATTAATTCTTTCTTGATACATAAAATTAATTAGAGGATTAACATCCTTTATGAAATTTTGCCAGAGATTTTTTTTTTCTTTTTTACCAGGAATATACCCCAGGCCTTTTCTGTACGCTAATGAAATTGCAAATTGACTTGTGTTCAAATGATGCTTGACTAAAATGAACAATTAAAAATATATTGCTAACAACGAGATAGATCAACTGATCTTTTCAAGGATTAATTAGTTTCAGGAACCATCTTTCTTATGTAACATACCAAAGGCCATACCTTGCTCTCCTTTTTCATATACTAGTCCGGTTGAAGTCAGTGGGCCCAGTTTTGCTCTCCATTACCCCACATGTAATCCCAGAATAATTCTCTTGAAATCAGTGGGATTACTCTAGGATTTACACCATGGTAACTCAGAGGAGAATTGGCCCAGTGGGACTACTTTTGCAAACACAGCAATCTGGTTGTGTCTCCATCTAAAATACAATAGGTCTGACTGAGTCTTCTCTTGCTGAGGGCCAGCTGGAGTCAATGGGATTCTGTCCACTGACTTCCACAGGCTTTGGATCAAAGCCTTACACCAGTGTAGATGGCAAGTACCTCTGCAGAAGCCAATGGAATTTCAGTGGGAATTAGGCATCTAACCTGCTGAGGCACTTTTGAAAAATCCCTTCCGGTGCCTATCTGTATTTTTTGGACCTAAATGTCTTTGAAAATCTGGCCATAAATCCCAACTTCCAAAGTGACTCATGCAGCTAGGAGTCTTATTCTCATTAACTTTCAATCAGATTTAGGCTTCTAGGTGGTCTACATTCAGTGGTGTAGCGAGGAGTGGAAATTCCGGTGGGCCCCGACTTTTGGGCGGAGGGGCAATGACAGACTGTGCTAGCTCAGCTTCTCCCCCAACGCCACGCCCCCTTCCTCCTCTGGTGCCCCCACACACAGGACTTCACCTGCTGAGCTGGGCACTGGAGCGGCTCAGAAAATGGCAAGGCAGAGCTGCTGGAGCTGAGCTTTCTGAAGAGCAGACGCATAGCCCCATCCTGGATTTCAGGTGCCCGAACGACTCTCCGGGCTGCTGTGGCAGTGTTACATCCCTGCTCAGATTTGGGTGGACCTGAATGCTAAGTGGGTGGGCCACAGCCCACCCATGCCCACCCGTCGCTACGCCCCTGTAATGTAGATTCCTTTTGAAAATAGCTCCTGAATCACTCAGGTACTTCTGAAAATTTTACCCTTAATTTTTCACTGAGGGGATGATTTTCTGAGACAGAAATGGGGAGTGGGCATTGGCAATGAAAGTAGGGCACCTAACGCTAATAATGCCTTATAATTCCTTATATTCCGTATATATAATTCTTTATATTTCTTATATATAATGCCCCACATAATTCTTTATATTTTAAAATATGAAATGATTAAGACACTTCACTAAACTGTATAAAGAAGCCTTTTTTAAAAAAATTCTGCCATCACCTCATGCATTTGTAAGAAGTCCTTTTCTGTAATGGGAATTTTCTTTAAAAAGGAAACTTAACATTCAATTTCAATATTTTCTCAAAACATTTTCTAACTCTCAACACTCTTATTTCTACCATGCATGTTTCTGAGTTCCTGTCTCCAATGGATTTCTCAGATGTGTTTTATGTTGTGTTATGATGTTTCTAATTCAGGTGATGAAAGGTTAAAAGATATGCCAGTATGAAATTACCCCAGTGGCTTTTGTGAGCTAACAGAATATCGTATTGAGTATGATCACTCTGTCATTTGCTTTGGCTACAGCAAAGTTTTCAGATACAGTAGGAATAAATTGGAATCCCCAGAGTCCACTGTAGAATTTGAAGAGGGGCGGGGTGCGGGGAAAGACAGTTTCCTTGCTCAAGACTTGCTTAAATAGACAATGCTCTGGCAAACGTTGCTTTTCTCTGGCTGCCCTTTTGTCAGATCTCCTCACTGCTGGCATTGTGCAGAGTCAGCCTAAAAGGTGTATTTAGCATTCAGGGATTTGGTAAATACCGCTTTATTGTGCTTCAGACTCCCTACAGGGCATTCTGAAGAGATGAATAATAAGTGTGAACAGGAAGAGCAAGTTTCCAGTCCTGTCAGATTAATTAGACCAGTGTAGAATGAAGTGAAGTTTGCCGTTAGGTAGGTTGCAAACATGCAAAGAAAATCACCCAGGCATGTGCAAAAATGTTACCTCACTTTTATTATTCTTTTTTTAAAAAATTCAGATACAAAATTTAGCTGCTTTGTTATTAGCCACAACCCAAAGGACTCTCCAGTGCTAGTTATATAAGCAAAACGAATTGGATGCACAGAACCCATCCCCCTGCCATTACAACAGCAAAAGTTTACCTAGCTGTGATACTATAGATACAACTGCAATCTGAGTAGCATTTCCTTGCAGTTGTAAGGGATTTAACAATATGAAAGATTAAAAACAATTTGAAGTGTATTTTGGGGGGCTTCATCCTCAGTCCACGGAAGCTCCCATTACATCAATAGAGCAGGATCAGGTTGCATAGTCAGCTATACTTCTTTTTCATGTCAGTATTGACACGCTCATTTTGATAGCACACATTTGTTTTTCATGATACCAGCCAAAAAGAAGCACAGTTAATGTCTGGTAAATGGTGTCTTTTCAGACAATCACTGACATTAAAGGTAGAAAAGACCTGTTCGGTCATATGTGGCCTGATCCAACTCCTATTAAAGTCAGTGGAAATACTCCCATTGTGATCAATGGGAGCTGGATCAGATGGATAGTCCCTATTCTCCCATCCCCTGCCAAGGAAATTTTTTTTCCCCTACTGTGTATTTTCAAGCTCTGGTATTACATAACTCAAATAATGAGGCTAGCTATTTCTCTTGGGAACTATTCCCCAGACTAAACAGATCTCATGATAAGATATTCTTTCCCCCTGATATTCAGCCTACATTTTTCTTTCATTTCACCACCACACTTTTAGCTCTGTTTCCTTGGAACACCCTAAACTATTACTCACCACTGGGTGTGGTTTACTCCTTCAGGTGATATTAGGTAGCTAACATATTCTCCCATACTTTGTTTATGACCCAATTGTAGACATTTAGTACATTCATATTTACTCTTAACTAAAACCTTTCAGTCCCTTGAGCATTTTGTTGCTCTTCTGTGAATTCCCTCCAATTTGTCAACTCCGTTTTTTTACTCCTGCAAATTATGCTTAGAGAAGTATGCTGCATTACAACTGCTGTTAGACTGCCATTCCAGGGATAAAACAGTTGATGACATACAGCCATTCTCCCTCAGTTCCTATTCCATTCTCCTACCCATTATGGGCAGTGGTGATAGCCCTTTACTGACTTACTGCTTCGTTAGGGAAAATTCTTCCTCCTTTCTCTGCAGCTGCAGAAGACTCCTCCACCTCCCTCTCAGGTGGGGGGCAGGATTGCTGATAGCTTTGCAGGGGGTCAGTATCCTGGCATGCTGCACAGTCTACTTCTGCAGGGTTTCCCCATATCCATGCATGACAGGGATTGAAGATGGGTCATGGGTGAGGTAAAGCAGGATCAGGGCAGTGCCAGTGTAGCCACCACTATATATAGCCACTGGCCATTGCCCCATGCAGAGTAGGGGCACAGAAGCAGCAGGAGCTCAACATGGCAGAAGCCTTGAGATTGCAATAGTAGCCTCTGAAAGGCTCAGCCTAATCCTCCGCCCTCTGTGTTCCAAGCTTGACTACGTGGGCTTGGCTCAGGGATTGGGGGCAAAGAGAAGAATTTGGCCCTTTGCCTTTCCTGGCCAGATGTCCAGCTGGTGTAAATTGATATAGCTCCATTGACTGCATGGGTAGGATCTAGCCGCTTATGTCTATGAAGCCCTCAGATCCCACAGTGTGAAGTGCAATACCGAGCTAGTAAGATAGATATGTAACTAGAGCTAGTCAGGAAAATTCCAATTAAACTTTATTCAACTTTTTTTTTGGTCAAAATTTGCCAATTTGTCAGAAGCAAAATGTTTTGCGGAGATGGTATAGATTCAGTGAAGTTTCTCCAGAAACTAGGCAGGGCTCTTGCTGGTTTCCTGCCAGCTCACCCATCTGACTTCCTGGCAGCCCACTGCTCCAGGGTGGCCTGCCAGGCAGATTGCTCCGAGCATGGAGACCGCAGGGCCTCCAGAACATGTGGCTCCGAGATGGTACACCACATGGATTGTATCCAAGTCATAGACCCCAGGGCTCCCAGGGTCCACAGGTCTGGGGTACCCTGCCAGGTTAACTGCCCCGGAGAGAAGGCTTCATTGGCTTTAACTGAAAATTTTGAAATTTTTGGTTTTTGTTCCAAACCTGAGTAGCAAAATCTTCCTTAAAAAAAGAATTGCCTTTCTCTGCACAGCTCTATGTGTTACAGATGAAAAATTCTTTAATGAAGTGACCACTAACGTGAATAACCATTTTGGCAGGTATTGGGAGGCCAAGAGAAGGCTGTCTTCATCCTCCAGGTGTCCAAGATGTCAGTTTATTCTTTTTTTAAGTTATATGACAGCTGGAAAGTAGTTTTAGCAATTCCAGTTGGCTCCCAAATGAAGGAAATGAATGAAAAAGGAAGATTTCAGAGAAAGTTCATCATGTATAGCAGGCTTCATGCCTTCCTTGACCACAGTGAGTAGATTTTGTGTCCAGAACTGCATTTCATAAGCCTCCTACGTTGTCATGGAACATCTGCTCCCACTAGGATTATTGTTTCAGATCCATAAATAAGATATAACATTACAAGATATAACATTACATTTTTGTCATTTCTTGGGTCAGATCTTCAGCCATTGTAAACCAGTGAAGATCAGTTGACTTCACTGGAGCTATGCTGATTTGCACTAGCCAAGGATCTGGCCCTTCGTATTGTGGTGTGGAGGGAAATAATGGGACTGGGCAGAGGTTGAGAGACATTCATTAGGGAATATGTGTGACACCACATGGTATAAGTAACCAGAGAGCATGATTAATCCCTCCTGCATATTTTAACATTTTTTTCTATGCTTATCGAAACCTTTTAGGTAATGCATTCCTCTCAGATATGATTTTATGTTGGAAAAGCTTTATAATTCATCCTGAAAAGGTGCATGGTGCTCCAACGAATCCATAGCTTTGATTACTCTGCGTGCAAATGGTTGGCCTGCATTTTGACCAATGTTTATGGTGTTTGGCAATTTTTCAGTAGCTACTTTACGCTGATATGATTAATTTCTTACATACTATGAGGCTTTGCATGTGTGGAGCAGAAATAATCTTACTGGGCAGAAGTGAAATAAAAGAGCTTGTGTGTTTCAGCTTTAAAAAAAACATTTGAAACATACCATCCCAATTTTAAGAGTGCCAGTAATAACACAAGTTAGCCCTGGATGAAGACAACCACAAGAGACATGAAGTTGCTGATGAGACTCGGCAGTGTGAAAGTCGTTACTTTTCTTTTAGTGCCAACACACTATATCATAACTGGGCATTCCAAGAAGTTGGGAAGCAGGAGAGAACAGTGGAACTCACCAAATCCGACAGTATTGGTGGAAGCAACACTAGTTGCTTGTGGCTTTTTGATAAACACTTCGCTCCTTGACTGCCGCATTCCTTGCCCAATTCTACTCTCCGTTGCACAAATGTAAATGTGGAACATTAATATTATTTATTTATTTATTTAGTATTCCCCATAATGCCTAGGAGCCTAAGTCATGGACCAGGACCCCATTATGTCTGATATTGTACACGCACAGAACAAAAAGACAATCCCTGTCCCCAGGAGATTGTGAGGCCATGATCCAGCAAAGCTCTTCAGTACATACTTAATTTTAAGCATACGAGTAATCCCATTGATTTCAGTGGAACTACTCATGATCTTAAAACTAAGCACAAACTTAAGCGCTTTGCTTGATCAAGGCCATAATTAGGATTTTAGACCTGTAAAGCAAAATTTGGTCAATTGTCTTCACATTTAGAACCACGCTGTCCTGTAAAGATGGATATTCCAGCTGGGATTTTTCAAAGAAGTTGATGGGAGTTAGGCACCCAGAGCCCATTGCACTGTAAATCCAAGCCACCATAGCTTTTACTTACCACAGTTACATACTTGCCTCCATGACTGAGTATTATTATTATTATTTTATTATTGCATCTAGAGGAACAAAGAAATGTGTGTAAATTACATTTTACCACTGCCTTTTAATCAAATACAGCGGGTCTAATTCTGATGTCACTGACCCTAGTTTTATAAAAGGGTCAATAGATCCACTGACTTCAGTGGAGTTACTCCTGCTTTCATCACTGTGGGATCATTATAATAACCATCTTGCCTTCAATGGAATAAGCCCATGTTTACACAGAGAGAAGAATATGGCTGCCAAGATTTCTTTCTTTCTTTTATTTTTTTTCTTTTACTTTATTTTATTAATCCAATCTTTTACAATACTTAAAATTAAAAAAAAACAAAGAGGCAGGTTACAAAGTAAGAATTTATATCATGGTAGTTTGACACTTCATACTCCAACAGACTGAATCTGGAGAGTTATCATCTGGATTGAAATTATCTTTTTTGATGTTTGACTTTTTGGATCTCAAGCATGCTGCCTTTTTTTCCTCTAGGGACTGAACAAAAAAAAGAAAATTATTGCCATGAAGAAACAGAATCACCTGCTGTAGTCATCATCTGAGTTCAGTAGGAACTCCCGGGTTCCCTCTCAAACAGATGTCCCTGAAATCTGTAAGAATAGGGGGGTTCAAAGGATATCATAACAGAAGCTATGAGCACAAAGAAAAGGGAAATTTAGCAATGGAGTCTGCGGCTTTGTCCTCCCTTAATTTTTTTGCCTCTTTAATTATGCTGGCACAGTTAAAATGGCAAAGCCCCCCTCATCTAGACCCAATTATACTGGTAAAAGTGTTTATGCCAGTATAGGTTACTCTGCTTCAGTGAAGTGAACCTACATTAGGGCTTTACTGGCATAAAACTGTTGGCAAAAAATCACAGACTTAACCAGCATAGGCCTTAGTAACAAGTCAAAATAAGTGACGATAACAGAAGTATGCTGGCATCAGAAAGTAATGTCATCCAATATTGCATGAAATGCTTTAAACTGGTTTAATTACAAGTTGGAAGTGCATGTAAAAATAAACCAAAAGTCACAAAGTTTGAATGAAACTGCCTTCCACAGTACCATGAGGAGCAGAGAGGACAGTATTAAAATGTCTGAGTCTGTCCAGTTTCTGATTTTGTTTTTGCCTCACTTAGACTTTGCAGCAAAATGGAGCAAAGGAATCAGCAAGTGATGAAATCTCCTTGGAAATGTGAAAGCAGCTCTTTCTTTTTCTATATTTACTTATAGATCAACACACCCCTGAATAACTATAAACAGCTGGGAGTAAAAAATAAAGGAACCTCAGAAAAGTTTTATGTCCTCCAACCTGTAAATGTCAGATAGCAATAGGAGACAGTTTATTTTCTCTGTAGAAACATATAATTTTTTCCCATAAAATATTTTTCTGAAAAAAAAAAGTTCACTGGTTGCCGGCAATTTTTATGCAGTACATATAAAAATTACATTTATCAGATATATTTGCTGCAGGTACTGGTGAATGCCTTTAATAAGTTGAACTGACACAATGTTTTCGTTCCCAGTCAAAGGAAAATAATGTATATGTTAAAAGGTGCTGGATTTTTATTATTTTTATTTTCCGTAGGGGGTGGATAAAGCAAAGATCTATTTTAGGCCGTGATGGGCCCCATCCTCAAAGCTGGTATCTGGATCCACACATTTCCACACAAGTTTAGCAGGGTGGTTCTGGGCTAAATCTTGCAAATGGCGCTATTTGGGTAACTCCAGAGGGGCTCTGAGCGGGCACCTGGGGTATCCAGGATTTTGGTTTTAGGCCAACTTCTAGTTTTAATCAGTGGTGATGAGTGTGTGCATGGCTGGGGGTAGAGGGTACACAGTTTTTTTCTGAAGATGGGATTTCTTACTAAGATGCCTTCCCTCCTCAATTTGGAGCTGAAATGTGCCACTGGTATCTACTGAATGTCCTGGGGAAATTAATGCACTGGCTTCTTTCCACCTCATATTTCTCTTTCTGCAGCTAACAAACAATAGGCTAAGTAGGACATGGAATGTACTCTGGGAAAAAGAGTGAAGTATTGATAAGATGAGATTAATTTTTACAAAAAAATGTTTATATCAAGTGCATATGCTTTGCCTCTTGGCCATTATGGAAATGTCAGGGGTTTAATTGGCAGCTGTGAATAGCAGCACCTGCAAACAGCTCAGGGCTTGTTTCTGTGGTCTGGCAACATTCTTACTTTATGCTTTAAATAAAGGCTTACTCACTCAGACAGAAATAACTGACAGTGGATGATTGATGATTGCCCATCACGCAATGGCTGACATCTACCATTCACTGAGTCCACTGACAATCTCACTTTCAGATTTCATTAACAGGGGCATGACATCTAGGAACAAGACTGATATGGATGGCAACTCAGTAACTGAGTTCAGGTGATGCTGAGTGTATGTTAAGTATGGAAAATAGATTACTATGTGGCACAATCTGTCTCATATGGTACATTTTAGAGACCCTCTTTGTTTACATCAGGTTACTTTTACAGCTCAATTTATCCTGTACATTCTGAAACTAGATATTAATTTTACAGTAGCATTTACAATGCGATTTGTGATGTGTATTTATAAAACCCTTATGTCCATAAAATATTAAGACAAGATTCAGTGGTATCCTGAATCATAATGTTCAGATCTGGGATTAAGGCTTGGGCACCATTTTTCTGTGCATATGGACTTCAGCATTGGAACAGCAAAGTCTGCTTCTTACGGCCAGATTCTGATACACTTACATGAGTGGTACTTACTTCATTGAGAAGTCGGAATGAAATCAGTAGGGCTGCTTGTGAAGTAAGATACTATTCAATATGAATAAGGTACCTGCATCTGGCCCTAAAGGAAGATAGAAACAATGTAGCAAAGTAATAAATGAGCACGACTCTCCACTAAAGTGATTCAGGGCATTTTTCTTGACTACTCTACACAAGAACTCATCTGAAAACTAGCAGTGCAGCAGGTTCTCCTATTTTTTTTAGTGCTAAAAGATTTCTCAATAAACACCTGCTTCTGTTTTTCACGTTCAGACTGTGATACTTTATTACGCTCTCTGAATGGCCTGCTTTTGGACAGATGTTGGAGCAAAGTTTTACACGTGTGGAAGAAGAGAGACAGTTAATCTCGGGGTAGCTGGCATAAGTTTGATCTGATCTGGCAGTGCCTGGACTGTGCCATTTTGTATTCTGCCATAAGAATTCACCATTCTGTGAACAGATATAGGGCCAGATTGAATAAAGTCATTTAGCTTAGCTTCCTTGAAGTCAATATACTTATGCCAATTTACATTAGCAACTGAGTATCTGGCCTATTTTTATTTTGTTTTTGTTTTTTTAAAGTCTGCATAAACTGTATTCTGCACATTCTCTCTTGTCAAAAGACAGGTACATGTAGTGGAAATTGGCATTGGTGCAGTTCCTTAGCAGGTGCAGGAGATAACTGATTTCCAAACAGACACTCATAAGTGTTGCAAAAACAGTTCTGTCCTAACTCAAACACTCTGGGCCAAATTCATCACTTGTGTACTCCAACGGACTTAATGCATTTAACCCACTACATATAACTTTCCATATCTGTTCAATATCCCATGAGATTTTCATTGTAAGAATCCAGTGGGTCTCTGTTTTGTTAAGGAAAAAAAACTGATTTAAGGTGGATCATAGAATAGTTTGTTTGCATTCCACAGAAACATTTTCAGCTTATAATTTTCAGGCTGTAATACGACGAAGCACATGATTAATGTTAAGCATTGCATTTGAGATGACAGCAGGCTATATTCAAGATGATATATCAGACAGTGAGAAATGTAAGATTGAACCAGAGGGCTTGGGAGAACGTAAAGTTCTGTTTTAGCTCTGCTGTATTTAAGCATGTGTTTAAGTCCATCTCAATTCAGCCAAATACTTAAGCATGTGTTTTAAACTTAGCACATACTCAAGCGCTTTGTTGAATCAGGGCCTAAAAAAAAATTTAGGTTGCACTTCCACATTCTGGAAATGACAAAGTAAAGGCTGTTTGGACAACTTTAACTGTGCCTCTTGTGAGTATATTATATGACCTTTTTTCTGCATGACCCTGGCTCATTCACTTTTGCAGGCTGGAGAAGAAAACCAGAGAAGAAAACCTGGCTGTGTAGTGACTAGGGTTGAACACATTTCTGCACATTTACAGCAGTTGTTATAGCGTGCGTCAGAATGAGGATGGTGTTCAATGGGATGGAGTGATGGAAGCGGGCTGCTAGAAGAAGAAGAAAAAGAATTATCTTATTGTTGAGGCACTGGGACTGATGTCCAGGCATCCTACCACTCAATGGGACTTAGGTGCGTAAGTCATTTAGAAGCTTTTGAAAATCTGGCCCTTGGTGCCTCAGTTTCACATCTGTGAAATTGGGCCAATAATTCTTCCCAAGGAAGGATAAATGCATTAATGTTTGTTGAGTACGGCGATACTACATTGATGAGCACCATGGAAAAGTCTGTAAAGAAAGAATGAATTCCTTATTTACTACAGGTTTGGATGATGGGCAATAAATAAGGCATAAGGCCACACACTGGATGAAAAGCATGAAGAGAATGTTGAACTAGCTGCTTTGTTCACTGAGCACCTTCTATCTGATGCATTCATTCCACTAAATGTGCCAAGGATCTAATTCAACAGATGCGTAAGCATGTGATTAAGTGTTTAAGTCCATCCCCACTAGGCAGGGGCTCTGTGTAAAAAAAAAAAAGTATGTGATCACATAATAAAAGACTGCATTGTAAGACATACATGCAAGGGGGCAGTGTTAAGATTATATAGACAACCTTAACTTTGATGTATTTTGTGTGCTTCATTTTGTAACCTGAATATTCTTTTCACATGGTGGGGGGATTGCCATGTATTTTACACAATGCATTTTAACATTACATAACAGAATATAAATACTTTATTTTCAGAGAAGAGCATGCACAGTTTCCACTGAAATCATTGGGAGCTTTAGATGCTCAGCACCTTTGAAATTCCAGCCAATAGTTCGTTCTTCATGTTTTCATTTTAATTGTTTCAGACATTTATCAACTCTGACTGAAAACAGCATCAAATGTACGTAAAATAAATGGCAGAGTAAATCATTGCAGACATATAAGAATAGCATTGTCATCTGGGATATAGTGCCTCCTTTTGTACCCAGAGTTGATGTTGGGTCCAACTGGCAATTACATTTGTTTTTAATTACTGTGTTTTTTTTTTTTAAAAAAAGGAGTACTTGTGGCACCTTAGAGACTAACCAATTTATTTGAGCATAAGCTTTCGTGAGCTACAGCTCACTTCATCGGATGCATACTGTGGAAAGTGTAGAAGATCTTTTTATACACACAAAGCATGAAAAAATAGCCCCCCCCCCCGCCCCACTCTCCTGCTGGTAATAGCTTATCTAAAGTGATCATACACATTGTAAGGAGAGTGATCACTTTAGATAAGCTATTACCAGCAGGAGAGTGGGGCAGGGGGAGGTATTTTTTCATGCTTTGTGTGTATAAAAAGATCTTCTACACTTTCCACAATATACATCCGATGAAGTGAGCTGTAGCTCACGAAAGCTTATGCTCAAATAAATTGGTTAGTCTCTAAGGTGCCACAAGTACTCCTTTTCTTTTTGTGAATACAGACTAACATGGCTGTTACTATGAAACCTGTGTTTTTTTAAAAAATGATGCATCAAAAATATAACATAAAACACAATGTAATCCCAGGTAAATCCTCAGACAAAAAAATGTGCTGGATCTGATCCTGGTTATTATATGGATAGTAACATTTGATCTGTATTTATTGCACTTGGACAGACGTGCACAGAAGAGTAAGTGTACTCAGTTGGGCACTTAGCAGATCTTTACTTATAATTGATAAAGATTATGTTCCCATGAACGATGGCTTATAATCACTCTCCTTGTAGCCTTATAATCACTCTCCTTGTGCCACTCTACCAGAATAATCTCCTTTCCTTTTCTCTTGTCAGTATGGCTGAATTCTCATAATGGTTAACACTCTTCTCTCCATTGTAGTTTGCTTGGTATCGAATTGTGATTTGGAAATGAGGGAAGAAACACCATGTTCTTTTCTTAGACATCAGAAGATAGCAAGGATATTTCAGCACTTTTCTAGAAATGTTCTACCATCAGTTATTCAGGGAACACTTTCTTCACTGGGGGTTGCATTCACATTACTGAGATCAGGACTGAGCCCATAGAGTTTAATACACTGGATAAGTCCACTGGTCCATAGAACTAAATATTGATGCATCCAATGAAGTGAGCTGTAGCTCACTAAAGCTTATGCTCAAATAAATTGGTTAGTCTCTAAGGTGCCACAAGTACTCCTTTTCTTTTTGAGAACTAAATATTGTGATACTTTTCAGAGGTATTTGAAAGAACCTTATAATGCTAATCTATCTAAACCAATGGTTCTTAATATCTCATCTGTGTACCACAGAGCAATTACTGGTGGTCTGGAGATAGCAGCTGGTCACATAGTGCTGGCTTTGTGATCATCTCCTAAACTACACAACAGACAGCTAAAAACACATCAACACTTTCCTTATGTTACTTTTCCAGATAATTGCTGTAGTTGTCACAGCCCCCAAATGGGAGTGAAGTGATCTGTGTAATTGTGAACAAAAGAGAAGATGTCCATTAATTGTGGACCCCTCTATTAAATTGTGGTCTACACAATGAAAAAGTTTGAAAGCCTCTGATTTAGCCAGTTGTACAATATAGTACAATGGGGAGTTGCAGTGACGTGTGGGGGTGGGGAGGAATTTCTTCCTGACTCCTGCAGTTGATCAGTTGAGACTCTGAATCATGCGATTTGATTAAACCTATTCTTGCTTGGATAACTCTGGTACAAATGCTATTATTAGTCATATCATTTATTGTAGGCAGATAAAGTCTTCTGTTCTTCCTCACTGAAGGTAAACATCAGAGTAACAAAGTGCATCTCTAAGAACAAAGAACTAGATAGACACTTTTTGAAAAGACACGAGAAACTTAAAAGCTCCATTTGGATCTTTCCCAGATCTGCCTCAGATGAGCTATTGAAAAACCTGTTATTTGATTTCCATTAAATGCTCATATTCCCCGCTTATAGAAAAAAAAATTTTTGGTAAATTTTTCCCCATTTTCAGGGAACACAAGAAGTGCTATAGACCCCAGATCGTACCTTGTGTCTGATGGTGGCCAGTACTTCAGAGGAATTGGAAAAAAATTCCACTGTGGAAAATGTTGGAATATCCTGCTGAGAGGTTAATTTCTTCTTAACCCCTGTCATTTAGTGTTTGGTTTATGTCAGATAGCATGAGAGTTTATACTGCATCTTAAAACAAAACAAACAAACAAACAAACAAACCATTATCCTCTCTGGTGTAACCGTGGGTACTGGACATGTTGTTTTGGGACTCCATGAACATAGAGCTTCTCCCTCAGTCCTCTTATATTTTTGAGGAAGGATAAAGAAAGTATTTTTCTCCATTGTCCTCTGTGATATGTAATTTTACATGGCCTTTATTTTCAAAACACCATAAAAACATTAACTAATCATTCCTCACAAACCCCTCTGAGGCAGAGAGGTAAGTACTACTGTAGCATTCTATAGATGGGGGAACTGAAAACCTATTTATACAGAGGCCACTTTACACCCACTCTAGCATGTAAAAGAGGCCTTGAAATGGGTGTGAATATAGTTGATGCCCACTTTAAGTTCCCTTTTCATTGTCAGAATGGTGTAAAGTGGTTTTAGTGTAAATGAGAATTAAGCCCTGAGGCAGAGAATATAAGTGACTTACTCAAGGCCAAATAGCAAATTAGCAGCAGCTATGGGAAAGAACACAGCACCAATTGGTGTAAATTGCCTTAGATAGCTCCATTGATTTTAATGAGGCTACACTGACTTACACTAGCTGAGGATCTGGCCCCAAGTTTGTAGGCTTTCTTGAGCCAGATTTCCATTGCTTTGCTCAGTGTGTAGTCACTTATACCTGTACAAAAGGGGTACAAAGTGCTACCAACTTAGAATTCTTCTTACACTAGTAGTAGCATTTTACACACACTTTACATTGATTGTACAATGGGCAAGGCCATGGAGAATCAGGCCCCACTAGCTCCCACTTCCTATCACGGTGCTTTTTGTGGTTTTATATCAGTTCCACATTGTGTAGACCACCAATCCAGACAGCGACTCACTGTACAAACACTGAAAGTCAAAGTGCACTCAAAATGAGATCTGCATGTGAACAAATCTTGTGTTTCAGCAGCTCCATTTGTTCCCACGCTTGGAAAAGTTTGAAATTACCGCTGACTTGGAGGCACAATTCATGACTTTTTAAAGCTCTTTAGCATGACTCTAATGAGTGCATTCATGCTCATAGTGAAGTACGAGCCTACCAAGTGAATTGCAGATAGCCTGTGAGCTTTGGAATTGCTTGTTTACCAGAGTTTAAACATCAACCGACAGTTCATTCTAATAATTTGTAATTGGTTGCAAGCAAAATAGTTTGATTATTTTTAATTAGGCGGGGGGCTGGACTAATGATTTTAATGACCACAGAATAAACATAAAATATATTTTGATCACCTCTCCAAAGCGAGGTATTGAGAAAGCCTTTATTATTCATAGCTACAGCAGGAACGCTGCACCCACAGTGCTTCTGCTTTAGTTAAGGGTTTCACAGCATTGCCATTAGAAACGATTATTTTTTCCAGGGGTTCATAACTCAACTTTAACAAGTTGCTCTAGGCTGACACATGGTTTCAGATTGGGAGCATGCATTTCTAAGTGGCCTTTTTTTTTCTTTTTAAAAGCTAGGGTTTTCTTTGTTTTTAATGTATGTAAACTAGTTTGGGATACTTTTGCACTTTGGTACAGTAACTCAAACCCAGCTTTGATCTGAACACTGAAATTTGGCAAGGGATCAGGCGATATGGCCCTCTAATTGCTTTTGAGTGTCTTTTGCAAAAAATAAAAACGCCATTTAAAATGGCTGAGATATTTCAATTTGAAAAGTGGCTACTGAACAGGACATGGATTTTTTATGTATGTACGTAGTGCACGTGCACAGCATAATGTGAGCCCTAAAATCTATAGCTCCAGCTTCAGTGAGCCAAAATCCACGCTCATATGATTGCACTGAAGTCAGCAGAGTCCTAGGAGGAGGGCCAATGGTTTTTGAAAGACAACATTCATAGCTAAATGATATTTATTTTAAAAAATTGACTATGAGTCTGCTCTCAGTGATGTCATTGACAACATTATCTGGATTTCAATTGTAGTAGAATTGGGCTCTACATGTCTATACACCCGCTGTTAACCGAAGAGGAAGAATTTGTTTGGTTTGAGTAATAACAACGAGAAAGAAAAGAAGCTAAGTAACCATTATAGAGCTCAAGACATGAATTTCCTCTCATTAGGGGCTGCAGCATCTCAGAACAAATGACTGCAGAACTCCCACCACACAGAGTTCCTAGAAATCCAAAGGCACAATTCATACTGACACAGAAAACAAAAGGCATCTCAGTTTCATAGCTACATAAACCACATATTTGTATTTTAGGGGGTTAATTTATAACCCATCCATAACCATTATACAAGCAGTGCAAACTGTTTTTGCAGTAGCAAGTGCAATGCAGCTGAGACATCAGAGTTTCATTAGCAAAAAAAATTATGCAGCAGGCAGGCAGAGCTGTAGGAAAGAGATTGTTATTGAACATGCTGAGACTCTAGAGTTTGCATGTTAGCAGGCTGGCTCCCACTTGTATGACTGAATTGCTGGTGTCGCACCAAACTGGGTCCCCCTGAAACATGACCCCATTTCTCCAGTTTCACTCCTCATACTACAATCAAAATCATCCAGATGGGATCCTATAGGTAACTGCCCACTGCAATTCTTTGTCATGATGTTCTGCTTTAGAATTCCTTCTTCACCCATACAATGCATAATCAACAGTCGTGGCCAAAAGAGCTATCAGACTACAATACCTTTAATCATCGGTCTTTCCTGGGTTGCCGGAGAACACATATGTAGTTATCAACCTCTATGAACCCAAAGACAGTGTGCATTAGATACAGATCATTCCAGCACGACTGCTTTGGAAAATGAGATCTTCCCTCCTTCCATATGGCAAAATGAAGTTGTGCTATTGAACCACCCAGTTGACCCAAGTATGGAGTTAGGCTCCAAAAATCATGAGACTGGCTTATCCAGCATGAGATTTTTTTAAAAAAGAACACATTTTGGTTTCTTTTTCTTTTTTCTTTTCTTTTTTTTTTTTTTTTTTTTTTTTTGCCATCTGGTTTTTGAACTTTTCAAGCACACTGAGGCCATATTTTCATGTTTTTTCTCTGCAACCATGAGGGTCAGAAAATTGCTTTTTTAAAATGAGAGCTGAGAGTCTCACATATTCACATGACTCCAGGACCTGGGGCTTTAAGAAAAACAACCATTATCCCAAGTATCTTGATAAAATCACAAGAGCTGACAACACTGCAAGGAGTAAATATTGACTTGCTTCATTAAGGTTACATTTTAGTTCATGTTCTGAAACAATCACCACCACTTTTCTCCAAATTGTAGTAACAGTTTGGGGGAGCTCATTCACTGGGGAAAAAGTTTAAGCAAATAGGTGTCACCTTGCCCCTCTCTTTCTGTTGTTAATATACTTTAATGGTGTACCTCTTCAATTCATCCTCCTTGACTGAACGGATCCACCACAGTCCCTAGGTGGTTTTTAAAGTGTGGCACTAAGTTACAGTGTGCCGTTCGGGGTTTTTTCGTGACAGGGTAATCCTCAACTTCATTTATCTAGATGGAATTAATTTGGCTGAACTATGTTGACCTGGGTTAAGGATTTTCAAATGTAAATGTTACAAATGCAACATTCCTTGGCAACAAAGTAGTTCTATGTAAAGATTTCCAAAATCTCTCTCTCAAGCGTGCCTTATAAGGAGTGTGTTCTTTCCAGTGGGATTCCTACTGTCATTAATCTACTGCTTCTTTCAACAATAAAAAGAAATATGGAATGAGATTACCAGAATGGATGGTCTGGTGCAGACTAGAGGACACTTCTTTTTTTAATAGGGGGTTTAAATTTGACATCAGTTAAATGTCTCTTGCCCTGATGCTTCATCTCTGTTATGTGGATTCTGGGCCTTGCTTTCTCCTTGAATGTCAATGTACTTTATAGATTTAAGGAATCTCTCAAGTTATTCATGAGAGCTGAAATTTCATACACGACCTCAGGGCTTCCTTGCTTGACCCAGGCTTTGGGGGCCCTGCAGTGGAAATTCCACCCAGATGGGAAGTGCAGCTATGCAAGCCAGCCATAGCCCACAACATTCTGCAGTGGACAAAGCAGACAAGGCCAGCAGGTAAGTGGTGGGGACACTTGGAAAATACACTGAGTCGGGGCATCTCCTGTATAGCTTCCTTCAGAGCCCCAGCAAAAATTAAAGCCTCTGGCAGGACTCAATTTGTTCCTGCTGGTTCCAGTACAGCCTCCAGCTCTCCTAGTAATGCCTCCTCTGGAACCAGCGGAGGTATATCGAGCTCACCGTCCTCTGAGCATGTATTAAAGCAATCTTCCCCATTCTAAACTCTCCCTTCCCCAGATCAGATGGACTGTGTGCTCACTTGTGCTGCCATGAAAGAGAATGAACTTCAGTGAAGACAGCTGAGTTGCACTGGTGAAAAACCTATTGTGAGAGGAGAACAAGCCCAGTTGACTGGGAGACAATGGCCTCTTTCCCAAGAAATGGCTGGGTTTTTCATCCATAGCTCATGTCTAATTAAAGGACTAATAATAACAATAATAATGTAAATCCAATTGCAAATGTAGTAAGCCTAATCCAGCAGCCTTAATTCAGGACTTGCTTCTGTGAAATATTTCAGAGTAACAGCCGTGTTAGTCTGTCTTTACAAAAAGAAAAGAAGGACTTGTGGCACCTTAGAGACTAACCAATCTATTTGAGCATGAGCTTTTGTGAGCTACAGCTCACTTTGAAGTGAACTGTAGCTCACGAAAGCTCATGCTCAAATAGATTGGTTAGTCTCTAAGGTGCCACAAGTACTCCTTTTCTTTCTGTGAAATAGTAAGCTTCCTCTAAGCTTTACATTGAAGTTGATGGGAATTGCATGTATTCAACACCTTACATGATCCAGGCCTTAATTTTTAGGCAAAACTCCCATTTTTTTTTTTTTTTGGCAAAACTCCAATTTTTAGGCAAAACTCCCCAGGTAAGGATTTGAGGCTTGGATCCCATGTTTCTATGCCTTCAAGACAATCACAGATAAAGTATGTTACCTACGGGCTCTGACGTACATATGTCTAAACAAATTACTCTGGTAATAGTAGGAAATTAAAAAGCATTTTAAAAATAATAATCCGTAGTACTGGTAATAAGTGCATATCCTCTAACAAGCTCATGTGTTAATTTTCTCCTGCTAAGTAGCTGCCTAATATTATTGATCAAAACTGTGTTTAAAATAACGTTAGCTAACTACTGAATCTCTGTGACAGAGGTGAAGGGAAGCAACAGAGTTGAGATGGTTTCTGCTCTTGTTATCCTTTGGATTTGTTATGTGTGGTGATAATACCGTGTGATACTTGTTCAGTGAGCACATGCAGCAGGATTCTCTTATTATCTGATCCTATCTTGCACTACCTGATCACTAGATATCACTACATATTTGTATTGTGTCGGCTCCTAGAGCCTGCAGAGTTTCACTGTGCTAGGGACTGTACAAAGAGAGTAAAAGACTGTCCTGAAGAGCTGATAATCTGAAAAGACAAATAGACAAAGGGTGGGGGAAAGGGGCATAATGCAGGATATAACACTATATCTATTGGCCAAAATCTGCATTCTTTTGAAAGGCTAGATCATCTCCTCCCATTATTATTTATTATTTATTAATTCTTTTAATGGCCTCAACCAAAATCAGGGCCCCATTGTGCTAGGTGCTGTGTATACATATAATCATAGATATGCCCTGCCCCAGAGACTTTGCAATCTAAATAGACAAGACAGGCAAAGGGTGGGAGGAGAAGCAGAAATACATGATGCGAAGTGACTTGCCCAAGGTCACACAGCAGGCCAGTGGCAGAACTGGGAAGAGAACCAGACTCATGGGTGAGTGCTCTAGCCATTAGACCACAGTGCCTTTAATTATTACTGCTTTGCACTAGTACACACAATGTGCTGAGCACATTTCTACCGTACAGGAAGGCATCATCTCTGCCCTGAGAAGCTCACAGTCTAAGGATAGATGGGCAGACAGAGGTCTGGGAATTCACTCTAGGCATAAGAGGTTTTTTAAGAGGGTCCTGAAAGTGGAGAGGATAGGGGCTATTGAATTAAGGGAGATCAAATCATGTCTGGTGGCTAGAAGCAAATCATCTGCTCCTTTGGCCCAAATTTCCTCACCAGGAAGTGGGCTGAGACAAAACAGTAGGATTCCCTGTTCCCTCCCACTTCACAGCACCCCTATATGGAAACTCAACTCCTTCTAGGTGCCAAGATTCATGGCCCTTCCCCCAAACTAGGTTGAGTTTCTATATGTCCTTCCCAATGGCTTTTTGCATAAAGGTAGCAGTTGCCCTTTGGTCTTTACTCATTGATTTTAGTTGGAGATTGGTCTCAGTAAAGAGTGAATAAAGAATTCATGATTGGGCCCATTCTTGCTAAGGAAGGAGTGACAAAAAAACAAATGGAAAACTATATTAATAGTCAAATGGTGAGCTGAGCCTTCTGCTTTCCTGCCAGGCTTTGTCTGATTGTTACTTCAACTCACAGCCACTCTGTTTGCCTGGTTCAGCCATTGCTTATGTCCCGTCTGACACCTAGACCTATAGGTTCAAAAATGAGTAGTGATTTTTGGTGCCCAACTTGAGACATCTTAAAGGGGTCTGATTTTCTGAAAGTGCTTACACCAACCCCTGAGGTATCTCAAATCGGGCACCTGAGCTCACTTGTGAAATTCTGGGCCCTCGACTGGAAGCTTCCTGGGGCAAGGGTCTGTCTTCTTTGCTACTTGTCTGTACAGTGCTTAGTACAAGGGGGCCCTGATCCTTGATTGTGGTTCCTAAGTGCTCCCACAATACAGACAATTATAATTAAATTGAGCTCCTCTTTCTCTGATGTTGATTCACACTTACTGCGGATCTGTAACAGCTACTGTGATACAGTACCAGAGCTCACACCTGAGTGAGTTTGTGCAAGAGGGGGGCTATTCCTGCCTGCTCTGCATGTGTCCCTCAGCTGCAGTACTCTGGTTGCCCTTGTGGTGATAAACTAGTCAGCCTTTGGCAGCTCAGTTTATCCACTCAGAACCAGATGGTACAACAGTGCCCTCATGCTTACTGCTTAAAGAATGCATGGCCAGTCTAGCCAATTAATATTTCTTGACATTTGGGGCCTGATTCTGTGAGGTCTGAAAAGACTTTACTGTTCACTGAATTGAGAATGATCAGCACCTCTCCGGAGATGCTCTGCACTGTGCAGGATTGGGCCCAGAAATGCTCCACATTAGTGATCTGCTCCAGTGGCCATTGAAGTCAAGGGCAATATACCCATTGTAGGCAGTGGTGCAGAATTGGGCTCCCGAAGCATTAAGGCTACAGTTATTATTGGGTAAATAACACTTTCCAAAACCCAGTCCCTTTAATTGCTGAAGGCTATAACATGCACAACAGACCACGGCCTGTTCCTGAATTTATACTGAATGGCCGTGCCCTCAGGCATTCAGAGGCAGCTCTTTTTCATACGTATCCAGACATGGGACTGTGTTTGTGATACTAAATAGTTGCTTCCTTTGTACACTCAGCTCATTAATGAATTGGGGAGACTGAGATTTTCTCCTGTGGTATGAGACTTAATTATTTGTCTTCCTTGTGTATCTTTGGCTGGGATTTGTAATTTATGGTTTCTCACAGTTTTCAGATATGGTAACGTCTTTTGCCCCTTGTCTATAACATTTAATTTCTCTCCCAGTTATTATTTATCTCTGTAATGTAATGCTATATTATTTAATGCTACAAGCTATGAAGTGTTTGGGCATGCCATTTGTATGAAAGATGCCACACAAAATAAAATTCTATTGCATTATGGCTAATTTCTTAGCATATACAGTGCATACCATTTCCACAATCATTAGCACAGTCCTCCAGCCACAAGCAATCTGTTGTTTATTTTTTCAGGATATCAGGCTCTACATTCTTTGAAATCTAGAAACAGAAGTACTTTTTCTGCTGAAAGGTTTGATCTTTACTATCTTAAACAAGCTATAAGGAAGCACATAAACCTTTTGCTCAAGTAGCAACAGTGACCTCTAGTGTGTCATTTTAATTTCTTCCATTACATCTGCACCTATTGTTTCTTTAACCTTTAGGGCATTATTTAAGAACAATTTTCCAGATATATTTGGACTAATTTTCTTATTGACTCTACCAGAAAATGATTCTTGAGTGATCTTCTTTTATCTTCATAATCTATGGTAAAGTAAGTAAGTGTATCTTCATTAATTACTGTAATTATCATATATAAGCTTGTCATTTAAATGAATAATGATCCCCCCACCAAAATAAAATAAAATAAAATAAAAAATGCAGTTTTATTTGATCTAGCTTTATTTGTAAGAGGAATTGAAATTTGGCTAAATACCTCCTTTAGCTTTGAGCAGTCAAAATCATGAGCGCAGACTGTATTGCTTGGGAGAATTTCTGTTAGACACGATCACTGACTCTTCTTTTCTTAAACATACTGCCCTGTCCCACGCTCAGACTGTGTTTCAGGCGAGGAATGTTGCAAGAGCACTGCACACAACTGGTAAATTCGTGCTGCCGTCATTAACCTTGTGTCAGCACTTCCATTCTAAGCTGCTATTTTCAGGAGTTTAGCACTTATCCAGGGGGATTAGTTGTGCATTAGAACTTCTTCTACATGGTCCCAGTCTAGAAAGAGGTTATTTTAGAGGGGAGAAGGAGGTCCTGGGTTTGGGAAATGGATGTTTACTTTTGTACGTGTGTGACTTTTAAAATGCATTTACAAGTTTTCAGGCATGTCTTTCGAGTAATTTTTAAACATTTAGAATTGCAAATAAAAGGTCTATTCATGTCAGCTAATTTTTCCACTGTGCTCCTATCTAAGTTAAAAGCCGCTTCTTTCTTTCTTTCTTTCTTTCTTTCTTTCTTTCTTTCTTTCTTTCTTTCTTTCTTTCTTTCTTTCTTTCTTTCTTTCTTTCTTAAGATGCAAAGTTGCAGGTTGCACAGTCCATTGTGTGATTTAGGCTCTTTTATATTTAAAAATAAAAAGGCAAATTGTTTATGAAGCTGACTAAGGCCAATACACACACATTAAAAATAAATGACAGGCTTGATGAAGAAAATAAATCTCGGGCTAAATTTTTAAAAGAATAGCGTCTCCAAATACGCATGGGCTTAGCAGGCAACTGTGCATGACCAACAGGTACTTGTTGTACCTCTTTGTGTGCAGTTACCTGCTGTGCTAGTTGAAGTTCATGCCTGCACACAGAGTTACATGTCTGTGACATAGCTACTGGAAAATATGACTCATTGTGTTACCCAGTCCATTCTCGTTCTCAGGGCCCCAATTAGGACAGGTTCTTCAGTGCATGCCTAACATTAAGCATGTGACTTCATTGGGATGACTTACATGCTTAAAGTTAGGCATTTTCCTTAAATCAGGGGCTTAGTACTTTGTCCAGTCTTGTAATAAATGTTTCAAGCAATGGAGCACCTCTTATTTCCTGATTATGCATATTATGTAGACCTGACAAACAGCTACAGAATAACTGGATGTGGTATAAAGTCTACGTTTCTCTGCTCTACTGAGTCACCAGTACATGTTTTAAAGACATAACCTTAGAAATTGGAGCTCCATCCTTCAGTCATAGTGGCTATTTTTTCTCCTCATGGTGATCTGAATTAGGGCTGGTGGGTGCCTTAATTTACAATTCTCTGGTTTGCCTCAGTTTATGACAGAACCTTAGTGTAATTTTTTTCTTTTTAATTCAAAACTGCATGAGTCCATTCAGGGCTTGAGTTGAGGGGGAACACAGCTCCCCTTATTCAGATATTTAAAGAAATAAATAAGGTTAATAAATCTGACAAGTGGACAGAATGGAAAGTGATTATTAAATGGCAACCTCTGCGTCAAGATTTCATTGTCTTGGGAGAGGACACCCACATTTCTAGTTATCTGAGAGGCTCTTTAGGCACAGGGGGGAAATGTTTAAAAAGCAGCAATGAACACATAACAATGAAGTGCTTGTGTATATTAAACAGTAGACATCTGACAAAGGGTTTGGCCCTACACTCCTTGCACACCCACAACTCCCAGTGAAGAAAATGGAGTTCTGGGGAGTGTACAGCACAGTGTACTGTAGTCTCTGGTTAATATGAAAGAGCTGTACTGGGCCTTTAAGACAGAGCCCCACGTTAGTGGCAGTAGTAAATGGGCTGGAAGCAGTGGGAGGTGTGTGTCTGAAGCAGACACAATGACTCTTGGAGCTCTGGGAAACACAAGTAGACCATAGTTGCTTCGCTGGCTGGTCTAGGGCAGTGGGTTGGGGGACAGGGCCACATGTCCTGCCCTGGCCCTGTGGAGAGGCTAGTGCCACCAGTTGCACTGAGCCCAAGGACTCTCCTGCCTGTCCAATAGACAGAAGCACAAGAAGAGATAGAGTCAGTGAGTGAAATCCTGGCCCCTTGAAGTCAACTGGGTCACTTCGGGGGGGCCAGGATTTCACCCCTTGAGCCCTCTCCCTCCAACTCCCTACCCTAGACACTGAGGCAGGGGCCAGGCACAGTCTTGCTATGAACACATATAGACACTATCTTGCAACCCTTGCTCATGGGAGCATTGCAGCTGATTTCAGTCTGTGCTAACCAAGGTAGCAGAATCAAGACTTATTTTATTACCGAATTTTATGTTTTCGGTGTCCTGCCTCTCAAGTGAAATAAGACCCCACTGTGCTGGAATGGCACCCCATTCAACAAATGTCGATTTGTCCTAATAGCAAGGCACCAATCTTGTTGTTCTTTCTTAGGCAGTCTGTAAACAGCATTAATTAGTAATCAAAAAGATACAGCCTCCTGAATCTTTGATGACCGTGTAAGCGGAAGAGGAATTTGCAGACCAAAGGCTCTAATATGCACACAGATTTGTCAAGCTTTCCTTTGTTTAAGCAGAAGACTGAAAAGGCTGGAGGCTTGTCCCTCCCGTCACCTGCTCTTTGTGAGGTAATTATACTCTTAGCAAGCTGGCTGTCTCAGGCCCTAACTTCAGGGCACTTTCTGCACAACTCAACAGAGCTACCTCAATTACCTAAGTAATTCCTTTTAATATTTGACGTTAAAATACCCATTCAGTAGAAAGTTACACTCAAGCCCAAAATAAGTTGAAGTGTGTCAAATTACCTCATGTTTGCTCTTCTTTTTAACTCTCCTCTCAGCGATCGTGTGGGTGTATGCATGGGTGTGTATAATTGTGTCTCTTGTATGTGGTGGGCATATCTACATGATGGCCCATTTTGCTCCTAGTTACAATAGAATAAATGAGGAATAACTCCACTGAAGTCAATGGAATCACACCTATGTGAGACCAGTGTGAAAGCAGAATCAGCCCCATGCAAGAGTAGCTTGCATCTGCACCTGCACGGTGGTGTTTGTAGTTATGTGGTCATCAAGGGTTAACTGGGTCGCTCAGAGTATTATGGGCTGGCACCATGCTCCACTCCCTGTTTAGTTAGTGGTGATTTCCCCCACTCTGTTTGTTATATAGCTGAATAAAGCAGCACATTCCCAGCCTGCAGTACTGTGCGCAGAGCGTGTTTCTTGTGCACTGAACAGTCTCTTTACAAAAGATTGCAGGTGGGAGAAGAAGGAGAACGGAAGCTTCCCATCCCTTCTTCCTCTCCACAGGGCCCCCACAGGATTTCAGCTTTGCTCCAGGCTACCCCGGACAGCAGTGTGAGTTTCTCCACAGTGCATGGTGGTGGCAGGATCATGGCCCTGACCCCCTTTTTGCACCACCCAGCAGAGGGGAGGGAGCTCCCACTGCATTCTATTAAGTATGTAGCTAGGGTTGCCAACTTTCTAATCACACAAAACTGAACACCCCTACCCCGTCTCCTGCCCTGTCCCTTCTCCAAGGCCCCATCCCTGTTCGCTCCATCCCACCCCCCCCCATTGCTTGCTCTTTCCCGCCCTCACTCACTTTCACCGGGCCGGGGCAGGGTGTTGGGGTGTGGGAGGGGCTTAGGGCTCTGGCTGGGGGTGTGGGCTCTGGGATAGGGCCAGGGATAAGGGGTTTGGGGTGCAGGAGAGGACTCCGAGTCGAGGCAGGGGGTTGGAGTGTGTGAGGGGATGTGGGTCCTGGTGGTACTTACCGCAGCTCAGAGGAAGCAGCTGACAGGTCCCTGAGACCTCTAGGCACATGGGGGGTCAGGCGATTCTGCACGGTGTGTGCTGCATTGCACTCGAAGACACTGTCCCCCACAGCTCCCATTGGTCACAGTTCCTGGCACACGGAGCTTCCCTGGCCACCCATGCATCTAGGGGCTGCAGGGACCTGGTAGCTGCTTCTGAGAGCAGTGTGGAGCCAGGGCAGATAAGGAGCCAGCCTTAGACCCGGCCCCCCGCTGAGCTACCGACTGGACTTTTAACAGCCCAGTTGGCGGTGCTGACCGGAGCCACTAGAGTCCCTTTTTGACCGGGCGTTCCGGTCGAAAACTGGATGCCTGGCAACCCTATTATAATGTAGCTGGGGCTGCTCTGGCCCATGCTTCCCAGGGTCTCAGAACAACAGAGCTTGTTACCGCTGCTGCGGGGGCACTGCAACCCTACAATTTCTAGTGTGGGGCTGTGCCTTAGGGGCCCAACCTTCCCTGTAGGGGTGCTGAAACAATTTGTATAATGGGGGTGCTGAAAGCCATTGAACCAAACTGTAAACCCTGTATGTGATGGAAACTACTTCAAGCTAGGGAGTGCAGCAGCACCCCCAGCACCCCTAGTTCCTTGCAGGTCAGGATTGGATCCTTCCTTGGATTTTAATAACCAGCAATGAACTGAAGACTAAAACATATGCAGGTATTGATATTGATATCGTAGTGTATCCACAGCACAGCAAACATAGAGATAACAATAGTTGGGCTCTGCCTCCCTGGCGTTGAGTAGTACCTCATTCTCAGAAGCACTGCCATGCATTTCAGCAGATCTGTTCTCAGGACAGAATCAGGCCCATTGTCAAGGTTCCTTCCCCACTCTGAACTCTAGGGTACAGATGGGGGGACCCGCATGAAAAACCCCCTAAGCTTATTTTTACCAGCTTAGGTTAAAACTTCCCCAAGGTACAAACTATTTTACCTTTTGCCCCTGGACTTTATTGCTGCCACCACCAAGCGTCTAACAAATATATAACAGGGAAAGAGCCCGCTTGGAAATGTCTTTCCCCCAAAAATCCTCCCAAACCCTACACCCCCTTTCCTGGGGAAGGCTTGATAAAAATCCTCACCAAGGTGCATAGGTGAACACAGACCCACACCCTTGGATCTTAAGAACAATGAAAAAGCAATCAGGTTCTTAAAAGAAGAATTTTAATTGAAGAAAAGTAAAAGAATCACCTCTGTAAAATCAGGATGGTAGATACCTTACAGGGTAATCAGATTCAAAACATAGAGAATCCCTCTAGGCAAAACCTTAAGTTACAAAAAGACACAAAAACAGGAATCTACATTCCATTCAGCACAACTTATTTTATCAGCCATTTAAACAAAACAGAATCTAACGCATATCTAACTAGATTGCTTATTAGCCCTTTACAGGAGTTCTGACCTGCATTCCTACTCTGGTCCCGGCAAAAGCAACACACACACACACAGAGAACCTTTGTTTCTCCCCCACTCCAGCTTTGTAAGTATCTTGTCTCCTCATTGGTCATTTTGGTCAGGTGCCAGCGATGTTATCCTAGCTTCTTAATCCTTTACAGGTGAAAGGGTTTTTCCTCTGGCCAGGAGGGATTTAAAGGTGTTTACCCTTCCCTTTATATTGACACGCCCCCCAAATCACAGATAGGGTGAAACTGGCTGTGATTTCTTCCTGGAGCTCTAGGAGAAAACAGAGTTAATAAGACACATGCACATCTAAATATACTACTAAGTATATAAAGAATAACAATATTTTCCACATCTCAAGGACGATTTTAACCAGTTGATTCTGGGAAACTTTCACGGGAGAGTGCATCAGCCACTTTGTTAGAAGCTCCTGAGATGTGTTGGATGTCGAAATCAAAATCTTGGAGAGCTAAACTCCACCGAATAAATTTTTTGTTATTTCCCTTGGTGGTATGAAGCCACTATAGCACAGCATGGTCAGTTTGCAGATGGAAACGCTGTCCCCAAACGTATGGGCGTAGCTTTTCCAGAGCATAGACAATAGTGTAACATTCTTTTTCACTGACAGCTTCTTGCTGAGAAACACTACAGGGTGGAATTCTTGATCCGGCCCTTCCTGCATTAAAACTGCTCCCACACCATGCTCGGATGCATCTGTGGTTACTAGGAACGATTTGTCAAAGTCTGGGGCCCTTAGCACAGGGTCAGACATGAGTGTCGCTTTAAGCTGGTTAAAGGCCTTCTGACACTCTTCAGTCCACTGAATGGCATTTGGCTGTTTCTTTTTGGTTAGCTCTGTCAGTGGGGCAGCGATTTGGCTGTATTGTGGTACAAATCGCCTGTAATATCCGGCCAAGCCTAAGAAGGATTGGACCTGTTTCTTTGACTTTGGGACAGGCCACTTTTGGATAGCATCCACTTTGGCCTGTAGGGGGTTGATAGTTCCTTGACCCACCTGGTGTCCAAGGTAAGTCACTCTGCTTAGGCCTATTTGACACTTCTTAGCCTTAACAGTTAGTCCTGCCTCCCTTATGTGCTCAAAGACTTTTTGTAGATGTTCCAGGTGTTCTGCCCAGGAATCCGAAAATACAGCCACACCATCAAGGTAAGCGACTGCATATTCTCCTAATCCCACTAGAAGACCATCTACAAGTCTTTGGAAGGTGGCGGGTGCATTCCGCAGCCCGAAAGGGAGTACATTAAATTCATACAGCCCGACATGTGTGGTGAAGGCTGACCTTTCCTTGGCGGATTCATCTAGCGGTACCTGCCAGTACCCCTTGGTTAAGTCCAACGTAGAGATGAACTGGGCCCATCCCAGTTTCTCTAATAGTTCATCTGTGTGTGGCATTGGATAGTTGTCTGGGCGAGTTACAGCATTTAGCTTACGGTAGTCCATGCAAAAATATATCTCCCCATCTTGTTTGGGAACTAGAACCACTGGAGATGCCCATGCACTGCCAGAGGGGCGGATTACCCCATCTGTAGCATATCCTGGATCTCCCATTCTACAACAGTTTTAGCTTGAGGAGACGCCTGGTAAGGTTGGACTTTAATTGGGTGAGCATTACCTGTGTCAATGGAGTGGTATGCCTGTTCAGTCAGTCCTGGAGTGGCTGAGAACGTCGGCGCATAGCTAGTGCACAGCTCCTTGATCTGCTGTCGCTGTATATGCCCAAGAGTCATGGAGAGGTTCACCTCTTCCATGCCACCAGCACTTTTCCCTTCGTAGTAGACATCTTCAGGCCACTCAGAGTCATCTCCTCCCTGGGCTGTAAACTGACAAACCTTTAATTCTCTGGAATAAAAGGGCTTTAGAGAATTAATATGGTACTGTCAAGGTTCCTCCCCCACTCTGAACTCTAGGGTACAGATGTGGGGACCTGCATGAAAAACCTCCTAAGCTTATCTTTACCAGCTTAGGTCAAAACTTCCCCAAGGTACAAAATATTCCACCCGTTGTCCTTGGACTGGCCGCTACCACCACCAAACTAATACTGGTTACTGGGGAAGAGCTGTTTGGACGCGTCCTTCCCCCCAAAATACTTCCCAAAACCTTGCACCCCACTTCCTGGACAAGGTTTGGTAAAAAGCCTCACCAATTTGCCTAGGTGACTACAGACCCAGACCCTTGGATCTTAAGAACAATGAACAATCCTCCCAACACTTGCACCCCCCCTTTTCTGGGAAATGTTGGATAAAAAGCCTCACCAATTTGCATAGGTGACCACAGACCCAAATCCTTGGATCTGAGAACAATGAAAAAGCATTCAGTTTCTTACAAGAAGACATTTAATAAAAATAGAAGTAAATAGAAATAAAGAAATTCCCCCTGTAAAATCAGGATGGTAGATATCTTACAGGGTAATTAGATTCAAAAACATAGAGAACCCCTCTAGGCAAAACCTTAAGTTACAAAAAAGATACACAGACAGAAATAGTTATTCTATTCAGCACAATCCTTTTCTCAGCCATTTAAAGAAATCATAATCTAACACATACCTAGCTAGATTACTTACTAAAAGTTCTAAGACTCCATTCCTGGTCTATCCCCGGCAGAAACCAGCATATAGACAGACACACAGACCCTTTGTTTCTCTCCCTCCTCCCAGCTTTTGAAAGTATCTTGTCTCCTCATTGGTCATTTTGGTCAGGTGCCAGCGAGGTTACCTTTAGCTTCTTAACCCTTTACAGGTGAGAGGAGCTTTCCCCTGGCCAGGAGGGATTTCAAAGGGGTTTACCCTTCCCTTTATATTTATGACAGGTACACCTTAGGCTTTCGGTTGGAGGTGGGGAATGCTATGAGATAATTAACAGCTCCCAGGCGCTCCTGGACCGTGAATGGCCCTTCCCACAACACTTCCATTTTATGGGCCTGGAGCACCTTTAAGACCATGATCTGGTCCCCTACTTTGAAGGACCACTCTCTGGCATGTTTATCATATCAGGCTTTTTGCTCTTTTTGAGCATCCTGTAGGTTTTCTTTAGCAAGGGCTAAAGAGGTTCAGAGGGTGTTTTGTAGGTTGGTTACAAAGTCCAGAATGTTAGTTCCTGGAGAAGGTGTAAACCCCTCCCATTGCTGCTTCACCAGCTGTAATGGCCCCTTAACCTCGCGGCCATATAGAAGTTCAAATGGTGAAAACCCTAAATTGGGATGTGGTACAGCTCTGTAGGCAAAGAGCAACTGCTGCAACACTAGGTCCCAATCATTGGAGTGCTCATTTATGAATTTACGTATCATGGCCCCCAAAGACCCATTAAATTTCTCCACCAGGCCATTTGTTTGATTGGCAACCAAGTGATTCACCCCATGAGCTTCCCAAAGGCTTTCCATAGTTCCTGCCAGGAAATTAGTTCCTGCATCTGTGAGGATGTCGGAGGGCCAACCTACCCTGGCAAAAATGTCTGCTAGTGCTTGGCACACACTTTTAGCCCTGGTGTTCCTTAGAGCTACTGCTTCCGGCCATCGGGTGGCAAAATCCATGAAAATCAGTATGTACTGCTTTCCTCTAGGTGTCTTTTTCAGAAAAGGACCCAGAATATCCACAGCTACTCGCTGAAATGGAACTTCAATGATGGAGAGTGGCTGGAGAGGGGCTTTGACCTGGTCTTGGGGTTTTCCCACTCTTTGGCATACCTCACAAGACTGGACATAGGTAGAAACATCCTTGCCCATTCCCTCCCAGTGGAATGACCTCCCCAAATGGTCTTTGGTCCTGATCACCCCAGCATGGCCACTAGGATGATCATGGGCTAAGCTCAAGAGGTTTACCCGGTACTTAGTTGGAACTACCAACTGTCTCTGAGGATGCCAGTCTTCCTGGTGTCCACCAGAAAGAGTTTCCTTGTATAAAAGTCCTCTTTCTACAACAAACCTGGATTGATTAGAAGAGCTGAGAGGCGGTGGGTTGCTCTGTGCCACCGTCCAAGCTCTCTGGAGGCTTTCATCTGCTTCCTGTTTGGTCTGGAACTGTTCCCTTGATGCTGGAGACCTCAGTTCCTCATTGGATTGTGGACCTAGGCTTAGTCCTTCTGGAAACGATGAAGGGGATGGGGCTGTTTTTGCTGACTGTGAACTGCTCTCTGCTGGTGCACTCTGTTGGGTTTCAGGCTCTGGCTGAGCCTCTTGTGTAGGGTTATCGGCTGCTGCCAGTTCAGGTTCGGTGGGGCCCTCTGGTGTTGGGGTTGCAAGTATTGGATTCAGTGCTGGCAATGGTTCTGGTGCTGGTTGGTCCGCTGGTTCTGGTTCTGGGACTGGCTCTGTCTGGGTCTCTGGGACTGGATCCACTACTGCTGTTACAGACGCCGGCATGGGGTCCGGTTCCATCACCTCTGACCGGGTCCTGGTAGAAGATTCCGGAACAGAGCTAGGCATGACGGCTTGCTTCGCCTGGCTGCGGGTGACCATTCCCACCTTCTTGGCTAGCTTCACATGATTGACCAAGTCTTCCCCCAACAGCATGGGGATGGGATAATCAACATAGACTGCAAAAGTCCACGTTTCTGACCAGCCCTTGTACTGGATAGGCAACATGGCTGTAGGCAAATTGAAAGAGTTGGACTTGAAGGGTTGAATTGTCACTTGGATCTCTGGGTTGATTAAATTGGGGTCCACTAAGGAAGCATGGATAGCTGACACTTGCGCTCCGGTGTCCCTCCACGCGGTGACCTTCTTCCCGCCCACACTCACAGTTTCCCTCCGCTCCAAGGGTATCTGGGAGGTATCTGGGCCTGAGGACCTCTGGTGTGATTCCGGAGCAATGAACTGTAATCTGTTGGGGTTCTTGGGGCAGTTGGCCTTCACATGCCCCGGCTCGTTACATTTAAAACATCGTCCAGCTGACGAGTCACTGGGGCAAGGTGGGTTCCTGGAGAACGGTGTGGCAGGATGATAAGATGTCTGGAGTATTCCTTGGTGTGTAGCTGGGGCCTTGGGCTGCCCCCAGTAGTAGGGTGTGGTCTGAGGGTGTCTCTTCTGGTATCCACTCCAACTGCGACCAGGGTTGTTCCTCTCTCCTCCCTCCACCCATTTTGTTCCAGCTTGCCCCACCTCTCTGGCAGTCTGGGACTGCTCGTATCGATCAGCATAAGAAGCAAGACTTTCTGCTGAGTCCATTTCCTTATCCCATAAACACTGTTTTATTTCCTCCTTGGACATATTCAGGAATTGCTCCTGAGCTATCAAATCACACATTCTGTCAAAGCTAGTGACACCCCTTCCTTGGACCCATTTATCTAATAGATCCTTCATCTGGTTTAGATAAGCCACATTACTTAGTCCAGGCCCTCTCTTAAGGGTTCGAAATTTTACTCTGTACGTTTCAGATGTAATTTGAAATTGCTTTAAAACCAAATCCTTGAACTTATTATAGTCAGAAGCCTCATCAATATTCATCTTATTGAATATGTCCAGAGCTCTTCCAGTTAATTTTGCGACCAATGTGGTCATCTTGTGAGCTTCAGGAATTTTATGGAGAGTGCACAGACTCTCAAAGTTGCAAAAATATTCAGCAATATCACTGGATTCATCATACTGTGGACATAGTCACTCCCATTTGTGGATTGTTGGGGAAGGATTGTTAGGGTTATCCAGTAGATTCCACTCAGCCCTTACCTTCTCCATCTCCAGTGCATGCTTCCTCTTTTTTCCTTCTCCTCCAGTTCTTTTTCCCTTGCCTCCATAGCTCTCCTGTGGGCAGCCTCTAGGGCTTTTTCTGCCTCTTTCACTGCCTCCATTTCTTTGTCCTTTGCTTCCATTTCTTTGTCCTTTGCCTCCATAGCTCTCCTGTGGGCAGCCTGTAGGGCTTTTTCTGCCTCTTTCACTGCCTCCAGTCTGGTTAACTCCAATTTGTGTTGTGCCTTGGTTTCTGTCATGTTAGCCTCTCTGTTTTTAACTAACTTTATACCCGAGAGTTAGAAATAAAACAAACAAACAAAAACTTGGCTTGACAAATATATATATATATATATATATATATATATATATATATATATATATATATATATACATATATATATAGGTTGTGCTCTAACCGGATACCTATGTTCTCTGATAGTGATTGTCAGCCTAGAGATAAATCCTTAAAAAAACCCTAACACCTTTGTCTCCAGGCAAATAGAAAACCCCTCTAGTTGCTCTTAGCTAAAAAACAAATTCAGGTCTGTGAAGACTTGTGAATTTCCCTGCAGGAGGTTAACTACCCTGCCTTTAGGTAGAGAAAATTCCAGCTCACAGAAGACAAATCCCTTTTGTCTCTGCTCTGGCCCCCAAGCAGAGACAAAAAAACTCTAACTGCTTTCAGCTTAAAACCTGCTTTCCAGCAGCCGAAAGGAAAAAAAATGTCCTTTTTTAAAATCTGTGCTTCTGGTTCAAAAAATCTCAATTGATCTCAAAATGATTTCAAGTTAATCCCACCGCTCTGCCACCATGTCAAGGTTCCTTCCCCACTCTAAACTCTAGGGTACAGATGGGGGGACCCGCATGAAAAAGCCCCCTAAGCTTATTTTTACCAGCTTAGGTTAAAACTTCCCCAAGGTATAAACTATTTTACCTTTTGCCCCTGGACTTTATTGCTGCCACCACCAAGCGTCTAACAAATATATAACAGGGAAAGAGCCCGCTTGGAAATGTCTTTCCCCCAAAAATCCTCCCAAACCCTACACCCCCTTTCCTGGGGAAGGCTTGATAAAAATCCTCACCAAGTTGCATAGATGAACACAGACCCAAACCCTTGGATCTTAAGAACAATGAAAAAGCAATCAGGTTCTTAAAAGAAGAATTTTAATTGAAGAAAAGTAAAAGAATCACCTCTGTAAAATCAGGATGGTAGATACCTTACAGGGTAATCAGATTCAAAACATAGAGAATCCCTCTAGGCATAACTTTAAGTTACAAAAAGACACAAAAACAGGAATCTACATTCCATTCAGCACAACTTATTTTATCAGCCATTTAAACAAAACAGAATCTAATGCATATCTAACTAGATTGCTTATTAGCCTTTACAGGAGTGCTGACCTGCATTCCTATTCTGGTCCCGGCAAAAGCAACACACACACACAGAGAACCTTTGTTTCTCCCCCACTCCAGCTTTGTAAGTATCTTGTCTCCTCATTGGTCATTTTGGTCAGGTGCCAGTGACGTTATCCTAGCTTCTTAACCTTTTACAGGTGAAAGGGTTTTTCCTCTGGCCAGGAGGGATTTGAAGGTGTTTACCCTTCCCTTTATATTTATGACACCCATTGTTAGGGTTTATTTGTTTGTTTATTTCAAGACTCAATGAGCCATGAGATAAACCTAGCAAAACATCTTGGGGGAAAAAATGTTACCCAGCCAGAAGGAAAGTGAGCTTCTCTCAAGCAGGTGAGTCAGCGGAGAGGCTAATGCAAAAGAGAAATCAGTCAAAACATTATGAGCTATTATTCTTGTTATCATTGTCATCTATTTCATTTATGGCTGCGCCCTGTGCACTAGGAGTTACCCACACATAGATGAAGCTGCATCCCTGTCCCAAGGAACTCACAATCTAAGGTGACAACAACGCAGAATTATTATGGCCCCAATTCAGCAACACATTCAAGTACACATCTAAGTGCTTTCCTGATTTGGGATCTATAATGGGGAAAAATGAGAGTGAAGTTGAGTGACTTTTTGCAATGTGGGTGCCTCAAATTAGGTCCCTAAAATCCATATTAAAGCATCTAAACATGGTCTGATTAGCAAAGATGTTGAACACACACAACTCCCAGTGATGTTGAGGGGAGCTTCCAGCACATGTGAAAATGAGGCCACTCTTAAGACAGTAGATTTTAACAACCAGTTAAGGCCATAAATACAGATTTCAGTGACTAACTTTACAGCCCAAAGTTTGAAAATGTTACTCTAAGTGACTTGCTGGGGGGGGGGAGGGAGGGAAGCACAGTGACCTCTGCTGCGATGAATATGGTTTGAAATATAGACACAAAGAAAGAAAGGCTGAGAGACAGACTTGGGTTTTAATCCTGGTTCTGATATTAATTTTGCATGTGACAGTGGTCAAGCCACTTAGTTTAAACCCCGTGTGTCTCAGTTTCCCCATCTGTAATAATGACAGTGATATTTATCTTCATAATTAAAGTGTGTTTGTGATGTCCCATTTAAGGGCAAGGTGTTATTAAGGGTGCTCATTGGCAGGGGCAGGACTAGAATTTAGGTGCTCCTCATACCTACTCCTGGGATTAGTTCAGTAGAGCCTATGGGTCTTGTAAAGCACCTTCCACCCGCACTTGTGGAGAAGGATGGACAATATGATGTTGACACATGGCCACTGGAAGTAGGAGCTGCGGTTCGAGTACTTAGCCTATTGCTGAAAAGGATCCTCTGTGCCAACGAGCTACTTTCTGCAGATCAGCTCCTCCCTGTGGCCACTGTGAGGGGGCAGCAGGGACTCTGCCAAATACATCCTCCACTGCAACAGGCATGATTGCTGTCTGCTAGCATAGGATTTGAGAGGGAGGCCTTGCATTTGTGCAGCATGGTGCACTTTGCTCCTGCTCAGATACAGCATGTGCCTTTGGCTAGTGCTTGTTACTAGCTGCCACATACTTGCTAGTTGGATGGGGGAACCACTAGGTTGGCATACCATAGCCACTGTGAACATGAGGTGTGGGCCAGCCCTCTCTCCTAGCCTTCTCTTTTGCATTAGCTTGTGGTCCTGCCTGATGCTTCCTGAGATGCATGAACCAATGCAGTAGAGGGCAGTATCCAGCCCTACAGATGCAGCAACTTTACAGGATTCATCGCCCTCTCCTCAAAAAAATAAAAATGGCAATCTGATACATTAATACAGACCCAGATTCAGCTTGCATGAAACCCCTATAAAATACTACAGCATCTTACTGAATTGGCCTGAACACACTACTTCACTGCGATGTTTTGGCCATCTCTCTGCAGTAGTGTAATGTTGGTTCAGGGGGATGCAGAGCTATACGCATGGATAGCTACTCTTTCATCCATAGAAAGCACCATGAGCCAGTAGCCTTCTTAGGGATGATTTGGGACTCCAATGGATCCCCTCAGATCCATTACACATTTGAAGTCCAAAGAAATGTCAGGCTTCTTGCTGCCTTGATATTTTGTTCACATTTTAAAATTCTCTATTGGCGTTCATTAAACACATCCAAGTTCACAATGTGCCAGAGAAGAGAGGGATGTATCCTGAAATTTTCACAGTTCTACTATCATGTTGCATTATATTCAGATCTGTAGCTGAAGTGTAAAGACATCACAGAGAGGAAGACTGAGCTGTGGAGGAAGGATAGTCTTACAGTTAAGGCCTTGGATTAGGGGACTCAGGAGATCTGGAATCGGTTTCTGACGTCACAGACTTCCCGTGTGATCTTGGGCAAGCTATTTAGGGCCAGATTCTCATACTATTAAATAGAACTTTACTCCTTTAGTAGTCCCATTGATTTCATGAGCAGTCCTATTGATTTGAATGGGTCTGCTCATGCAGTAAGGTACTACTCGGCATGAATTTTGCTGCTTGGTTCCGTATGAGGTATTATCATAACGATTAACGGCTACATGCCATTTCACAATGGGAAACTGTTTAATTTAGTGGGTCTTTTCCATCTCTAACTTCAAAAGATCCAGGGTCATATGTTATGCAGAAATTATAATAGGCCACAAAAGGGCAACTATGTAGAGGTTTTCTTATTTATCTATCTATTTATTTATTTTCTTACAATTATTTCTAACTCAGACCAACATTAATAAACACATACAAGATTGACTTACTTTGTTTCTAGCATTTTATTTTTTGAAAGACAGGCTGGAGTGAGTCACTTATATTATCCTCTAATAAAGGTTATCTTAGTGATTTCTTTTGAGTAGGTTTTTCTTCAAACAAAGAAGAGTTTTTTAAAAAGGGAAAATGATCTATTACTGAACCGGAATTCTCCTGCTAATAGACAAATGTGAAATTGATGTGTTAAAACCTTAATTGCATTACCTTTTACTTGCTTTTTCAATGGCATAGTTTGATCCAGCTAGACTGCTTGCATTACTTTACGTTAGTTAAGTGTGATTTTTGAGAGAGCCTGACTTCAGTCACTTTCCAAGTAAGAAGTAATAGTATTGGCTGCAAAGGTATCAATATTTCATCAGGTCTTTGCTCAGCACTGGTTTTAGCTTTTCTTAATGGTGCACTTTACCAGGCAGCTTTTTCATACATCATTAAACAGAGCTATAGCACTTGTGCCCTGTTTCTGATTTACCGTAGATAGTAATGTTTAAGATCACATTAAACACCACACATGCTCTCAGCTATCTGAGCAACATCATAGTAATGAACAGTCAATAGTCTTTCTAAATTAGCACCCTTCTCCTTACTGAATCAAATAAGTATCCTTGGTTCTCCAGTGAAGACAATTCTAATGTGAGATAATGAATTTAGTATCTAATCTAAACTTTGTGATTCTTTTCCCCTATTGAGTTGCAAGAGTAAGTTAAGTAGGAATGATATAAAATTGGTTTAGCAAATCTAGCACCCACTCTTGACAGGTACTGAGTATTTCCCGAGAGGGGCTCTCCCTGGCTTTGCACCCCAAAGCCCAACCCTATTCCACTAAAGTCAATGGCAAAAAAGAGAAAGGATGGTCTTGTACTTAAGGCACTTGGCAGGAACCCAGGAAATTGGGGTCATTTTCCAGTTCTTCCACAGACCCTCTGTGTGCTGTCACCTGAATTCTGTCATCAGTTTGCTCTCCATAAACCTAGAGATAATAATACTTCATTTCTGCTACCCAGTGTGAGTCTTCTTTAGTTTGTGTGGATGCTCTGTGAGGTAGGGAGTGTCACTTACTGTACCTATGTACAATGCCAGCATGATGGGCCTCATCTCAGTTGGTGCCTGTAGATGCTACAGTGATACATAATAATTAATACATACTCTCCTGGACTACAGTGGGATTAGGATCAAGTCATTAGAGACCAAGAATAAAGATGCCTTAGCAGTAAATAAATTATAGACACGGGCCAAGATTTTCAAAAATAGGAGCCTTAAAGTTGGGCTCCTAAATCTATATTTAGGCACCTAATTATGCAGCCTGATTTTCAGAATTGCTGATGAATCAGTAGCTCCCACTGAGGACAGTGGGGTCCTGCTGTGTGTTCCATACTTTTGAAAATAGGGGCCACTTACTTGGGTGCTTAAAGATGGAGTTAGGAGCCTAAGTTTAGGCTCCTATTTTTTCTTTTTTTAAAAATCTTGGTTACTCAATACCTACCAGGTGCTAAGCATCCTCAGCTTCCCTTGGCCTCAACAAGCATGAGAAGAGCTTAGCATAATCACCTTTGTCAGAACAAATTGTACCTTGCAGTCTGGAAAACAGATGCCTCAGGGAAAGTTGCTCCACTAGCCTATAAAACATGGGGCAATGACAAAAAATAATGGAATACATGTTACATTTAAAGAAAATGATGTTTTCTTTGCCTTGTCTCCCATCTACAAATGCATCACCAATCATTAGAATTGTTATAATTGAGACCACTCAACTATTCCTTGCAAAGAAAGCACTATGTGACGAGATGCCTATTTAAAAATGAAGAGTGAATTATGCTTCAGAAGAATAGCTCTGTGACCCAGCCTCTATATTCTTGCAATATAATTGTCCTAATCCTCCTTCAATACTGTCAACTCTCATTATCAAGACTGCCTGGGCTTGGAAATAACTAAGTGGAAGGAGAGTTGTATTTGAGACCGAAACACACATCCAGCAGTACATGCATGTGCCCTGAAATATTTGTAAAGGTTGCTGGTATTTACTTTTCATAGAATCATAGAAATAGAGGGCTGGAAGGGACCTTAAGAGGTCATCTAGTCCAGCCTTCGGTACTGAGGCAGGGACAAGTAAATCTCCACCATCTTTGACAGGTGTTTGTCTAACCTCTTCTCGAAAATTTAGGAAAAACATTCTAGCTAATATCTAACTTAAATCTCCTTTTCTGCAGATTAAGTCAATACTTCTCATCCTACCTTCAGTGGACATGGAGAATAATTGATCACTGGCCTCTTTATAACAGCCCTTAACATATATGAAAACTGTTCTCAGGTGCCCCCTCGGTCTTTTCTCAAGTCTAAACATGCCCAGCTTTTTACCCTTTCCACATTGTTCAGGCTTTCTAAACCTTTTATCATTTTTGTTGCTCTCCTCTGGACTCTCCAATTTGTTCACATCTTTCATAAAGCATGGCATGCAAAACTGGACACAGGCCTCACCGGTGCTGAGTACAGTGAAATAATCACCTCCCATATCCTATATATCAGTGGTTCTCAAAGCCGGTCCGCTGCTTGTTCAGGGAAAGCCCCTGGCGGGCCGGACCGGTTTGTTTACCTGCCGCGTCTGCAGGTTCGGCCGATCGCGGCTCCCACTGGCTGTGGTTTGCTGCTCCAGGCCAATGGGGGCTGCGGGAAGGGCGGCCAGCACATCCCTCGGCCCACGCCACTTCCCGCAGCCCCCTTTGGCCTGGATCGGCGAACCGCGGCCACTGGGAGCCACAATCGGACGAACCTGCGGACGCGGCAGGTAAACAAACTGGCCCAGCCCGCTAGGGGCTTTCCCTGAAGAAGCGGTGGACCAGCTTTGAGAACCACTGCTATCTATGACACTCCTACTAATACACCTCAGAATAATATTTGCTTTCTTCCACAATTGCTTTTGAAATCTGGGGAAAATTATAAAAACTCTGAACAGATCCTCAGCTGGCAGATGGGAACTAATTTTACATCTTCCAGCAGCAAAGAGGCAATAAGAACCAGGAGTTCAGGAACAGTTTTTCTCCCTAACCGTCTGATCAACCAGGTGTTCCTTAAACTTGGATCCTCAGCATATCCATGGTTCTCTTCCTTACACAATTTCCAGATACAATGGGATCAATAGCATACTGCACTACCCTTGTTTTTAAGAGAATCCAGCCACCTCAGCACTTGGTTGCAGAGCTGGTTGATTTTTTTTTGACAGCAACATGGCTCTTTGACAAAATCAACATTTTAGCAAAAAGTTTCCATTTCCGTTGACATTTTTTGTGTGTTAATTGAAAAAACAAAAACCAACATTTTTTTTGTTTATGGCAACTGAAAACTAAAAATTTTCAATTTTAGAACTGAAAAATTATGGTCTCTAGTTGCTGAAACATATTAGGATTTGGGTTTTTGGATGAACACCCAAGACATTTCTATATGGCAAAATGATTTTTTTTTAAATTTTAATTGAAAATTTTCTTCGGAAAAATTGTTTCCCAGCCAGTTCTACTAGTTTGGCCTTCTGGTTTGCAGTGTTCATCTAGATTGTCCAGATCATGTAAACCACCTAACACTGACCATAACACACAGGAGAGGTTATTTCTTAGCAGTTACTTCACCCCATCACATGTCTTATGGAGAGGCTGCTGCTTTCTGATACCCAACCTACACTGAGAATTTTCTCTTTGAACCAGAAGCAGTGTTGTGGGGAGGAGAGGGGCTGGTAGGAAAGGGTGGCAGGTATTGCTACACAGTGGAGCATGAGTCTAATGCACAAGCCATCAAAAACGTGGATGGAAAAATATTTTTGAAAGATGGGTGCCAAGAAAATGAACCCCCCAAACAGCCACGTGCTTCTCTAGGCCCTGATTCAAATCTCACTGATGCCAGTAGAAAAGACCCCCGTTGAGTATAACGTGCTTTGGCCAGGCTCACTGATAGGAAATAGATTCAATACATATCAGGCATACTTTTTTCCTTCCCTTTAATTGATTTAGTCATTCAGTTCTGACTCAGTTTGTATTTTCCCCTTTATGAGTGTTATCTAGATAATGCCGATGATGGTAATTGATCAATAATTGTGTTTTAATGAAATTAATTATGTTTTTGTTTTTTAATGGTTGTTGCTGGTTTTGGTTTGTTTTTTAAAAGCAGAATTTTTTAGCTGACTTCTTCGGCCCAAACTCTGCAAGGACTAAACAATACATATATAACTTTACTCCCATGAATAGCCCTATTGAATTCAGTGGCATTATTCATGTTAGTAAAATTACACATGGGTGACCAGTCTCCAGGTTTGGGGCCATGGTTGGTAACAAGTCTATTTATCGTGATAATTTGTATAGGGTCAATGATTGTCAGCAGTTAGTACTAATGCCTGGGGAGCAGTATATTTCCTTTGGCTTCTAGGTATAGAATAAATTATGTTTTTTTGGATTCTGAGACCTTTGAGTTCTCTTTGCTGATGGTTCAGTAGGTAGGGCATTAATCTAGGTCTTGGGAGGCCAGAGTTCAATTCCCTGCTCCACCATGAACTTCTAGTGTGACCTTGACAAGTCACCTCACCTCTCTGAGCCTCGTTTATACAAACTGGAGCAATGGTACTTCTCTAACTTTCAGTACATTAAATATTGTGATGCACTTTGAGATGTTCTGATGAGAAGTGCTGTATAAGACCTAGGTATTATTATTTATAATCTACTAAAATATTATTTACTCTTTACCTCCACAATAGTTTAAAATAATCTGTTGGGTGAAATTTACCCTGTGCAGAAAGCCAGCATAAGGCTATGAACCCCCCTAAATCCTCAATATAGGGCTTAAGCAGGTCTCACATGGTACATAGGTTATGTGCTGGCCCTTTGCAGAGGGGTGAATTTCACCCTTCAGGGAGTGCCAGCAGCCTTTTGTAAGTTGCAGAATGGAAGACACCGTTAGTGCTGAAGATCACTGGTCATTCACCTTTCCAGATGGAGGAATGGCTAGTGCAAACTGAACTGAATGGGAAATATATTTGTTCAGTTCTCCTCGTACATGTTAACAGACACATTTCTTATTTTATTTCCTGAATAATGTCTATCCTTTTCATGGACATTTTGGAATCTCATCTAACTCTCTGAAAGGTTTGTCTTCTAGCATACACAGTGCTGGTTCTGAATAAACAGCATTTTCATGGGCATGGAATTGTTCCAGAAAACGTAAAATTTTGCTTAGCCTTCCTCGGGCAAGAAGGGGCTCCTTTCCCTCATCCTCGTCCATAAATTCATATTTGTTGTTCATTTTACAGCTATGTGAAGGGTGTTTATGACTGTTGTCAATTGTAAGGGCTGGATGGCATTTCAGATGGGCCAAGCATGTGGTATTCCCACTCACATGAGGATAGATTTTAACTGGGGTTCAGGGTTTGGCTTTGAGGATGAACCAGTGCTACACTAGGGTTCAGGTCTGACTCTTAAGAGTTATTCTTACAAGACTTTGACCCCAAAATGGTGGAAATTTTGTGAGACCAACACAGCCATGAAATTTTTGCTGTCTTTAATGGCGGAATCCTCTGAAGACATATTCTGCCATGCAAGGCTGCATCGGAATTGGATCCAGAACAGAGGTTGATTCTGGTCTGGATACAACCTGAAACCATAAACTGTATTTGCAGGTTTGTATGGAGGGATTCAAATCTCATAGAATACAGGGAGGTACTAAATTTGGGGATATGCTTCAGCCTCATCTTTAGCTGCAAGTATGAATGTTTCACTCTAGATCTCTATATCCCAGTAATGTACTACATAATTTTCATTTGATTTCAGTGACAGAGCATATCTGATTTAATATGCTATTTTACTAATGGTTGTAAAATGTTGTTCAAAAATTAATAAGGCGTGAAGTCTGAAAAGATGCTTTTGAGTCCAGCTCATCATAAGTATAAGAATGAGATCTGAGTGCCAATGCAAATATTTTTCAGCAATTATTAATTCAAATTTTAAATTAAGTTGATTCAACTATGTTTTTACCTTCTTTGTACTCATGTTCTGGCAATAGTCTAGTGAACAAATTTGCTGGAAAGAATATTTTCAGAATCAGTGGATTCTAAGAAAATATTGGACATTATTCAGAGAAAGTGCATTTTCAATGAGTGTTCCCTATGAGTATTCTTCTTCTAGAAACCTTCTTCTAAAAACTACATTCTTCCAAGCAGAGACTAGAAAGAATATCCTTAGGCCTATCTCACTAATCAAAACTAAACAACATAGCTTAAATTTTGAATATCGAATCCTGCAAAGAATTGTTCAAGCACCATATGCAATCAAGTATTATGCAAATAAAGAATACATCTCACAGCACTGTAAGGCTGTTGTGGGCAATCTGTGCCTGTTCTTGGTCCATTGAAGTCAATGGGAGTTTTGCCATTGATTTCAGTAGAACCAGTATCAGGCCCTTCTTTGTGAACAGAAAAAGAGAAAAAATTCACTGGATAAATTATTTATTGCAAATTATTTGCTCACCTCTAGTTAAGCCAAACTATTTACAGTTTACTGTGTAGAAACTGATAGAGTCCTGTCTCTCTTTTACCTGATTCCACTGAAAAGTCAAATTAAATCACTTGCAGCTGTCACATCTAAGCACATGTGTGTGCAAACTTTTCACATCTGTGAATATTCAAAGCATAATACTTTCATGCCAGATTCTGAAGTTAAGGAAAATAACATCCTACACATGCTCAGAGAACAAGATTTAAACATATATACCACGCAATTTCAGAAAAAATGACCAAATCCTCAACTGGTATAAGTCAGCCTAGTTCCATAATGGGATCCTCCAGGTGAGGATCTGGTCCCATAGGTCTTAAAAGTAAAGCACAACATAGATTCCTCATTCAGGACTGTGACAGTGTGTACCAACCCTGCACTGGGCCAACGGAGCCTAACCAATCACTGTGGGCCCAGGAGACCCTGCTGCATGTGCTCCAGGTGGAAGGGACAGATAAAAGAAGCAGTCCAGCTCAGTCTGGGCTGGCTGAGGAGAAGGAAGGATGTGTGCTGCAGGCTCCTGTGCCTCTCCAAACAGTGGGAACCGAGGACCCGGACTACTCTACTGACGGCCAGTTGACCACAGAGTCTGACTGGAACACTGAGCCGCTGATAGCTGAGGAAACATCTGAGATAACTTTTGTGTAACATCGACAGACCTCGGTCATCTTTGGGTGGGATTGAACCTCGGACCTCTGGAGCTAAATGCATAAGCCTCAAGCAGGAAGCTATCCAGGGAATGTACTAGAAGCAGGAGGCTGCTGACTGCTTGTTTTCTTTGCCCTGCCCTACCAACCCCACACTGGGCCAACACGGGCATCCCCGGTCAACATGAAGAGCCCCCCATGACACAGACTATGCTGTAAAACTTCATATTAGAAATGTACAATGGTGAGGGGGGAGGCTGTGTTACCCCAATGCAAAACCAAGTCTAAAAAAATCCTTTAGCTGCTGAAATACACATTTAGTTCTCATGTTCAGAATTTGGCGTGTTCTGTGCCAGCCAGTCTCCCACTGCAGATTAGAACAACCTGCTCTAAATAGTGCAGACTGCCAATGCCTTCCCTAGGGTTCTTCTGCAGCTGGATATAGGAGACCCCATCGCCCTAGATACGCCTCCTAAACCAGGTGCTGGGAAGCAGTGGCACAAGAGACACTATATGGTTGTATAACAGCTGACTTTTGCTTTCTTTGATAAAAAGCTGCATCCTTCCTTCCTACTCAGATCAGAGGCATGACAGAGACAAGGTCTAGCCAAAGACAATGAAAAAATGGCTGTCTGTGCTTCAAAAAAACCTGATGGAATTTACCAATTTAGCAACCCAATAATTCAATACTCTCCATCTCATTGCCAAAAACTATATTAACATCAAGTTCAGCAACATCTTCTGGATGAAAAGGAGAGGAGATCAATGGAAGCGGAAATAACTTCACTCATTTTAATCATTCCATCATTTTCAGTAGGGCCACATCTCAATCCATCCTATGGAAAGGAACTAGGAAGTAGCGTGTTCTGCAGTTCAATGGCTCAATTATAGCGGTGAGCAGCTGTTGCATAAATGTTTGATTTTGGACTCCAAACATTCACTTCCAAACACTGATAAAAACACTGTAGTTATCTTATCATGGACAAATCAAAAAGGGGAAAAGAGTCCAAAAATGGATTCAGGGTCCTTTGCTCAAGAAACCAGGCTTTACTAGTTAGATTTCCACTTTCTGTTAGTTTTGATTGGGTCAAAAATAATGTTAGACCAGTATTCTTTTTCATGGTGCCTAATTCATCTTTGCTGCAGCATCTCTGGCTTCAGTGGTGCTACTAAGGGATGAATTTAGTTCACAGTATTTTGGTACCTTCCCTTCTGGACAAAACTGTAGCCAAGAAGTGCACAGGTAGAAGAAGACTTTTAAAAAAATTAACCATATGGTTTCTCAAAAAAAAAGAAAGCTTCAGGGTTTATTCTTCTGACAATTTGGCAAAGATCCCACTTGGTTTTTCCATTCCTAGTTTAAAGAAAACGGGCCAAATCCATCTGTATCGTAACACCATGGAAGTTAATGGAGTTACATCAGGGATGATTTTGACCCAATAACTTTCTATTAAAAAAAGAAAAGTTGTTTTGCAAACTTTATCCAGGATCACTAAGTGCAATGGGCCTGACTCACCCTGGCATTACTCCATTTCTGTGCTGCTGGAACACCATGTAAATCAACTAGTAGAACTGGTGTAAAACAGTCCTGCAGCAGGCTTGTCATATACAGAACCCTTCACTTAATCAGGTAATCAACTTAATCAGGATGCTTCCAAGGAACCAAATTAAGCCTAATGACATTGAGTTGCAAGGACTGCTGCTTAATTGGGATGGTAATTCTGCTTTCAGTAATTGGGATGCTTGCAGGTGATTAAATGGTACTGAACTAGGTATAGCCAATCTTTGCAATGCTCAGAGACTCACAAAGATGTGTCTCCCCTCAAAAGACCTTTGTCAACAATGGTTCACCAAAGCAAAACTTCTTTAATATTCCTTCTAGGTTCGTTCAGACATTATCATAGAATCATAGCGATATAGGGCTGGAAGGGACCTGAAGAAGTCCTCTAGTTCGTCCCCCACCCCCTGCACTGAGGCAGGATCTAGACCATCCTTGACAGGTGTTTGTCTAACCTGTTCTTAAAAACCTCCAATGATGGAGATTCCACAAATTCCCCTGGTAGTCTATTCCAGGGCTTAACTATCTTTATAGTTTGAAAGTTTTTCCTAATATCTAACCAAAATCTTCCTTCTCCAGATTAAGTTCATTACTTCTTGTTCTTCCTCCAGTGGACAGGGAGAGCAATTCATCATCATCTTCTTTATTACAGCCCTTAACTGGTTTCAGATCCTTTCTTAGTCTTCTTTCTAAAGACTAAACATGCCCACCCAGTTTTGTTAACCTTTCCTCATAGGTCAGGTTTTCCAAAGCTTTTATTGTTTTTTGTTACTCTCCTCTGGACTTCCTCCAGTTTATCCACATCTTTTTTAAAGTGCAGTGCCCAAAACTGGGCACAGTAGTTCAGCTGTACAACACTCTTGTTAATATACCCAAGAATGATAGTAGTCTTCTTTGCAACTGCATCACATTGTTGGCTTATATCCAATTAGTAATTCACTATAACCCCCAGATCCTTTTCAGCAATACTACTGCTGATTAGCTAGTTATGCCCCCTTTTATATTTGTGCATTTGATTTTTTCTTCTGAAGTCACTTATTATTGAATTTCATCTTGTTGATTTCAGACCAATTCTTCAAGGTTGTTTTCAATTCTAATCCTGTCCTTGCAACGCCTTCCAGCTCAGTGTCATCTACAAGTGTTATGAGCATACTCTCCACTCAGTTATCCAAGTCATTAATGAAAATATTGACTAGTATCGGATCCAGGACAGTCCCCTGTGGGAGAATCCTACTAGATTTGTCCTCCCAGTCTGACAATGACCCATTGATCACTACTCTTTATGTACAGTCTTTCACCCAGTTTCATCTAGAGTTGTTGGAATTTAAATCTTTTCAAGATTCCTTTCACTGGATTCCTCAGATTCAACTAGATTTGGGGCTCACATTGGCAAAATAAAATTATATACATATATAATATATATATATATATATATATATATATCTGCACCCTGTTTGGGGAGGCTTAGCCTCCCCGGCCTCTTATACCTACCACCCATTATATATATATAATTGGATCATGTTACCAGAGGGAGACCTATGGAATGTTCATGGCTGGTGAGTAAAAGAGGCCAGGGGAGGCTAAGACGCGATGCACCTCCCTTTGGAGGCATGCTGCCGGCCTGGTGCCTTTGGAGTGCCGCTGCCGAAAGGGAGCCTGGGCCGTGGCCCCACCTGTGCCCCACCCTCAGGCCCCCTCCCACATCCTGCTCTTCCCCCGTGACCCTTCCTCCTGCTGTGCTGATGCTGGACTCTGGAGCAACTCATTTAAGGGTTGCCAGAATGGGGGGTGGGGGCAGGGCCTTATCCCCATCACTTTTAAAAGTGGAAGGGCTAGATAAGACGCCAGCATTATGCTCTGTGCAGTGGGTGCGACGTTCCCTCCCTTCCAAGCTGCTGCAGGACTGGATCACTCAATGTGTGGCAGGCACTATGCTGTCCTCAGGACTGGTGCCAGCTAAGCCAGGCAGGCAATGGCCAGGAGGATCCCTGGCCACCTCCACCTGGCCCAGAGCCCATCGGAGCATTCTGGTAAGCAGCAGGAGGCAATTAGGAGTGCCTGAGGGCAGCAAATGTCCCCCTCACCCTCAAGATTTGGACTTGCTTAAAGTTCCACAAGGGGCGAGGGGCCTCGGGGGAAGGGGGCGGAGAGGCATGAGTGGCGGGCGGGAGGTCTTGGGGGAAGAGGAAAAGAGGCATGAACAGCAGGCAGGGGACCTTGGGGGCAGGGGCAAAGAGGCATGGGTGGCGGGCAAGGAGGACTGAGGGGTGGGAGGAAGGGGCGTGAGCAGTGGGTGAAGGGGTTCAGGGGACGGGGCCGAGCAGGAGTAGGGCTGGGGGCGGAGTGGGGGTGGGGCAGGAGGAAGGGCCACGGTTCAGGCACCAGTGTCCCCCCACTTCTAGGGAACTTCTGGCACTCATGCCCAGGCTCCCCGAATGCAGGAGTCACACGCTGCCCATGGGTATGTTGAATGCCTTGGGGCTGCCTGCCTCACCCTTTAGGCGGATGCATGGTTGCGGGCGAGTGCTCTTCTTGTGCAAACTGGTTAAAAGCCAAGAAGGATTGCAGTCCCTCTGTTCCAGGAGAGCAGGGATTGCTCTCACCCTACTTCTCATGGAGGTGCGTGATCCCTGACTGGGATAAGGAGAGACAAATAGGAAAGGGGGTGATGGCATTGCCTGCCATTTATCGGCTAGCAGAGTTAAGTGTCCGTGTATGGCATTTTTTGACTACCTCTACTCAGAACCCAGAAAAAGGGGAGAAGTTCAAAAGAGCTCAGCAGGTTCCAGATAACAATTCATTACAATTTTTTTTGAAAAATGGCCTTCATCTGAATAGCAGAACATGTTGCCTGTATATAGGAATATGTCAAAAAACAGGCACAAACGTTTGAAAAAATTTCATTTGCCTTGAAACTGTCCAATTTTTCAATCAAAACACTGAAAACATTTTTTTTTTAGTTTGATACCTTTTTTTCCCTTCTCTCCTCTTTTTAAAATTTCCCTATTTTTTTTCCATATTGCCACTGGAAAAAAAAGGAATGGGGAAGGGAGGAAAAGGGGATACAAACAATCATAAACATGTCAAGGAAGATATTTTTGTTTTCAGTTTTGAAAAATTATAATGTTAGTTTTGTGAAAACCAAAAATTGTTTGTATTTGTTTTGGGTTTTTTATTAAAAACTCCTCTGCTTTGTTAAAAATAAATGTTGCCATGAAAAAAATATTTTCGGGGGGGTGGGTAAAGACAAATTTTGGTCTAAAATATGTTTAGAAGGAAAGATTTCAATCAGGACCAGTAATAGTATACATTCCACTTAATGAAGAATTGGTTTTATCAGGGAATCCACTTAACTGGAATGTCTCCCAGGATCAGATTCAGCTAGGTGATACTGAATGGCAATGACTGCTTCTTTATTGGGATAGTATTTGCAAAAATGTTGCTTACTGAGGAGGCATTCAGCTGTGGTTAAGTGGTACGTAATGATGTGAATATTGCTGGTGTAGGAGTTGGTGTCAAGGCCCTGGTGTATTTTCACACAGAATTTGCCTGCCAAAGATGATTTAAACATAAAACTCAGCTAATAACACTTTTATTCTTACATTTTGATTCCATGTGGAATTGAATTTTATTTTGAATTTGTTTAAATTGGTAGGGTTTTAATAATGGACTCTTCCCTTGGGCTCTAATTAGCCATGGGACTTCAGTACATGTTTAACTTTAAGCACATGAGTAGTCCCATTCAAATCAGTGGAACTCCTCATGTGGTTAAAGTTAAGCAAGGGTGCTTACATGCTTTGCAGAATCAGGGCCTCAGCTGGGTCAACAGATCATTCACTGGTGCATCTGATTAAGAGGAATTTACTCTGTATTACTTTGTTCTCAACATATACGTTCCTATTTTATTTTAGAATAAAGAAGGATCAGCACTGTGCTGTTCAGATCAAGATCTGGATCCATATATTTCCTGAACATGTGGATTTTGGGTTATGTGGTTTTGGATCCATCTGTAGTTTTGAATTCAGACAAATGACAATATCATAGATACAAATTCAGAAATAACAAAAACAGCCCCCAGATGATAAAATGGATGTCATTTGAGCTTCTGTAGGAAACTGCAACCAGAAGCAAACAAAATCCCCAAATCACCCTTCCTTTTCACAGCTGTGATCTCCTGTCTCCTTGTAACACGACACTTTCTCCACACAGGTTTTGATCTGCCGCCTTATAAAGGACATTTTTTGTTTGTTGGCAACATGATCTCACATGGATTTGTGTGTGTTACCTGGTTATCATGGTAACCACAACCATTGCATCTAGTGAATGAAATTCTTTTGATACATTAATGATATTTGACAATTGTTTCATTGTTAGTTAAATGTGACAACCCACATGTAGTTAAGCAAAATGGATTTGTGCAGGATGGGCTAGTAAGTGCATTTGGATTCTTTGTGTGTTTGTTGATGTGTTTTTCTTTTGTCATGCAGTATGTACATCATGAACCAGCGCATGCAACATCTCCACGTCTATTTGTTTTCAGATATTCTGACCTTTATCTTATGCATAATGCCATATGCTATGAAGGATAGCCCAGTATTACCTCTCAGTGTTGAACCTATTTATTCCTGACACATTTTGCCCCATTGTGTTATAAGCTTTGCTAGCGGAAGGAAGAATTAATGTGTATAAGGGAGAGGGGAAATTTGCCATTGTGTTTATCGTCAAGAAACAAATACCTGATTGTAGAAATGCCCTTAATATGACAGTTGAGAAGGTGGTAACAAATGGTGAAACCATAATGGGTGGACTCTAAAATGCTGCAAGATGCAATAGATTTTCACTTTTAGGCCTGGCACAGAGCTTCACACGGCCAGACATCTGTGCTTGCAAAGAGCCCATTGATTTCAGTCCATCCACGTGGTACTCCACGCAGGCCCTCCCACATAGAGTAGGCTTGGTCTGTTTCTAAAGCTACAGATTTTTTTGTTCCCCAGTTTCTACTGTGGCTCTTCATAGTCCCAACTGGAATTCCACCCCGCCTCCCTCCACTGCCAGTCCCACTATGCTGCAGGGAGATGTGATAACAGAATTGCAATAATAACTGCTCCCCACAAAATCCTCTGATTTGGCGAGAGATACCAAAACAGCATCACTGCAACTGTGTTTGCTGTGCAATGCAACCAGCTACGTGAAATGATCTAGGCAGCTCTCTCTGTCTCTCCACTTAAGCTTGCCTCTGTTTTGCATTATGTAAGGCGGACGCAGACTTGCATAGCAGTTGCTGGCAAGCCCAGCAAGATGAACCCCCTATTACCCGTTACAAAATACAATAAATAAGTTCTAATAAATATATGTTCAAATCAAAACCATTTTGAGCTGCTTAACTGAGTGCATATCTAGTCCTTTATACACATATTTGTACAAAGTGTTGCCTGTAATTTTAAAGATGCTTGCCTCAGGGAGGTTTCGTTTTTCCATTGAAGTCCCCTTGATTTACTGTACGCAATATGTTACAGCTTCCTTATTTGCTCCTTTGGGACAGTTACTGACAGTAAATCTCTATTAAAATATTCTTCCATATGGTTGCATGAAAATTTTATTGCAGTGAGCCTGAGGCTGAAGGTCACAGCTGAGTAGCTGCAGTTAAGTATTGCAGTCTATGGACTCTGAGGTACATCTGTTCAGGGAGCTGGAGTAAAATTAGAATTTTACTGTCAATAGCAGTTCTCCAAAACTAGTTCCATTTGTTTACTGTTGCAGGCCCATACCAAGGCAATACCTTCTATATATGTGTCACTGGGTATTGTGGCTACATGATTTAGTTCTTAAAATCCAGTCCAGAAATTACAGAATCTGGAGGTCACTGGAGAGAGTCCCTAATGTATATTTCATTTACGATACATGAAAATTTAATTTTCTCTCACATGATTTGACTCTATTGCTTGCTTACATGGTTTTTGGCATTGATTTCATTGTTCATGAAAATGTTTTCTGGGCAGTATATCATACAAACTTTGGTATCATTTATAAAGTATTATTTTTAATCAACTACATACGAGTGAATAGCCAGATACATGAGCATCATGCTATTACCCTAATAACTGTCTGGGAAATAAGAGAATGCCATGCCAGCTGGCGGTGTGTTTGGATGCTGTTATTCTGCTGGGCAGTAGGTCACCCTCATGTTGTAGTGTCCACTATTTGTACAACTTGGAGAGATGTTTGAAAACATGTTCCATTGTGGGGGACCACAGAGTATCAGGGTGTTATATTGTTCTAAACATTACATTTAGCAATTGACATTGGGGTCAGCCAAATGTTAATCTCCAGCTTGTATTTGCTTGGAATAAAAAAGAAAACATCCAGGCATATTTCTAAGCCCATCTTGTTTAGCAACACGACATCCATCAGAATGGCTCTGAGCCAGGCCAGGCCTTTCCAATGTGTAGCGTAATTAGGAATTTCTGAAAGAGAAATCAAACCTAAAATGCATCTGTGATTTTAACCTACATTAACAACATTTTTTTAGAAGGTTACAACATCCACTTTGATGGCCTGGTGGAGCACTGCCAGCTGAGAGATCTGAGAAGGTCAGGAGCAGACTGAGTTTTTGCAATACTAAAGCAAGTTATAGAGATGCAGTAATTTGGAGAGCAATCAACACAGCATCAGTCCCTCAGAGTCCTGTAGGGGAGATATCGGGGAGGGGGAGGGTTGCCTGTGGAACTCTTGCTGATCTTCTTGGACAGAGTTAAGGTTTTGAATTGCAGCCACTTAGAGGAGGAGATAACATTGACTGGAGGAGGAAAGGGTGGAGAGAATATAATTAGTATGCTCTTCCCACCATGCAAGTTGCATATTCCTTTCAATTAGTGTTACGAAATAATTTTCTGGGTACTCAGACATGCTGTCCTTTTAAGATCACCCTGTTATCTGTTGCTGTGTTAATGTCATTTCTTGTTCCATTCCAAACTATTCGATAACCCTTTTATACTGCATGTATCATCTCAGATTTGGGAATGTGGCATGTTTGCTACACAGTACTATATAGTCACACAACAGTCTTTTTTGATACAAGGATTTCACAGTTACCTTGTGCATAATATCGCTCACTAGATAAATGTATATACATTAATCTATTTATCTACAGTGTATGGACTCCGCAGAGCATGGTATATATGGAAAACTTCTAATGTGCTGGAATTTGGATTTTCAGACCTGCTAATATTGACCTAGGAAGTGAGCCAAAGGATCATTTAACAGTTAAACACCATAGTCAGACCATCCATCTCTTGTGAGAACATACTGAGCTAGAGCAGCGGTTGTCAAACTGTGGGTCCCAATGTGGGTCGTGACCCCATTTTAATGGGGTTACCAGGGCTGGCTTAGACTTGCTGGGGCCCATGGCCATAGCCAAAGCCCAAGCCCGAGGGCTTCAGCCTGGGCGGCAGGGCTCAGATTACAGGCCCCCTGCCTGGGGCTGAAGTTGTTGGGCTTTGCCCCGCCCCCCCGGCCTGAGGCAGTGGGGCTTTGGCTTTGCGCCCCGTACCCCACTGGGGTGGCAGAGCTTGGGCGGCTCAGGCTTCAGTCCCCCTACTGGGGTCCTATAGTAATTTTTGTTGTCCAAAGGGGGTGGTGGTGCATTGAAGTTTGAGAACCCCTGAGCTAGAGCCTAAGGAATGAGAATATGGGTTTCCCCCCTTTTTTTGGTGGCCACATTTTAAGGTACAAAGAGCTATTTGTCTCAATGTGTGGTCAAACAACACAAGACACTTGTGGAACGTGAGCTCAGTTGTCTGATAATATGCGACAGAACTTGTGAGACTGACAAAAATAGAAGAGGCTTTCTTAAGCAATTTCTCAAGTACAAGCAACCTCTGCTATGTCAGTGATCTTTTGCATTATGCGCATTAAACAACTCAGCACAGTATTTTGCACTGATGACTGCTACCCTGGTTTTATATGTAAGTGCTAATACTAATTGGATGTGTTTTGGTCCCTACTTAAGCCTTAATTAGTTCAGTTGTATCTTATTTTTCAAAGCAGGGAGAATATAAACTTGCTGTAATATTTTTACCAAAATAGATATGCTTTGTGTAGACATGAAATGAATTCCCCACTGCTCTCTCCCACATTTTGACAAGCTGATAAAAATGATATTAGGTGATTAAATGTAGAAATAAAGAAGAACGCAGACATAATGATAAATTGTAATGAAGTTAAACAGCTGGCAGACTCCTTGGTGAATTTGCCACCTGATGACTTGTGCTAAGATCTAGGCAATGCCTCCAGCTTGCCAGTCAGCTGGCAGCCACTGGTATACACACTGAACATTACCTCCCAGTCATTAATTGGCTCGATGGAAACTAGTTTTGTTGCCATAAGGATAGAAAACATCTTTTCCGTGTGTGTGAGAGAGGGAGAGTAAGAAAAACATTCTATTTTTTATCCATAAAGTAATGCAAGATTAGACCTACTGAATTAACACTGGCCTATCTGCAGATGGGAATTGGTTTTACAAACGTATTCTGGATTTAAAAGTTACAAAGGCTTGTGTTTTGCTGTAACATTGGAAGCATGTAATTCAAGGTTAGATTTTGACATAGCAATCAAGTTTGGAAAGAAAGGGTCCTGCTTTTTTAACATCAGCCCTCAGTAAGAATGGAGTGGTTTTTAAATCCTCTTTTAATGGATAAGGAAGGAATCATATGACTCAGAACTTCCCCACCCCCCACCACACACATTTTGTTATGAAGAAAAATATTTATTTAAGCAATTATTTCTTCCTAGTTGTCCTTACATTTGAGAAACATTTACATTTGCGGCTTTATATGCAATACCAGCAAGGCCAGGCCCATTTTCCCATTGATCTCGCAGGTCTAAGGGCAGCTCACCCTGCCCATGGCAGTATTCTCAGTGGCTTCATAGATACACATCCACCCCAGACAGTGCCTTGGTTCTGCAAAAAAATTACTTACATGCTTAACATTAAGCACTTGAATAATCTCATTGACTTATCATATGTTTAAATTCAGCATGTGCTTAAGCCTTTGAAGGACCAGGGGCCCAAATGCAGATGGCCTCTGTGTTCCTCCCAAGCTACTGAAACATGAGGAGTATGCACCACAGAAGTGTGGCAGACTCCTGTGTGTGTGTTCGTGCTGCCTACAGCAACCTTAATACAATGAGATTCCTAATGAATGTTACCACAATTGTACAAGGCAGGACTATTCCTGGAGTTCCGCTGTGGTATAATATATTTCATAGCTACTTCCCCTCTGCCAGCCAACCCCCTCCCCTGCTAACTGGTGAAGTGTACCTTTGCTGTATGGTGTACAAACTATGAAACAATGTGGCAATTCATGGACGTTTTGAAAATACTGCACTACAAAGGTGAATCTGTCTATCTATCTAACTCACCGCATACATATGTTCACATAATTATGGTATCCATATAAACTAGAAAAGATTCTCTTTTAATTAAAGCGACAGGTTTAGAGTTTTGCTTTTTAAAATTTTTGTTAGTTTCTTTCAACTATTCTTTTGGCTAAAATTTGCTTTGTTTTCTCCCTTTCTTAAAGGGTGTTTTGATTGAGAACTGCATGATTTCTTCTTTAGCATTCACATTGGCCACACTAATAAAAGTGTGCTGTGAGTGGCAGATGTAGCACCTGACGCGACTTTTAACTTAACACCTGCAATCACGCACTAATAACCCTAGACCCCAGTTTCATTCTTACAGTTCCTATCAGACACAGAAACCCCATTAAAACATTCTTAGAAACATTGTTTGCCTGTTTGTGGTAAGGATCTTTTTTTAAACAAGCCGCACGCCTCTTGCTGAAGACATACTGTAGGAATAACAGAGTCGATGCTTAGCTTCCAACCAGCTCTCACTTTTCCCTCACAAAAATGGGCCATACACACACAATAGATTTCTGTTTGCTTCCCTCTTTCTCTTCATGCTCATTCTTGGCCCTCAACTCACTTCTGGCTCAGCTCTCTTTCCTCACCCTTCCCATTGCCCTCTCCCTCAGTTTGCCCTTATTTCCTTATGTACCCTCCCCGTGTCTTTTTACTCCATAGACCTGAGGTCTCCTCTGGCCCTTGAGTGCAAAGTGGGTCTGAAATGCTACCAAATCTCTCCCCTCACTCACACTGCTCTTTCCCATGGCTGCACAAGCCAGTGCAGAATCAGGCTTTATGGATAGATATAAGACCAAATAGAAGTTCAGTTTCTTTTCTCCAGCTTCAGTTTCATCCAGTATAAATGGGTGCCGAAAGTGCAGCTGTGGCCCATGCCATTCTAAATATGGATTGTGGAGAGAAAGCATTGCAATGGCTAGAGCAGGCTACAGGGAATCAGGAGACATGAATTCTCTTCCCAATCACTTTCTCTGCAAACATGGGTGAGTCGTTTATCCTCCATGCACCTTAGTTTCCCTCTCTCTAAAGGAGATAATACTTAGCCACTGTGACAAAGTGTTGAGAGAGCTTTGAGATGTAAAAAGAATCACTATTATAAAAAAGTGGCCAGTAGAGAACACTAGAGGCCACGGGCCCTACCTCTATACTGAAGATGAAAGCAGTTGCAATCTTCTTCCTCAATTAAACATAGGCCTTGGTTGTCTGGCAAGTCGCTAATGGAGCCATTGGTAGGACAGAATGTGGGCAGTAACAAGACCCTTGGTCTTGCATACCAAAGAAAAGTTTCAGAGATGATAAAAGAACTAAGCTTTAGAAACACTCTTGCCGAGCAAAATGAAACAAAGAGACCAAACAGCAATAAGATCAGCAGGGTCTGATAGCATATTTGCTTATGTAGCTGCTGCAGAATTGGGTCATGATTGGAAAATATAACATAATTACTTATGTACTTATTACCACTAGGATAGCAATGGAAGGGGTAGTGGCACTTTACGTATGGGTTGATGTTCGGCATATGAGCCCCACATAGCAGGACCCACAAAATTCCATCAGACTAGTCGTGCCCATCATTAATTTGCTCCATTGTTAATGGTTTCTACTGAAGCTTTTAAAAGCTGTTGTTTTTTGAAGGTAAAATGATATTTGCACCTTGCCTGTGGAAACATCAGACTTTGTGGTGTTCAGTTCACAATGAAATATGTGTTTCAGTTTGATTTATTGCTCTCACTTTATGGTGCCTTAAGGTGGCAGGGTTTCCTGGTTTGGCTTTTGTTGATGACTTTACACCTTCTTTTTTTTGTATTAGGGCAGCCAGCGTTATGTTTGTTATCTCTACTGCAGGACTATATTTAAAATGACTGGGAGCTGTAATGTTTGAAACATTGTTATTTACAGCAATGCCTGTATGCATAGATGTCTTTCCAGTAGAAAATGTTTAGAAGCAGACACATGGACTGAACTGCAGAGAAATTTTTAAAGTTATTTGTTTGAGGAACGAGTGGTCAGTTCAGAGTGATCTTTTTGATCAGAAAGTTGGTATATTTAATTAAAAAACAAAACCCACAATACCAAGTGGGTTTCAAAATGCAACCCCTCCATCTAACCCACCCACCCACACCCTTGGTCTCTAGACATAGCAGTTCATTCCACTGAAGTCAACGGGATGAGGTAGATCTTTTAGCTCAAGCAATAGCAGCTCATGCTTTAAGAGCAAAACATCCCAGGTTCAATCCCTACTGCTGATGACCCACCCAGATGCACAATATAACATGAGCTTAAATGCCTTTCCAGATCAGGAGATAGGGCATAGGACAGTCACTCAGATATCTGAGGCTCTGCTCCACTTTCTTCTCATGAGATGCTGGGCAACTTACTTCACCTTCTATGCCTTAGTTTTCCATCTATGAAAGAGGGATAATGATTTTTAGCCACCTCTGAGCCCTGGGATATTGATGGATTAGGGCTGAGGTCAGGGGTGAAAGTAGGCTGGTACGGGCCGATACGGCATACTGGTAAGAAGTGGGCACCGGTACCGGCCCGTACGCGGCCGACGCTAAAGCACTGCTGCAGAAGCACTGTCAGGACCCTCCTTAACATCGCTGCCCCTTTTGCCCTCCCCCCCCATCGGCGCCGCCACAGCCGGCGGTTAATAGGGGAAGCTGCCCCCAGGCCCGGAGATTTAAAAGGGACCGGGGCTCCCAGCCGCTGCTACCACAGCAGCAGCCTGAGCCCTGGGCCCTTTTAAATTGCCACCGGAGCCCCAGGTGGCACAGGACAGGCAGTGCGGATGGGCTGGCTGGGGGGAGGCTGCCCCCCCAGCCCCGCCCCTTCCACCCAAGGCCACGCCCCTTCCAGTAAGTCTGTACCAGTAAGTCTGTGTTACTTTCACCCCGGCTGAGATTTTCAAAGGAGCCCAAAGGAGGTAGGTGTTCAAATCTATGACAGAGTGCTGGGAAAAGCAGCTTAGCCAGCACTCTGATCACTGCAATTCCAATTAGTTTCCCCAGACCACATCTGACTAGGACCAGTGATAGATTGGGATGGGGTGGAGGGAGCTAAAAGGTTAATTGATTCATTAGCCCTGCTGGTGCAAAAGGGAGGGAGGGGCAGCCAGAGTTGCTCCCCCTTCCCCTTTGGCCCAGGAGCTGAGGGCTTCTTGGTCCTGTTGATATAAGGCTCAATAGTCTGTAAAGGTGGTGGAAAATAACACTGTAAATAAACCACATGAGGTGTCTTACCAGAAGCAGGTCTCCAAGCCATGTGTGGACTAGAAAGTAGGTAGGTGCAAGTCCTCCCTGGCCACAATCACATTGAAAATTCCAGCCTAAAAGAACTTAAGTACCTTATAAATGCTAAGCATTTTTATGATTACCTTCATAAATATAAGCCTCAGATAAAAAATAAAAACCATATAAAACAGGACCCTTTAGAAATGAAAAACTCAAGGGAACCAACCAAATGTTGTATTGGGTACTATTCCAACAACAACATGGCTTATCCAATGTTTGCTAGCCACCCATAAGAATTTTTCCACACAGTTCCACTCCCATGGCAGCTCCCATCGCGAAGAACCTGATCCAAAGCCCATCAAAGAAAGATTCCTACTGACTTCAGTGGGCTTTGAATCAAATCCTAGAGCTCCAATCCAACAAGGTGCCTGCTGCTACTCACCTTCAGCTTGAAGTGGTTGCCATTATATGCAGAGTTTACAGTTTGGTTCAATGGCTCTCAGCAACCCCACTATACTAATTGCTCCAGCGCCCCTGCAGCGTCTTACATGAAAGAATTCTTAAAGCTGTGCTGTCATTGCCCATTTCCACCCCTATGGAAAATGGATGCTGGAGCAACACAAAATACATTGATTTTTTAATACCTGCATCTTTTCTTTGTTGAGCCCACAGCCATTTCCCTGACTTTAGTTAGAGCGACATTCAAAATCATAATGGAGTATCAGCCCTAATTGTAAATGACCTTTTCTCAGTTGCAGTCACAGCATTAACATTATTTTAGATGTATTTTTATGTCCATTTCCTTTGTTTTCTTAATGATGCAAGAAATTCTTTAAAGAAAGAATGCTCCTTGTAAATAGGGTGATGTCCCGATTTTATAGGGAAAGTCCCGATTTTGGGGTCTTTTTCTTATATAGACTCCTACTATACCCCCACCCCCGTCCCTGTTTCACATTTGCTGTCTGGTCACCCTACTTGTAAAAGAGAATGACACCAGATTGGCTGCACAGGACATGCTGTGGTTCATCTTGTAAACAGGTATTTATGAACACTCAAAATCATGGATTATTTCAAAATATAATGAGGAAATTGTAAACGTGTGGATTATTGACTTCAGCGACTGCATCGTGCCCATAAATATACCGAAGGTCTTTGGTCAAAATCTATGCTAAAAACAGGCTGTAAGAACTCCTTTGAGCAATTCCATCTATCATGTACAGTAAATCTTACTGAGCTCACATATCATTGACACAATTGACTATGATAGCTCCTTCGGAGCACTTACAGTCTGTCACTATCAATGAGGTTGCCACGCATGCTCAGAAAGTCAATAAGCTAAAAGGCCTTCTGTTGAAAAGCTGTTACTGTGGTTAGTTTTGGAAATGAAATGAACTTGTCCATTGACGACCTCCTCCTCCAGCATCATCCTCAAATTAACCATCTGCTTCTTCCAAAATAGCTAACTGTGCCAGTCCATATTAGAAAGCAAGATGCAGACAACGGAATTATACTCGCTTTTGTGTATTAGCAGGGGACAAAAAGGTGCCTGATTGTTATTTATTATTTACATTGTGATGGCGTCAAGGGGCCCCAAACAGGGATCGGACTCATTTTGCTAGACACTGACTGAACACACGCTACAGAAAAACTGTCCATGCACTGAAGAGTTTATATTCTACAGTTTTACATTCTATGCTTACTTTTGTATACATTTGATTTCAAATCAGTAATGTTCTTCCCATTTCTCTTAGAGAATCTGGCCAGGTTCTCAGCTGGTGTGTGTTAAGTCCATTGACGTTAATGGAAAGATGCTGATTTACACCTGCTAGGATCTCACTCCCTGCTACTTGAAAACAGACATTTCAATTTTCAGGAAGTTGTGATAGCCTCTGTATCAGCCCTTTAAAATTAAGCGTTTATAATAGAAATAATGACACAGCTGTAACTGTATTATCAGTAATAGTGTGATTCATTATGCAAAATCAGTGAAACAGCCCCATACCAGAACAAAATTCTGGCCAAAAATTTCAAGCATGGGTACCTAAAATAAGACACCTAACTCTGTTTTGGGGCATCTAATTAAAAGTGGCCTAATTTTCAAAGGCTCTGACCTCCTACAGATCTCACTGTTTAAGCAATGACAACAAGAGGAACTGAAGTTTGCTCAGCACTAGAGCTGGTCAAAAGTTTTCCACCTAAACAGTTTTCTAATATAAAATGGTGTTTTGAGGAAACAGAAATGTTTAGAGTGAATTTGGCAAAAAATCCCAGATCTTAATTTTTTTTTTGGTTTTGGCAACCAAGAACAATAATAATAATTATACTAATAAAAACCTCAGTTTAAAATTGAAATTGTTTTGGCTTTCAGTGGACAAAAAACAAATTTGGTAAAAAAATGTAAATTTTCAAAGAAAAATGTTGATGAAAGTGAACATTTTTCATTTTTGTCCGATTTGTTTGCACGGAGCAAAATAATTTCCGGCCTTATTTTACTCAGCAGCTCTGAAAACCAGGCCACTTCTATTTAGTGTCCTAAATATGGATTTCAGACTCTAACTTTAGGCTCCCAAGTTTGACAATGTTAGCCATGGATCTAATTGCCCTGCACTCTGACTTCCTACTATATCTGACAGAGAGAACAAAATAACTATGAGTTTAAAATATACCATAAATATAAAATTCTATAATCTTGTCTTCCACAGTCATCAGGACTGAGTACAAGGAAAAAAGAACTATCACATTTAATACTCAACCAATAAGGCATTTATATTAATGTAGCAGGAAGCTGTATCTGCAGTCCAAGACACTGTCTTTCTTAAGTAAAAGCCTCATGTCAGCTATCCAGTTTACTCAGTCCAAGACCGCTTTCATTTCTTGCTTGTTGTACTATATATTTATATTGAGAGGACACATTCTCAGGAGCTTTTAGACACTTCTTAAATGTATTTTATGAGGAGACAAAGTCAAATCACTATTACTTAATTAACACAATTGTGAAGACTTCAGTCCAGCTACACAATAGCTCTCCTAGCCTTGCAGAAGGATGCATGACTTCATTATTGAGTATATTGTTTCCTATAAACATATAAAACCCCTACAATAACAATCCCATCAGCTGAAATGAAGTTATCTGAGAACAGAATTAAACTCTAAATGACCCTTTGCTCTACTCCATAGACCCCTATTAATAATTTCTAATCTAATCAGCGTGGATAAATGTACTGTTGCAGCTCATGCCAGGCATTCTGCCAGGAGGGCCTATTGCAGTCCATCTGATTCATTCCAGTCCAGAGCTACTCGGGAGAAGATGCATCTTTCACTGGGCGGCCACTGGCTGATTTCCTCTTTTGTTATCTTTTAGTGGCAAAGTCATGTCCTTGTAACTGATAGACACATTTCTTTGTAAATAACCCTGGAGTGACTGATAGAGCTTTTGCCAGACAAAGCCTGTAAATAGCTAGGCATTATTCATGCCAGGCCTGAGCACACTGTGTCACAGCTGACAAATTTATGGCAAATATGAGCTCACCTCTTGCACAAATATATACCGTCCTGGCAAATTCACCACATGTTTTAATGGCCCCATACTGAATTTGTCAGCTGTCTGTCCCTGCACATTGTTTCCTTTGGATTCCTGTCAAGAATTGTTTGTTGGAAATCATCTCCCACCTCTAATCCTTCAGCTGCTAGACCCAGGAAAGATCAATGATGACACATCTATTGATAATATTTTACATTCAGCTATTCGGGCCATAAATCATTTTAACAATGCTGGTATGTTTATTGAGTATCTGTTGGCATCGCAGTTATATGGAAAGTGATGTCAGCCTAAATCTTAGCTCTGTTGGATTGCATTTTATTTCTTCCTTTTTTTTGTTTTCCCATAATTAAAATATGTCACGGCTCATGTTTGAGTTTCCCATTTAAAAAGCATTGAGATGATGGGCATCTCATAAAAGATTCAGATTATACAACCTTGTGCTCACCCCAATGTACATTCAAAATATATACATTTAAAAGAATTGACTGTCAGCAGGTGACGGCATGAGCCATTTTTAGTTTGGATGGATTGCTACTGAAAGATAGTCTGTGTGCTGGAGGGGAGGAGCAAGGGTTAGAAATGTTCCACTTCTGTTTTAGGTTTCTTACTGCCAAAGGGCTGTTCTGTAGACCCTGCACAGGTGCTGTGTGACTGGAACTATGGAGGAAGGGCCTTCCAGGCTGGGTGTCTGAGTGAGAAGTCACTGAATGCATATTCTAGGCCACTTACATCAATGGAAAGATTTCAATGGGTTTAGGGTCAAATTCATAAGAATGTGTGTCCTGATGCAGCTACAGTGCACCCATGTCCCCGTCCAGGCTCTGTTAGCCGGAAGCTGGGAATGGGCAACAGGGTTATCTCTTGATGATGACCTGTTCTGTTCATTCCCTCTGGGGTACCTGGCATTGGCCACTGTCAGAAGACAGGATACTGAGCTAGATGGACCTTTGGTCTGACCCAGTATGGCCATTCTTATGTTCATCCTATGTAGATTACTCCTGCTTCTGGCTCTGTCTTTATTTCAGACAGACTGGCAAGAATAACATGGGAAGATAGAGCTGTCGAGTCAGTATTGTTTTTGTGGCATTAAAGTTCACCCATCTAAAGTTCACCCATCTGAAGGGAGTCCAAAGAGTCCCAGGTCTGGCCCTTTATTATAAAGAGCTGAGTTTATCGTCTTGTGGATTTTTCAGAAAATGTAATACAACATTACACAATCACAAACTTCCTAAATCAACTTTAGGATTTTGCAATTTGTTTAATTCTGGAAGATTATTTTGTGATGTGACCAAAGGTGGTGCAAGTAGGAGAGAATGTGAGAGCAGGCTTCATTAAAGAACACCCAATAGCACAGCCCCCTCCCCCGAAAGTCACCATGCCATGATTAACACTGTTTGTTCATTTCAGTTTAAATGGCTGTGCATTTATAATCCTAAAAGTAAACATGTAGGAGGAAGGATCTCAGTAAGTGTGTGAGATTTTTACAAACATGTAAGGGAAGAGACTGAAGAAGCATCTCCTTGGACATGCATCTTTCTTTACATACTGGGTCACATCAGGCTAATATTGTAATTACCAGTAATGGGAAAACTTCACCAAAAATGGTTCGGATGGACACCCCTCCCCCCCCCCCCGCAGTGCTAACACGCTTATTTTAAGATTATATAAACTGACCAATCTTCTTGAGCCAGTAAAATTGGACAAGCAATGAGCATGGGATTCCTATGAGAATACCAGCTGGGCTGCAAATATACGCCAGGAATACCACCTGTGGAATTTCAGCATGTCAGTATCTGGATTTAGATTCTCTCATGGTTTACCAGCACTTTTGCCTCTAAGGCAAGATTCAGATTTCCGTTACACCAGTGTCATTTCATTTACTTAAAAGACATTACTTTAGATTTACACTGAGAGCAGAGTCCAGCCTGTGATCACAGCTAGAGATTGGCTCACATAGAACACGGGATTTGAAGGCCTGCCAAATGCAGAGGTTTTTAAAACCTGACCTGAAATCTGGATGGAAGAAAACCTCTCTATCTTTGTGATGGACCCAGGTTTGTTAAGGTGGGGATGTTAAGAAGTGCCAGAAGGAGGTAGGAGTAGAAATCCCACTGAAGCACAATGAGATTTGGAAGACAATGGGTCTTGTGCTTTGAAAATTCCACCCTAGGAAGTTTGCCTTGCACACCGAACAAACTTTTTAATGCATGTTGGCTGAATTTCAAAGTTTTAAAAACCCCAGACCCGACCAGTTTCATGTGGTTTCTGGCTCCTTGCAAACATTTCACACATCTATTGTCATGGGTTCTTAATTTTGAAAGGTATTCTGCAATTTCCAGTTCTTCCACTTTTCTTAGCACTGAATGCTGGAGACAGTTCTATCTATGGTCACAGCCCCTACATCTGTATGTTTAACTGAAATCTCACTGAAGATCAGGAGAGGTGTGGCTTTCTGAATTGTTGAGTGGCTGCCTCTGAGTGCCCTCTGGTAGGCTCAGGGCAGCCCTGCATACCACCCCTCACCTCAGCTTCCTTCCTGAATCCCCAAATAAATTCCACACCGGGTTTTCCAATCCAATCATAACAGGGTCTGATTTATTAACTTAACGTTCAAAACTAAACACTAAAGTCTTCCCTCCAGTCTTCAGCTGGGAACAGCCCAAACTGCCCTGGTCCGGGTCAGAGTCCTTCCTGCCTTACCAGGCTACTCCCAGCCTTTCCCAGCTGGAGCAATTCCCCTGGTCTCAGGGTCTTCCCCTGCAGGAGCCTCTCTCACTCTGCAAAAAGAAAAGGAGTACTTGTGGCACCTTAGAGACTAACCAATTTATTTGAGCATGAGCTTTCGTGAGCTACAGCTACAATTCATCGGATGCATACCGTGGAAACTGCAGCAGACTTTATATACACACAGAGAATATGAAACAATACCTCCTCCCACCCCACTGTCCCTGCTGGTAATAGCTTATCTAAAGTGTTCATCAGGTTGGGCCATTTCCAGCACAATCCAGGTTTTCTCACCCTCCACCCCCACACACAAATTCACTCTCCTGCTGGTGATAGCCCATCCAAAGTGACAACTCTTTACACAATGTGCATGATAATCAAGTTGGGCCATTTCCTGCACAAATCCAGGTTCCCTCACCCCCTCATCCCCCTCCCAAAAACCACACACACAAACTCACTCTCCTGCTGTAATAGCTCATCCAAACTGACCACTCTCCAAGTTTAAATCCAAATTAAACCAGAACATCTGGGGGGGGGGTAGGAAAAAACAAGGGGAAATAGGCTACCTTGCATAATGACTTAGCCACTCCACAACAGAACCACTAACCCAGGAACTTATCCTTGCAACAAAGCCCCATTGCCAATTGTGCCCACATATCTATTCAGGGGACACCATCATAGGGCCTAATAACATCAGCCACACTATCAGAGGCTCGTTCACCTGCACATCCACCAATGTGATATATGCCATCATGTGCCAGCAATGCCCCTCTGCCATGTACATTGATCAAACTGGACAGTCTCTACGTAAAAGAAATAAATGGACACAAATCAGATGTCAAGAATTATAACATTCATAAACCAGTCGGAGAACACTTCAATCTCTCTGGTCACGCAATCACAGACATGAAGGTCGCTATCTTAAAACAAAAAAACTTCAAATCCAGACTCCAGCGAGAAACTGCTGAATTGGAATTCATTTGCAAATTGGATACTATTAATTTAGGCTTAAATAGAGACTGGGAGTGCCTAAGTCATTATGCAAGGTAGCCTATTTCCCCTTGTTTTTTCCTACCCCCCCCCCAGATGTTCTGGTTTAATTTGGATTTAAACTTGGAGAGTGGTCAGTTTGGATGAGCTATTACCAGCAGGAGAGTGAGTTTGTGTGTGTGGTTTTTGGGAGGGGGGTGAGGGGGTGAGAGAACCTGGATTTGTGCAGGAAATGGCCCAACTTGATTTATCATGCACATTGTGTAAAGAGTTGTCACTTTGGATGGGCTATCACCAGCAGGAGAGTGAATTTGTGTGTGGGGGTGGAGGGTGAGAAAACCTGGATTTGTGCTGGAAATGGCCCAACCTGATTGATCACTTTAGATAAGCTATTACCAGCAGGACAGTGGGTGGGAGGAGGTATTGTTTCATATTCTCTGTGTGTATATAAAGTCTGCTGCAGTTTCCACGGTATGCATCCGATGAAGTGAGCTGTAGCTCACGAAAGCTCATGCTCAAATAAATTGGTTAGTCTCTAAGGTGCCACAAGTACTCCTTTTCTTTTTGCGAATACAGACTAACACAGCTGTTACTCTGAAACCTCTCACTCTGCAGTCTCTCTACAGCCTCCTGAGCTGCCTCCTTACTGCAGCCACCTGCTCTTTAAAAGAAATTGCCCGATTCCCCTCAGGTGGGGCTCGTTCTGTAGTCAGGGTTGGCTTGGCCCCGTGCTCTGCAGCACAAGGACAAGTCATCCTGTTACATGAATGCGCAACTGCACACTGAGGGCTTGAGCCACTGTTCACTGAAGTCATTGGGAACACTCCTTGTGGCTTCACTGGCCTTTGAATAAGGCCCTTCCTTTATACATTCAGTTACCAATGATTGCGTGCATATAACTACATTTCTAAATGACCAGTTAGATGTATACTTAGGCATATTTGCATGCAACTCTCCGATTTAGGTGCACATTCTTGGCCACTGCAGTGTAAATAAGCCACAAAATGACATGCACACAATTGTGATAATCAAAATTCACGAAAAAGCTGGTACATTTATGGGAGCTGCCATACTGCTTTAAATGAGGGGTGGACCCAATATGCAGAATTCAACTCTCGGGGGGACAGGACCAGAGTTGTAAAGGTGCTCTGTGTTTGTACAGCACCTAGCACAGAGACATCCTGGTCCGTGATTTAGGCACCACAGTAATAATAATAGTGCCTAAAGATGTAGATAGGTGCCTAGTGCAATTTTCAAAATTGCTTACAGATTGAAATCAATGAGAGTTTAGTGCTTAGGTGATTTGAAAATCTCACTAGGCACCTATTGGCATCTTTAGGTGCCTAAAATATCTTTACAAATCTAGTCCTAAATGTCTTCAAATCTGTTTACATCCAGGCTTTTGGTTTTGCTCATTATAGAGACACAGTCTGGATTCTGAGTTGAACTTTCCCAAAGTTCTCAGGTGTTTGTATAACGTGTTTTGGTTCAGACTCCTGTCTATTCATAGGCTGGATTCTGGTGTCATTTATATTGGTGCAAATCAGGAGTTACTCCATTAAAGTGAGTAGAGTCAGACCCATCTAAAAATGGTGTGAGATCAGAAATAGGCCCATTGTTTCATACAATACAAATTCAAAAGCACAAAGAAAATGGATTACAAACTGTCATATGTTCTTGCCAGCACATATATATATATATTTAGACATGCCCCAATCACTATAGATTCCAGAGGGATGGGGAAGAGGCAGGGTTGTTTGGTTTTTGTATTTTCTTTGGCAGTTCCCTATATTCCAGTCACAGCAAACACAATTCCCCAGAAGATTGAGATAAACTTAATTTACTACTTTCCTCTGCAATTGTTTATATTCATTTCAGTTTGTTGTGTTAAGCTGTTCGGTACCAGTTGTGGTTTTAGACATTGCTAACAATGTCACACTTCCAAAACATAGGAGTGACTGTGGGGGGATTAATTCCCAAATTCATTTAGCAATAAACTGAAGCATGTTGACTTGTATGATACTTTTGCCAACTCCATGGTTTTATTTACGGAATATCATTATGTTCCAAAGCATTATCATTTCCTTCTTTTCCAGGCCGATACTGTAGGACTGTCTGTAACACACCACTCTGGAAGGATTTGCTTACTGATTTTGGGAAGATCCCTTCACTTGGAAAATAGAGGAGAAGTTTTCTCACAAAACATTGTCGAAAATCCAGCCATATAAAGTGCAAGAGCAGCTTTTGCCTAGATAGTTTAATTACTGTTATTCATTCGAATGCTTTCCCACGAATTATCTTTTAGAGGAACTGGCTATCTTTACACCCTAATCCACAAAGCAAAGGGGTTATCTCATGGATCTCAAGCCACTGCTTATAAATAGGATTTTCTCATAGAACACAAGCTCTGTTTGATTTAACGACACGTATATTTATGTGACAGACTCTAACCAAACTGGACTTTGTGCCCTAACCATAATGTTTGCACAGTTACACCTGGGTAAGAAAGCCCTTCTCTTACAGCACTGATGGGATTCCAGTGGCAGGAAAGTTTACATAATAAAATCATGGTTTAAAGGATTCAGACATCTGTCAATAGAACAGTGATGACATTACTGGTTTGGTAGACTAGTATACAACTTAAGCTGGAAGTAAAAGATTAAGGGTAATGACAAGTAATAGCCCCTCCAGAAAAAATATGTGTATTTCATTCCCCACCCCCATCCACAAAGGATTCAATAAGTTGCTTTGTTTATAGTGCATTTTAGTGAATTCAGTGGGTCCCCCACAAAGGATTAGTAAAGAACTCAGTCCTCTCACGTATATAGAGACCAAGTGCAGGAGCCTGTAGTTAGGCTCCTAAATCTAAATGTCATTCGTTGTAGCCTGATTTTCGAAACCATGAGCAACTAACAGCCCCCACTGACTTTGGTGCCTAAATATGGACTAAGGAGACTCACTTTGGCTCCTGCTTCTGAAACTCTTCCTCATTAGACTGCTTCCAGAGCCACCTCTGGTGGCTAGTTAAGGGAGTAGCAAAGAGAGTGTGTTCAGAACAGACTGTTTTTTGACTATCCCATCTGTCGGAGAGAGTAACAGATACAGAGCTGCTCAAAGTAGGGGGTTGGGGATAAGGCTGCTCAGATTGTTAGTGGGGGAAAGTGTCAGCCAATAAAAGAAAGCTGTGGGAAAGCCTCATGACTTGGGTGACTAGCCAACTCCTCTGAATCACAGCCTTGGGGAGGTCAGAATTAGCATTGCAAGAGCTTGGGGAAAATCCACCTGGAAACCAAGCTTGCTTTGAGGAAAAAAAAATTTCCTGTACTTCCAAACATAAGTCAAGTTTAATGGAAGCCAGTGGAGAGATGAAAAGGGAGAGAAAATGCAAGACTCTGGAGGAGAGGGTGAGAGCAAATTGATGGAATTGAAGATTGTTCCTTAATTGTGCCGTGGACTTTCTCTCTAATGGATCCGCTCCCCACTTACTCAGAGCAAAGCAGCTGGCACGTGGTGTCTCCTGCAGATGGATCAGCCATATCAGACATACAGCTGTGCATATTTAACACACGGAGATCTGATTATCTATTCACTGGCTAGCCAGCAGCAAACTGATTTTGGAGGCGATTGCTCACAGTTGCTGAGAAAGATTAAAAATGAGAGTAATCCACAGTCATTAATCTAATAAAACAGGCTGTGCAGTGTGAGAGCCAGAACTGCTACTCTCCTGCATCTGTCCCCCGCACCCTTCGATCAGCCCTAAATCATGATACGATTCTCCACTCCTCTCCATTAGACAGGAGCAAATTGCTTAGATGAGAATTAGACACCACAAAAGCACAAAGCCCCACCACCCATGAGACTTGCTACAAATATTTACAGGTCTTAGGTCTCTAAACAGGTGTTGGTATTTTAGCAGGTTGTCCAGTGGAAGATGCAGGCATATTTGGTACTTGTCACTAGTCTCACCGATATGCTTATGTTAGAAATTAGCCCCAATATCACATTCACTGGAAGGCCTCCTTTTGCTGAACTGTTTTCTGGTGATGTTTGATACAGAGTAACAGCACTAGAGTAAATCAACAAGTCATTCATCTCTCTCTCTCTCTCTCTCTCTCTCTTAGCAAAGGTGGATGTGCTAAGGCCCCAACTCAGCAAAACTCTTAAGCAAATGCTGAATTTTAAGCATATAAGTCCATCCTTATTTAGCAAAGAACTTCAGCACATGATTAACTTTAAGCATGTGAGCAGTCCTATTGAGAGTCAATTTAAAGTTAAGCATCTGCTAATGTGCTTTGCTGAATCAAGGTCTAACTGCTCATAAGGTAATGGCTGTAGCCATTTTCATTATGCTGGGGGCTCAGTTGGACATTCGTCACAACAGCAATGTACTAGGGAGTGGAGACTCAACTTAAATGTGGGACATGGTACACAACCACAAACATCTCTCTACATACACATTTTAAGGTATAAAAAACGATGGAGAACTAGGATACAAAACAAGGGCAAAATTCTCAATAGGACTAGCAGCCCAAGGTTCCAAACTGTAGGAAATCACGCCAAAGAATGCTGAGTGTGGCTTGCCAATGTCAAATGCCAATCCACTCAGTTTTAATAGGTGTTAAACACAGCCAATTCCTAATCAGCCAAGGTTTTTTTTCAACTGGGAAAATGAATAGTGATAGAAAATGTGTAAACTATCAGTTTAATTCATGAGTTGGTAAACATGACATAACACAAGTGTAGACAAGAGCGTCCATGTTTAAAATGTGTTAACTGGTTGTGGTTAATCCTTTAAAAGGATTAACCATGATCAGCTAACATGTTTTTAAACATGGCTATTGCAGATAACACATCTAATTTTCCCAATTTATACAAAGCCCACAACCAGTTTTCAGTTAGGTAAGTATATACTCAGAAAACTTCCGCACCTGGATATGACATTAGGGACACACAAACTAAAGGACTTTGTGAAACTGTCACAATATTGAAAGCAATCTGAATGTAAGTGTTCTCTCATTTCAATGCAAAATTAGAAATTGCCATGTCTAGGAAAAGTTTGGTAAAAAATAAAATTTTCACTTGAACGTGGGCTATTTTCAGTGGGAAGGGAAACTTCTGAAGAAAAAATGGCATAATTTAACTCAGAAATGTGTGCAATGATGAGCAAAACTAGGTCCATTTTCAAGCAAAGGTGGATTTGCAGTGAATAGTTACTACAATTTGCATTCTTCTTAATTTGAAACCCTATTTCATGACATTTCATTAAAAAACAAAAACAAAGGAGTGATCTGCAGGTGACTGCTTAGGACTCCAAAATAGAATTTATTACATGAAAACAAATTACTAAAGAGAGAAAGCCATGGGGCAAATTCATCTCTGGTACAACTCCATTTACTTCAACATGTTTGTGATTTCTCTCAGCATTTGGTAAAAGATCACCCATGTTATCAATACAATTATTCAAGTCCCTAACATCACCAAGTGGGGTAGCTTTACTGGACAGTACTAAAAACTGAAGCATGAATACACCATTGAGAAACTCTGCAGGACCTTGGGGGAACTGAAACCAACAGCACAGAAAGGAAGGGTTGAGTGGGCTTGAACCAGCAGCTCCCACTGAAGTCTCTAAGAATCTTTCCATTGACTTCAGTGGGAGCTGGATTGGGCCAAGAGTTAACAGCATGTGATTAAATAATTCAGAGTTAATGAAGCAGATAGTGCTTGCACAAGAAAGGAGTGAAGTATCTGAAAGACACCTTTGCACAATGCATAGGGGTCAGATTCAAGAGACGCATTGGTCAAATAGCACCATCTGACTATTTAACCTTAACTAGCTCCCTTTGATGAAGTTCACTGCCAAAAATTACTAATGAATAAGAGAGGATTATTTGAGAGGGACATGGCGTTTACCGCAGCAGCCACCACTGTTGTTAATTGGTCAAAAGGCTTGTAAGTGAAAGAATACACTCAAAAAAAATGCCTCAGACAGAATTCTGTAAATGTGCTGCAGGTCAGCTTTGTTTCGTAATTAGGCCATTGAGGGAGACGTTTGGGTCACTGGTGATGGAACAGCAGCCATAACCACCAAACATGTCTGCTGTGACAGATGCCCAAGTTACTGTTATGCATAAGCACCATGGATGCTAAGGAAAAAACAGACCTTACTGGCTATAAATATTTTAACCATGGCAGATGAATAATAAATTGGTGAGAACAACATAGTGACATGAACTTATGTGGAACTACACCACAGACTGTGAACAATATGGCCAATTGCATTAAAACAGGACATTTTTTTAAAATCATCCCTACGAACAGGTCAGCAGCCTTTTGATTCCCATTTCCCATCTAATTCAGAATGCCACATCGAGATGTAAATAATGGAACCCGTAGAACTAGAAGGGCCCAATCAGTGTGTATTTAATTAAACGAGAATAATCTATTCTCATGTCACAACCAAACAATAAATCCATAGGCAGCTACTATGAAAACAATATTTGGTAGAGTAGATAATGCACAGGAATATCCACGGAGATCAATATATTTAGCTTAACAAGAAAAGGGTAAGGGGTCACTTGATCACTGTCTAGAAGTACCTATATGGGGAACAAATATTTGACAATGAGCTCTTCAATCTAGCAGAGAAAGGTTGAATGTGATCCAATGACTGGAAGTTGAAGCTAGACAAATTCAGACTGGAAATAAGGCATACATTTTTAACACTGAAGGTAATTCACCACTGGAACAATATGCCAAGGGTTGTGGTGGATTCTCCATCGCTGTCAATTTTTAAATCAAGATTAGATGTTTTTCTAAAATATGTGCTATAATTTGGGGGAGTTCTATGGCCTTTGTTATACACGGGGTCAAACTAGATGATCACTTCTGGCCTTGGAATCTATGAATCTGTGAAAATGTAGCAAAAACTACAATTTAAAATAACAAGTTGGGAGTAAATTGTCTATGTCAGTGGCGTTAATTTAGCTCCAGCCAAATAATAAAATCCATAACTATTAACTCTGATTAATGACAACAACAACATTAGAAAAGGACCAAAACCTTTTACCCAGAATCCCTGAAATTAGAAGGTTCAGATAAAATAAAACCTAGACCCAAACCATCCCATTTTTTATTTGATTTTGTAAAACCAAAATCACCCTAATTTTCTCATCAAACAACTAAAATCACAGCCCCACTGCAGAAAGCACACAGCGTGGGTGAAATGGATCTAAGACCACACTACTTACCCAGAGTCTTCAGCTACCCTTTAAGCAAAATCTAACTATCCAAATAGAATCATAGAATCATAGAATATCAGAGTTGGAAGGGACCTCAGGAAGTCATCTAGTCCAACCCCCTGCTCAAAGCAGGACCAATCCCCAACTAAATCATCCCAGCCATGGCTTTGTCAAGCCTGACCTTAAAAACCTCAAAGGAAAGAGATTCAACCACCTCCCTAGGTACTTACATTGGCACCCCTTGCTGTAACACCTGATATCTCAGATACCCAAAACAAGAAAAACAAAATGTAATAGGCAAGCTCCACAGTGAAACAATAATGAGATTAATCTACACACTTGAAAAAAATACAGTATAATTGCACAATTGGAAACAAGAAGTATCAACTCTGTCAAACTTATTCACTATTTCTATGACGCACCAGGCAGAAAAGACCACTGAAATCAATGAGAGTCTATCCACTGACTACAGTGGGCTTTGGATCAGGCCTCTAATGACTGAAAGGTCAGCATCCTAGAAATGAGCTGCAAACAGATGGGAAAGAAACCAGGTAGAGGGATGTAAATACGTTACTTTTTATTGTTTGAATACGTGGGGTTTTTTTCACAGCTCTTAGATTATAACCCCCTGATTTACATTGGAATATTATATAATTAGATCAGCATTTAATGACTCATTATATTTTGTCATTTTAATGATTCTTTATAATTCTCCTGTTTGATGGGTACATCATTCCTTATCATGGTATATGGTGTCTATCTTCTTTATTGCATTCTGCCTCCCATCAGCTGTCCAAGGTGATGTGAACTTTGTGTTATTGACTTTTCTTACTCCTCTGGGGAGGTTGTCATGGAGAATTATGTTATTGACAAATCAACAACTGATATACTGAACCCCTTCCTACACGTCATCATTAAGAATGTGGGAACTAGACCAAGTTTAGTTTGTGCTGAGAACGGAGCTAAATGCTCAGTCACTTAACAGAAATCCAAAATCTATGCATCAGATTCTGTCCTCATTTACACCAAGTCAAGTCTGGAGTAATGAGTTATTCCAGATTCGTATTGGTGTAAATGAGAGAAGAATGTGACCCTATAGCTTAACGAGTTGCTATCTTCTGTTGTTTAGAACAAGTTCAGGCAGCAGAATCAAACAAATAAACTTCAGACTTCTTCAAACGTTTTTAATCTGCTCAGCAGAAATAGCTTACGTTTCGGAAAGTGCTCATCCACATTAGGTGTGACTGAGCAAATGCAATAAGCAGAGTTAATTAATCCAATGTTAACTACAAGAAGTGATGAATAGCAATTATTTTTTCTAAAGCATTTAATGGATGTTAATTTGCTCCTCCTTTTTTTTTCTTTCTTAACCTCAGTGTAGGAACTGTTCTTATGGACTGGAGAAGTACTGGGTCAAAAATATCTATCTTGTGAGTCAGTTTGGAGTGACTCTTTCATACTTTAGTAGAGTACCTCCCATTCTTACATAAATAAGCCACTTTCGGCACGAGTGGAAAATAACTGAACGTGAATCATTCATAGATGCATGATTATTATCCCTAAAATGGAGATGTATTTAGGGATAATTTTTCAGATGTGGGCCTCCGTTTTTGCTGGCCTAATTTGCAACTTCATTTCTCAGCTTCCAGTTCAATAGCAGGTGCAAAACTGGATTAGTTGTATCTTGGATTTTTGCAAGGATGAATGTTATCTACAAACAGACAAGTTAGGCCTCTGCATGGCTGAAAATATGCCTCAATGTACCCCTAAATATACTCTTACATACTCCTCCTGGAGTGTTTTCTCTTTGATTTCTAAAATTTAATTAAAATGTAATTTCAAAATTGTTTTCGCGGTCACCCTTCAATTGCCAAGTAGTATAAATAAACGCAATGTTGTTGTGATCCTTTGTTGTCAAAGCCATCAGTGATGAGCCAAGGAGCTTGTACTCCGCATTCTGTTGCCTGTCCCTCTGGAGAGCTATGCAGAAAGTGCCAGGAACTGTCAAGGGAGTCAAGGGAGCTGCGGCGAGTGCGTGGAAGCACTCGAGGACTATCAGAGACTGTTCCAGATTCAAAACTGAAGCTTTACAGCTCCAGGCCAAAGCTTATTTTTCTCAATGGCAGCTTTGCAAGTTTCATGATCTGATACCAAACACCAGCCTGGCAATATCCGCATATTGGGCACGTTCCTTTACCTGTGCTAACTGTTGTTTTAAGCCAGAGCCTTTTTCTGCTTAAAATTAATTGTACAGCATAGATTGTCTCTTGTTTCAAGCTGACTGATAAACCTGCATATTGATCAGATCCAATTTTTTTTTAAGAAAGGAACTGAGCCTTATGTCTGGAATGCAATGGTTCTGATTCTCCTCCCACTTACACTAGCATAAATCAGGAGTAAATCCACTGAAATCAATGGAGTTACAACAATGTAAACCTCCTTGTGTGAGTGAGATCGCTCAGGCCACTTATCGGTCAACTTTACCAATTTAAATGCACAGTGCCATATGTCCTACCATGATAGCTAACACTGTATGTTTGTCACAAACATGATTGGTGGAACAAAATAGATGACTTTTAGCGTTTTTCCATGAAAGGGCCTGGCCTCTCCGTTGTCTATGTAGATAGACATGAAAGGAGTTCTACAAGACTGCATGATGTTGGAATGTATAACATGATTTGACAAAATAAGAGATAGTGTTTTCTCCTGCTCCTATTGAAGTCATAGTCATATTTCCATTGACTTCACCAGGGCAAGACTGAGCTCCTAGCGCTCACTTGAGCATGCCTGATAAAACACCAGCTGGGAAGAGCTTAAGCAGCCTCCTGACATCTTCACTGATCCACCTCTGACAATTAGATTCTGGATAGTTCTTTCTGATGTGGGGGGAGATTTTTAAGGTGACTAAGGGATTTAGAAGTTTAGAGTTGTGCTCCTAAATCTCTTGGGCACTTTTGAAAACTACTCCTTTCTTCCTCCCCCTTACTCCTGCTTTTCTCCCACCATGCTACCATTCAGCTTCCCCAGTCTTGCTCTCCATGCCCATTCTCCTTTTCCCCCTTTTTACCGCCCTCCAGCTCAGTTTCAGTCTCCCTTTACTATCTCCCCTCTTACTCCAACACCTTTCCTCTCCCCTACTTCAACCCGAGTGCCCTCTCCCCACCATAAAAACTCACTTCAAGCCCAAATGGCCTGTGCCCCACAAAAAACTCTGAAGATTTTCTAATATCAATAACATAAGAAAATGAGTACATCAGAAGGAAGACAAGGGACATAAAACTGATATGATATATGCCAGTCATCACCCTGATATCTTTAGGCCAGATTCTGTTAGCCTTACTCATGCTGAATAGAATCTTACTCTAAAAGCAATCCCGCTAGATTATCTGAATCTGGTCCTCATATGTTGTATCTCATTTCCTCACCGTTCCTCCGGTTTTTTGTCTTTCTGTATTGTGATCTCTCTCTAGCAGTGTCTGTGTATTTCTGTGTTTGTACTGAGCTTGGCATAATGGGACTCCAATCCTGAGTGAGGTCTCTGAAAGTAACTGCAATACAAGTAATATAAACTATTTCCCATGGGAAATGCTGATATTTTCTTTTTGTTTTTTTCATCCCAAATCAGAACGTAAAGTCAAAATGTAAAAAAAAAAAAAAAAATTCACAATAGAATGTTCAAAACACTGGAGAAGTGCTGCAGAAACTGATGGTGTATCAGGGGAGATATTGTCCTGCTGGGCAGCAGGCGTGATAGGGGAGAACAGGGATACAAGGGACCCACAACCACAACTCCCCCGAGGGCAGACCTAGATGATCACAGTGGTCCCCTCTGGCTTTATAGTCCATGAATCTCTGAGGCACAGCAAGCGCTCAGGCAGACACAGAGCTTGACGTCAGTCTGACCCAAAAAGTAACATTTCAATTTGGGTCAAAAAACTGAAACAAACCATTGTGTTTAGATTTTCCCAATGGAAAATCCTACTGAAATCTGCCTTTCCCCATGAAAAATTTTAATTTCAAAGAAACCCCATGTTCCAACAGGAAAATGTTTCATTTTGAAATTTTTCAACCAGCCCTAAAACAATAAATACCAACCACCTTCTCTTTTCAAACAATACTATGGCTTCTATAAAATTTCACACGGACAACTAGGCTACAGCAGACAGGCAGATGGGACCTCAGTTAACGTTTAGCTCAAAGCGTAACACATCAATGAAGTACATGTCCCCTAATATTGCACTGAACCCAGAATCTTCTGGCACAGAGACAAGACTTCAACTAATTCTTTCTTCCATGTGGCTTCTGATGGCACAAACAATGAATTAGAAGTAGGGTCAGTGATTTAACCACTCTATCATGATAGCATCATCTGGAAATGTCAAGGGGACCCATCCACCATCAAGGTGATAAAGAAGGCAGTCCATAAACAGCTGACATGCTATTTATTCTTGAGCTCCTCAGGGACAAGATGGGGAGCTCAAGAAACCCCCAAGAGTAAAGATATACGTTAAACTGCCTGTAACCACAACATACCCTGTTGTAACGAAGGAGGATCTTTCAGTTCATATGATTGTTCTGAGGGCCTGTGAGATATGACCCAGAGGCACTAGGGTGTGCAAATCAGAGTTGTCTATCCACTAAGCAGTACTTGGGATGGGCATTTGGGCCTTATCCTGGAGGTCAACGAGAGTCTTTCCATTGACTTCAATGGGCACTGGATCAGGCACAAAATCTGTGCTTATTCAGATCAGTGTATAAACAAAAAAGAATGCCATTGTGTTCCCCAATGTAAGAAACAATACAGGGCAAATGACCACCACTACTGAACTGATTCAAGTGTTCCTTTCCCTTACCCCTTAGTCATTGCGAATTTAGAGCTTCATCTTTAACCTTTTGACTTAAATTGTGGACTTGGCCCATCACATTGGCAGGAGTGGAAGGGACCATTTTGAGTCACTGGGCAGCAGAGACTAAAGGATTTAATTTCCTCATGTTTTAAGCACAGTTTAATGGCAGTTATCGGTGAGCAGGTAATATTAGAGAATAGACCCCTTAGGGCATTCACATCACTTATCACATTGCCACATTACAATGAATTTGCATGTCTTGGCCAAGTCCTTGGTCAGATCAAAAAAGCATCCTATAAACTCTTGAAAAGAAGTCCAGGATTACAATGGCTGGAGCACTTTAGATCAGGGCTAATGTGTGTTTGGAGAGTCAGGAGAAGCTTGCCTTTTCTCAGCCACACTGGCGCTTGGATGTAACAAATGTTATTGTTCCTTGCTTTCATAAGCTTTAAATTCATTTAAAAAATATTGTGTGGGAAACATAAAGCAAATTAAAAATATTTACAATGTAATTACTTCTCTGCACACACCTCTTCCAAGCAGGTAGCTATGAAAGCTGCCATCTTAGCAAGATAAACTATCATTTTTAACACAGGGTAGATGGATGCCTTCATACATTTTAAAACTTGGGATGGGATATATTTTGTGGTTTAGTTATAATGACATCAATTACACTTTCTGTTGGGTAATAATTCATCCCTTTATAATGATTTATGAGGTGATTTTTAGTTTTTTGAATGTTTTATGTTCATTGAGGTGTTTAGTTAAACACTTAAATGACATGGTCAGTTGGTTTGCAGGAGGCTAGAGAACAGCACAATCAATAATTCTGCACCTGAGAACAATCTTCTTAGTTTTGTGCTAATGATTCCCTAAACAGTGTCCCGGGGGCCTTAGAAATAATTGCAATTCTACATAGTCAACAGACTGTTCAGATCCATATAATCGCTGTCTTTAGCTGCTTTATTTCTTGTTTGTTTTGTTGTAAGTAAGATATTTGGTGTTAACATCTTTTTCATTGGGAACTCAATTGGCTGATGTTTGCTTTTCCAATCCTTCTTTAGCTTTACCTCTTGAATTCAGACCCCACACTGAGCAGAGAAAGTGGTTAGTTAAGTACATGCTCCCTGCCACTCAATTTATCTTTCTGGATTGCTACCTTTGGAGACTGAAAGTGCTCTGGATAAACATAGACATAATAAGCCATAGCATCCCCAGCTGAAAATAATTGATCCACTTAGTTACCTTAATATGCAGAGTAGAAAACATGGACAAGCATTAATGGAATCGTATATTCCGTATCCCCTCTGTGCTGAGAAGGGAAACCAGATTGAATCACATTGTGTTAGGGATGGTGAGCGGAGGTAGTTTCTCCAGTCTAGAAGCCTTTGAAAAAAGCCACCTTTGAGGTAGTGATAAGACTGACCTATTACAAATCCTTTATGCTGGAGAGGGTAAAGTGAGAAAGAATTCAGTTTGGGAGGCTCAGTTTTGTAGAGAGACAGGGACAATTGTTTAGTGTGCCTAGTAAGCAGAAAGCATGTCCACTGTAGTTGGACACAGAACTTATTCCAGGTTTCAGAGTAACAGCCCTGTATTCGCCCTGTTAGTCTGTATTCGCAAAAAGAAAAGGAGGACTTGCGGCACCTTAGAGACTAACCAATTTATTTGAGCATAAGCTTTCGTGAGCTACAGCTCACTTCATCGGATGCATACCGTGGAAAATACAGAAGATGTTTGTTTTTATACACACAAATCATGAAAAAATGGGTGTTTATCACTACAAAAGGTTTTCTCTCCCCCCACCCCATTCTCCTGCTGGTAATAGCTTATGTAAAGTGATCACTCTCCTTACAATGGGTATGATAATCAAGGTGGGCCATTTCCAGCACAAATCCAGGTTTTCTTCCCCCCACACCCCCCCCCCAAACAAACCCACTCTCTTGTTGGTAATAGCTTATCTAAAGTGATCACTCTCCTTACAATCTGTATGATAATCGAGGTGGGCCATTTCCAGCACAAATCCAGGTTTTCTCCCCACCCCACCCCCCACACACAAACCCACTCTCCTATTGGTAATGGCTTATCTAAAGTGATCACTTTCCTTACAATGTATATGGTAATCAAGTGTTCTGTCCGGCCAGGCTGGTGCACACAGAAAAGTAATCAACCTGAGACCGGTTTCAGAGTAGCAGCCGTGTTAGTCTGTATTCGCAAAAAGAAAAGGAGTACTTGTGGCACCTTAGAGACTAACCAATTTATTTGAGCATAAGCTTTCGTGAGCTACAGCTCACTTCATTGGATACAACCTGAGACCGATACATTCTTTGTCGAGACAGACCACACCTTACAAAACTATCCAAAAAAGACACCCAGGAAAGAGCATGGGAAGGGAGCACAGATAAAGAGGAACAGTAAGTCTAAATGTCTCTCTGGACTGCAGGCATGCTGCAGCAAACACAAGTAAAACTGCAACCTCATCTTGAATGCCATATTTGAAAACCCAGTTAAAACAAGGTCTGGAATTTGGCTGTGGCTGAATCACATTCTGACAAGGTTTGTTTTACCAGTGCAGATGATGATACACCATGTGAGTCTGTCAAGGCTCTGGAGTCAAACGGGTTAGAGATATGGATCCTAACACAGATTGGCACCATTCACACTAGCTAACTGAACTGTGGCAGAAATACACCTGCCACCATGCTGGTTCAAATGTTTGACCATGGCTTTCAAAAACAGCTGCTTTCTCAGTGTAGAGAGGATATCTGAGGAAAGGAGCTGAAATGAGATTCTTTCCTCTACATTTTCAGAGGAACATAAGATTTACCTCAAGGCAATTACTGTAGCCAACGGAGGATATATGGCAAAATTTTATGCAGTTCTTTGAACATTTAGAAGTTGGACTCTTTGGCCTACGTCTGCTTTTAGAAAGACCTGAACAACTGGTGATTGACAATCTCCATCCTTCCTCCCCCTCTTGGGAAAATAAAATAAGTCACGTTTATTCTGAGTTGTAGAAAACAATACAAGTGACATTAACAAGGATAAATCACCTAGAAAGGTGTTTGTAAATCTTGATTAGCCAAAGAGAAATGCCTATCTGCTATAAATGAAGTTAGCTGACCTTTCTACTTCCCATTTATCCATCACCACTTCTCATAAACGTAAACAGAGAATAAATCTCTGCAGGAATCCCATCTGACTTATCTGCTGAAAATAAAAAAGGATTGGTTTGATAAGCCTGTGGTGAGCTTTAAAAATTAAGTCCCTGGGAAAAAAGTATTAAATGCTCAGGCCTCAATTCAGCAAAGCACCTGCTTGCTAAATCAGGGCCTACAAGAGCAATATCAGGGCCTGGATGAGACAAAGTCTTAAAAATATCTCTGTTATTCATATAATTATATGTGCTCGCCCACCTTTTTGAAAGTGGGAGATCCCCACACATTCTGCTGCTCAGTCCATGTCTGAACTCTCCTCTCCCTTCCCCGCAGACATTTTTGGGCTGGGAGGGAGAAAGGCCAGACTTTCAAATATAGGTGTGTTGGCGTTTGATTTATGAACACGTTGACTAGAAGCAGGTGCTCAAATACAGTGTTTGCGCCCATGTGTCCCGTTGTGCTCAGCACTGGTTGTTGTTGTTATTTGCTTGTATTACAGTAGCACCTGGAGGCCTCAGCTGGGGATCAGGGCCCCGCTTTGTTTGGAATGTACATACTTCTAGGCACTATATACACATAAACACTCGCAACAGGCGGGCATGTGTGAGTACTTGTGTTTGCCTCACTTCGAATGGTACAGCCCTGAAAGTGCTGTTATTGATAGTTATCAAACTGTAGCATTCACCCTTTTGGATCGCCCATTTTCTTTCTATCACTCTGATGCAGGCACCAGTCTACCACTGAGCTTGCCCATATAAACACGCTAAAAATATCTTCTTTAAAAGATACCATGATCTTGCTCTAAATATCACCTTGTGCAACACCATCAATGTGAAATGAGGGATAGTCCCTGCTCTGTAGAGTTTCCAATGTAAACAGACAGGACAGAGACAAGGCAGGATTGTTGTCCCCATGTTACAGGAGAGGAGGGGTGGCACAAAGAGTTTAAGTGATTTACATCAGGTTACACAGCGAGCCTGGGGAAAACCAGGGTTAGAACCCACATCTCCTGCGTCCTAATTCAGTGCCCTAACTATGATCTGCCTTTTGCTTCACCTGCCTCAGAACCCTTCCAACTGAAACTCCACTTTCCCGCCATACGACTCACATATCTCCTCTCTCATACTGAACAACCAACATGGAGCCTGCATCCCAACACTTAGCATACGACACTTACACACACATGCAAATTTCAATTCCTAGTTAATGTCTTCATAAGCAAAACTACCAAACTCAGAACCATTGCTACAAACTTAGCCATCCCAGTCACGTTTCCTGAACATGACAAAAAGATATCTTGCAGCCACCATTTGCAATCTGACACCATATCTCACTTACACTCATCAATACAAAACCCCCTACCTAACTTTACCATTCTCATAGCCATGCCAACCCTATATTAGTAAGTAAAATACATGAACATCTAATCAATAAACAAGGTTGCAATTTGGTTATCCAGGGGGAAAGTATGTGGGCTGTGGCTGGTGGAAACTAGAAACATCTGACTGACAAGATGAACTGAGTGAGTGAGTGCAGATGGGGCATTACATAATTTAAGTGATTATTTCCATGCTTTTTGGTTTTTGTATTGGTGAAATATTCAATCTTACCTGAAAAATAATGTCGAGTTGTGTGTACACACACATGAAATACATACCCAATGCAGATGATCATTCCATGACATTTTATTTCAGTCTTGGGAAACTGAGAGTACATTGGTTGGCATGTTCTCGGTTCCACTCTGTGGGGGCCTGAACTAAAATTACGACTGAAAAGCAAATGCAGTGACCTTTAAAAGAATCGAGAAGAAGCTATTTCCAGTATGTTACTAAATGTTATATTTTAAAGGTTCTAACCTTATTTGCTACAAGTATATAATATCAGGAAAACCTTGCTAGTGAAGGTTCTGCATTCATCACATAGTCCAAGTCACTTACAGAAGAGATGGGGAAAGTTATTACTTTCCCCATTGCAGACATTAAAGTTCAATCCCCTTTTCCTGTTGTGTTTTGCAGCATTAAATAAGGTTCAGGGATCACTTTAAGAATTACAGGCTTCTCGCCCTAACAAAAATATAAAGTTTTCTGCAAATAACAATGGCTATATCATCATGGAGAGCAATTTATGATACACACACACATCCTACAACCTGACCAGTGCATTGCCATTTGATATCTCCATAGCATACATTGTATTGAACAAAATATTGTTTTATGTGAATTATAATAGAGATTGATTTACAAGATACAGTTTGAAAGTAAACAAGCAAACAAAAGACAACCGTGCCATAAAGTCCTGTGAGGCCACCCTTAAGGCTGGAGTTTAATTTCACCAAGCAAGTAATAAGAGGTGTTTGATGGTATGGTTTTATAATGCTTTATTTACTGTCTGACAGTCCACAGAGACATTATTGTTTTGATGCTTAGAAAAACAAAGAGAAATGTAAACTTCACTTCACTTCATTTATTATTAATTATTATTATTGTTGTTGTTGTTATTATTATTATTATTACTAGTTCACTTCATTTAGTATTATTCAGTGGTTTATATTGTACTTTTTGTCCCTAGGGAGGTACCTTTTGCCAGATGAATCAGATAGATGAGTCACAGCAAATAAAGAACAAACATGGACAGAGCAACAAATGACAATAAAATGCAAAAGTGGTTAGAAAGCAAGTGTGGTTTGTAGCTGGTTTTTAAGAATTCAGATGGGACTGGATGGGATCAGCTGTGTGGATACAGCCAGGTCAAAGATTTCACCAGAACGGTTCCAAATGAGAAAATGCACAATACAGGAGGAAAGGTGAGAGGAAGAGGTGGAGAATATAAGTAAGTAATTTAAATCAAAGGTGGAGTGCAATTTGCACAATGGTGTATAAACATGAGCCAGGGTCCAATGATCAGAAATGAGTCAAAGTTTGAAAAGCCTTAAAAGCAGCTATAAAATGTGCAGTCAAGCAGTGCTTTGATACAGCGGTAGGTAGTTATGCTGTATTGTCCACCTATCACCACTGATAGCTGAGCCCAGAGCTAGCAAAGTCTACAATGGAACTACACATGTGCTTAAATACTTTGCTGAATCACAGCCTGAAAAAAGAATTTGAGAAAATGGGGGAAAGTTGTAAAGAAGCTTCAGAATATTGTGCAAACAATTTTTTTTTTGGATGTAATGACATAACGCTGGTGTGAGAGTCACAGGCCCTGAAGCTAGACAAATTCAGACTGGAAATAAGGCATACATTTTTAACAGAGAGAGCAATTAACACTGGAACAATTTACTGAGGGTCATGGTGGATTCTCCATCAGTGACAAATTTTAAATCAGGATAGGATGTTTTTCTAAACGCTCTATTCTAGAAATTATTTTGGGGAAATTCTATGGCCTGTGCTATACAGGAGGTCAGATTAGATTATCGCAGTGGTTTTAGAATCTATGTCTTTAAAGCAGTAGAAGAAATGGAAAGGTGCAGCTATGGTACTCGACCTTTCACAGTGCAACGACAGCACTGAAATAGACATTGGGCTGCAAGATGCTGAGGTTTTCTACTGTGAAACAAAAGAAATGTTGATTTTTTTCCTATACACTTTTTAGTATGACAGGAAGTCCGACATAGTTGCTGCAGATTATTCTGGTTGTCTGAGAGGCCCAGGGCAGTGAGATTTTAGTCCCTCTGAATCCTGCTGAGGCCATGTCTACACTACCAATTCGTGTCGACAAAAGTGATGTTGACACCCAACGTCGACATAATAAAAATCACAATTTTGTGTTCACATTTGCTCCTTCTGTCGGCAGATCGCATCCATAGTGGGGGCACCAGTATTGACAGTGGCAGTAATACACTATGGGTACCTATCCCACAGTCCTTGTGTCGCTAGGTGTTGTGGGACGACAGAGCAGATCGCGGCGCAGCTTGGGACAGTGCTAAATGTCCCCCACTCCATGGGGCTTCTGGATTTCTTTTGCAGCATTTGTTCAATGGCCCTTCTTTGCTGTGCACCCCGGCATCTATGTGAGAAGGGATGGAACCTGCACTGCTCTCCAACGCTCTAATAACTGTCATGAAGACATCGCAGATGGCAGTGCAGTTAATCGTGAAGTTCCTAACTGAAGAAGACTTGCAGGTGCCCAACATTCTGCAGGATATGGATAGGAGCAACTTTATAGTGCTTTTGGCATTCACAAACCAGCTGCATAGGGTGGACCATTGCTTTCGGGCTTGTGAAACAAGCACTAAATGGTGGGATCACATCATGATGCAGTTCTGGGATGACGAACAGCGGCTATAGAACTTTTGGATGCAGAAAGCCACCTTCCTGGAACTGTGCGCGGAGCTCGCTCCAGCCCTGCGGCGCAAGGACACCAGAATGAGAACTGCCCTCTTGGTAAAGCAGCGTGTGGCAATTGCTGTGTGGAAGCTGGCAACTCCAGAGTGCTACCAGTCGGCTGTGAATCAATTTGGAGTGGGGAAGTCGACTGTTGGGGCTGCGTTAATGCAAGTGTTCAGGGCAATAAATTGCATCCTGCCACAAAGGACCGTGACTCTGGGAAATGTGTGTGCACTAGTGGATGGCTTTGCAGAAATGGGTTTCCCTAACTATGGAGGGGCGATAGATGGCACACATATTCCAGTTTTGGCACCAGACCACCTTGCAATGGAGTACATCAATAGGAAGGGGTACTTCTCCATGGTCTTGCAGGTGCTTGTGGATCACCATGGGCATTTCACTGACATCAGTACAGGGTGGTCTGGAAAGGTGCATGGTGCATGCATGGTCAGGAACACTGGCCTGTACAGATAGCCGCAAGCGGGGACTTTCTTTCCTAACCAGAAGATTACAGTGGGAGGTGTTGAAATGCCCATAGTGATCCTGGGGGATCCTGCATACCCCTTACAGCCTTGGCTCATGAAACTTTACACAGGACACCTGGACAGCAGTAAGGAGCAGTTCAACAACAGGCTCAGTAGGTGCCGGATAACAGTTGAATGTGCCTTTGGCAGATTAAAGCCACGCTGGCGATGCCTTTATGGCAGGTTGGACCTCACTGAGGATAATATTCCTATGGTCATAGCTGTGTGCTGTACGTTGCATAATCTCTGTGAAGCTAAGGGTGAAAGGTTTTCTCAGGGGTGAATTGCTGAGGCAGACTGCTTGGCCACTGATTTTGAGCAGCCAGATACCAGGGCTGTCAGAGGAGCCCAGAGGGGAGCTATTCAAATCAGGGAGGCTTTGAGGCAGCACTTTGACAATGACCACCAGTAATATATATCTCTGTCTGAGTTGCTTCAATGTTACCTTACATGTCGGGGGCAATGGTGACATTTGGGGCCTTATAGTACTGTGATAAAGTGATTAAAATGCCTCTGCATGTATTGGCAGTGCCTACAATCTCACCTTGTAGAAAAAAATTAAAGATGATTTACCATTATAAAAGTTTGCTTTTATTGCACAAGAAACAGCGCACACAAACGCACAGATGTTTGGTGGAAAAGGAGGAACCAGGAAAGGGGAGTCTTTCACAGTTGTGTGTAGGTGCAGCTGTCGTTGTGAAAGTTGTCCAAGGGGGTGGAGTGAAGGGGAAACCGAGAAGTCCTGGATGGTGGAAAGGACTGTGCAGGTGGAGTTTGGGGTGGGGGCGTGGAAAAGAGTTCTGAATGGCTCATGGCTCTGGGAAGAAGGATAAAGGAGTTTGAGGCGCAAGTGGTCTTCTCGTCCATCCTCCCCGTGGAAGGAAAAGGCCTGGGTAGGGACCGTCGAATCGTGGAAGTCAACGAATGGCTACGCAGGTGGTGTCGGAGAGAAGGCTTTGGATTCTTTGACCATGGGATGGTGTTCCATGAAGGAGGAGTGCTGGGCAGAGACGGGCTCCATCTTACGAAGAGAGGGAAGAGCATCTTTGCCAGCGGGCTGGCTAACCTAGTGAGGAGGGCTTTAAACTAGGTTCACCGGGGGAAGGAGACCAAAGCCCTGAGGTAAGTGGGAAAGAGGGATACCGGGAGGAAGCACAGGCAGAAATGTCTGTGAGGGGAGGGCTCCTGCCTCATACTGGGAATGAGGGGCGATCAACAGGTTATCTCAAGTGCTTATATACGAATGCACAAAGCCTTGGAAACAAGCAGGGAGAACTGGAGGTCCTGGTAATGTCAAGGAACTATGATCTGATTGGAATCACAGAGACTTGGTGGGATAACTCACATGACTGGAGTACTGTCATGGATGGTTATAAACTGTTCAGGAAGGACAGGCAGGGCAGAAAAGGTGGGGGAGTAGCACTGTATGTAAGGGAGCAGTATGACTGCTCAGAGCTCCGGTACGAAACTGTAGAAAAACCTGAGTGTCTCTGGATTAAGTTTAGAAGTGTGTGCAACAAGAGTGATGTAGTGGTGGGAGTCTGCTATAGACCACCGGACCAGGGGGATGAGGTAGATGAGGCTTTCTTCTGGCAGCTCACGGAAGCTACTAGATCGCATGCCCTGATTCTCATGGGTGACTTTAATTTTCCTGATATCTGCTGGGAGAGCAATACTGCGGTGCATAGACAATCCAGGAAGTTTTTGGAAAGCGTAGGGGACAATTTCCTGGTGCAAGTGCTAGAGGAGCCAACTAGGGGGGGCGCTTTTCTTGACCTGCTGCTCACAAACCAGGTAGAATTAGTGGGGGAAGCAAAAGTGGATGGGAATCTGGGAGGCAGTGACCATGAGTTGGTTGAGTTCAGGATCCTGACGCAGGGAAGAAAGGTAAGCAGCAGGATACGGACCCTGGACTTCAGGAAAGCAGACTTCGACTCCCTCAGGGAACGGATGGCCAGGATCCCCTGGGGGACTAACTTGAAGGGGAAAGGAGTCCAGGAGAGCTGGCTGTATTTCAAGGCATCCCTGTTGAGGTTACAGGGACAAACCATCCCGATGAGTCGAAAGAATAGTAAATATGGCAGGCGTCCGGCTTGGCTTAACGGTGAAATCCTAGCGGATCTTAAACATAAAAAAGAAGCTTACAAGAAGTGGAAGGTTGGACATATGACCAGGGAAGAGTATAAAAATATTGCTCGGGCATGTAGGAATGAAATCAGGAGGGCCAAATCGCACCTGGAGCTGCAGCTAGCGAGAGATGTCAAGAGTAACAAGAAGGGTTTCTTCAGGTATGTTGGCAACAAGAAGAAAGCCAAGGAAAGTGTGGGCCCCTTACTGAATGAGGGAGGCAACCTAGTGACAGAGGATGTGGAAAAAGCTAATGTACTCAATGCTTTTTTTGCCTCTGTTTTCACTAACAAGGACAGCTCCCAGACTGCTACGCTGGGCATCACAAAATGGGGAAGAGATGGCCAGCCCTCTGTGGAGATAGAGGTGGTTAGGGACTATTTAGAAAAGCTGGACGTGCACAAGTCCATGGGGCCGGACGAGTTGCATCCGAGAGTGCTGAAGGAATTGGCGGCTGTGATTGCAGAGCCATTGGCCATTATCTTTGAAAACTCGTGGCGAACCGGGGAAGTCCCGGATGACTGGAAAAAGGCTAATGTAGTGCCAATCTTTAAAAAAGGGAAGAAGGAGGATCCTGGGAACTACAGGCCAGTCAGCCTCACCTCAGTCCCTGGAAAAATCATGGAGCAGGTCCTCAAAGAATCAATCTTGAAGTACTTGCATGAAAGGAAAGTGATCAGGAACAGCCAGCATGGATTCACCAAGGGAAGGTCATGCCTGACTAATCTAATCGCCTTTTATCATGAGATTACTGGTTCTGTGGATGAAGGGAAAGCAGTGGATGTATTGTTTCTTGACTTTAGCAAAGCTTTTGACACGGTCTCCCACAGTATTCCTGTCAGCAAGTTAAGGAAGTATGGGCTGGATGAATGCACTATAGGGTGGGTAGAAAGCTGGCTAGATTGTCGGGCTCAACGGGTAGTGATCAATGGCTCCATGTCTAGTTGGCAGCCGGTGTCAAGTGGAGTGCCCCAGGGGTCGGTCCTGGGGCCGGTTTTGTTCAATATCTTCATAAATGATCTGGAGGATGGTGTGGATTGCACTCTCAGCAAATTTGCGGACCATACTAAACTGGGAGGAGTGGTAGATACGCTGGAGGGGAGGGATAGGATACAGAAGGACCTAGACAAATTGGAGGATTGGGCCAAAAGAAATCTGATGAGGTTCAATAAGGATAAGTGCAGGGTCCTGCACTTAGGACGGAAGAATCCAATGCACCGCTACAGACTAGGGACCGAATGGCTAGGCAGCAGTTCTGCGGAAAAGGACCTAGGGGTGACAGTGGACGAGAAGCTGGATATGAGTCAGCAGTGTGCCCTTGTTGCCAAGAAGGCCAATGGCATTTTGGGATGTATACGTAGGGGCATAGCGAGCAGATCGAGGGACGTGATCGTCCCCCTCTATTCGACATTGGTGAGGCCTCATCTGGAGTACTGTGTCCAGTTTTGGGCCCCACACTACAAGAAGGA